>NC_072800.1:46784000-47496000 GCF_028583425.1 Eublepharis macularius
GGAAGGAATGGTTGCTGGGCATTTTCCTCTTGGTATCTTCTCTCTGTTTACAGTTGTTCTTCTTAAAGGAAATATATTCATTGTTTCAGAAATGTGAGCTTGTATTATTCTATAATTATTATGGTCTTGTCAAGTGCAAGACAGCATCTTCCAATGTTTGAAAGAATGCAGCCACATGATAAATAACCTCCCAAAGTATTTGAGATGCTACCACCATCTGCCTCAAGGATGTCTTTAAGAACATTGTATCTCATTGCAGCAGTATCAGACGGCATAAAAGAACACCTACTCTAAACACACAAAGCACACAGTAATTTTCCAGAACATTACAGAGGGATCAGAAAATGCAATTGTACATCCAAGTGCAAAGATTAAAAAAAGATTTAGTCTATACAAGTGATACCCTAACATTAAAAATGCTAATTGGCTTTCTCCTTTTTATTTTCACTCCTACAGTAAAGATACCAAACTTAGAATTTATGTTAATGACCATAAATGCAGTCTTAGCTACATTAGGATGGTTTTATTTTAAGGCTACAATAGTTATTCTAGAATAAGTCCAGAGATTTCAATAAGGTAAATGGACTTCACTGGGAGAAATACTTACGGAAATATTACACAGCTCAGTGAAAGCCTGTATAGATTCTGTTTAAGAAAGTGAAACCTGAATTCTGTGTCAATAACACTTTTTCACAATGTTATTTATTTCTTTTATATTCCACCTTTTTCACTGAGATGCAAGGCATTAATTAATTAATTATGCATTAAGTGAAGTTAACCTCTTCTGAACCAATTACCTAAAGTTCTAACTTTAGGGAAAGGTTGAAGAAAGAAGATTTCTCCACATTCTTCACCACATGCATAATTTCCCCCCATAGTGAGTTTCTACCAAGACTCTGAGGAGTTAGCCGTGTTAGTCTGTAGTAGCAAAATCAAAAAGAGTCCAGTAGCACCTTTAAGACTAACCAATTTTATTATAGCATAAGCTTTCGAGAATCAAGTTCTCTTCATCAGATGCCTGATCAGATGCCCAGTTTTGATCAGGCATCTGATGAAGAGAACTTGATTCTCGAAAGCTTATGCTATAATAAAATTGGTTAGTCTACCAAGACTGAAAATCCCCCAACCTTTCACCTTTTTGCATAGGAAAGGCATTCTAACATCCAGACCATTTTAGTTGCCCTTTTCTGCACCTTTTCCAGCTCTACAATATCGTTAGGATGTTGAGCTGCTATTTCTTTACTTTGGTCTGTCCCTTGAAATTTGCGAGGTTAAAACTTTCTCTTGCTACTTTCAATAAACGCTCTAGAAAGTTGTGCAAAGGAAGACAAAATTTATGCTTAGCTTCATCAAAGAGATCCAGAGCTTCTTTACAGGGGTGCTATAAATAATCAGCAGAAGCAGGGAGCCTGGTTCAGGGATCAAAGGGAAGCAGGAACAGAAAGGACTTTCTGAGGAAACAAGAGAAGCCTAAAGTGTAGTTAGTTAAGCCTGCCAATTTAATAAAGTTATATTCTACTTTTTGTTTCTATCCTGAGTTAGGGTTGCCAGGTGTCTGGTTTTCCCCCAGATAGTCCAGTTTTTTATCAGGCTGCCCATGGGAAATGCGGTTTAAACACGAGACATCTAAACGTCCAATATTTTTGCCTGTGGCAGAGTAGTGGCTGGTAGCTAGCCTGCAGGAGCCCAGCCTCCTGCTCCCACCCGGAGAAGCGCCTGGCCGGCAGAGTGCCCAGCCAACCCAGCCTCCTCCTTCACCTGGGAAGTGGGGGGCCTGCTTGGCCCCTGAGTGCCAGAGAAGCAACCGGCCAGTGAGGTGATGGGCACACATGCCTGGCTGCAAGGGCAGCGATAATTCACTGAGCTGATGTCATCACGCAGGAGTCTGTGAATAATGAGAGCCCTATCCATTCTGGGGAGAGAGACCATTTGGCAACCCAACCCAGAGTGTCTAATTGCCCAGCTAACAATACAAAGGTCAGCACAGGTTCACAAGAATGGGGCACATTTTAATGTTCTCCCCTCTGCTCTCTTGGACGGGAGATATGCTCATATCCCATATGCAAACCGTCTCTGCCCCTGCTGATCTGGACTGGTAGACACAATAGGGCATGCTCTTTTATACAGTCAGTATTATCAGGCGATTCAAACAAAGCCCATTTTACCAATTATTGCTGCCTACCCAGGCAGATCTAATCAATTTTATTCTGCTCTCCTTTTAGCTGATTGCTGCAATGAAATTACTGCCAAGATTCTGTGCCCTGGCTAGTTTAATCAGACAGAATATTATAACTTCTTTTAAGAAATCTTAACTATGTTTTAATGATTTTATTCATTTTAGTACATAATTGTATTTAATCCTTAAATATATTTAGGTTTGGAATTAATGTACTTGTTATATATAATGTACTTGTTATATACTATATATGCCAATCTGAATTTTGATCTTGGATCATAATAATAAAACTGAACTGGACTGAAGAATGGGGCATGTAGTGTCTGCTTTCATAACAGTTTACCATAAGGGTTATCATGTACACTAAGCCTAGGGTTGTCATGTCTCCCTGGCAATCGGTGGGGGGGGGCATGCCCGGTGCATGATAACATCACTTCCAGAAGTGACATCATCACGTCCAGCCATGAGTATGCATTGCACATTTGCCTGACTTCCCTACCAGCAGTGGCAATCAACGGGTAAGGAGACAAACCACTGGGAGTTTGCCCACCACTTTCAGGCCTCTGGGAACCTTAACTAAGCTCCAACATAGATCTCTAACTTGAAGCTGCATCTTTAATTTTCAAATACATAATTTGGAACAAATCTTCTCTGCATAGCAGCTGTGAGACCACATTTCCTAGGAGAAGTAGAAAGAGAAAGTGGTTGAGAAGATTTCTATTAGTAAGGAGCAAGTGGAAAATTTACTAACTTCTTGGACTATGAGTGTGGGACAGAAAATGCAGACAAATTCAATTTGCATTTTGGAAGTTAATTTTGGTTCTCACAATAAATTCAGCAGCTGCAGCAGCAGCTGTGTAATTTTAACAGGTGGCAGATATAGACACTGAAGCCCAGAAATTCTCTTCTCCCAGAAAATGACCTACATCTGAGGGTTTCTAATTCATAAATTTTCCAACCAAAGTTCTTTTCAGAATCTCAACCAGGGCTTTTTTCCAGGGGGAACGCGGGGGAACGGAGTTCCGGCACCTCCTGAAAATACTCGGCAATAGTGCTTGAAAATAATATGATTTCAAAGAATCCCATGTGTTTCTTCCGCATTTCCCTCTTAAGAGTTCCGCCACCTCTCTTCTCAGAAACCCCCCCCCCCTGATCTCAACCATGTTTTGATGAAAACCAGATCATCAGATAACACCAATGCTGTGAACTTCTCTGGAACCATTGTGCAGTCAACCAAGGAGGCAATTTTGGTGTATGGGAGTGCAGTGCTTTAAACTACCAGTGATTAGGAAATAGAACCTCTTATACACCCAGTTGTTTTGATGTTTGAAATCTTAATGTTTGAAGCAACCTCAACAGGTGCAGCAGACACCTACAGTGTATCCACTAAAGCTGTAATATATGCCAAGCATCTGTGTCTTGTAATAATTTTATACAATACAGAAACATGAAATAGCCCTATTGGTTATGGTGCCTGTTTCTGTGGAGCACACAAAGTTTTTAAAAAAGACGAGTATACCTCAGAAGTTAAGTTTTTAGCAAGAACATAGTTTGGATCTACTAACATTTGGTTTCCTGTTTCTGGTGTGATACTGCAGGACACTCAAATTTGTACTCCGTATTTGAAGGTCTTATTATTATTAATTTTTATTTTTGGGTTATTATGTTTTGAGGTTATTATATATTATATTTTGTATTCACCTCTTACTGTCTTAAGTTTATTAACTTCATTCAAGTTTTTGTCTTTGTTTCCTAGTTTTATTGGAAGGGCTAGATCCTATTTTTCTCTGCTATCTCCCTACCTCCCTAGCTTAAGTACGCGAGGGAGGGATGAGATGTTTAAAGAGTTTGGTTGCTAACTAATTTTTTTGTTTTTATCCTATTTTATTCTATCTACTTTATCCCCTTCTCTTTTGAAGATCTATCAGGCTATGCCAAATTACTATGAGGATAAGAGAAGGTTTAGTTTAGCTTAGTTCATTTAGCTCCTTTTTGTTGGTGTCTCTGTGTGCGCTATTTTCTGTGTTTACTCCTGAGTCTTGTACTAGTCTTGTATCTATCTGAGCTGTATTCCTCTATTTGTTATAACTATTTAAATTTAAATTGCTTAGATTACTAAAACTAAAATCTAATGTATCTAGACTTTTCTAGTCTTAATCTGATCTGTCAATATTAAAACTGTACATTGTGAAACAGCTCCTGTACAATCTTGGTCACAATTCTTAACCTCCTCTCACTTTTTGTATGGGCCTGGCTAGTGCAGCTTCTAGACCAGCCAGGTACAGGCCTGGTGCGAGCAGACAATGTCTTTGCTCTCACTTGCCAGCCTCCATCAGGAATACTGGACACTCTTCTTACATTTTCCAGGGTGCACTGAAGTTCACTTTCTTAGCACAGCATTCAAGACAACAAGAAGGGGGAGAGATAGTCTTGAACCACATCAGTTCCCAGTAGCCCCTGCCCCGGCTATTGCCATTTCTCTGAGTTGAGAAATTCCTGGAAATTTGTGGGGTGAAGCCTGGAGAGGGTGGGGTTTGGGGTGGGGGTGGGGGGTTGTAGCAGGGTATAATTCCATAGAGTACACCCTCCAAAGCAGCCACTTTCTCCAGGCGAACTGATCTCTGTTGTTTAGAGATCAGTGGTAATTCTGGGAGATATCCTGCCACCACTTTGAGGCTGGCAACCCTACCACTCTCTGCAGAATTCAAGCCAGAGTATTAATATTAAAAGCTGTTAATTTTGTTTTCATTGTAACAAAGATATTAATAAAAAGGCTGTTTTATTTCACTGATAGATTAGTTAACATATGAATACATTCTCTAATCATCTGTAGTGCTGGTTGCTGCTAATATAGGTACAAAGGTATGACAAGGCAGAGAATATTCCACTTTTTAGGGAATCTAGCTAAATATGTACTTTCCAAGATTTAAGCAATTTCCACAAGTACATGGGCTGATGCTAAAACACAAGATGAGAGAACTCTGGTAAGAACTCTGGTCACCTCTGGGCTGGACTACTGTAACTCACTCTATGCAAGGCTTCCCTTGGGTCTGATCCGGAAACTACAATGGGTCCAGAACGCTGCTGCTCGTGTCCTGATGGGTGTTCCATACAGGACACATATTACACCAATCCTACAGCAGCTTCACTGGCTCCCCATGGAATTCAGGATCCGTTTCAAGGTGTTGGTTTTAACCTTTAAAGCCCCAAACGGATTGGGACCAGCATACCTGAGGGACCGTCTCTCCCCGTATGTGCCCCGGAGAGTGCTTCGTTCAGTGGGTAAGAACTTACTGGTGATCCCTAGCCCTAGGGAGGCTCGTTTGGCCTTGACCAGGGCCAGGGCCTTTTTGGTCCTGGCCCCAACCTGGTGGAACTCTCTGTCTGAGGACACTCAGGCCCACCAGGATCTTGTATCATTTCGGCGGGCCTGCAAGACGGAGATGTTCCACCAGGCTTATGGTTGAGGCCAGTGTCAGGACCATCATTGAGCCTCTCACCGGTCTCCAGTATTCGAGTACAGCTCATCTGTCTGTCTGTCTTCTCTTTGTATGCTGGGGGCAGGAATGTATATCCAACCATCGGAGGTTTTTGTATATATATGATTTTAATTGCTGAATTTTATTGTAACATTTGTTATGCAATTGTATTTTATGACTGTTGTACCTCGTCCTGAGCCCACTTGTGGGGAGGGCAGGTTAAACACTGAATAAACTAAACTAAACTAAACAATATGATTTATTGTTCCTTAGGAGGGGAAAGTAGTAAGAGACCAGTAAGGTAACTGTTTTTCTTTAGAGACCTGAACAAGTCTATAACTTGACTACAGCAGAGCACCAAACCATGAGGGACTTCTAAATTGGCTGCAGCAGAAGCTGGAGCCAAATTCAAAATGGCTGCTGTTAGAAGCAAAGACAAACACAGTAACCCCCTCCTTGCTTTGCGAAAGAACCACAGAAGGGTGAATAAAAAGAAATGAAGAAAAGCCAAAGAGGAAAGAGAAAGGGAAAAAGAGAAAGGGGGATAAAAAGGAAAACTGAAGGGTAAATGGAAACTGACTAAGGAAAGCACAGATCCTCCAGATCCTATAGTAGGGTTGCCAGGTCCCCTGGAGCCCAAACCGGGGGTTTGCCAGGTCCCTTTACTCCCCCGGCAGGAGGTTGGGAGCCTGGCACTTATCTTGCTGCTCAGGGGGGTTCTCTTTTCTGTGCATGCGCACGCTCCCAGCTGGCACAATGACGGCACTTCTGGAAGTGACATCATCGCGCAGAGGTCAAAAGCCAGCTGGGAGCACTCCTGCACTCACCAAGGGCTGGATCGGGCCCTGTGGGGCACAATTCTCCCCAAAATGGGCCTGTTGTGGGTGCAGGAGCATGCAGCTCGGCTTGGGGCATGCAGTGCAGCTTGGCTTGGGGCCTGTGGCTCGGAGTGTGCCGCAGAACCTGAGCCAAGCCAAGTCGCTCACCCTGAGCCGAGCTGCGCTGCATGGCCTGAGCAGAGCCACAGCGCGCAGCTTGGCTCAGGGTGAGTGGCATGTGGTGTGGCTCGGCTCAACACGGGATGGGCGGCACAGCTTGGGGGGGGTGCCTCGGGGGAGCACGCCCCCTGCCACCCAAGTAAGTGGGAGCAGGAGTTGGAAGGGTGGGAACAGGGGATCCCCCGCCCCAGTGGGGGAATGGTAACCCTATCCTGTAGAAGCTGTGGCTGCTATTGCAGTGGTGAACTAGTTCATTTGAATGAAAGAAAAAAAAAAGCCCTGCCCACTTTCTGAAAAGTTTGGGGCAGCCATGGGCAGCACACTGGAGAACCCTGACATAAACCATAGTTTGTTTGCCATTACATCTGAACAGCAAAGTAAGGTTTGCATTTTCCCTTCAAAATAATAAAGACTTGCAGCTTTAAGATGCAAATTACATGTTATATAGTATATACAACACAAATGCACACAATGAAAGTACAATAGATGAAGGGCTAGACACACCAAAGTATTACATCATGTTCCTACCTTCCCCACTTTCTCCACGGAATTCCAGGAGGAAAATAATTGTTCGAGGGGACAGAATTCTGGCTTGGAAAGAAATTCCTCACCCCGTAGCCATTAGTTAAGGTGTGAGGTAAAGACCTGACAAGATAAAGACTGTTTTTCCATTTTAAAAAAGGAATAAGGTGTATTTAGAACACAAACTGAGGAAGAAAACTGCATTCCTCCATGTTAAAATAGTAATTATGAACAATATACATGCCAAACCTCCTTTCCCAGCAGGCTCACTAGTATGTTACACTCTGAATGAAAATTGTTACCCTTATAAATAGCCACAAGCTGTTGTTCAGTAACCCTCTTTGCTCAGTTACAAGACAGGATCAGGGGATTTGACGGATAATGTGGTCCATACGCTGTCTTTAACCTGGTACGACTAAACTATTCACCATGTTCTCCAGCTAACACCTCAACTGTCAGAACCAAACTCCCAAAAGGCCAGGCCAATGGTCAGCTCCTCACCCCTCCACTAAACTGCCTTGTGCTGTTCTGTGCTCAGTAGCTCCTGAGGTAAGTTTTACTGGCCTACTCGTCACAGAAGTTCTGATGCCATTTTTCTTTAACAAAAAGCGGATTCAGCAGGGAGTGATTTTGAACAGACAAACAGTGGGAAAGGGGTGCTTAGCCTTAATCCTGCTGGCTGTTTTTAAGATCCAATCTCACCACTACCCACTGCCATTTAAAAAGTAAAACCTCGCTGACCAGGGGCGGTTCCACATGACATCTTCTCTGACTCCTCAATCATTCCTTTTCTGCATCCTCCTGCAAGTGGAATTAAATAACAGTAAGCCACTAGAGCTGCATGGGCAAGACCCAGCCTACTTATATTTATTTGAAAGTCAGTCCCATACAGCCTCCTGCTATCCCCTGCAATTTCCATTTTGTTCCTTTGTTTCCAGGCTAATTGATTGGTTCCTGTTCTCTCAAGGTTTGTTGGCCTGCTCTTCACACTCATGAACTAAACCTTAATTATCAGTTTTTGCTCTCTTGGAGGGCAGGAGGAAGCAGTTTATGCATAGTTTTTTTTTTTTGTTATAGCCAGCCAAAGCCACTGCTCATTTTAAAAAACGGTGTTCACCATCGTAACAGTGTCATCACAAAACAACAACCATAAAAAGACCAGTGGCCTTGGGCAGCAGAACTTAAGCCCTTGCCTTAGGAGAACAAAAGCTAATCATTCACAATTGAGTCACTAATGTTGAAAGCAGAAAAATGATCAACCAAGTTGAAAGGAGAATAAAGGACTGAAAATTTAAAGGGACATTAACCCTGGGATACCTCAGTTGGGTTTTGACAGTCCACAGAGGACAGCATGGTTGCAACTGTATTTTGAGTAAGAATAACCAGAAATCTGCCAAGAAAGAACAGAAAATGCTGGAATGTAACAGGTGGTCACAAAATTCTCTAGGTCGTCCATAAAAATGGAGTGAATTAATGATGACAATTGGCTATCACAGAACCAACCCAGTTCTCACTGTAAGAGGAACCCAGGGGTTATGAAAGGGAATTCTCTCTTTCAGCCAAACTACAAATGACAGCTGGAGTGGTCCCAGAAGTTCTTGTTTCCCCACCTTACATTTTCAGGTCCTGAAACAGCAAGGGGGGGGGCTGTTTTGGCACCTGGAAAGGCATGTGGGCGAGAGCTCCTAGGGCCGCCATGCCATCCATATTCAGGCCTCACAGCAATTTTTTTAAAACTACAAATGCTTCTAAAATGGTGTTAACAAACAAACAAATGGTGTTGGCAGCCATGGGATGGACCTGTGGCCACCATCACTTTGTTGTTTGGCTCTTTCTTGCAATGATTTGACTTGAGCAAAGGAACCATAACTGGCCAAGAAATCTTTAGGCAGCCCTAGCATGTCTTTACTTTATGCTTGCACCCAAGGCAGTTGCATTTGCCATTAGTGTTATGTGGCAAGCATTATTAAGCCAAATAAGTCTGCCATGTGCAACAAAATTTCCATAATTATGTAACAGCCTGAAGTTCAGAACTGAGCAAGAGAAAGCCTGGAAAGTGGTTAAACCATGGAACATGCACAATCTGGTTATGAAGACAGGCCACAAGAACTGGGATTACCGTTAATAGAACACACAATCATAGCAAACAAACATTAAATACCAAGATCACCAACGACAGGGTAAACAAAGGAAACATCATGGATGATTGTATATCTTTTACATACAGATGGAGAAAAACCTCTTCTAAACTGAATATGTGTAAAGAAATTGCATTCCAAATGCTGCAATTCAAACAAGGTTTTCTAGCCAACATTCTTTTGAATAATATACGACCATAAACATAGTACTCTGCATAATCTAACCAAATTGCAAGTCAAGCCTTACCAGAGCAAATGATGATGGTAATGACTGTGGTAGACCACCTCCAGAAGAAGGTGATGGAAGAGGAGGAGGGGGCGGTGGTGGTCCACCTCCAGCAGAAGGTGATGGAAGAGGAGGAGGGGGCGGTGGTGGTCCACCTCCAGCAGAAGGTGATGGAAGAGGAGGGGGCGGTGGTGGTCCACTTCTAGCAGAAGGTGATGGAAGAGGAGGAGGGGGAGGAGGAGGGGGTGGTGGACCTCCAGAAGAAGGTGATGGAAGGGGAGCAGGAGAAACTCCAGGTGGTGGCAGAGGAGGTGGGGGAGGGGGTGGTGGGGGTGGCGGTGGTGGCACAGGCATCTGAAGTTTCTAAATTCTGTCTGTTACCAAAGATCACAGTAATTCCTAGAAAAAAGAAACAAGAAAGTTCAGTTTACAGATTGCATACTGAAAGAGCTGATCTCAGTTTGGTTGTTCATATAAGGCTGAAGAATTTTCACCAAACCTTACTTTTTGGGTGGGATTCCATAGGTCATACACAGAGAAAAAAGCATACACACGCTTGTAAATCAACTTTTCCAACTGATAATTAAGACAGGATTTTTCCCCCTGATAATGAACCTAAACAAATAAATTATTAACCTTACCGAGGTCATAATCTGGTTCCTGAGCAGTTCAGATTGCAGGGAGTGGAGGCGAATTTATATGCTTAAATATATTTACCATTAAAAAAAAAACCCTGTACAAAGAAAACTAGATGTCAGTCAAAAGGGTTCTGACTTGATCATGCCTATGTGCAGGGACATGAGAGAGAGAGTAGAAGCATTCAGTCCATGAGCCTGCACTTGCAAAGGAAATAATGAAAAGTCTACAACCAACCATCATGTAAAGACCTCTGCTTTTGAAATAAAAACCTTGCACTTAATATCATAATTCTGGTGTGCATGCCAAGAGTATGTGCTGCACTAAGATCCTAGTGCACATGCCATGAGTATGCTGCACTAAGGTGGTCGAATTTTGCCAGTTCAGGCAAAATTCAACCATAAATGCAGTGTGTTGGAGGCGGCAATTGAGAACCACTGCTCTTCTGTCTCCCATTGGCCTAAAAAGTATCCAAACCATTAAATTTTCAGCACAGACCTGCAGCCGAGAACAAGCTATAAGCAATCCCAGCACCAATTCCATTAGCTCATTTACTCTTTTCTCCTAAATACCCTTTATGCACAGAACTAGCGATTCCACCCAGAGCCACAGCTTTTCCTCCTCCCTCAAAACATATTGAGCACATGCTCACCATTCCTCTCTGCTCTGTGAGTCACAGAAGCATAGCCAGCAGCAGCAGCTGTAGGTTCTCATGTGACATTTAGATTAGCCTTCTTCCCTTGTTCCCGATGATTGCTGTATGAACCTTAGGGCCTTGTTCAGAATATTCCCCCCCCTTCCATTTATAAGCTGTGCCACATTCAAAGCATGCCAAGTCCACATAGGTACACTTAGCCATCTTTCAAATTTTCCTTGTAATAGGGTTGCCAGCTCTAGGTTGGAAAATTCCTGTAAATTTGGGGGGATGACCCTAGAGAGGGCAGAGATTGGAGAAGGGAGGGACCTCAGCAAGGTATAATTCCATAGACTCCACCCTCCAAAGCAGCCATTTTCTCCAGGGAAACTGATCTCTGTGGCCTGGAAATCAGTTGTAATTCTGGGAAATCTCCAGTCACTACCTGGAAGTTGCCACCTGTATTTACTAGAGATGGGCATGAACTGAAATATGAACCAAAATTAAGCATGAACCAAGCCGATTCGTGGTTCGCGAACCAGCAGTTCATCAGATCTCATTTCTGATGAACCGCCACGAACTTTAGGCTGGTTCATTTGGTTCAGTTTTTGGTTTGTCACTGCAGACAGCCTGGTGCCAATCAATCAGTTTCCTAGGCAGCAGGGGATGGACTTCCTGCAGACCTTCTGCTGACCTGGAAGTGAACTTCTGCTGACCCGGAAGTGACGGTTTTCTGACCTGGATGTGACGTTTTCATGAACCAAATGAACCGGTTCACAAACCAGGGGCAGGTTCATAAAAGTTCATGGTTCATGAAATTTGATGAACCATGAACCACATGGTTTGGTTTTTCCCTGGTTCGTGCCCATCTCTAGTATTTACTCCTCATTTGAGGTTGAATTTTGCATGACTTGCTAAAAGTAGCAGTCTGAAGTAAATAGAAACAAATACAGACATTAAACATTGGCAATACAAAAAAGTATGTTGCATAGCCAGTAATTTTGGGGCACCCATAAATGCTGCTTCAGTTTATAAATCTCATGTAGTCTGTATAACTAAAATATACACATTTTCAGATAATAAACACCATGGTATTTATTTGTTATTTATCCTCTTTTGCAGGGACTCATACACAGAACGGATGTGTGCTTGGGAAACAGAATGTATAGTGTTTTGCAGCTCTCTCTGTAGGATTGGTTCTGGAATATTTGTGACTTGTACAACCGCAACAGCATAAATGTAAGCAGTTACAAGCTTCTAAGCCCACTGACTTCAATGAAATTAGATGGGTGTAATTCTATTTAGGATTGCATGCTAAGGGAGCAAACCTAAACCAGTCTACTCAAAAGTAAATACAGCTGCATTCAATAGGAGTAACTCCAAGGTAAGTGTGCGTAGGACACTGGTTTTAGAAGTATGTAACTTTGCTTAAAATGGCCCTGTATGGCTTTATACCTTTAACTATTATAAATAAGCCAAATAGTGCCATTTTGAATACTAACAAAGTTATGTTTTTAAAGAAGTAAAACAGGTTTAGATAAGAAAGCAAATATTACATATTTTATCATTCTCCCCCCTATTTTCCCCTATAAACTCCCCCCGCAAGGGAAAAATGGTTTCTAACCTTCTAGAAAATTAAACAGCTCTACTGATTGATTGCCACAATAAAATCCCCTAATGATGACTCTATTATGTAACTGTAACATAAATATAAATCATTTTCAAGGTCTCAAATTCCCAGCACTATGGGCAGAGACCAGCTCCTTTATGCACAGTATACATAGCACCATGTAAAAAGGTAACATGTTAATTTATAATCACTTAGATGCTCTCAACCCAGTTGGAAGACATGCTGAAATAACTGCGGTACTTATTTATGAATAGACAATGACCACAACATACAACCTGATCTATAGCTATGGCTGAGAAGACATCTGAAGAAAATAGGAAACTAAATGAGTGACAGCCACAAATGCAGTCAGATTTCAAATGTACAGTCAATTATTTCTAATGTTTCAAAATGGAAAGCATCATTTAACATATATATTTTTAAGAACTTAACATTAAAAAATCAACTTTATATAGATACCCTAGTATATTTTCATTAAACACACTGGACTTCTCAAATCTAACTGAAAACTAGTATGAATTTATGACAAAGTTAGATTAAAAACCAGAGTTGCACACCTGTTCAAGCCTTCCTTCACATCTGTAGAGAAAGACAATAAGATTTAGAGGAGTTAGGGTTGCTAGCCTCCAGGTGGTGACTAGCGATCTCCTGGAATTACAACTGATCTCTAGGCCACAGAGATCAGTTCCCCTGGAGAAAATGGCTACTTTGAAGGGTGGAGTCAATGGAATTATACCATGTTGAGGTCCTTTCCCTCTCTAAACCCTGCCTTCTCCAGGCTTCAACCCCCCCCTCCCCCAAATCTCCAGGAATTTCCCGACTTGGAGATAGCAACCCTAAAAGGCATCCTGTCTTTTTGTTGTCAGATGATACTAAGTAACCGCTGAAGTTACTGGTACAGGTGCACCACACATACACAAGAGGCAAGCCAAAGTCAAGCCATGCATCCATGATATAGAAATAGGCCTTTTTCCATATTACACTTTGTAAAAAGTCTACAATGTTCTGCATTAAGAAGGGACTTAATTTGCAACAGACCAAATGGGCAGCAAGTGGAATACTTCCACCATAGACAAAAATGCAAGCAGGTGCGATTTTAAGCATCATTCACAAAAAGTACACAAGCTACAGTCTCTGTGAGAGGTGTGTCTTTGCATTCCATTAAAGAATGGAGGCATATCCCTGAAGCATAACAGTTTGACTCAAGAAGCCTTAAGCAATTCTTTGCCATACAGAATGACATACCTTTTCAAGGATGTATATACGCATCAGGGATTTTTAAAAAGTACATAAATGGCCTGAATTGCTTAAGCAGCCATTGTATCATTCTCGTTTCAGCTCTTCATTTTTCCTGCACTCTAGTTTACAAATCTGATTTCTTCTTATGCATGATGTATTTGACAACTATTTTTGTGTGGCAGCAGGGATAGCTCTAGTCATTTTTAGAAAGCGGTTGCTTTTACCAGTACTATCTATATTGTATGGTATCGGTGTTCTCTCAAGCAAACTTACACCTCTGCTTAAGATGGCACTGTGTTGTGTAGTATAGTTATGTGATGTAGCGATGAGAGTATCAGACTAGGGTCTGGGAGTTGGCATTGTACATTACATAAGCTCTGGCTGAAGGTTTAATGCTGGATTTTTAATAGATTATTAAACATTAACAACTTTCATGGTGTTTTTTATGTTTTTATTATGTTAAACTTTGTAGCCACCTCAAAGCAGGTTCTCTGGAGAGGCAAAATAAAAGTTTTTAAATAAATAAAATGTATAACAAACCACTTATTTTGGAGTTCCACAAAGCTAGTACAGGGATTTTATACCAGAGCTAACCAATGTTTGGATATGCCATACGTTACCAGCAGTAACCCTGGTACTTATAAGTATAAATTAAAATATCTCTGAATAAGTACAGAGTATATTTCCCTAACTTATAAGTAATGACAGAGATCTTACTAGGGTTACCAGTCCCCTGGTGGAGGCGTAGGATCTACTTCTCACCTGGCTAGGGTTGC
The DNA here is from genome assembly GCF_028583425.1 of Eublepharis macularius. Classification (NCBI taxonomy): domain Eukaryota; kingdom Metazoa; phylum Chordata; class Lepidosauria; order Squamata; family Eublepharidae; genus Eublepharis; species Eublepharis macularius. The sequence continues at coordinate 46,798,455 of NC_072800.1, forward strand.
TATTCCCCTGCTGGAGGCGGGGGATCCCCTGCTCCCACCATCCACCCTTCGCCCCCTCTTACCTGGCTGGTGAGGGAGGCATGGGCCTCATGGGTGCACTCCCAGGCGCCATGGCGCGCTCCCGTGGGCCCAAAATGACCCAGATAGGGCCTGAATCAGCAAGGATTGGGCTGCTACAGTGCAGGGGAGTGTTCTCCCGCAAGGCAGTGGCCCATTCCAGGCCAATTCGGGCTGTTTCAGGCCTGATTCGGCCCCGGATTGGCAGGGGAGTGCTCCCCGTGTGGCAGTGGCACATTCCAGGCTGATTTGGGCCTGATCCAGGAGTGCTCCTGGGGCAGCCACAGCCTGCGTGATGACATTACTTCCTGGTAGTGACATCATCACACAGACCCAGGGGTGCACACGCGCTAAGGAGACGCCCAAAATGTAGGTGCTGGGGCCTCCGCCTCCCACCAGGAATACAGGGGGACCTGGCAACCCTGCACCTGGTCGACTAGGAGAATAGTTGGGTTTCGGCCCAGGAGCTCTGCAGCATGCTTCCTCCAACACCTGCAGTTGACAGATCATTTCCAAATCAAGACTCCTGATGCATGTACCCTACCCTCCTCTCCCTCTGTTTGGGTGACCTAACAACCCTAGATCTTATACAGGAGGAAACTAGGCCAGTGTAGTATGGTGGTTTGAGTACTAGACGAGAAGCCAAGAAACCCAGGTTCACATCCCCATTCTTTCATGAAGCTAATTGGGTAATAAAGTTGCCAGCTCTAATTTGGGAAATTCCTAGAGATTTTAAGGCAGGAGAAGTCTCCAATGCCACCATTTTCTCCAGGGGAACTAATCTCTGTGGCCTAGTAGATCAGTTGTAATTCAAAGAGATCTCCAATCACCACCTGGAGGTTATTAACTCTACTGGGCTACATTGAGCCAAGAAGGGCAGGAAAAGAATATGCAAAACAGCTTCCAAATCATGAGATGTGGTTTTCAATCAAATTTTAGCTCCCAAATTAGTTCTCAAAAGTAAGAAGCTTCTTTGTTTTCAATCCAGAATGTCATGCCTGTCTGTAAACTTCCTGTCCGTTTCAAGGTAGGAAGCAGATTCATGAACATAAAGAGACTGCATATTCTGATGAGCCTCTTACATTGGAATGAAAGGGGAAACTGTTGCACACACAGAATTTCCCATCCACACCTGAGTTATCATATTCACCCAAATAGGGAAACAGGAAATCTCTCATATGCCTCAAGGGAAGGTCATGCAAATGTGTTATGCTTACCAGCTACCATTTTCATGCAGCAATGTGAGAGCATACATGTGACCCTCTTTTGTGTGTGCACGTGAAAGGAATTGTGCATGTTATCCTTCCTACTCAAAGCAAACAAACCGATTTTGAAGTCGTGGGGGGGGGTGGATCTCCAGTGCTTTCATCTGACACCTCTATTTGACAGATCATTTCCAAATCAAGAAAGGACATCACTCATGCTACTGATAACTAGCATAACACAAATGTGAGATGCACACTGCTTTTTTATTTTAGCAATTAAAAATTTGATCTGCATTTTTAGTCTGCATGTTATTAAATTTTATTTATTTATTTATATCCCACCTTTCTCCTCTATGGGAACCCAAAGCAGTTTACATCATTCTCCTCTCCTGCACTGTATCATCACAAACACCTCATCAGGTTATCGATGTGTGACTGGCCAAAGATCACACAGCAAGTTTCCATGACAGAGTGAGCATTCAAACCTGGTCTTCCAGATCCTAGGCTGACACTCTAATCACTTTACCACACAACTGTCCACTATTCAACACAATTGTTGTGTGCTACTAGCATCCATTTCTTTGGATATGGAAAAATGTGACTGAAATGAGCAAAGCCTACTCTTGAACACAGCCTCAATATCATGCCCCCAAATTCTTTTTTATAATGCCTTCAAAATCTGTATCTCTTTAAGAAATACAGTTATATTAAGGAAGCTAGGTAGACCAAAGTCTGCTGTGAGAGCAGTATGAAACTGGGAAACTTCCATCGGAATTAGTCAGAATCCTCTGATCTACTGTAGCTGTGTAGGCAGAGCAGGAAGCTGCAAGGAGGGAGAGTGCTTCAATAACTTCAATAGCAGTATGCAAGCATATAAGTCTTTTAGGCAGCATAATGTACTATTGTCAGAAGTGGGATTCTGGAGTAAGAGAGTGTACAATACCAAATAAATCTTGCACCTGCCCTGCCCTTAGGATTGCCTCCAGGTGGTGGCTGGAGATCTCCCAGAATTACAATTGATGTCCAGGCTAAAGATCAGTTCCCTTGGAGAAAATGGCTGCGTTGGAGGGAGGATTCAATGGCATTATGCCCTGGTGAAGCCCCTCCCTTCTCCAATGCCTAGAGCCATTCCCAGGCTCCATGCCCCAAATCTCCAGGAACTTCCCAACCCAGAGCAGCCATGCCTCCTCCACCCTGGGCTGGATTAAGAAGACATGCTGAGGAAACCTATGTCAAGTTGCCTCATACTATTAGCCCCCAAATGTAGTCCATTTTGTTTTGTATTTGGAGGCCCCTCATAGTCTGAGGCCCTAAACTGTAGTTTACCTAGCCTGTATATACATCCAGCTCTGCCTCTATCTCACCCAATTCTGGCTCCTACATTGCCAGTGTTACGCTTACAGAGTCAGTAGAGCTCAACATCAAGATATACTGATTTCAAATCTTGCACACATATCCTAAGGCTCTCCAGCCAGAGCAAATTGACCAAAGAATTGCACTGAACCACATTAATAAATCTAAATAAGCAAATCTTCAGCTCTAATTCTTTCTGCAAAATATATATTTAAAAACAGAAACAATTTTTCTTTAGAGAAGGAAGCAAAGCATTACATTTTTGGACAAAACAGGATTTGCTGAGATTAACATATTTAAGATCAGTCAGCGCTATCTTATCAGCAGTGGGGAAATCAGAAGAACTAAAACAAGGGAATCAATTGCATATTTGCAGTTATAGCAGAGGAGATTAAGATGAGAAACAGAGATCAAAACACATACATAGGGGTCAAAATACACACACACACACACACACACACACACACACAGTAAGTCTAGTACCTTCTGGTAAGGTCAGAGGCTTGTCTTCCCTGGGCTTTGTGGTAGGACTAGTTGGGGAATATGGTGGCAGCCCTACCCATGCTGCATTCAGGGATGCTCTGCTGGGATTGGGATGGCAACCCCCAATTCTACTGGGCTTCCCTGACCAGTGGGCTTCCATGTGATTCCCTTTACAAGGTGTACTTGCACTGAGATGCTATGAAGGGATCCATGAGATCAGAGCTGACAATCAGACATTACCCTGTATAAGAGGGAGATCAGAGTGACTTTTTCAGGAAGAACAGCAATTACTGTGATTCCCTAACATTTATATGAAATACACATGGATAGAACTGCTTGATGTCTACACAAGCAAAATGTTTTACACTTTAGGAAGGCTCCGCATAAAACTGCTTCAGGATTCAGCTTGTGCGCCACCACTGCTCTACGTGATGTAATGCAGAAAAATCTCCAAAAATGTCACATCAGACGAAGAGGGGATGGAATCACCCATTATGTCATGCGTAAAGATATATGTGCCTTTAAACTTACAATGTTGTTATGGCAAATAAAGATAGGCTATTGCTGATAGGACCTTACATCATATTGCCTGCATTAAATTTCAGGACAGTGAAAACAGCCTTCATTTGAACTTTAAAGTTCAGTAATGAAGCTGACGGACAACAGGTTCAGGACAGACAAAAGGAAATGCTTTTTACTCAATGAGTAATTAAACAGTAATATTTGCTGCCAGTGGATATAGCAATGCTCATGAGCACAGACAGCTTAAAAAGAGGGTTAGACAGATCCATGGATGCACCCATCAATTGCTGGTAGGCACGGTGAGTGAAGGAACCCTCCCTATAAACAGGCAGCAAGCTGTTAAATATCAGAGCTAGGAGGCCACGTCAGGGGGGAGGCCTGCGAATAAGGATGCTGAACTAGATGGCCTACCGGTCTGATCCAGCAGTGCTCTTCTTATGTTCTTCTGTTACTAATCACTGGTTAGGGATGGTTAGAAGCTTGCCTCAGATGAAGTTATTTTATTGCTTAACTTATTTCCTTTAAGTCTGTTTTAGATGAATGTGGCGGGGGGAACCCTATGTCTCTCAGACACGTCAGACACCACTTTCTGATTTCTGCAGATGGCCAACAAAGTAACCAAGGGCATTCTGTACCGCCTAGGGTTGCCAGCTCTGGGCTAGGAAATTCCTGGAGATTGGGGGGTGGAGCCTAGGGAGGGAAGGGCTTGGGAAAGAACTCAGCAGAGATATGATGCTATAGAATCTACTCTCAAAAGCAGCCATTTTCTCCAGGGGACTTGATCTCTGTAGTCTGGATTCCAGGAGATCTCCAGGCCCTACCTGATGTCTGGCAACCCTAGATCACCTGATGTCTCTGTGCCTCATCTCATATCCAATGCCAAGCCACAGTTTGGGACTACCAGAACAAGCACTGACTTCTGTTTGGGTGTTCCTTCCTCCCTTGCAAACTCCAATTCCATTAGGTACTTTTGCTCAAGCAATAACAGATTACCCTTACATTCAAACTAGGGTTTGTGCTTTCCATCCAAATTGGGATTGCAAATCAGCTCTTGTGCTGTTGTCATTCCATTGTTATTATTTATTTAATTTATAGCCCGCCCTCCCCGTAAGCAGGCTCAGGGCGGGTTACAGCAGTAGATATACAAGAAATAAAACAGTAAAATCACAATTTCATAAACATACGTTTGTCAATCTACTGAAACTTGAGCAGTGAACTTCCTGATGTTTTGTGCCCATGCAAGTTAAGGAAGAATTTTCCACTTCAGTATCAACATACCTCACGCTGGCGATTTGGATTCGTTTTCCCGGCCATGTCGGACGTTCCTCTCCGCAGGTCCGGGGGGAACTGTCTGAGCAGCCTGACTGGGCAGTTGACCCGCGAGGGTTAACCTCCAGGACTCCCAGTGAGGGAGCCTGGATCCGGGGCGCCGTGGGAAGAACCCTCTGGAAGCAATGCAGGGGGTAAATTGCCCGCTTGCTCCAACGGAGGCCGGCAGACTTGCGCAGCACCGCGTGTGCTGCCGGGCCATGGAGAATGGCAATAAGCAGATTTAAGGTGAAGACCTGTAAGTAAGCGAATCCCTTCTGATTTTTAAGCGTATGCGAAGGATCGGTGGGAATTGAAGCTAAAAAGGCACAGACTTCTTCCCCTGCACCGAGTTTCAGAACTTAGTTGGCGCCCCCCCCTAAGATGGCGACGAGAAAGCAGAGCCCAGCAATGAGTAAATCGGTGATGGCGACGTTACAGGGGAAGGGGGAAACTTTGGAAGAGTTGGTGAGACGAGCAGTTTTCGATGCTGTGCAGCCCTTTGTAGCGAAACTGAATGAAATGGGGCAAAAGGCTGATTCAGTGGAGAGCGAGGTGAAAGCCATTAAAGAAACAGCGACCGGAGCAGAGCAGTCTGCGCACGAGAACGCAGTGCTCATGAAAGCAACAAGTAAGGAAGTGAAGCTTTTGGAGAATCAAATAATAGGATTACAAGTGGACCGTGCCCAAACGGTATTGCGTCTTCAAAATGTAAAAGAAGAGCAAAGTGAAAATTTAAAAGATTTGGTGTCTGGACTTTTGGCGCCATTCGCAAAGGCAACTAAAGAAGAGATAAAAAACGATATTTTGGAAGTCCAGCGGACATCTTCAAAGTATGCAATGAAGCGGCAGCTGCCTCGCGAGATTATTATTGACTTTTCATCTAAGAAGACTCGGGACACCATCTTAGACAATTCGTATAATGTGGACTTGGATTATTTGGACAATAAGGTTAAAATATTGAAGGATGTTCCATTTTTGGCTCGTAAAAGAAGATTCAAGTATAAAGGACTTGCAGCTTTCTTGAGGAAATGTGATATAAAATATAAGTGGCTGTTTCCAGAAGGCGTCTGGTTCAGATATAAAGATCAAATTTACAAGATTACATCGGACGCGCAGCTGACAGACTTTTTGTTCAACCATCAGGAGTTTCAGCAGGAAGAAAGTTCGAAGTCTGAAGGGGAAAGTGGGGGGGAGGAAAGAGCGGGCGCAGCTGCTCCAGCTGCGCAGAGAGAATTGAGACCGAGACGCAAGGGCGGGGGGGAGAAGTCCTGATCCTGAATATAATCTGTATTGTATAAGACCTACCAATCTGATAGCATATTAGAAAGTTAACTTTTAAGAAAAATTGCAGTATGAAGGGAATACAAGACATGTAGGGTAGTGTTTGTTGTTTGTATGTTGATTTTCCCTTTTCCCAGTTCTCCCTTCCCCTTTTTTCCCCCTCCCCTTTATACTTTTGTAGTCTTCTGTAGTTTTTTTTATGTTAGATATTAAAAAATAAAAAACTTAAAAAAAACATACCTCACGCTGGCCCTGAACATTAGGCTGTTAATGCTCAAGGCAAAGGTGCTGGTTTGGAATTCAGACAATACCAAGGCAATCATCCCCCAACTAGAGACTGAACTCTGGTTGCTTGAGCATATGAGCAACTGGCATATAGCCTACCAGGTAAGAAATGGAATTGCTAACTCTTGGCATTGACAGAGGACCTTGTCTTTAATTCAAGTACAGGAAGTTGATGGTCTGCAAGTGTGATTCCTCCCCCCCTCCCAATTATGGCAGCAAGCACTGTTTTCTCAACTTGCCACAATTTCCCCCACCCTGGGGGGTAGGGCAGAACAACCATATGACTTCCATGGCCCAGTAGAAAATCAGGAAAGAGACTTCAAGCACAGCAGTCTGGACACCAGGAGAGAAGCACAGGTAAAGTATCTGATGGCCTACAATGAATAGTTGACTATGGGGAAGGGAAACCAATGGTGCAGCCCTCGACAGAGTTACACCCTTCCAAGTCCACTATAGTTAATTGGTTTAGAAAAATTTAACTCTTCTTCAAATGGCATTGGAAGCCCAACCAATGCCACATAGTTTTCTCCAACGGTCAAATAAGCAACAGATGCATGCTTTTACAAGCACACTCAGGATGTTGTATTGAATCTTCAGTCCAGCTGAACTACATGTGCAGTCAGCATGGAGTCTACTTGTTGTGGAGAATTCTGTTGTAAGGTAGGTTTCAAACAGTCCTGGGATGGGTGGACAGGGGAACGGGGAAAAATGTTGTGTGCATATATACATTAGTAGATTGTATCAAAGTAGGAGACAAAAAGGCCATGTGCCAAGAGCTAATCCCTATGAGAACAATGTTATTTTACTTCTTAGCAACTAAATTCAGTTTTATTGCAACTTAGCAGGAAGAGATTTACATTAATGCAGCCATAGAAACACAGGAAACCTTGGCCATAACATTCTACTTGACTCATTCAGCCAGAAAAGTATTGATCATAATTGCCCAGAAAGAAAATGACACAGATATTGTTTAAATAGTAAAGAAGATGGGGCATGCAGCTATCTTAAATGTTGATGGTTTTAGCAGTGGGCTACCCAAGTGCTGCAGAAATTCTGTTAAACCCTTTTTTATTACTCACTTCAGAAAAATGTCTCTATATTGGGTCTAGCTTTCCATGGTCTTAAAAGCCTGTTATTTTTTAAAAGCATGCCAAGAGATTATAGAATGGTACGATTTGTAGTAGCTAATTCACAACTCACGTACAGTAGCTGCAATTTAAACCCAATTGCTTTAAAAGGAACTAGATTGGTTTAAATGAACAAGTGTGTGTAGTGGTTAGAGCATCAGATTGGGATCGGGGAGGTCTGGCATGGATTTCATTGAGTGACTCTGGGTCAGTCACACTCTCTCAGCCTGACCTACTTTACAGAGATGATGTAGGATAAAAGGGAAAAGGGAAAACCAAGCCTTGATCTCCATGGGTGGTATAAAATGCTCTGCACAGCTAAGACGAGCGCTCTCCAGCTCACCGCCTTAAAAGTTGCAACACAAGGAAAAAGCTGAAAATCTGTTCTTATCAATGTTACTCCTTGGTTTCACATCTTCAAAAATACATTTATGCATAAAGAAGCAAGTGCAGAATAATGAAAACATAATAATTTTAGTCTAAGCCATTACAGTTAGTTTAGGATCTTTCTCAATATTTCTCTTTGAGCTGAAATATCTAAAGCTTGTTTCTAACCAAGAAATAAGATTTTTGAATGACTGTTTAAAACTAAGACCATTGAAATTAATGAGCTTAGACTGGGAAAAAATGTGGACTGATCTTGAAGATTCCTCTTCAAGGACAAGATCTTTCAAAGATCTACAATTATATCTTTTGATTCACATGTGCTTTCATGGAGAAAAAATAATCTATCCTGTCAGCTTCAGGCCTAATAATTTTTTACAATTAATAGGTCTTGTTTTGGTCAAAGGCTATTTGGTCAATAGTCTAATGACTCTTGGAAGGCTTTTTGGTTAATAGTCTAACGTAGGGTGGCCAACCTCCAGGTAGTGGCTGGAGATCTCCCGGAATTACAACTGGTCTCCAGGCCACAGAGATCAGTTCACCTGGAGAAAATGGCTACTTTTGGGGGTTGGCTCTATTGAATTATGCCATGCCAAGGTCCTTTCCCTCTCCAAACCCCACTTTCTCCAGGTTTCACCCCCCAGATCTTGAGGAATTTCCCAACTTGTAGCTGGCAACCCTAGTCTAACGATTATTGGAACATGTTTTGAACATTGCTTAGACAATATGGTTTGGGGTTCAAGTAAAACATGCTAATAAAAATAAATGGAGAATTAAATATGGTACACTTAATGAAATTCTTTATATGCTTTATATGCTGCTTTACTAATAAAGTTGGCCAAAGCAGTATACACAATTAAAATATTAATTGTGTATGATCAAGTGAAAGGATCAAGTGAAAGATCTTACACTTGTTCTCCCGTTGTGGATACATACATACTGCTAGGGAGACAGAGTACACTTGAATATAAGACCACACAGGAAGTAAGTCACTTGAGCTTCCCTGTGTAAGAGGTCGTGTGCAGAGGGACTCTGAGAGCCAAGCTACAAGTGATGCCTGACACAGGTTGGACACTTGTCAGCTTCCCTCAAGTTTTGATGGGAAACGTAGGCATCCTGGTCTTGCAGCTGTAATGGAGAGCCAAGCTGTAAAACCAGGATGCCTACATTTCCCATCAAAACTTGAGGGAAGCTGACAAGTGTCCAACCTGTGTAAGGTGTCACTTGTAGCTTGGCTCTTAGTAAGTTTTAACCCAGCTATTAAACTCAAACTCAGAAATGAAACAACTCCTTCCACTGATTGCCTGTTTCTAATCTTCAATGCTACTAGGACAGGTATAAAATAACAACAGACATGGAAAAGGTAACCTACAGAACAGTAACAACTAGGGATATGCTCTTAAGAGAAAAAAAAATGTTATGATTTGGTGGCAGGGATTTTATGATTGCTGATTTTCAGGTAGAACATAACTGGTTTGGGATTCAAATCCACATGGTTCCAGAGTTTCGGGGCCATTATTTTCAATGAGGAATATATTCAAAGGCCTGAGAGTTGTTTATAAAGATAATGGCATCAAATTTGCACAGAACATAGTCCTTCCTTTAATCTAAAGACCCCTTAGATTCAAGCAGTTTGAGCAAAAGGGTTCAATTTTACAGATCCTCAAAAAGGGCCTCTCAGGGCAGGCACACTCAAGTGGTGGCCTTGGAGAGCTCTTCTTCTTTAAATATATTAATATATCTGTATATTTTTTAAAAAGCTTATCCACATTCATTTCATTTTCCTATTCTTACAATGATTGACTAATAACAATTTTAACCATTCAGCTGAAAACTCCGTGTTTACCACCGTTCCTTGTTGTGGTATGTTATTTCCTTTCACAAATTAGGGAAGGAGAACTATAGCGCTGCCATTATTCCCTTAGGGGATTTGGGGCAGTGGTGGCTGGAATGGCTGATTTTTCAACCAAAAGGCACCTAAATTGCAGGTGCACTAGCCCACTCAAGACTCCCCCCCCCCCCTAAGTTTCAAATGAACTGGATCAAGGGGTTGAATTCTACAAGTCTCTGAATAAGGCGCCTGCAGCCATCCTACCTGCAGAGGTAAAAAGATCCCCACCCCAACAGAAGAGGAAGAGGAGGAGCAAGCCAGAACCATAGCTCTCAACAGCAAAAAGCCCAGCATATGCTTACTAATAAACCTTTGTCAAAAGTGAAACGTCTCTAATTCAATAATTTAATAACAATTCCTGCAACCTTATTTACATAAACAATGAAACCATAAACAGTTAATGTGACTCCCTATTTACAACCATAGCTCTGCCAGGTCCAGCTTGTGTCCGCTGGGTACCACCTTCCCTGAATGTGGGAAATTCAGAGAATCAAAGAAAAACAAGACACCTGCCACCGATGATGGTAAGCACCCAAACACAAAAAACTACACTGATTTTTCAGGAGGGGTTTCTATAATGCCTAAGAATCCCAGATTTGTGTAACTGTTCTAGAAAAATCACTGTAATGACCAGAAGCAGCGTTTTTTAAGTACATTTGGGAATTCTGGAATGGACACACCTAGTCTCAAACAGAAGTTACTCTCTGAGCCCACTGAAGTTGATGCTTAGGACTGCACTACCAGAGAGGGCCCCTAGCTAGCCCACACAGACTGGATCCACACATCCTTGGATACTGTACTACTGTAATCATTCATCATCTGGAATTATTACAACAGTGCAATAATAAGAACATAAGAGCCCTACTGGATCTGACCTGTGGTCCACCTCGTCCATCATCCTGTTTCACACAGTGGCCAAGTCTGAATCTGCTCTATTGGACCACTCACTTTTTCCATGTTTATCCCATTTTGCACTGGTCTCTACGACAAGAGACACATGAAGTGTGAAAACAAGAACTAGAACTCCAAAGATGCAATGAACCACAGGAGAACCACAGCTAAACAGGGCTCTCCAATATGCTCTGGGTGCATAGCCGAAGTGGTTCTCCCTTAGGTGTTTACTTCAGTAAATGCCTGTGTAGCTGCAATAAATACAACTGCAACTACAATTGATGTATAAAAATAAATAATTTCAGCTAAATAGCCATGTTGGCCTGTAGTAAAAGAGCAAGATTCAGGTCCAGTGGAACCTTAAAGACCAACTAAATTTCCAGTTCTGATTCTCAAAAGCTCACATCCTGAAAATCTAGTTGGTCTTTAAAGTACTACTGGCCCCAAATAAAAATAAATAAACAAGCTGTTCCGTAATACAAAATTCTCTGCAGTTTAACTCTGTGTTTACTGTGTTGCCTTCTCCTCTGACCCTGAACAAAGCCAGACCAGCTACAGTATCCCAATCTAAACAGTTTCCTCTACCATTGATTTGCAGCAGGACTCACCATAACCTATGCTGATGAAGGTGATAATCCTGCAGGAGGCTGAATTTACAAGCCACCTGTTTTCTATTCCCATTGCCAGGTTATCTTCTTGACTCTGAAACCATGCATTCCTACCAGCAGGGACCTACAATGGCAGCCTATGCACACCTGGCACAATTCACTGGGACTTACTTCTGAGTAGGAATACATGAACACTAGGTTTTGTTTCTTTCTGCCCTCTTTAATAAGGGACCTTAATAAAGCCCTTTACTTGGAAGCAAGTCTGACTGATTTAAATAGAAATTATTTTCAAGCAAGTGTGCTTAGCTTGGGGGGGGGGGGCTGCGGAATGTGTTACATAACTACAGCTACAACCGGCAGATAGTAATTAAAATGCTGGTAATGCAAACAAGTTGCATAGGTCCACCTCCCCAAGAAACGCTTTCTAAAGAAAACGCTGCAAGCTCTCCAAGGGCGACATTTCTTGGAGGGAATTTCCATGCGAGGGATGGCTTTTCAAATATTTGTTTTAAAAGACAAACGCCGCTCCCATTAGGTATTCTTTCATCAATAATACAACCCAACGATCCATTTCAAGCGCTTGTAACATACCCACCAATGCCCATCGGCCAAGGGTGCACGTTCCTTTTTAGCCTTCCAGCGCTCCAAGCCCATCGCTGAAAGGATATTTGGTTACCTGTCAGTTTCGCACCGACTGCCCCGTCCGGTTTTTGGTTTTTTTTTGTCCCCTCAAGCTGGGAGGGCTAAATGATCTCCTCCATTAAAGTCATCGAGCCAGTCAGAAGCCCCAGCAGACGGCCTGATCTCAGGAGAGGGGCAGAGAGACCCTGTGCCGCTTTCAGATGCCTCGCGTTAGGATTGGATCGACAGACTTCCAGACGCTCCCCAATAGATTCGGGGTGAGAGAAACACAAGACGGGCAGCCCCTTTCCCAACGTACCCACCTGGACGCCAAGAGCTCCCCCGAACCAAGACAACAACCGGGCGACGCTACAGCCTTTCCGCTGAGCTACTCTAAAGGGAAGCCTCCGCTGCCCGCCGGGTCTCGGGGCGTCGAGCGCCAGCCGCCGAGAGAGCTCCTCAACGCGCCCGGCTAAGGTTCGCTGGCTCCGGCGGCAGCGCGTGGGAAGAGGGCGGTGAGCCGAGCCAGCTCCGCCCTCCCGCTCTTGCCTCATTGGCAGAACTCCGCTCCGCGTCCCCTCCTGGGCCATGGTGCGGATTCCTGGAACGCGCCCGAGAGAGGCGGCAAGAGGGCGGGCAGGTGAGCCCCTCTCCTCGCCGGCGCTGCAAAGGCCCTGCTGGGGAGTCTGCGGGGCGCTGCCCGACTCCGAGGTGATAATTCCAGAGGGTATCAGGTGGGTAGCCGTGTTGCTCTGCAGTGGGACAGCAGGATGCGAGTCCAGTGGCACCTTCGAGACCAACAAGATTTTTAGGGCATGAGCTTTTGAGAGTCACAGCGCCCTTCTTCAGATAAATTTTCTTAAGGTATTTGAAGTAGGAAGCTTCCAGACGGGAAAAATAAAATAGGAGTCTAAGAGCACTTTAAAGGCTAACAAAAACTATTCCACTTTATGTTTCATGGTTCAGAACTTACCCAAGGTGTCCCTTTCCAAACCAGGACATTTATATGTGTTCTGCGTAAGGCTTAATTCCAGAATTTATTACATATGCTTGCACTGATGCATGAATAATAGGTGAAGCTACTGAGCATGGGCAGAGTTTTTGTACACTGTTGAGTAATTACATCCAGTTGTTATGCCTTTAACTCAGGAAGAGCAGACATGAGCCCCGGCATTGCCTGGGTGTGTATTAGGGTTGCCAGTCACCCTTGCCTCCCCCTGTGGGAGATCAGGGGCCTGGCACTTACTGCAGTGGGAGATCCAGGGTTCCTGCACATGTGTGCTCCTGGCTTGTGCAATGATGTCACTTCCAGGAATTGACATCATCAGGCAGGTCAGGGGGCAGCCTGGGAGTGCTCCAACACTCACCAGGGGGCTGAATTGGCCCTCTGAGGGGCACGATTTGGCCTGAATTGGGCCCACTGTGGGGTGCGAATCGAGCCACTTTGGGTGCAGGGCATGCCACCCGGTGGGATGCCCCAGGAAACATCCCCCTGCCGGCCAAATAAGTGGGGGTGGGGGTAGGGTGGGAACAGGGGGTCCCCTGCTCCAAGTGGGGGAATGGCACCCCTAGTGTGTATATGTAAGAAACGGGGAAAACATCTATGTGTGATAACTCTTTGGGGGGTCAGGTTATGCATATTACACAAGTACAGAAGAGTGATTGGCTGAGATAATGTTTTGACTTTTTTCTGTACATTGCATAGCAACCAGGGCTGTTCAAAGACAAGCTGGCCCCACCCATACAGAACCCTTGTTACCAGCTTCATTGCCTTCATTGGATTGGTGGAGGTTCACAGTTACGATCCTAGATGATTTAGAACCACCTGAATAAATTGGATTGTATGTGTGCTTCTGTTAATAGAAATGCTCAGGAACTTCAGATCAGATGGTTTCCTGTGTCCAATACTTGTAAGCCCTTGAATAAATTAAATCTAATTATTTCCAAGCAAAGGAACTATTTTACTGAGGGTTTTGAATAGATTTTGAATTTTTTCCTTGCTGAAAAGCATGCCCTATGGCCATAAATAAACTGTACAGATTCCTGTCTTGTATGAAAACAGCTTTCCAAATAGATGTTGCATAATACTTGGTTCCTTGGCTTTTCTTTTTTGGCAATGCTCAATTTATGCCTAAGCAAGATGAAGTTTTGAAATGGCAAATGTATACTTAACAAAACAGGACTGTTTTTAGATGTCTTTGATCTGTCTTTTTAAAGGATCCTTGGTGCCTGAATTTAACACAGAAATTCAGACAGGAGAGGTTAGCATCTTTGTTTAAGAGATATGTAGAAGTAGCATAAAATTGCAAAACTACCACAATAAGCTGCAATACAGCAAGAGCAGATGGGTGCTAGATCACAAATAAATCAGAGTGAATTCTGTTCAGTAGAGGTGGTTAACCTGCATGTAATTTAATCCTTTGCTAGAAGGAATGATGCTGGATTAAAATCAAGTGGCAGTTTTTGTGTTGGCATTTTGCCATGGGGGAATTCTATTTATATGATGATACAGACAATTCCTTCTGTGGGGTCAGACTGCTAGTCCATTTGGGCCAGGAAATTCTACTGTGTGGTGGTAGCAGTTGTTCAGAGTCTGTGGCAGAGATCTTTCCCCAATATGATACCTGAGACCTTTTTAAATGAAGCTGGGGATTGGATCATCTCAGCAATGTAATGTCGAGGAAGGCCTTGACCTCTGTGTCCTGTTCGTGTTTCCTCCAGGGCAACTGGTTGGTCGTTTTGTGAAACAGGTGTAGATGGATCACTGGTTGAATCTAGCAGGGCAGCTCTTAAGTTTTTATGACTCTTCTGGATGCAAAGCATGCCCTCTGACACACACCTGTGGCCCGTGCTGCATTGTTACAAATGTTACACACTTTTCTCACTGGAATTACTGGAAACGAGGCTAAACCAGATCTTCTTTACTTCTCTGTCCATACCTTAGAACTGCTTTCTGTTAATGAAGCAGCTGGTCCAGTGTTCCATTCTGCTGTTCACATGGTAAACGTACAGACTGAGTTCCAAACTCTTGTAGAGCATGGCCCTTGGGATCCCAATATGAATGCGAAGGAGAGATTGAATTGACTAATCCTTGAGGAGTCGCTATTGACTGAGGTCCTGGCTCTCAAGAACAAAGAGTAGCAAGCTTAGGGTTTTCTTCTTTAATCAAGCTCAGGTGCAGTGCAACGACTGTTCTGCCATAGAGGACCATCCCTGAGCCCTCGTATATTCCAGTTCTTTTGATGAAAAAAAATCTACCTAGCCACTCTGTTGTAGATCAAGATCACCACAGTGGAGCTAAAGACCACATGATTTCACAAGCATTCTTTTCTGATGTGCTTTAAAAGATGCATTCTTTTGTATTCAGGGAATACATTTGCACTGTTCCGGGCATCTTTCCTAATCATGCAGCTGAACTTGCTGTTCAGGTGATTGCCGATAAGAATTGTGAAGAACTCAATGTAGCCATTGCTATTTGCTGTGTGGCTTGGAGACCTGCAGTACCATTTGAGTGTAAACTATTTTCTTTTTGTAATGTTTTAATTGTGCTCTAGATAGCTTTGCCTAGTGGACTTCTGCTATGATTGCATAAGTAAAAATGATCCAGCATAATATCTGTCTCTGCCTCTTCTGCACTTCTTCTGTAGAACATACTGCTGCTACCTCTTATGCTATTGATGCATTTCCACTGATGTCAATAGGTGCTTTTTTCTATTTATTAAGATTAATCTCCATGCTATCTGTACTCCTTTCTCCTTTCTTTCTGTAATCTGCAGTTCCTAGCATGTTTATGACTACACTGCAACCTGAATAACCTTTACAGTCACAATACACTTTTCAAGACTCTTGTCATCATTCAGTATGTACATTTCCCCCTCCCTCTTATTTCCTTTCACAGCTTGGCAGTTACCCACCAAATGAGTTATAATTGTAACGTATTTTGCCACTTTTCACAGTATGGGAATATCATGCAATCACATCATGTTATTTAGCAGTAGGCACAAATAAAAGCTCTCCAAGGAAAGGCACACAATATGCATGCCCATAGAAGCATCCTTTCCTGCAGTTTCTTTGTTCACAAATACTTTATGCCATGAGGAATGTAGTGGCAAGCAGAGATTGTAGGCGGCTGTACTAGTCCATAGAAACCCTTCCCGAATAGCAAAGGTGGGTGGTCCTAATAAAGATATTACAAAATTGTTAGTGCTAAGCTTTGATTTGTCAAACACAGCCCAATAAGATGATCTGATACAATGGCATTTCAAAATACTGTGGGAGATTTGAGACGTCTCAATTGTGACTCTGGTAGCCCTCTGGAATGGGTCCCAACATGCCCGCTGACACCTTTCCTGTCACTTGCCAAGTGCTCTTAGAAGGTGGGTGGGGCCTGGTGGGGATTTCACAGTAGGGCTTCTTGTTGGCCACTGGAGATCTGATCGGATGTACAGTTTAAAAGACATCCTGTTAAACCGCTTTTGCTGAAATGTTTGAGTTATTAGCAGATTTATGTATAATGTCACTCCCTGACATTTTGTGATTGGCTCCACTTCCTCGGAATCCATTTTGTGGTTGTGTCCACCACATAAGCTCCAAAAGGTTGGGGACTCCTGCTCTGGAATATAGAGTTGTCCTGAGCCACAGACAATGTCCTCACCTCTCACAATGCAGAACTTCAACTCTGTGGTATACTTGGAAGCATGTGACACTTAAAGCAGGTTGGGAGAATATAAGAGGGTGCTGGCAAAAGATGCATGATAAATCAGAACATGACCCAGAGCCTGTCGGTAGGCCTATGAAGGGATTGCGAGAGCAGTAAAGGAAGCGTTCTTCTTCATTACTATGACATCAACTAAACCTCATCTAGCAGAGCTCTTTAAAAAATTCTAATGCAGTACGAAGAGGATTGTATGTATGCCTGACTTTTTCCAGACATTAAAACTACAACCATATTCACTTTATAAAAATATCCTGAGCAATTCCATTTTACGCATTCTGCAGAGTGATAGAAACGTGGGAGTCCTCCAGTCCTCCTCAGGCAGACCATTCTGCCAGCTGAGGCCCACAACAGAGATAGCCTGGCTGCAGGCAGCTGTATCTTCTCCATTGCGGGCAGCATCTTCAGAAGGCTTGCCTTAGGACAGTAGCACATATTGGGAAAGGCTGTCCTGCAGATCTGTGAGTTGAACCTGGAAACTAATTGGTAGCCAATGGAGCAAGGGCAGAATGAGTGTAATATGAATACTCTGCTTAGCTTCTGAGAATAATTGAGCAGTTAGTCTGTAACCTGCCCTACGAGGCTGGGTTTGGGCAGTTAAGAAATATACATTGACTATTAAAATGGGGATAATGAAGAGGCATGATCTTAATTGGTTTTTCAGTTTCTCTCTCCACCAGTAGGTAGTGATTAGTTATATTTACAATGATACATATGTATGTGAGTACTGAGTCATAGAACCTTTATCTTTGTGCATCATCTGAAATTGCAACAGCTTGCCTGAGGGAACTGAGATATGCCCATCTTTGCAATTTTTTTTTAAAACACAAAGGACTCTAGGTGGTAGTTGGCCGTATGCAATGTAGAACATGTGGTTACATACATTTTAAAATAATTGTTTATTTTCTTTCATACAGCCTACACATTCTGGATTGGATTAGTATACTTTTTATTCCCACTAGGGGGCAGTAATTGCAATATAATGCATCATGGTTTCTGGGTGCAAGTATTTCAGTCAGTAGCTTTCCCCCCCTTCTGGTTATGAGAAGATACAAGATTCTCTGCAGTTCTATGCCACCCAAAACAAAGGTTACAGCAAACAGGCTACTGTGTGAATAAATAAAACTAGGGGAACCAGGTGCAAAGGAGATCAAGCCTGTAGGTACTCACAATTTCAGCAAATGCAGCATTATTCCTCCCGGAGAAGCTGCACTTATAAAATTATCTTTTTAGCATTACAATCTTGTTCTTCTTCGTACTTCATCTCCATCAGCAAAGATTACAATACTTTTTTCCGAGACCATAATTGGACATTCTTGCCTTTCTTGCATTAGAATTCTCTCCCACTAAACATTTAAAAGGTTTCTTTCTCCACTGTGCTCTAAATTACAAGAATGCCTGCTCTTATATGGACCTGGCTCCCATCTAGGTGACTTAAAGGACCTAGACATATTTCTGTTTTTAGTAGTGGAGTGACTGTGGAACTAAAATAACTGTATGAGCACGATCTTGCCAGACTGAGCTCAGGGAAAACTGGTTCTGCATGTTGAGCAGAAGTAAGCTCTGCACTGTTCTGATTGGCTGTGATATGTGACATCATGAGCCCACCCAACATGGGAAAAATGTTAAAAATTTAATATAATAAAAGTGTTTTTGTATGTATCATTGATGGCAAGTACTTTCTGTAGCCTGATGTGCTCAGTAAGGATTTGATTCTGCCCCGTTGATATTTTTGTTTGTAAGCCACAAGAAAGTAGCTAATTTTAAATGTTGGGTTAATGTCTGGGGTTGTCCCTACCTAATACTAATGGTTGTTTGCCATCTTCCAAGGAAGTCATGTGGCAATCCTTGCGGGTGGTAGAGTTCTATCTATACATCAGGACCCCATGCCTACAGTCATTCTACTTTGGCAAGGCTCTAAAAGACACCTAAGTAGCCCTTATGAGGCTATCAGGCTATGCAAACGACATGGGAAAACAGAATGTTCCTAACAGCCTCCACTGTTCTTTTGCTGCTCGTGATAAATTGACACAGTAAGTCTTGGGAATTAGAATTGTTGCTATGGAAACAGCCCTGATCTCAAGAGATAATTTCAAATTGCCACTGTTAATCTGTAATGGGCTAATTATAATCAAATTTTATAATAGCCTTTATATTCCTTTGAAGCGTTTCTCCTTGGTATAGTCAAATTATCTTAATTTCTGCAGCCTTTAAACAAGGTATGCCTGTGTACATCTGCAAACATATGAGTGTATGACTTTTATATTACCATGTCCCAAGAAGCAGATTCCTCATTTAGACATAAAGCAATTTTAAAAAATGTGTTTTGGAACACATTTGGATAACAGTTCTTGCTACCAGAGTTGCTACCCTTTTTTTAAATAAAGCACCTCCAATCTTACAGAATAAAATGTGGCAGCCCTAATCACTATAAACATTTCAAAGCATTATAAAGGAATATCAAGGGTTGGTTAGCAACTGGTTATTTCTCTACACAATCATCGTCTTGGGCACAAAACTGTGTGGAGAAATGAATGCGCTAGTAGATATGTGCACCTGAAAAAATGGTATTTTTAAAATTCAGTTTTCAGGAATGAGTTCCATACCAGTATTCTGAACTATTCATGTCCCATTTCCCCCACCCCCACCCCATGCCATTTTGGCATTCTGATTCAGGTATTTGTTATTGTTTGTTTGGAATTCCAAACATTCGGAGGGCTGTTATTCCCTATGGGAGTACTATTTCCAGGGAGCTAGAGTGGCTGTTTGTAAAGCAAATGACATCGAAATAGCATGGAATCTAGTCCTTCCTGTCCACTGACTATTCTCCAATTTTCAAGCAAATTGGCTCAAGGGGTCTAGTTCTGTGGGCCCCTGGACAATGTGTCCCCTGCCATCCTATGCACAAGAGCAACCACTGCTCCAAAGCTTCCAAATGCAAACAGACCCAATGTCACTGAATCCCAGCAGAACTACAGGCCAATGTGGCAAGACCATCAGAATCCAATCTAAACCAACTTAAGCAAAGGATACTGTTGCAAGCCCAACAGAACCAATGTTAGACCGCAGAACCTGCTGCAAAAGTCACATTTTTAAAAAGCAATAGGAATGGCCCCAAAGTCTATGAAACCAACTCCCCCAAAAAACAGGACCCCAAAAGATCTGTAGAACAACGGTAGAGAAACTACTGTAAAACTAGAGCCAGAAGAATGCCAAAAGATAAACTTTCAGTAACAGCAGCAATTTGGAACCCCCACCCCAAAAGCACAAAACGTTTAACCATTAAAATGCAAAGCAGTTAAAAATTCTAAGGCCAAGAGAAGAGAACCCAACAAAACAGTGTAATCCTTTTAAAAACAATAGAACACAAAACAAGGAGAAACATTTTTTTAAAGAACAGGATGAAAACAAAGGCTCTTCCACACTATTCACTAGAGATGGGCATGAACAGCAATACGAACAAAAAAAGCCATGAACAGCCCAATCTGCTATTCGAGAACAAGCTGTTTATGAGGCCCTTCTAAACGAACGGGTGGTCATTGCACACCTCCTTCATTGCTGTTCGTCAAGCTAGACAGTCTGGCATCTGCAATCAGTAGGCAGGGATTGTCTGAACTCTGTCTGAACTGCTGTTGCCCTGGAAACCCTAATCTAAACCCAATTTAGCTTGATAGGCAGGTCTTCCTTTCAAGTGTGGAGCTCCAAATTTTTTACAAGGGAACAAAGGGGGAGGGGGCTCCCAGCTCTGGCTTTGGAGAGGGAGAGACAGCTGCTGTTGGCATATTGATAGAGCTTGAATTTTCTTTGTGTGTGGTGGGATAGGGATCTACCCCTTCAAGTTCCAGGGCTGCTGCCAGGCTCTGGGGCCAAGCTATTATTTATTAAGCATAAGAACATAAGCAAAGCCATGTTGGATCAGGCCAGTGGCCCATCCAGTCCAACATTCTGTCACACACAGTGGCTAGAAATCCAGTGCCATCTAAAGGACTGTCAGTGAGGCCAGGACACCAGAAGCCCTCCCACTGCCTTCCTTCCAGCACCAAGACAACAGAGGTATTATTGGTACCTTTCCTGCTGCCTGCTCAGGTCAGGTTTCTGGGAGTGATGCAGTAGGGATCTTGACTTGGATGATTGTTCGTGATTCTCTGTTCGTGGATGGCAACGAACAACGAACATCATGTTCATTTTTTTTTCTGTTTGTGCCCATCTCTACTCCTCAGCAGGCCTGCTTTTTATCCTCTTTAGCCATGCTGAGGACTATGAGAGAACTATTGTTTTTGTTTTTTTTCCAGACATGTATTTGGACCAGAAATATTTGGATGTACACCCCTATGAGCTAAAGAGATGCTTGGAAGCACAAGAAAAGTATTGGTATGGTGGCTTCCAGCAAGTGCAGTGATGCTGAAGAAGTTCATCTCTGCTGTTTCTCATGGTGGATGCTGGTTTGAATCCTGGAGCAATTGATGGACAGGGATGCTAAGGAATTTTACCTTTTTGGCTGTTTTTGGTCTGCTTCTGGTCTATTTTGTGGATTTTTAAAAGATCCATCTCTTGCTTGTTTTTAATGACTTGTTGTATTTTCATTTTGATGATTTATGATTCTTTAAATATTTTATTTTCAGGTGGGTAGCCTGTTTGTCTTCAGTAAAACAGCAAAACTTAAGTCCAGCAGCACCTTAAAGGCCAACAAGATTTTCAGGGCATAAGCTTTCAGGAGTCAAAGCTCCCTTGATATCTGACAAAGGAAGCTTTGACTCTCGAAAGCTGATACCTGAAAATCTTTTTGGCCTTTACCGTGCTATGGCCTTGAATCTTGCTGTTAATATTTCATGGTATTGTTTTCACTTGCAAGTCACCTTGAGCAGGGCTCTGGAGAACAGCATAAAACTTCCTAAATTAAATAAATAATGGCCTAATCTGTACCTTCAGAGAAGGAACAGTGATGGAGTATATACTTTGTGTACAAAAGATCAATTCCTGGCATTACCCATTCAAGGACTTGGCAAAATATTTTTCTAAGATCACACAGTAGTCATATAGTAATGGGTCTACAGTGGTAGCCAGGCATTGTAACAAAGAATGTGAATGTTCCTTAATGCGGGAGCCAGTGCAGTGTAAGGGGTTACAGTGCCAGACTAGGACTAAGAAGACCCCCAAGTATCTCATCCCCATTCACTCATGATTAATTATGAGCTAGACATGCTCTCTCAGCCGAACCTATCTCACAGTGATGATGTGAGGATTAAATGGAAATAAGGGGATCACTGCCCTGATCCTTTGAAGAAAGGGTGGAACAAATACACAAAAAGGGGCACTCAAGAGAGAGAACATGAAGCTACAGACGACAAACTCTCCTCCTATATAGAATACTATTATAGTAATAATTTACTAAAGTGCTAATATGTAACAGTGCAATCTTTCATATACAAATTATCATACAAAAATATGTTACAAGCAATCTACTCCGATGTATACACAAAAATGTTTCTTATATCAGTAAATTCAAATATTAAATACATAGCAATCAAAATCGGTAACAATCCATAATTGTACACATTCCCACTGCAGATAGTTCCAAGGAAAAATATATAGGCAAACTGCCACAGTTCAGGAGTCTGTATCACGTAGCAACCACCACCACACTATCCTCAATAGTTCCTTTCCACGCAGTCAATAAAGAACTTCTTCAAATGTCTGAGTTGAAGCTCCAAATGGAATGGTAATAGTTCTGCCCTAAGGGTGGAACAAACCTATAATGGTTTCCGTGTAGTTCTCTTGTCAACAGGGCCTGGAGAGATTGATCCATATAGCGGAGAGAAGGGCACATGTCTATGTATGAGAGAGGGGCCAATGTGCCGTATGGAACAGATGTGGGGGGGGGCAGGGAAATCATTTGGGTTTTATGTGCAATCCTAACAGGTTTCAAGGGGATCAGTAATCAGGAGTTGCAAACCTAATTCTTTGGAAGAATACCATTTCTCAGTTGATACCCTTCCAGCATAATTCTTCTGACACTAAAAAGAAAAGCACAATGTAAAGCTGTGGTAACAAAATGCTAAATCAGCCCCAGTAAGTGAAGCCTTATCCTGGAAAAACAGCTACCAACAACAAAGTGTTTCATCTTGTTTTCCATGCATAGCAATGAGGTCTGCATTAATCCTTGAAATCAGATATTTCAGAAATACCTTTTCTAAAAAATACAAGAGAGAGAGAGAAGCAAAACATGGAAGTTCACACTTCTGAATTAAAGAAATAAAACACAACTGATACAGCTCCTACTAAATGGACAGTCGCCACATTCAATAACTGAATTAAAGACCACTTAGTAGTATCAGAATGCCTCGGCCATGTAATTTAGGAATTGCTGCCTTACATATTCTACTGAAATTGCATCCAATGTACAACTTGTGTACATTTGTGTTTCCCAAATTGTAACCTAGCAAGTTTGCCTGGTCACCGGTTCATCTAAACTATCCCATGTGCATATCCAAATGGCAAGAGCAGAGATATTACATATTGTAGGGCATGCCGAAGTTCTCCAGGAGATGGTCTTTTAAGAATGAAATGGTAAGCAGAAAGTCATTTCAGCAGATCACCAGCCATCTCTTGTGGCTTGACAACTGCTTGCCGACTGCCATTGTTTTATAGCCCCTGGCAGCCAGCAAGAGATTTAGGAAGCCTACAATCAAATTCATTGGTCATGTTTAAATATGAAAAAAAACCCTACCTGGGCACCTGTGACGAATCATGTAGGATCGTGGCCAATTTGGAAATCATCTCCAAGATTCTCTAAGCTCTCAGCAGCTTGACAGGTTAATTCCTCCTCCTCTTTTCTCTTTAACTGACTGCCAGATGGTCTCAACATTCTGTCCCTTCTAGAACTTCTTTGGTCCTTGTCAGGCTAGTTTATGAAGGTTCTCTTCTGGTTAATTGGAAAAGTATTTTTCTGAATCTCTGGGAAGTCCAGCACGTAGGTCAGGACCGCCATCTTTTCTGTTGGTGGCTCCATTCTGCTGCTTTCATCATCCACACAGGAGCCAGCCATTCTTTTAATGCTTTCCCCATATATGTGCTCCCTAAAGTATCTCCTTGATAGATATTAGAGTCTACAGCATGAATACACATTTGTATCTATATTAAGGGTTACTCGTACGTGGGTTTATAACAATTGCTGAATATAACCTGTTTGTCTATGTAGATACTCTCTCATGCAAATGAATTAGCAACAATGATGTTTAAGGTAATATGCTTTATGGACCACTGAGGATGTAAAAGCTGTTCTTTGTTTAAGTGACTTGGTTAGGAGCCATACTGCTGGTTCACAGCAGGTTGGGTTTCTGGGATTGCTTTTATTGGAGAATTTTTGTGAAATTTGAGTTTGGCATCTTTGCTGAAAAGAGAGGAATGGGAGAAGAGTTGCTGTGCTGGGACACTATAGTTGAGCGGCTATATTGTAATATTTGTAAACCTTTCAGTGTTATAGATACCAGATGTCTGCAAGACAGATGTAGCAAAATTTGACATATTTTCCACCTTTGTGTGTAACAACAAATGCTGCCTATTAAAAATGTGATGAAGCTTTCACAAATTATAAATATCTTCTGGCCCTGATAAGGTCAAGAGGAGTCTGCCTGTGTGGGACTGTGATTTTTCGTAGCTGTATGTGTGGGAGCAAAGGTGCTGGGGAACTGCAAGGAAACTTACTGAGCTGAGAAGAAAGGAAATAAGTGAAAAGGCTGCCTTGAACAAAAATGTAGCACTGCTTCTCTATTCCTCTTCTTCTTCCATTAATGCCTAGAGCCCATGAAATCTTCCTTCTCCTTGCCCAGCTGTTGGCTTCTGCATGGAATAAGGCATGCCTACAGAAAATTTCACCTGATGGTTTGTAATACTCCAGAATATTATCTGGACCAAACACTACTACCTATATATGAGGGGACACTGTATCACTACCATAATGGCAAGTGTATTGAAGTATACTCTCATAATAAGGCTACAAATTATTGCTACAGTTTTTTAGTATGAGGGTATGATCCCCCCTCCCCTTTCACTCTATCCACTGTGAGGCATTTTCCTGCCAAAATTCAGTATCCTTGCTTTGACTGAGCAGCTCCAAGTAGTGTGTTAATAGTTGAGGTTTTGAAAATCTGTTTATCCCAGCCCAGGAACTTGATGGGGAAAAGCAAGAGCCCTTTTCCTTTTTGTTGAAAATGGCACTGGAGACTGTATAGCATTCAAAAAGAAATAACTTTATTAAACAGGCAGGGTTTGAGTAAGTGTAGTCAGGGGATGGAAATGTAGAGGTAAAATTTTGTCGGTATTACAGTATACACTTCATGTATTACTATTTTGTAACAAGCAAAATATTCTTGAAGCTTGTTTTCATATATTCTTGGTTCACTCTCTGCTGCTGCCAACTGTGAAAGGTGTTTTATTTAGTAATTTAGGTACAGCAATAATATTTCTTCAGGAAATTTCCTATGACAGTTCAGGTTTTCTGGAGTTAGTCACTTTCTTTGTGCACCTAACTTGCTCCTTTCTTGAAACTAGAGAGTATTTCTACCTCTTGAGTAGTCTAAAACCATTTTCCCTTCGCAACAGACCCAGGATCCTCCTCAGAGCCAAACCCCCTTCAAAACTGGGCTGGAATTAATCTTCTCCTCAGAAGATAATAACCCCTCTTCATTCTCAATCCACTTCTCAATCACTCTCACCAGGGCTGGCGCCAGAGTTTCTAGCGCCTGAGGTGCGGGGGGCAGCTTCAGGACTGCTCCTGCCCCCTCATGTGCGCACCCAGACTGCAGGGTGGCTGGCAGCTGGGTGGGAGGGCTGAGAGGCTGCCTGCCCAGCCAGGCACGGCAGGTGGCTGGAGAGGCGCATGTGCGTCCTCCCAGCTCTCCCACTCCATTGCTCTGCATGCCGCCCTGGATGCCTGCTGCGCCTGGCCTGTGACTGCTGCTCCCAGCCAGGGGTGAGTGTTGGCGGCAGCAGCAGGGGACAGCTGGGAGGCTGCAGTAGCTGCGGGGCAGGCATGGCAGGCAGCCAGGGCAGCACCTAGGCAGCTTCCCACCCCTTCCGGTCAGCCACCTGCACGCTGCCGCCACCAGCTCTGTGGCACACACCCCCAGTCCCGGCGCCCCTTCCAGTGCCTCAGCGCTGGAAGCGATCGCTGGGCTTGCCTCAATGGAGGCACTGGCCCTGACTCTTGCCAAAACACATTCCCAGTTCTCTGACACTTTGAAATCTTAGATGGAATTCTTCTTCAGGACAGTAATACTACAGTTAAGGCAAAGGAGACTTCTCTCTTCATTCTAAAGGTGAACCTGTCTGACTTTTCTCGTCAGATGCCCTTACTCTAAATCCTGTCAGAAACAAACTGACTGCCTTCAGACTAGTTCTGACTAATCAGAAAAGAGGGAGCAGCCTGTCACTCAAGCTTTCCATTCTAGGGAATAGTTAACCCTTCCCCTCCCAGCTCTCTGATTTAGCTGCACTTTGGAAACCTGCTAAGTGTAGTCCATCACAGACGGTTATGAAGATACCATTACTTTATGTCAGTTATATTATATTAATTAATTAATTTTATTACTATGAGACCTTAAAGGATTTCTCAGTAGGAGATGTCTGCAAATGCAGCAGTTTTACTGTATCTTGGATTCAGAATTTCTTAAACTCAACAATGTGACATGGTGAACCTGGGCCAGTTACACATTCTCAGCCTAATTTATCTCACAGGATTGTTGTCCCAGCTCTTCTTGGTTTTTTCTCCACTCTTTCTGAAACCTGTTTTCCCCTGACCTTTTTTCTGAAACACCTTGATTTCATTTTTTCACCTGTCTGCAACACCTGTCTCATTTCTCATTGCTCCAGCCATCTCACCATTTTGTTTTGGTGCACAATTTTTTAAAAAATTGCACGCTAGCAGTATATCGAATTATATGTGAGAGATGACAGGAATTATCCGTCAACGCCTGTGTGAGATGACATCCATGTCAGTTACCTTTTAATTGCTTTGATTGTATGTAGACTGCAGCTTATAGGAACCCCTGAGGAAGCTCTATGAAACTGGCTACTTGCTAGCAGCCTGTTGGGGCCACCTTGTACTTTCCAGCTTCTTCTCTGGACCTGAGGTGACCTGAAAAAGAAAAAGAAAATAAACAGTTATCACAAAGACTATTATTATGAATTAATACTTACCTCAGACCCGGGGCACAACATCTATGGACTGCAGGATGAGAATTTTTTCTCACATGTATTGTATATGATTATTGATTGTAAATTGTATTATCTTGGTTGTCATTTATAATATTATTTATTGATGTATTTAATAACTATTTATAAAATTGTTATTTATTTATCGTGTCATGGCACTTTGTACTTTTGCACTTTATAAATTTCAATTATATACTTGTTATTTAGTGTTATTAGTGTTATTTATTGTATACCACGGGGGCATTCCCGTTGTTGTAGTTATGATCACTTGTGAGCAGTCTTCAGATCTGCATTGTCTCACTGACTCGATCTGCAGATCTGCAGTTACAGTGGTGGTGGAAATGCATTTCCTTCTGCCTTGCAGCAGTAGATGAAATTCGTTCTTCCCGGTGGTATGGAGGGCTGCATCAGGTAATTAGGTTGCATCAGGTGATGTGATTTCCTAAAATCACAGATTAAAACTATGGACTTGTAATTACATATTTTAATTTAGAACAACCCTCTGTGACTGTCAGGTCTTGCCAGGTACTTCCCAAACATTTCACTGCATCACTCAGGTGGATGAGTTAAAGATGTTTTTATTAAAGAAAGATTCCAGTATCAAGATACTATGACAGGGGAATTGGCTGGAATGCCTAAAGGTAGTGAAACAAGATTAATTATAGGTTGCTGTCCCCGCCCCCCCCCCCCCCAGTGGGAAGAAAAGTCTGTTAGGAGGTTTGGCGCGCAGTGCCTGGGAAGACGGGAGGAGGGAGGAGAGGAGCTTAGTTCAGGCTCTGTGGGTGGAATCCAAGGTCAGGTTTTCAGGCTTTGACCGGAATTCACAATCAAAACACCTTGCCTGCAAGATAAGCAGTTAGCAACGGCACAACAGAAACCAGAGTTTGCTCTGCATATACTCAGAGGCATATTACTCTAGCAAGAAACATTTAATACATGGCAGATATGCTGGAGGCCTATCTGACCAACTTTGATGCAAAATACAAAATTCCACTGGGGGGGGTACTTTATTATTATATTATGATCTTGCAGTATACTCTACAGGTTTGTGTCTGGAGCCAGGCCCATTGGCTTTGCCCTTTCCCATGGCGTCCAGTCGGAAGCCTTCCAAAAAGACGCCCTCCACAGGACTAGCAGCTCTGAGGGCAGCCAGCTGACGAAAGCAGCTGGGAAGGTGGCCAAGGCATGGAGAGACAGCTCTGCAGGCTGTGTGGGAACCATGGAAGCTGGCACAAGAAAGCCAGCCCTCCGCCTGACCTGGAGGGGAGACACAGCAACTGACACTGTGGAAGGAGGGATGGGGGTGGGAGGCAGTGCCAATAAGCTGGGCTGCTTACCAGCTGCGGCTCACATGGCCAGCCAATGAGGTGGTGCCTTCCCCATCTCATGGTGCCCTATGTGAGGAGCCAGCGTTGCCCGCCATACCAGGCAACAAGGGCAGAGCCCAGCAGAAAAAAGGCAGCCCATTGGGAGGCTGGGCTGCCTTTCAGGGGACTAGTAGGGGATTAGTGGAGTCTGAGGCGGGGCTAATGCTGGCAGGGCCTTTAAAAGGGAACCTGACAAGCAGCTAGGAAGGAAGAGCCTGTGCTCATGGGTGCAATGCTGGGGGAGCCATGTGGTGGGGGGGAGAGGGACTGCAGTGACTGCTAACCCCCTCCTCTGCCATTTCTGTGGCTTGCCCTTCAGGACCATTTAAAAGGGACCAGCCTGGAGACAGTTGAAGTTCCAGGCTCTGTCCCTGGTCAGGGAGAGCCTGGCAGTTGCTTTCTACTGACTTCTCACTTAAGTATAGTAAATTTTAAAAAACCAACTTGATTAGAAAAAAATGATAGTCTATTTTTTTAAAAAAGTGAGGCTACCTAACAATAGGTTGGCACACCCAGCTTTTTCATGTAGTATCAATTTCTCACAATATGACAGCCCCTAGTCAACTTAACTTTTGCGCATGTGGGTCCTATGAGTCTCAAGATGGCCGGCAGGGAGGATCCCTCTTTTTTTTTCTGCCAGTAGGAAGGACTCTCGGCCTCTAGGCACATTTATTTTGTGAGCATCCTCAAACCTCTTGGGGAGAAAGAGAGGATATGATAAATTACATTACACAGAAGTACCATATCGTGAACATAGATCCTTTTGCATTTGAAACTCTTACCTTAAGTTTTGCAACACCAAAGCCTCTAGATGGCACTCAGTCTTAAAAGATATTTGCTCATAAGCAGATGAGAGAGATTATTAATTCATCTTTAATATCAAATAACTAGAAGTTCTGCACAACGGGTATTTTGAAAGTATCTTAATATGAAGCAATTATTTGCTTGGTTTTTGTGCAACAAGCAGCAGTTCATCAAAAGATGAAATACTGTGATCAGTTGTTTGTCTTAATACAAATGCTATGATAAAGGATACTTTAATTAAATCAACAGTTGTTTCATGCTAGATAATCTAAAAGTGTGCTTTGTAGAAATCATTTTACAAAACTAATGTAGAGGTATGCATACAATATTTTAATCGATGCCAGCAGCAGCGAACTAACTTTCATAAGAAAGAGATTCCTATTAAAATAGATATTCCAGTTTGTGACTGAAGCATTTATCCACGTATCATACCCAATAATCTAGTTGCTTTCACGTGTGGTACCACCCAAATAAACTTTCAGGTCTGTTCGTAGGGTGAGTATAGATAAGATACTGAAATATCAAGATCTGCTCTTGTCAGCATTGTAAAAAAATGCATTTCAGATGTTCCTGAGCCCCATTTGGATTGGAACCAGCAGGGAGGGGAAAGTGAGGTTATTCATTCTTGAACTCCGTGTGCTTGCCTAATAAAATGACTATACGACTACCCAGCAATCCTATTAACCTTAGAAGGAAAAAAATAGCAAAAGTCAAGTGTTCATTATTTTTCTTCCAAGAATATTGCATGTGTGCACTGCCCCGCTTGGGACGCCTGAAATATACCTTTAAAAGATGCTGGAAACTGACAGTAGTTTCAGACAAATGCCAGAAAAGCTGTGGTATAATTTTAAATGAATGAATGAATGTGTAGGGATGAATTCTTAAAAAAACAATGCACTTACCCACTTTTACACAGATCTGAGTCCCACTGATAACAGTGAAATAGCCTAAGTATACATGCTTAAGATTGCTGTGTTAGCCAGTCTGTCCAAGTCTGCATACATAGGCATTGAAATGTGGCTTATAATGGCAGGTGACCACACACAACAATTTTTCATAATTAAATGGTGTGCCCATTTTTTTTGTCCCCACAATTAGTATGGCAATGTGTGTGTGTTTAAACAAAGCAGGGCTCCTCCCTAACAACTGCAAACAAACATGATACACAGTAAGCAGAAATTGACAAGATAGTGGAACATTTGGCATCTCACCTAATTTCCTGTTTAGTACCTGAACAGATTGTTTTTGTTTAATTATGGTTAGCTGAAAGGTTTGTCAGATATGTTCCTTCAAAAAATGTAATTCTGTGTTCTATAACACAGTTAAGCCCTGTCCAGGTCGACTTCTTCAGAAAGGGGGGGAGGGGCAATTATGTCTGTGACCAAGAGGTTCCTAAGAGTCTTTCTACGCAAGATATCTAACATGTCGGGAGATGCAATGTTAGCTGAGAAGGGTAATTTAAAAAGACAGAGCTGGCGGCAGGGCAAAGGCTTTGCTATACACTGGAGCTGTGTGAAGGGGCTGTGAAATGTCAGAAGGGAAACTTCAGCCCATTATAACCTCTCCAGATCGAAGCCCAGCTCTGGAAGGCAGTTCCAGCAAATTTCTATTCCTCTCTGCCTTCTGGTTGCAATACAACACGATTTTAGACTGGAGAGGTGAAATTGACAGAGCCTTCTGGGAGGAGAAAATGAAATTAACAAACCCTCTGAGGAGCTTATCTCCACCTGCTCTGTCTTTTTAAACTACGCTGCCTGGCTAACATTGCCTATCTCTACATTTGATGAATATGCACTGAGATGTCTCGTGTAGAACGACTCTTTGTTTTGTATTCCTAGTCCTTTTGTATTGTTCATTTGATGTAACCATACAGTACAGGACTTTCCCCCTCTTTCTGTAAGCTGTAATCCACCATAAGACTCAATGAGAAAGGCAGGTTATTAAAAAAACTAAATAGTTTTTGTATCCAGCTGATATGATGACCCACAGGAAGCAGCATGTCTTTTGTCACTATGAGGACAAAAGCAGCACCACAGTTTAGTGATACATTACAGAATACTTATGGATTGGCTTCTGTATAACAAGATTTGTTCTAAACTCTGAAATTGTTTCCAGGGTAATCATTTTTTTAAAGCACAGCTCGTTTTTTGGTTGCTATTGATTATTGATTTGTTTCTTACAAAATTTATCTACAGGTGACAAAAATAACACTGAAAACATGTTCACTGTGCAGGAGAAACATTTGGCACAATGAAACAGACGTTTGTGCAAAAATCACAAGGATGGTGGTGGTGGTTTTTCACAAGGGAGAAATAAAAAAAATGGAAATATTCAAATTAAACTACCAAGCTTGCAAAATTTGTGGTCTTATACTGAATTTGGTTTACATTGATTTCAGGGTAAAGAACTCGTGAGTAGGACTGCAGTCTCCATATACATTTCTACCCTTTTTATATAATTTGGCCATTTTTACACCACTCTTTTAACTACAAGGATTCCTAAAGTGTCAGCATGACTTAGGAAAGTACAACAGTTTTACTTTAAATAGATTATAATAAAATGAAATCCTACAGAATAAATTCACGTAGAAGTTGTTAAAGAATCAAGTAAAGCCAGCCGTAAAAATCCAGTAAAATGGCAGCTAAGAACAACATTATAACTAAAATCAGCCACACCAATACCATACAAATAAGTAAAGCAAACAAAAAACCCTTCAACTGAAAGCCAGAGAAAAAGAGAAATCTTTTCACCTGGCACTTAAAACCACAATGCACGAGGCACCTAGTGAATCTCTGCAGGGATGGGCTTTTGTAATTTGAGGTCTATCACAGAGAAGATCTGCTTCTTAGTACCTTTACTAAAGAAGGTAAGGGAAGATTGAAGGAAGGCCATCCCCCCAAATCTTAACTGCCTGGCAAGTATGGATGGGAGCAAATGGTCCTTCTATTACATGATCAAAATCCTTTTCAAATCACTTGAAATTGTCATTGATTCTGCCAATGAAACTGAGAATGCTCTGATGGAAAACTTTAGTTCTCTCTCACAATTTTGCAGCCACGGGAGGGCACAGTCACAAAGGGCTGCTTCAGTACGTCAGATTCATAGTCAGCAGTGGCCATTGTGGAATTAGCTTGGGATGGGCAGGCAACATATCTGGCCCCCATTTCCCCACATTTATTTTTATCCCGCTTTTCTTCCCTGCCCCCAAGGGGCCCAAGAAAGCTTTCCCAGAGGCATCTCCTTGTCCAGCGCGACAATTGCTATGAAGGTTTGTGGCCGAATTTGTGCTAATGTAGTCTTATTAGTTCCTCTATTCTGGAAGCGCTGAAAATAAAAGCTATTTTCCCCTTCTTCGGTAAAGCTTGTTTTCAGAAACAGCTGTGAAGGCCATATTATAGGGTTAACTGCCTAGGTTTGCTGTGGCGCATTATGCATTGTCATTAACCCTTCTAAGCTTTTTTAAGGAAACAAGGCAACTGCAGCCCAGAAATATCAGTGCTTCACCCAAAGGCAGTTTTAGTGCTGCTTTGGCAGTTCATTTGTACACCTGTCAGTATCTATCAGCTCATTAATTACAGTCTTTCCCTCACGCTCTGACGTCTGATCCAAACGCTACCTACTAGAAGTACATGAGTGATAAAAGAATGCAAGTAATATATTGGGGGGGGGGGTCTTATAAAGGCACCTTTCCATAATGTGGGTTTAGCCACGGGTTCAAATCACCCCTGAGGGAGGGCATTAAGCAATGCATACCCTCTCACCCTAGCTTGCATCTCAGGTTGCTATGAGAGTAACATTAGATAGGTTTCTTTGTTTACTTATAAGAACAGTTTTGTTTGGCACTTTGTTAGCCTTTACTTCCACAAATGTAAGGTCTCCTTATGTACATTGCAACACTAGGCAGTCATGAGATGTGGAGAAGACAGAAGATTCTGGCACCATATCTCCACCCTGCTCTTGCAAACAGGAAAATGAAGGGTCAGAGAAAAAGGCATGAATCATAGAATCATAGAGTTGGAAGGGGCCATACAGACCATCTAGTCCAACCCCCTGCCCAGTGCAGGATCAGCCTAAAGCATCTCTGACAAGTATTCATCCAAGCTCATTCAGTATTTTTCAGTTGTGTTCTCTTCAGTTATTTTGACAACTTAGTTTATTCACACTTTGACAATGAGGCAGAGCAATCCATATTGAATATCCTGTCAGAAAAACCATGAAAATTATCCTGCTCTGCTGTACCTTATGGTTTAAACAAATAAAGGTCAGAAGAATTTCAGAATATTTTATGACACACCACTGAGTATCTCCTTGCTCCGTTCTTACATTTATAGAGGATTATATATTAATAATGATAACAATAACAACATTCAATTTATATACAGTCCTTCAGAACAACTTAAAGCACACACACAGCTGTTTACAAAGTGTGTTATTATTATACTCATGACAATCACCCTATGAGGTGGAGCTGAGAGACCTGTGACTGACCCAAGGACACCCAGCTGGCTTCAAGCAGAGGAGTGGGGAAATCAAACCCAGTTCTCTAGATTAGAGTCCTGCCACTCTTAACCACTACACTAAACTGGCTCCATTATAAGGAAGATTCTGCAAACCATTTATTTCCAGTTGCCATTTCTGTATTTTCTCTCAGTCTTTGATACCCTTTCTGAGCTGGGATGACCCACATGGCGTTCTAAATGTGGAACACACTACAGATTTCTACAGCAGCATTATTGTACTTGCTGTCTTTAAATGTCATTCATATTATGCTAATAATTGCTATTTTGTGTTGTTAACAGCAAGGGCATACAATTAAGAGTTCCAAGTGCCTGTTTCTTACAGCTACAGAACTGCATGAATCAGGAGGCTGGTCAAAAGTCAAATTCAGCATTTTCCATAATCTTTAAAAGATCACTTTCAGGGTTGACTGAGATGTCATTTTAATCTATTTTTATAGATAGTAGTCATATTTTAATCTTTAAAACAAATCTTACTAGAGTTATACATTGAAAGGGCCTGAGTTAAAAATAGACACAGTGTGTGTGTGTGTGTGTGTGTGTGTGTGTGTGTGTGTGTGTGAGAGAGAGAGAGAGAGAGAGAGAGAGAGAGTTTAATTGCTTTTTTTATACAAAACGTTGAAAAGAATATCCATGAAAGTCCCCTTAAGATAATATGAAGACACAGCAAAACAAGAAGCACCGAATACCAAGCCAGACTGAAGCTCAGGGGACCTGGCATAAGCTGAATGATAATTATAACAATTGGAACAGGAGCAGAGCACGCCCAAAGTTGTTTATGCCTTTCTGGGAAACAGTGACAAGAGACCTTTAATGGCCACCAATTAGCTGATAAATTCATCCCTCCTTCAGGCTTGCGATGCCAGGCTTCCAGTGGGCTTAATGTGAGCAAAGGCACTACAGGGTGTCTGTTCTCTTCAGTGCTGAGTTCAGTCCTATGTGAAGCCATGATCAAGAGAGTATATTTAAGCATATACAAAGCACCTTTCCTCACCAGTGAGCAATCTTTACACAGCAAGGATTAAGGATTCCAAATATGGCTTGAGCTTGGCCACCTCTCACTTCAGAGATTAATCATAGAGTTACAGAGAGATGTTTTTGCCGTTCACTAAATTTTTATCTCCTTCTTCCAACGGTTACATTTGAACCTCACTGTGTTAGGTAGGTGCATCCACAATGAGACTCACAGGTGAGGAGAGTCGAACATGGCAGTCACCCTTCCAAGCTCCAACACTGCAGGTATTGCTCTCTGTAGTAGTATCACCATAAAATCAGTAATGATTCCCCAAGGATCGAATGGCTACATACTGAAGAATCTCGTCCCAGCTCAGAAACATGCATTGTGCTCCTCATTTATTTCGATGAAAAGGGAAGCAACTCTTCACCTGCATGGACATAACGATTCCACAAAGAGCTCTGGGTTGAGAGACATGCTTTTGAAATCCCCTTCATGACTTTTCAGGCATTGCAATGCCTGAGCTATAGGAAAGAATCCATGGTTCTTACTAAAGCAGAGGAATTATGATTGGGCTTCAGCTAATAATAAAAATGCTAATACATAAGGGAGCAGTTGGGTTCTCTTGGGAGCTCAGATACACCCTGACAATGGCTCTGTTCTCTGGCTTCCTGAGGACTCATTAAAATTCAGTCTATGATTAATGATCAGAGTTTGCAGGACAATATTCCACTTTCTAGAACTATCCAGGAATTTGCCTTACAACACAGACTTCTCTGGAAACCTAATGATAAGTGAAACCAAGGCCATCAAATCTCCAAACCTTTGTCAACAGGCATTAATCAAGTTTGCCAGTCAGTTAATCCAATTATCCCACCCAAATCCATCCCACTTTCTCCATTACCTCACCTGGTATTACCTACCACCTCACCTTCCCTATTACCATTTTCTAATCATTCTCATCCATCAATAATAACTAGGAATCCGACTCCCCCCCGCCCCGCCCCAAAAGGCAGAAAGAGTCCTAAAGTTGCTACAATAGTGAATGCCCCAGGAAAACAGTATAAAGGTGGCACCCTAGCAAGGGAAAAATTAGGTTCAAACTGATCCATAAAATTGATCATCTACCACTGATACCCTCGCCCATTATATTACTTCTCTCACTGCTTTAAGCATTTGTATTACGTGATCAGGCTACACGTGAAATTCCCCCCTTTGCTTCTTTGAACAGCTCTCCCTTCCCACCCAAGGAAGCCTCCTTGCTTCCCAAGTGTATCCTTTTGTTTGAGTGGTGCTCAGGGAGAAAAACCTCAATCCTCCCCCTCCAACCTACCTTACTTCATCTCTGGGAATACTGTACACTTGTAACCACACCAAGGATGGGCTCCAACTTTGGACTTTCATAGGGTTGCCAGACCTTGTCTGGCAATCCCCAGGAGGATTTGTGGCAGAGACAATGGAAACTGGCATCCTGCAATGCCATCCTCTGTGGTAAAAACCATAGAGCTTTGGGGAATCCCTACAGCATTGTGCAAGGCTGATCCCCCCCCCCTATTTTGTTTTTGCTGCTGCATTAAAATAAATTTATTACAGCTAACTTGACTACCAATTAGAAGAAAGGCAACCTATGCACATTGCTGGAATTCTTCTACGCTGAATATATTTCTATTGTGAGTCCTAAACAGTTAAGGCGTAAAGCTTTCAGAGCCATCCCGGACAATTTGCTGTGTGTTAGGCACTGAAAGCCACACTTTACACTTTAAAATGCTTTATGGAGCCATCTTTCCAAAGAGCACAGGGCAGCATTCATAGACCCACCCAATCCTCTCAACTACAGTTGCTAACTCCAGGTTGGGAAATTTCTGGAGATTTGGAGGTGGAGCTGGGGAGGGTGGAGTCTGGGTGGACTTCTCATTCCAGCCAGAAATGAAGTCAGTGTGTTGCTGCTGTCCTTTCCCCATGCCTCACCCCCAAAATTTCCCAGAGGTTTCCAGGCACATGCCGGACAACCTTATCCAGACACCTAGGCCAAGGGAAGAAGCCTGTGAGTCTTTGTGAAGAGATCTACCTGAGGGTCTGACTTGGTATTGCTTGCTCGGCACTGTCACCATTCCTAGGTGTCAGTATGGTCTCAGTCTAGAGCCTGGCAACATTTTCCCTTGCTCCCCAAGGACAATTTCATATGTTCAAGGCTGCAATCCCATGCCCCTATACGGGAGTAAGCCCCATTAAACCAACGGGACTTACTTCTGAGTAAATATACATAAGATCTGACCAAAGATCCCTTTCTACTGCATTTGGAAAAGGTTTTTTTAAGTAAAATCAGCAGCAAACCTGATTTCACCGGCTTGTTTTGGTAGCAGGTATACTAAAAAAGCATATACTTGATGCAGACAAGAAACATTTCTACAAAAACCAAAGGGAATCCTTTAATGATAGTAGAACTTAGGTCACAAACCAAACAGTGTAATTTTTCATCCACTCAGTGGGGCCTCAGATGGTTATTAGATACATAGATTGACTCCTAGAGCATCTTCTGAATTACTGTAATTTCCACCTTTGTTAATGTTAGCACTACTGTATTTTTCTGCTGTTTTCAAGTTTCGAGGGATCGTTGTGTTCCAATTAGTGCAAGAGAAACCTTTGATTACTGCTGGATTTTCCATTCTCAAAAGAAGAGTGGCCATTTTGTTGCTTCTTTTTCCTGGTAGCCTCTAGTGTTTTGCAGCCAGCACCACCTAATCTAGTAAAGTCTGTAATATACTCTGTATTCCATTTTAAGATGCAAATTGCAGATTTGAAGCTTCTCCTGAAACATCTCCTGAAACTTCTGTTTTTCTCCCCTCCCCTTTTTTATAACGAACATTTAGCCTGATGAAAAGTTCTTGGGAGCTCAAAAATTTTGCTTGCTGTTGGAAAGAGTTGCCAACTTTGAGTGGGGAAATTCCTGGAGACATATGGGTGGAGCCTGGGGAGGGTGGAGCTTGGAAAGGGAAAGGATCTCAGCAGGGATATGATATCAGAGTCCACACTCTTAAGCTGCCGTTTTTTCTTAGGGTAGTGTACATGGGACTCCTAGAACAAAATCCTCATAAGACCTTTTATTAGGACCAACCAGATTAACATAAAACATTGTGTAAGCTTTC
The DNA here is from genome assembly GCF_028583425.1 of Eublepharis macularius. Taxonomy (NCBI): domain Eukaryota; kingdom Metazoa; phylum Chordata; class Lepidosauria; order Squamata; family Eublepharidae; genus Eublepharis; species Eublepharis macularius. Next base: position 46,836,189 of record NC_072800.1, read on the forward strand.
AGGATTAGAGTTTTAGACTTTGGCTTGACCTTTTCCAACATCACGGTTTAATTGCTATTAGCAACTAGATAGCGAAAACAACACTCTGATTAGATACCCTGCAATATTTTGATATCTGAACAACTGTCATAAAATGTTGCCTGGAAATATAAATGCACTAGGGAATAAATCTCAATCTCTGTTTGTTAACTGGCCATAAGAATCAGGTTTGTTTGTGATGACTTTGTGCATGAAATTGGAATGCACACATGGAAGACTTCCTGTTCTTGTTCACGTGTCACATTGTTACCCTAAACGAGCACGCTAAAGACAAGAAGCTAATGTGAATTTCTTTTGTATATTTAAACAGTCAGTGCTTTGAAACCATTTTTCTTTTGTTACTATCCTTTTGCTTGGAGTAGCAAGAATGCAGAAACAAAACACATGCAAAGATATATGCTAGTTCCTTTTAGATTGAATATTTAGATGTATATGCATTTAAGCTGATAGCTTATTGCTTGGTTTCATCAAACACTTGACCATATACAGTATGGTTCATGGACTAGAATGCTGGGATTGGATATTCTCTTTCTGTCAGAACTGAAGCCAAACAGAATCTCTGTCCAGATACAAACAGCTGATCCTACTTTCTTCCTCTTCTTTGGTGGCAGGAGGCATTTCAGAACAGTCCAGTAGGCATCACTTCTGCAGCTGAACGGAGTGCCCATTCCACAACAGCTGCCTCCACCGTAGGAGAATACATAGCTAGAAACCTCCCAACATTTTATGGAACTGCCAAACAGTTTGGGATTAGCCCTGCCCCTGTGGCAGCCATTTTGTAGTGATGTCACTAAGGCCTGCAGACTCAACAAGGTTTGTAGTCGCTAAAGTACGTAGTCATATTCTTAGGTCCTGTTGAAATGAAAAGAGTTTAGCTGTGTGTGCCTGTGCTTCTGGCTTGTGGCTGCTGTCTTTTCAACAAGGCTTATATTACACAGGAAACCTTCCCAGTGAACTGTTCCCTAAATCTTTATAAAACGTTATCATGGTGAAAAAGGGAACATAATAATGTTGCAGCTAATGTCAAAGTGACAGATTACCAGCTGGAAGAAAAGATTTGTAGGCAAATCTATTATGCATTTAGTTTATATAATTTAACCTCATAAACATAACAATCTATGCCCCTCACAGAGATAGCCATAATAAAAATATGACATGCAAATCATTTGGTCACAAATATGTTTCGATTTAGTTATAAAAATGTCATGTGTCATAAAAGCATAATGAACCAGCCTGTAAGTTTTTAAAACATCAGAACAGAATCTCTCTTGTCTGACTTACACAAATAGTGAAATTTCACCACAAATGTCCCTGTGTCTCCAATCATCATCTGAGGAAACATTTTCCTGATTTTAAAAATAAACTTTGAACAATTGCGTTGTTCCAGTGCAGTTTCATTCAGTTATATATAATTTGCATGCAACTCCTTAAAAAAATACAGCTGTTCACTTAAAACTACAATTCGTAAAGTTAACGACGCTTCATAACATTTTATAAAAAGTCTGACTGCATAGTTAATGTCAGTGTTTAGAGAGTTACTAAAAGCAGCCTGCATGTGAACTGAGGAAGTGTTATCTCTGAGAACAAGAAAATCCCTTAAAGCTAACAACGTTTAGAATCTCCTGTGGGAAGGATCTTTAAGGGTGTGAGTTCTGTTCAAAGGGCGTGAGTCTTACAGATTACCAGATCACTGTATTTCAAGGGTGTGGAACTTATTTTACAGTTTTATAATTACTTGTGAATATTTATTACGTGGTATGTACTTTATGCCTATATTTTTTTTAAAAACCTAGCCTGCTAGTTTTTGCTCATCTCCACCTTCTATTATTTTATTTGGAAACAGTTTGTGCCTTGTGAGTTTTAAGATAATATTTAAAATGTTTTACAAAAATTAAAAACATAACAGTAGCAATAAACTATAATAAGACAGCAAAAGAACCAATACAAAAATTATCAGATTAAACCTATCAGAAACTCTTCAGCTTGCTCGTTAAAACCAGTTAGCAGTATCTAAAACTGGGGTCCCCAGTGTGCTGCCTGGGGCACCATGGTGCCTGCTGACACTTTTTCTGGCACTCACCAAGTGTTTTTAGAATGTGGATGGGGCCAGGTGGGCTTCTGTTCAACAGGGCTTCTGATTGGCCATTGGAGATCTGATTGGCCATTGGAGATCTTTGGCAGCAGCTGCCACCACAGCTGAATGATTTTCATTCAATAAGAAGGTAAGCTATGTGTATGCAACATTTTAAAAACAATATGTTCGTTTTAAAAGGCATCTTGTTAAATAGAGCTTCTTCCTGAAACGTTGTAGACTTACTATTAGTTACAAAACTATTAGTAGCAAAATGTCATTCCCTAAGGTTGCCAGGGACCTGGAGTCCCTCAACAGGGGATCCCCAAGTCTCTGTAGTCTCCCAGCGGGGGACTGGGAGCCAGTACTTACCCCAGCTTCCTTTCTCTGCATGCGTGCACAGCGCACGTGCGCTCCCAGCTCGCGTGATGATGTCACTTCTACAAGTGACATCCTCACATGGGGTCAAAGGACGCCCCAGGTCAAAGGGGGCCCTTGTTGCTGCTGCCAGCTCTCGCTGCAAGCGCAGCTGCTAGCTCTCATCGCTGCCACTTGCCATGACCACGACTGCAGCCAGCTCTGATTTGGCGCACAGGGGCCATGGTGGTGAGAGGCAGCAGCAGCGGTGGTGGCGAGAGCAGCCTGCTCTTACCACTGCCGTCGCCCGCTCTCGCACCACGCCGTGCCCCAGGGAGCATGTCCCCTGCCAGCTAGGTAAGTGGGCGCGGAGGGAAGGGTGAGATCTGGGGATCCCCCGCCCCCAGCGGGGGAATGGCAACCCTGTCATTCCCTGACATTTTGTGCTTAGTTCTGGCTCCTGGAGCAGCCATTTTGTGGTTATGCTCACCACCTTGCGTCAGAATTCCAAAGATGCACCCAAGTTAGAAAGGTTGCAGACGCCTCATCTAAACCAATTACAGATTATTCTAAAACCCCTTAAAGGTTTTATAGTCTTGTGGAATGGTTTTATTCTGTCTTCTGAAAGAAAAAAGAGACAATGCTAGTCAGTCCTCCTCCACAGGGAAATAGTTCCATAAAGCTGAGGTGTCGGCAGAAAATGCTCTGCTGTATAGAGAATGTCCCAACTTCCAAATATAATGGAATCCAGAACAAGGTTTAACTTAGGGCAGATCTACACATGATCCTGGAGTTACATGAACAAGGCCTCCTGTCATTTTTTACTGGATATTTGTCCTGTAATAAGAAGAAAAATTGTTATGGTTCAGGCCTGGCCAGCCTAAGGCCAGTTGCAGCCACTTGGGGGAATTTCAATACTCATTGGAAGTAGCCATTACCACATAATTGGGTGGAATCTAAAGCATGCCCAAGCTTTTCAGAAGTGGGAGCAGGAATGGAAGAATGCCTGTATCACTACAACAGCACCACTCCTCCTTTGTAAGTGGCCTTCAGTATTATTTGAGTGGTGTACCCCTATTATGGATGGAGTTAGTTCATATTTTCAGAGAAGAAAGAAGTACATCCCCAGACAAGCTTCAATTAATGCTCCTGTGCCTAATTGTATTTCATCTGAGATTTTATCACTGACATGCATCACTGGGAGAGTGAAAGCCTTGTGTATCATTACCATGAAACCCAAATCTGCTTTACAGCTATTTTGCAGCAGCATGTAACATTGTGCCTGCATTCAGACATAGGGCTCGATCCAGATTTCACTTTTTCCATGGGTGGAAGGACTACCTCCTGGGGCACATGACTTTCCTGCCTTTCCCTGAAATTCCCCTGAAATCCTATTCTTGAGGAAGAGTGGACCCAGGAACCTGATTTAGGGAGCACTGTTGGGCTGCTGAGGTAGGGGGAGGCAGGAAAAATAATGGAAGTCTTTGTGCCTGTGGAAATGTTAGTGTGGATCTTAATCATGGTTTGTCGATATGGAACAAATCCTAGACGTCCTTGGGATCACATGTTCTTCCTCTGTCCTTCCTTTGTCATCAGTAGAGCACCAAATTCAATCATTTGCATCCCTTTAACAGTCATGTAAACTAACTAATCAATATCCACATTTAAATTGTGGTGAGGAACATAAAACAAGTGATGATTTAGGAATGCTAAATGCTATACTTTCAAGCAGATGGACCAAGGAGTAAGAGTTTTCCAGAAGAAAAGGCGACAGAATGAAAGGATGCCTGTGGCATTCTTGATGTCTTCATTGGGTTTGCCAAGATGTTCTGATCTCTCAGTTTTCAGTTCTAATAAAGCAATGTTTTGGCATTTTTTCTTTAAAAGCCTGAACTGCAATCTGAGGCAAGCTAGCAGGGAGACTATCCTGATTACTGACTCACACAGACTGCAGGCAGGGGAAGTTGTCAGAGCAGGTCAAATCATGGTTCCAAGGTTCAGGCACAAGTTAGACAGTCACAGCTTCGAGTCCAAAGGGGGTATTTGAGAATCAAGTCCACAATAGCAGGCCAAGGTCAGAGACAAAGGAATCCATTCCAAACACAGCAGCAAGATCAGTAGTAAGCAGACACATTGCTTCCACACAGCCACTCACTTCTCTGCTGCTTTTAAACCTTATGCTGCTCAGCCACTTGTGCTGCATCTTGCACCTGCCAGCTGTATCAGCCCTGCTCCTGCAAGCACTCATCATCACTGTTCATGCTGGGCCGGTGTTGTGCTGCTAGCCTGGCACTGCACATTCTAGCTTGGAGGGCTCTCCTTGCCCTCCTTTGATGGCACTCTCGAGGCTCTGGTGATGAGGTGGGAGAGCTGGCTGGTGCCTGGCTCCCTGTTGCCATCCCAGGGATGGGAAGCTGAGGGGCCAATGTGTTGGGACCTGGCTCTGGGTCCATGTCTGATCCTTCAGTGACTGCCTCCTCCTGCAGTGCCTCTGCCACTGGCGGTGGATCTGGGTCAGGTTCACTGTCTGCCTCTTCCTCAGAAGAGTCCTCTGCATCTCTTTGCTCTGCTGGGCTGGTCCACAGCAGAGCCCATCCATCTCTACACATTTTTTTCCCTAGGGACTCCACTACCATTTTCAAAAGATGGTGGATGGTTTTGTTTCTTTGACATTTTGCTTTTGGCTATATTATCATTTTAACTGGTTGTTGTTTGTTTTTCTTACTGCTACTTTGGCACTGTTAATGTTTTTAATTTGATTTTAGCTTTTAGTTGGTCAGGTTGGATACTGCTTTTGATTCTAATTTGATTGTATAGGCTGCTTTTATAATGTGTTGAACCATATTGTACTGGAGAAGTGCTACAGTTATTTTCAATAAATAAAAAGTTCTTGAAACCAGAGTAACTAAAATAGCCAGATAGTTGACACTATTAAAACCTACCATATTGGCAACCAATCTGGATCAGTGGAAAAAGGGCTTCCCTCACTTTCATTATGGGCTGTCACAAAGCTGAACAGGTTAAGACAATTGGGAATAGGGCTGCCAATAGGATTGATTCCCTGGCACTGGCTCCTGTTTTCTGCCGCGCCACTGCACATAGTAGGAGAAAATCTAAAAAAATGGCCACCAGACAATGGCATGACATCATTTTGAGGAACAGCCAGGATGATAATCCTCTCTAGGAATCACCAGGAATGTTATAGTTTACCTATAAGTGATGTCATGCCAATGGCACTGCCATGACTCCTCCCCTCCGAGTTTCCCACTGCTTGCCAGGCTGTGCTGGTTGCTCTGCCTGGCAACCGTAATTGGGAACTAGTGTTTGCTGTGCATACTGTTTGCATGGGGATTCTGGAAAGCCTTGCAGATATATTTCCTTGCTTATTCTGCAGTCAAAGGGCTATTATGACTTACCACATAGATGCTGCAAAAACATCAATTGTATGGAAACTTGAAACATACCCCTTACACTGCACTCAGAGAACGATGCAAACTGGATTGGCTTATTGCTCAAGGAATTCTTGAGCCATTCATGCATAAAAGCTGAACCACGCCTATTGTTCCTGACCTGAAACCTAATGCCAGTATTTGCCTCTGTGACGATTATAAGTCCACTGTAAATGAAACACTCACGGTGACCCTGATCTAGTACATAATACTAACTAATTACTGCATGCTCTAATAGGAGGAAGGGTGTTTGCCAAATCTGACCTATTTCAAAATTGTCTGTAATGCATGGTGAAATTTCCATGTGGTCAACATTACTAGTAGGCATCCCTGTGGTTCTCTTCTTTGAGTCCATTGAATGAACCACTGACAGAACTACTCAGAGAAGATATACAAGATTTGATTAATAAGGCATCAGAGGCAAAAACAAGCAATAAAGTCAGCTTGAAGCTTCCAGGAGCAGTTTTCTGCGATACTGAATTCATGTATTTGGCATGCAGCACCTGTGGACAAGATGCCCTGCACCAAAATGCCCTAAGATTTCATCATATCTTCATGAATGATAAAGCTTACATAGTGGAATGCTTTCATTGCTGAGTGAAACTGGACTTGCCATCGTGACAAAGCCTTTCAAAACACCAAGACATACTGACCTCTAACTCTGACGTTTTCTATGATGAACAACGACTACATATGATGATGCCTCATTCTTGGAGCTCTCTTCTGTCACACATATATAGAGAGACATCTTTGAGTGGATCCTACCATTTCAATGGACAAAGTTTTAAGCCTCTCTCCAGCCTAAAGAGCCTCCCTCTATTATTAGTGGCTCTTTATTTTAAAAGACCTTGAGCATTCCTCTGGGAAATAAACCAGGCTTGAGCCACATAGATTCTTTCCTGGAGACTTTAAGAATGAATAGACTTTAAGAATGAATAGAGCATGGTTTCCAGTCCTGAAAAACACCAGGCTAACAAAATACTCTATGCCCTACAATAGCCCTGCAGAGAAGATTAGCATATCAAGCACCAATCCATATGCAAAAGAACCTCCTCAGGATACAGTGAAGCCTCCCCCCATTAGCATTCCACACCCTGGGAAACTCTTACAGGATGACTCAGCCCAAACCCACCTTCCTGAGTAGATATAAATTACCTGCCAACATCTTCTCCACACTGTGACAGAGATCTCTGTCTTTTGGTGCTATACCTCTCAAGATGCCAGTCACAGCTGCTGGTGAAATGTCAGGAACTACAATGCTAAGACCACGGCTATACAGCCCAGAAAATCCACAACAACCAATAGTAGTGTATTCACCTCAGGAATAAATTCAGGACACCATTTTCTTTGAGTAGTCACCAGCATCACCGCATAGACCCTGGCCTATGGATATGGACTTTGGCATGCTACTGATTAACTTTTTGAAAGTTAGTGTTTGTATCTCAGGTTCAGTGAAGTTACATTTTCCTAGCATTCAGACTATACTTCATTGTTGACAAGAAAATGTGATCCTCCCTTCCATGCTAGAATTACCATAGCTATAGAGACTCGTCTGCTGTCATCATGGGCACCCGTGATCAAGGCCAAACGGAGGAGGGGCCAGGATGCCATTTCACTTGGGCCTTAAGCTCTAAGGGGATTTAAACATTTGGTTTTTGGGGGGAAGGGTGGCATTTTATAAGTTTCACGGCTTGTTTTTATGTATGTCACTATTGGTCCAAAACGTGAAACCCTTTCTCCATTTATTATTATAGCTAAGGGCCTTGAAGCTTGAAGTGACTTAGGCCTCTCTGAACCTCTACGAGAGTGCCAGTAGCATCAGTAATGACAAGAAATACAGTTCCTCCCTTATCGCAATAGAAAGTTTTGTTTTTCTACCTATATTTATTACACATTTAATATATAATGTTTCTTCATTGCAGAGGCAGTGCAATAAGGAGGATGGAGCGCTGGCCTTGCATTTAGGAGTTCAAGCCATAAAGCTTTGCTTTCACCAACTGCTGTACTACAAGTCTCTGTCCTTTGTATATCATCACTATTAATCACTGGCATTAAAAACAACTTCTGCAGCTGAATCTTGGTAAGCCCCTGAATGCTTGCAACTATATATTTCTTATAAACTAGTCGCATATGTAATGATATTTATCTGAATTTGCAAAATTAAAAGCCAGAAACAGTTGCAAGAGACTATAAGGCCTTCTTCCTTTAAAAAGTAATTTGCAGATTTGGATAGATAATAATAATAAAAAAACAACGAATGGTTCCGAATAAAAGATTAGAGTTCCGCCCCCCCCCCCCCCCATTTCATACTGTTGCTTGGCAGCATTGGAAAAGTATAACTCTTTCAGTTGCTGGAATGTGCTTTAGCAAACATTTTTAGCAGGTTCGAATTGGTTGCTGCTGTTGTTTAATTAAACAATTCTCCACTGTGGTGGCTGAGGGTGTGCCTTTTCCTGGCGGGTAAACAAAACTAGTAAAGGCCAAGGCAGTTGAACGCCCAAATCTCAGTAAAAAATGGCTGTAGATTCAAGTTGCCAAGATAAAGAAGAAATGTATCTTGACATCTGGAAACTATATCTCGAGGCATTTGATAAATCAGTTTTCAATATATAAAGATGGACACACAGCACAGATTAAGCCTCTGCTGCCACTCTGATCCACCTGAGTCTTCTCCTCCCATGTAAGGTCTATCTCCCACTGTCTCATCTCCCTCACATTTAACCCCTTCCTCACCTTCAGGGGGCTTTGAAAGAGACATCTGTTTATAGTCGCTTCTGAAATGTAAGATTATGAGAGAAAACATACATCAAGGGTCCCCAACCTTTTTGAGCCTGTGGGCAGATATGGAATTCTGAAAACAGTGCAATAAAATGGCTGCCATAAAATGGCTGCCACAGCTTACCTTCAGTCATACGGTGAAGATCCTTATGTTGTGGTAGCAGTTTCTGCCAAACCAATATTTTTAAAAATCTGCATTGCCAATCAGAACCATGCTTTCCAAAAGCCCCACTTGGCCTCACCCAATTTTTAAAATACTTGGCGGACACTAGGAAAGATGTTGGTAGGCACAATTGTATCCATAGGCACCACATTAGGGACCCCAACATATATTTAAAAAGAATGACAAAATAGCAATCTTTGGTTTCCTTTTTTTTTTGAATTTGTAAAGGATGCTGCTTACAGGTGCAACCAATCAAAAGAAGAACAGCAAAGAAAAGGAAAGCTGTCAGATGTTTCATATTTGAGTGTGAAATTAAATGGGTCATCTGGAAGCGGTTCTAAAGGGGGGAAATACTGAACGAGGACAACCATTTGCTAGCTGAAGTGCTGGCACACCTGCTTCTGCTGAAACCTCTTTATACATAGACTAGCTCTGGGTAGCTTTAAAAGCTTGAATTCATTCATCAAAAAAATAAATCTCATAATATAAAGCTGCAATCCACAATCTGAAAAAGGCTAATGAAGAGAAAAGGTTAAAAGGGGCCTTATTACAGGGCTAATTTATGAAAGAATGTGTTTTTGAACTACAGTGTTTGAACTACACTGTGACCAACCCAATTCACACTTAAATTGGAATTGTAAATTAAAAAAAAAACTCCTATGTGCAAGACACATTCTGAAGGGATGCAACATTATATAGGCCATTTCTGGCTTTTAATAGTTACTCCAAGCCAGATTTTCCAAACTAGGATGTATGCTATTACATGGGCAACTATTTTGTAAGAAATATACACACCTCATCGGAAGGTCTGCATAGGCTGGATCCTACATGCTCACAACAACTATTATATGCAGGGCTTTCTTTCTGGGAAAAGAGGTGGTAGAACTCAGTGGGTTGCCAGCACAGGGGGCAACTTTGGCATGAGGTGGTGCTCCTGGTACCACATATGCGCGCACAAAATGCGTGCATGCTCCCAGGACCAATGACATCACTTTGGGTCAGCTGGAACAAGGGGGGAGTTTTTAAAAGTTTAAATTGCTCCTGGTGAAAATGAACACATGGCTGGTGGCCCTGCCCCCTGATCTCCAGACAGAGGGGACTTTAGATTGCCCTCCGCACAAGGAGATCAGGGGGTGGGGCCACCAGTCATGTGACCATTTTCAAGAGGTTCCAGAACTCCGTTCCACTGCGTTCCAGCTGAAAAAAAGCACTGATTATATGTATTTTTTAATTTATTTATTTAACTTATAGTCTGCTTTCCCCGCAAGCAGACTTAGAGTGGATGACAAGAAAGTTTAAGTCTACATCAAAATTCCCATTTAAAAACCGTAAAAACATACAATTCAGCAGCAAAAAACCAGCGCTAAGTGGCCCATATTACCCAGCCCCAATAAACATTTCTAAAATGTTTCTATGGGTGGGAGGTAAGGGACAGCAATGGTCCAGCAAATGGAAAAGAGACTTTTGTTCTGGGGTTTTCTATCATGAGGAGAAACCCTTTGCATGTCTGAACATGTGCGCACGTATATGTGTTCTTCAAATGAATGTGTATCAGTCAGGAGTGTAGATTAGACTGCCCTTTCTCACTGACCTTCAAAGTTTCAATGTCAGGGTACTATATAGCACTTTTAACTTACTATGCTTTATTTGTGGATCATGTATGAGTAGGGTTGCCAGGTTCCTATACCCTCCCGGCAGGATTGGGAGGGGGGACTGGCACTTACCTTGTGCTGGTGATGTGCTGTCTGTTTGCGTGTGCACATGCTTCCTCCAGTGTCCTCGCAATGACATCACTCCTGGAAGTGACATCGTTGCGCCAGCCATGGGAGTGCGCCTGCACTCCCAGAAGTTGCGCTGGCCATAGGAGCACTTCCACACTCCGTGCAGGAACAATTTGGCCCATTTGGAGCCAAAATTGGCCTCCAACAAAGCATGGGAGCACTCCTGCAGCCAGCGCGATGATGTCACTTCTGGGAGTGATGTCATTGCACCCCATTGGAGAACACACACCTGCTGCTGGTGGGTGACCTCCAGGGGGCTTGCCATCTCCCACTGATCACTGGCAGATTGGCGAGCAAGGCAAACCCCCAGGAGTTTGCCCACCACCTGCAGGCACCTGGGAACCCTATGTATGAGGAGTGCTTCATAGAGAGCTGGTGTGATCTAGCAGATAGTAAGGCCTGAATTCAAATGCTCATCCAGCTAATTCAAGGCCTGATGAGTCTTTTCTCAGGCCGTGGTCATAGTCCCATTGAGTTATCCAGAAAGTCAACTGGGTGCTGAGGAGCTCCTTTGTTCTGGTTAAATCTTATAAACAATGATGTACAGGAATGGTTTTATGTATACAAAGATTCACATTGTGATTACTGAAAACAAAATTAAAAAACAGAACTTGACTCTGTGTATTTTTTCAGCTCAGGGGATAAAATGTGAACCTGGAACACTCACATCGTTGCTTCTTGGTGAAGACCAAACAGTACATCCACAAAGATGAATTCAAAAGGGTTGGACCTTTTTGTTTGTAGTTGCTCCAGTTCTGTTTTAATGATGTTTCATCATAGTGGGTTTTTGGTGCAAGATTTTGAGGGCTCAAAAGTGGAATATAAATTTTGAAAGGAAACATTAAAAATAAATCCCATCCCACACACAGTTTTATTAGTTCTCTTTGATCAAGGAACTCACCCTAAGCTTAAAATCTCTATCTTAATTATCTTAATTAGAATCACTGATCTCACAGACTGGTTGTATAGTTGACAGCAAAATCCATTCCACATTACAAGCTTGCTTTTATAAAAATAGAATAAAACTCTGTTGAATGATCATCTATGCAATCTAAATAATTTTTATTACTATAGCAGTCTCTCGACTTCAAAAAATGAATAGTAGTCTTTACATTGTGAAGGGTCACTTGAAAGTAGGCCAACAGGCCTGGGAAAATGCCCTGACCCTTTAAAAGAGTTATTCAGTGCAATCCTAAGCAGAGTCACCTCCATCTAAATCCATTGATTTCAGTGGGTTTTGACTGGAGTAACTCTATTTAGGATTATACTGTTAATGTGTAGAAAGGGGCAGCCAGGGCCAGCGCCACCATTGAGGCAGTGAGGCGGGCGCTGCAGGTGTCGCAGGGCCGGAGGGGGTGCCAGGGGCAGAGGCGCGCACCATGGAGCTGGCATGCCTGGCCCGCAGCTAGCTCCGCCGCCGCCGCCACTGCTGCCGCCACAGCCACACGCCCCCAGCTGGGCGCAGCAGCTGCAGGCCAGGCACAGCAGGCGGCCGGGGCAGCATGCGGAGCACGGGCAGCCTCCTCGCGCCACCCCAGCCACCCACTGGCTAATGGGCCCAGTGTTGCTGCATGATGATGTCATCATGCAGTCTGGGGGCACAAACACATGGAAAAGTGGCCACAGGCACCAGTGGTGGAGGCAGTTGAAGCTTTTCATGGTATGTAGATAAATAACCTCACCTCTATTAAACGGGCAGGGCAATTTTTTTCCCCCGCAGGCCCTCTGGCAACCCAGTTGAAAATTCTGCATATCCAACACTCTTAGCCCATGGAATGTTGTAGATAATGCATTCCATCTAGATATACGGACTTAAATCATGATTTAAATCATCAAGAGAAAAGACTGACATAAATCAAAATACCTTATTATTATTTAGCTACAGCCAAAATAAAATTGCATCCAAATTTGTTGCTAAAACATATTGATTTAAATCTCAATATAATTTTTGTATAACCTCGGAAAGTACACTGCCTTTAATATTTAACATAATGTGCTTTCTATTTTAGAAAATGATATAAAATACATTGTTTATTAATGCTCACCATGACTCCGAGTAGGGTCTCTATTTACAACCTGCAGCCATGACAAATTTTAGTTGCAGATTGAAAGCATCTCTAGAAGGTGCTTTTGCTTCACAGAACCCCTTCCTGCTTTAGTCTTCCCCTTCTTCTTTAACATGTTACTGCTGAGCCCTGCCCCATCTCCATTGCCATCTCCCACCTCAGAGGACTCAATATAAATACTCAGGAATCCAAGATAGATTAGGCCAGTGTCATACAGTTAGGCAGAGATTTGAACTAGGAGTCTCCATCTATTTGTCCAGTACATTATACTGAATGTTAAAGGGTACGGCATGAAGGATTAGGGTGTTGCTGTACTTTTTCCCCAAAGCAGTGCCCACCCAATTTTTTTATTTTGTGGATCAACTTTAACACACCCCATTTCATATCCTTGTAATGTTCACAGCCCACCAGCCTCTCCCCCATTAACCTTGCTGAAGGGGGCAGCAGAAGGCACTTTGATCTACAACTGGACATGTTACAGAAACTGAGCCATGCTTTTCCAGTAACCCTTCCATATATTTGTATCGTATTAGGGTGCTCATCCAGAAGATTAGCAATTACTGTGCCTTAATCTTCTAGCTCAACTACTCACCAACGCCTCTTGGAAACAATCTACCAATTCCCAGCATTACATGCAGTTGGCATACAACTAACAGTCCTGTGAATACCTTATGGCATGAAACTCGTGCTTTAAAAAAAAAGTTCATGGTGAGATTTAAGTTGGTCTTTTCATGCATTGTTAAGTACTCAATGAAAACAGGGCAAAGTAGAAGCTGCAGTGGTTTATTTAGGCAACAGGGAGGTGTTCTCGCTGGTAAGCGAGCACAGATCAAGATTGGCGAAAGGGTGTGTTTGCAGATGGCCGAGAGGAATGAGTCATAGTAAGGAAAGTAAAGCATTCAGAAACTAGGACTCGTGCCTTCAATGGCTACATTGCATACTTAAGAGTCAGTCAAATGGAAGACTACTGAGTGGTCTCCCATGTTATGACAAAGATAACCCTTGGCTCCTCAAAAGCATTACAGATGCGTGAGATTCGTCTAAGGCCACATTCTGCCAATTTCTTATAGCTGCTCGATTCCACGTTTCCTTGTACTGTACTGATTGGCAGTGGGTGGGTGCTAAATACTTTTCTCACCTTCCCAACTTGCTCACAACTTTGTATGGAACTTTGGGCCTTACCGACAATTTTGGGACTCCTTCTTCCCGAAATGCAAATGACACTTCAGAACCAAAAAATCAGAATGGCCTGCTTTCACTTTACTAGAGAAGCACTGGCTAAATAGCACCATGTAAATTAATTTGTTAGCACCGTGAGCTTGCCTGTGTTTTCATGTTAATCTAACAATCTGCCTGCAGTGGTTTCAGAGAGTTGTTGGTCAGTTCCAGTTCTACAGGTGAAGCAGATTGCAGACAATGCCTGCAAATCATATGGACACTTTCCTGGATTTCCTACCAGTCAATCATATTCTTTGCAGCACTAGTGGGCAGCATTCTTCCTTTTGGCATTCAGTAGAAGTCATGGCAACTAGGGTTTCCATAGTTTTGTAGTTCATTGCTAGGGTTTTTTAAAATTTCTGAAAGAATAAAAGCTGCTTATTTTCTAGGGTTTTTGCATCAAGAGGTTCCTTCTTCGTTTCAAAAGAGATGAGCTTCAACAAGTACCAGAATTATTTTTTCTAGAGAGTGGGTAGGCTTTTAGGAAATGGCATTTCCTCCTTTTCATTCCTGCTTATATATTTTTTTTCTGATGTAAAGGTGGGCAGAGAAAGAAAAATCACATTTCTTCTTCTACAGTCTCCACTCTTCTTTAAGGAAAAAAATTAGTGGAACTAGGAGCATAAATGATTAAAGCACAGTACTACCATTCAGGTAAATGAAGTTTAAAGGATGGCTATGCTGCTATAAGTTATTTCTGGATTGCATAGTACAGTTCACTGGAACTAAGGTTACTTTCCCTTCTGGGATGATCTGCAGGATTCTCTCAAGAAGTGACTGAAAGTGTATGCTACTTAAACTCTCTGTGCATGACAATCCATCCTTTCTATGTGGCCTGGGAAGGACAGTCCCATCTAAATTCCCTTTTAGCACATGTGATGTTGGCAGAATTTGCTTAACTCTCCCTCCACATGCCATTTCCCCATCTGCTTTTATCCTCAGTTGCGGGGGGGGGGGAGGGAGATGGTTAACTGTATTGTACCTGTTTCTGTTAGGGCTAAAAGCAGCTTTTCAGCCAGGAAAATGGCCCAGAGGAAGCAACCTGCTCTCCTTCTCTGGCACCATATCAAGTTCACCCCACTGCTAAAAATCCACATTGGAAGATATCCAATGTCATGTGGTTTGGCCTACAGCCATTATGGCAGCAGGAATAGCAACAGCCAGCAAGAGTTTCTGCACCGCCCAACCATTTGCCCCAACACAATCATACTTGACTCTTCCAGCTTTCTTTGGTCTGCAACAGGGCCTAGTGACACAGCAACTAGAATTAAAATGTTCAGCACTTGCTCCAACATAATTTACCCCACAGCTTTTCTTTAGCATGCTGTTCCCTAGCACCTGGTGCTGGTTAGATCCCACCTCATAGCAAAGTGAAATGTTTTGCCATGTAAAGTTTGTGTATTTTATTTCTGCTGGTTAATGTGGGGTTTTAAATGTATGTTGCTATGGTTTATAATGCAGGACTCTAAAGAAAGATGGAGGGGGGCTGGATGGGTGACTGAAGCGTGCTGTGATTGGATACTGATTGGAGTGAATTGCTGAAGAATGTGTTCAGTCAGACAGTCAGTGTGAAAGTCTGTGTGGTGAGAGAAGAGAGTTATCTATGAGTGTTGAGAGAAGTATGTGTGTTTTACTTAGTGGATGAAATCAGCATATGTGCCAAGTGAACTTCTGGGAACTCAGAAAATTCCATGTTCTTCTCTTTTGGGGATATTTTTAGCCTAAATGGAACTGTATGGAAAGTTAGTCTTTGTGACTGGGTCTGTGCATAAACATTGAAAAATCTATACCTGTTTTGAAACTTGTATCTATACCTGTTATGAACCATTCTGAAACCAATATGCTTACAAATTACTCTGAAACTATTGCACATACACTTATAAATTCTGTATCTTGTTAAGCAGAATGCCTGTTTCATCTAGAATAAAATACCTCTTTTTTTACCTTACAGCTACACCCACACACTGACCATTCTGTAATAATGCTATCTATAGTTAAGATTTTCTATTCAATAAGTCAAATTGAGAGAGAACTGAGGTGAGAGCAAAAATCTTTTGGGAAGGAAACTGGAGGCAATAAAATATAGGTTGCATAAAGCGTGCAAAATGCCAAACAAGGGCTAGGCCAGATTGCTAGAGCCAAAATGCAGGCTATCATGGCTGTTCACAATTGCTCATCTAACAAAGCAACAGCAAAACTTTATGCTGCTCCTGGGGAGTCCCTCTTGAAAAAGTCCCTGCACCTTCCAATTGCTAGCTATGCATAGCTAAGCACATGTATTTGTAAGTGCCTGTCACAGAAACTAGTGAGACTTGGTATCACACTTTGGTAAAGCAGCATAATTGCTGCCCAAACCCACCACAGATGATAAGAAAATCTGGCATGGAAACTTTCTGTGAAATAGTACCAAGTGAACAACTTGTATAAGCTACAATAGCTCTGAGGGGGTCCCTGACCTTATATCTTGAAACACCTATGCGTCTGCTGTAACAATGGGCTTTTTTCTCCATTCTGTCAAAATGAGTGTCAGAATTTAAAATAGAAGCCCATTTAAGTAGAGAAGGGTAGCTCACTTTAAGATGTGGAGTTAGCCTTAAAAGCAACAGCATATTAATAGTATAATTTATTCCTCCCCCCCAAAAACAACATTTTGCTTTAATATAAAAAACAATTTTGTGAATGTGGTAGGCATCCTAGATGTATTTTATAGGTCCAACTCAAACACCAGGACAATCAACTTGAACCCCACTGATCAGACAAATTTCTCTTGAGTAAACTTTCAAAGGCCTTATTTTGAGGCCTCCAAAGATGTGTTTTATTTACACTAGATACTATTGAGAAGTTTAATAACAAACACTCCTCCCCACCCCAACTACCTTGTTAAAGCCAATATATTTAATGACCCATCTGAAAGTTAATAATGAATCCTAAAGATTTCACCTGTTCCAGCAAAGCTGCCAATGTGCCATTTCATCACCAGACCATGAGTTGGATCCAGCCAGCTTTTTCATTCCATCCTGGCCAATTCCCCTTCTTATTACAGCCCCAATTTCACATGGCTTTTGTCCATGCAGGTCCCATGATCCCAAACAGCCTTTTTAGCGTCAGGCAGGAACACGTCTTTTTTTCCCCACTGGTGCAAAAACTGGCTTGATTCAACCTTGGATTGCTAGCCTCCAGGTGATAGCTGGAGATCTCCCGGAATTATAACTGATCTCCAGGCAATAACACAGTACCCCTCGAGAAAATGGCTGTTCTGAAGGATGAATTCTATGGCCTCATACCCCACTGAGGCCCCTCCTTTCCCCAAACCCCGCCCTCTCCAGGCTCCACCCACAAAATCTCCAGGAATTTCCCAACATGGAATCCAACCCTCTGAAATTTTTTTAAACCAGTATTTATAAAGGCTTGCTATGAACTTCAGCACTGCTTCAAGAACCATTTAAATATTTAGAGTGGCAGGGCTGTTTTCACTGCCTTAAGCTAACAGAACACCTCTGTTCACCTTCAATGGCTATCCTCTCACCCAAAGATATTTAGGCTGGGCCCCTTTTGTTCTCTTTCTCTAGATGAGCTATCAATTACTTGAGAACTACACTATTAGAAGAGATCATGTTTATTTCTTAATGGTGACAACCAGGACTCCTTTTACATCCATATTTGAGCAGTTGTTTCTAATGATTAGAAACAATATAAAAATTACATTTTTAAAAAATCTTCTGCATCTTTGAAAGGATTAGGTTTGGAATCAAAATGTATAGTATTCCTTGGTCTTCCCCCCACCCCAACCTGGTGCTTTTCTTTTTAATTCACTGAATAGCAGACAGATTCATTTACTGGCTTGCATAATGTTTCTACCAACAGGAATGCAATTGTTAAGAATCAACAGGTGCCACTGGAAGGTTTTGGCCCTGAAATAAGATAGGACAGATCTTTTCCAATCCCCTTCCTTCCAAATGGAGACATTCTAGTAAAAGCATATTTGACCAACAAAAGCTATCCTTGGCATCAATGAAGAGACCAGAATATTCTTCTTTTTAAGCAACAACAAACAGGTACTGTGGTAATTAGTTCATATACATTTACCACCTAGTCTTTTTGACAGTAACTGGGACACATGGAAGATAAGCTTCCACTTTGGGAAGAATCACTAATGAAAAGGAAGGTTGGGATTCTAAATCCAGCTGTGTGACTGTGTTCCAGGAAGTTGCATGTGGGCTCACTTTCAGGAAATAACATTTTACCTTGTATTCTAAAATCACCCAAACAAGACAAATAAGAACTCCTGACTTATTTTACTCTCAGATTCCGGCTATTTTTAGTGTTCTGTAATTGGCGTTCGTCCAGGACAAGGGCTTTGGTCCTTTGCTCTCCCCCAGCCCCTTGTGCTCCCACGATTCCTTCTAAGGAGCTGTCTACATTATGACTTCAAATATCAACTTTGATGTCTGCCAAACTCATTTTTTAAAAACCTGGGTTATTTGAGCAATAGCAGGACTCCATACTCACTTGGGAATCCATCTGGGCGTGCACAGGGACATGTGAACAAACTTAATGTTTTGTTTTGCTACAGTAGACTAACAAGGCTATTCCGCTGAAAGTTTAAATTGTGTTTGTCTCCCTTGTAGAGATATGTGGCACACAAGCTAGGCAGTGGGTATTTATTACCATTCTTATTCCCTTTATACAATTATTCCAAATATCAACATTTATGTAGTACTAAGCACTACCAAATCCCGCTCCCCCCCCCGCCCCCACAAAAGTGGCAGGAAAGAATTCACTATGACAATATTCTAGGGGACAGGGTTCTCCTTGCAAACTTTAATGCCATGGGAACATGTCAGGAAAGAACTGGAACCGAGACTTCTATGCCTCTTTGTGTCCTTAGCCAAGCTCTCGTTACATATGCATATTGTTCCAGAGTCGCGCTGCCCTCCCCCTGAAACAAGAGGCTAAACGCCGCTCCCCCTTCTTCCAGGAGCGAGACGGGGAGGAGGAAAGTTTCCAAACTCCGACGAATCGGCCAGCTCCGCTCCTCAGCGCCGGGGCTCCCCGTCCCCAGGTGCAAAGACAGCCCTCTCCGGCTGGGCTGGAGCCAAGGCGACCGTTTCCAACGCGGCCAAGGAGGCGGCTCCTCCTCCCGCCAAGCCGCAGTCCCCAGAGCGCGGAAGGAAACAGGAGGCGGTCACGGGCACGGAGTCTCCTCGTTGGGGGCGGCGGCGGCGGCACCGCCTCCTCCTCCTCCCGCGCCTTCGAAGAGCTGCTGGGGGCTCTCGGCGAGCAGCGTGGCGCGAACCTTCCGCTTCTCTTTGAAGCGGCCCGAGCGGGAGATCTTGAGGTTCCTGCGGCTGCCGCTGCCCAAGTTGGGCTGCTGGTTCTCCCGCGAGTCCGAAGAGCTGGGCGGGGCGAAGAGCTGCTCCGAAGGGTCGGGCGGCGGCGGCCGGGGAGTCCCGGGTGTCGCCGCCGGCGCCTCTTTGGGCTTTTTGCGGGCGGTCAGCGATTTCCACCAGGTGCCCGAGGGGTTGGCTTTGCCGCCGGGCCCGCTTGAGGGGGTGGCGGCGGCGGCGCTCTCAGCCATCGTCTGCGCGTCCTTCTCGCTGTCCGGGAAGGTCCTGTGCCAGGCAGGCGGGCGCCGCGTGGACTGGCTCGGGAGCGGCCAGGGCCAGCGTCCTGTGGGAAGGGAAAGAAAAGAAGGGGGCCCATTGAGCTCCAGCATCTCTGGACCCGCCGCCGGCTGAGGCGCAGCAGAGGGCCCCCAAGGGCCAGCGCCTCCAGGAGTCTCCCCCCCCCCCCACACACACTCCAGGGAAGCAGAAATGGCCGCCGTGCCCTTAATCGCTTCCAGCCGCCAGCAACCCAACAAAACTGAAGCGCGGAATGGGCTTCCTTGGCCCGGCGGGCTGATGGCAGACAAGATTGGACCTTGGCGCCTTTCAAAAAACAAAAACCGCTCCTTCAGACGCTTGCCAGTTCACGGAGCGGCCTGTCTGTGGACATAGCCTTTCCCTTGTTAATAGGACACGGCTGTCTTTAACCTTCAGCTCACTGGGTTTCAACTACTCGCACAACTCAGTTCTCAGACTTCCCCCCAGAAGCTTTTTCTTGGCCATGAGAACTTTTCGAGCCTCCTCAAACATAAATAAAAGCCACCCAGCAGCACTCTGATGAACCTGCCAGGTCCATCCACCTCAAGCTATTCAGTGAAAGCCAGAAAGAAAACAGAGCCAAGAGCCGCTTTAAAGATTCCTCAAGGAGAGATCCTGAAGGAACAAAAAGGTGGCAAAGGAGGGAATGCTGCTCTGTGGTCCAACTTGTCAGTCAACAGGAGTCAAGGGTGCAGGACTGGATTAAGGTGCTCTGAGGCCCTAACCCATGTCACGCTTTAAGGGGGACCATCACATTACCAAAAAAAGCACGAAACTTTAGTTTTTTTAAAAAAAAATTACAACCCCTTCATCATCTGAGGCTTAAAACTGTAGGATGGATTGGCACTCTTCTTTTGGGGAAATACAGACACCAATAGGAAGAGATTCAGTTGCAAATTGACTTCAGATTTTTAACTGCAGGAGTGAGCTGGATTTCTTGCTGAATGGAGAAATATGAAGGCTAAGGTCTACAGATCTTGTTCTTGAACTTCACTAATGGATGTTTTTTTTCAGCCATGGAGGATTCACAATCATGTTCTCACTACTGCTGCACACTACGTTGCACAAACTTGCCTGTGTCAATAGGTTTCATGGAAAAAGAGAGTATTTCCATTCCTAAAATCACAACACTTGAAAAACTGTGTACACTTGAATTCATCTGGAGTGCTCTGGACAGTTAAAACCGTTCCACACTACATAGGCTTCTTTTGTACTAATGAAGTCATTAGCAATAGTTAAATCTCTCCAAGGCTGGCTAAGCAACCAAGAATTCAGTTGCTTAGCACAATTCATGAAAAGCCTCTTTGGTTAGGCGATTTAAGTACAGGCTTGTGGTATTTCCAGTACACTGGTTTTCTGACCCAGCAGCTCCTCTCGATCAGCCCAGCTAGAATAGAACATTTGCAGAGAAGTTTATAATCATCTCTCTTGAGTTAGCAGAGCAAAGTTAAAATGTTAATTTTTCTGGTTTATTAGGAATTTTGCATTGGCATGTCACTTGTGGCATAACTGCTGTGCTTTGGACCAAATATTGAAGGCTGCAATCCTAGCCTTACTTGCTAGGCAACGTCTCATTGAACTGTCTCACTTTCAATCAAACAGGCATGGGGCTGAACTGTAAACCAGGTAGTAGCAAACAGGCACAAATGCTGAATCAAACGAAAAATCCAAAATGTAGTTTAGTTTCATTATGTCCCCTGTAACAGGTGGCACAGAGTTCAGTATTCATTTTTTTGATGGCCTGCAAACATATATCTAGGTGTGTCATCCTATTTACTTGCATGCATGCAGATCAGATAGCATGTCACATTTGCTTTGCTGAATGAGAGATCTGTCTGGTTCCAATGAGAGTCAGGCCGATGCTTCAGCAACCTGAGAAGCAAGGCATGATAGCAGTGATGATCAGCCTTGATTTTCTCCCTGAACTCTGGAAAACAAAATCAGTAATAACCTACCTTTCATCATAAATACTCTACTGTCATGGACATGTGGAATGAACGATGAGGGTGATAGTGGAATACTGGAAGTCTGTCTGCCTTCAGTTCAGGGAACTGTATTCGGAAGGGACAGTCGGATGTTCTTTAGTCTTATTCTGCAAGTTGGGCTTTTCACTTCTGTTTTGTGGTCTCAGTAGTTGAGCCACTGTGTAAGCTGTTCTCTTCCATGCAGCTGCACACACTATGATTGTTTCTGTGAATGTGCTTTAATGTTTAGTTAAGAACTGAAGATGAACTGCTCCCGCTCCTTTTACAAGGTTGTGAAACCTCACAAAAGCTTTCATAAGAATAAAAACGAGTAGTCGTTTGTTTATCCTGATATCCAGGAATTTTTATAAAAACATGTATTAAATCTTCAGGTCAATAATACCAAAGACTATACATTTTGAACAGCCTGCTAGGGTTGTGAAGCCAGACAGCCTTGCTTTGTTAAAGAATACAAATTCATATGGGAGTGGGGACAGGATTTCACCCACACAGATGCCAGTATTGGAGTACAGCTGGACAGAACACATTAGACTACTATAAGGAGCAGAATGAGGCAGCTTTGTTTAGAGAGGTGCGTAAAAGGAATAGCCATGGAATGGCCTTTGTAACAAGCAGCAGTGAGATCCTGTTATTTAACAGAGATGGCGAAATGCTGCTCCAGTCCTCTTGCAGCAGCACTGGGATGCTGAAGGAGCAGCACTTTGCTTCCCTGAGCACACTGGGCTGGCAGCCAGTCATAGCTAGAGGGCCTTTGATGCACCTGTGCTATGCAAGCAAACCAGGCAGCTGCAGCAGGCACAGAAAAGTGCGACTCTTTTCCTCCTGCTCATCTTACAGCCTCACAAGTTTCACTTGGTCTGTTTTAAAATTAAACATGGTGAAAGTTTCCAGAAGAGCCACAGTTCTCAAAGCTACAGCGTGTGTGCTCTTCAGGGCCGTTCTTCATCATGCCATTGGCTAAGAGTTGCTGAGTAAAACTTTACACGGAGAATTTCTACCTGCTACACAGCTGGCCCATGTATAAGGGTCATGCGGGAGACCCAGGGGTCGTATGTGGCACCCATCCAATCTGTGGCCCTCGGAAGCAATTCAATAACAATTGTCACCGAGTTCTGCTTCCCCAAGGGAGTCCCATTGCCGTCTACGGGACCACTCGAGGTTCCGTTCAAGCTCACGCAAGTTGTCAACCAAGGGGATGCTGAACGATTTCGACCCCCCACCCCCAACAAACCCCGACCGGGGAAGCCTTCTGTAGCGTTACCCGCTTCCCTCGGTGGCGCCGGTGCCAGGCGCTGAAGGAACAGCCGGGGGGCGCCGCGTGCAGCCCCGTTCCCACCCCCGGCGGGAGAAGGCTGCGCTCCTCCCGGCCGGACACCTGTGCGCCGCCCAAAAGCCGCGCCGCGCGCTCTCACCCACCTGTCCGCCGCAGGAACTCACTTCGGCGCAAGCTCCCTCACTGAATCCCGTTGCCCGCCGCTGGGAGCGGCTTTCTCCGGGGAAACTCCTCGCTACCGCAGCAACAGGCTGCCGCGGAGAAGAACGAGCGGGCTCAGGAGGACTTGGCCTTTCAGGCGCCCGCCCGCTCCTGAGAGCCGCGCCAACTTTCGCAGGTGAGCGCGCACTCCGGCATCCTAGGCAGCCCCTCTGGCCAGTTTGGCTGTGGCCGTTTCCAGGGTCTGCTAGAAGCGGCTGGGAAAAGGCAGCGGCCGTCGAAGGGAAGCGCTTTTCGCTCTGCCCCTCTTTTTACGAAGCAAATGTAACCCGCCCGACTCACTTTCTCCTGAGCCTAACCTGTGTACCTGGCGCTGGGAAAACAAGGAAGCAGGTGTAGGTAAGCTCTTGAGACAACCCCCGCCCTTTCTTCTCCTTCCTAACTGTGATTGGCTCCTACAGAACGGCAGCTTGGCAGGATTGGCCTGGGAGTGGGAGAAGGAGCAGCACGGTATAAATCAATAGGCAAGGAGAGATGCAGGCAGCAGGGTATAACTTTTTGTCTCAGCCAGTTCAGATTGGATGTTGGCCATGCAGCACAACTTGGCTTCCTTCCTCCCTCCTAGGCTGATTTCCTTGTAATGGTGTCATGGGTTCTTTCCACCTCTGCCAGTCTTGCTGCCCATGTGACAATTCTGTTGGCAGCAAGAAGAAGAGAGTGCCAGGCGGAGCAGCTCTCCAAGGCAATACAAATAGCCTGGTTTGTTTTGCTATGTGTAAACGATGAATCTTTCTGTTGTTCACAGTTTTAGGCTAACCCCTCTCACTTAAGTTGTCTTTTAGATTCTACCTGCATGATAAATACTAGGATGGGGGTATCATATGGTTGTGTTGTTCCAGTGTATCTGAGCCCCACAAATGGCAACTGTGCCATTCTTTAGTCAGCCCAGCGTACATGATTAACAACAACCCTGTGAAGTAGGATGAATTAGGGTACAATAATCATAATAAAACCATCCAATGAGCTTCATGGCAGAGAAGGAGTTTGAAACTGGTTCACTCTAGTCTAAATCTACCGCATCTTTTTAACAGCTTTATTGTTATGTTAAAATGCTCTCAAGTGTTTTTAAAATGTGATGAAGTAGCTGTGCTGTAATATATGGAGCTAATGTTCCACACGACTCATATTATTTGGCATGGGAAATTGCTCAATATGAGGAGCAAAGTAGCTAACGTTTTTCATATTATGGCAGATCTCAGGCACTGGAGAGTAGGTGGAACAGGAGATATATGTGCATCCATATATATGTAGATCTCTAAGAATTGTCAGAGCGTATTTTGGCAGATACACAAAGTATTATATTCAGCTGGGAGATATACATGCTGGTTATTATTTGTGACATAATACAGACTTCCTGAAAAACCTACATTTGGTGACCTTGCTGGAAAAAAATATTATATGGAACAACATTATAAACAAGGATGGGTTATAAGTCATCTGGAATATCATGTCTGAAGATGCCATGGCCCAGCTGGCTGTTGGGTTTTGTGATTTTGTCTTCTCTCACAACTATCTCAAGTTTGGGAAAATCCTGTCTCTTTAAATCAATGGCACTTCCATGAGTACCTTGTGGCCTCACAGATGCCAACACATTTATAGCAGATTTAGAATCTTTCTTCCTCAGCACCTGCCCCCAAGCACCTTCTCTTTACTACTGATGACATTTTAATCATCTGGATCAAAGGGAAAGAGATATTCCAACAGGACTATAAAAACTTCTGTTTCATTACCGAGCTGAGTGTGGACCAGTCCATGAAATGTCCACTATCTGTTTCACTGTAAAACTACGCCATGGAGACATAAACAATGCCTTATACCCAAAGCCTATTTTATACCAAACTCTTCCTACATGCTTCTAACACATTAAATGAGTTATTGTCTATAGCTAAGCCTTGAGATACAACTGCATCTACACCAGCCGTTTGGATAGGGAGTGGGAGGATTATACCAACCATTCATCAATTTTTATTTACTTATTTATTTATTTCAAATTTGTATTCTGCCCTCCCCGCAAGTGGGCTCAGGGCGGATAACAACATATTAAAAATACAATTGAAAATTCATGTTCATTAAAAACAATACATTTAAAACAGGATGGTGGACAGCATTCACAGGGAGAGTTAAGGTTTATACACCCCTTTTTTTCCCAAGCCGGCGGAGCCCCAGCCTCAGACATATGCCTGGCAGAACAACTCTGTCTTGCAGGTTTGGCAAAAAGATAGTAGGTCCTGCCAGGCCCTGATTTCAGCAGACAGAGCGTTCCACCAGGTGGGAGCCAGGACCGAAAAGGCCCTGGCTCTAGTCGAGGCTAGGCGTGCCTCCTTGGGGCCAGGGACCACCAACAGTACTCACCTGCAGAAATGATGAGACAGACACGGTGCCTGTTCTGTAGGACAGGACAGCAGTTTGCAACCTATTCCCAGCTATAAGTTCTCCCGTTTATCATCAAGGAACTATAGTGTTTCCTGAAAGATATCTCCGTCTAAAGACAGCTCTCCCCCCACCCTCCACTCACCAATCTGAAGCAGCTCTCACTAGCAACAATGGGTCACCAAGCGAAGAATCATAACCAGGGACTAACTCCTGCAACAAACCCTGGTGCCAACTCTCCCCAGGGTGACCCTATTGCAAGTGATACTATCACTTAGGGCCCTAAAACATCTGCCATATCATGAAGGACTGATTCAGTTGTACACTCTCTAGTATCCCATCACGTTCCATGCCTTTCTGCCATTTATGCTGCCCAAACTGGAAATCTCTATGTAAGGGAATAAAGGGACACAAATCAGACAGGTATGTCCTGGGCCCTCTAATTCACTGTTAGACACCTCTGGAATTTGTCTATGTACATTATATTGCATACATGGTCAGGAGTAGTGAGTTATTGGTGTTTTCAAAAATGATGTTTTTTTAAAAAATCAGTGTACTTTCTGAGAATCTTATAGTGAAAAAAACCTCCTAGAGAAGTTATCTATGATGTGTCGCCCCTTCACACAAACACCTCACAATAAGATTATTTTAGTGCTTAAGTAGATGTGATGAAAACTGCAGTTCCCTGGTTCATTCATGCATAAAATGTAAATTGCAGGCTCATTAAGCTACAGTTTTCCTCATGGTCATGAAGGGAGAGGAGGCTTAACTGTTTGATTTCAATTTAGTTTCACGGTTTGAAATGTTTTCCCCACTTTGCTAAAGAAGAAACACATTTCCCCTCCTTTCATATGCTAATAGCAGAGCAATGGAGTTGGCTTTGAATAGTGAAACTGAGTGGAAGTTAAAGAGTTAAGCCCTTATTTCCATAGCTGCATAGCCCTGAAGCAAATTGAGGCTTCACCATTTGCCTGCAACCTCTCCTCTGTGTGATGCCACAGCTACCCGTATGGGATTTTAGAACTGTGTGCATCGAAAAGCAAGCAAATTTGGGAAGGGATTTTTTTTTTTTGAGCCAGGGACAACTGGTTGCACACTTGTGGTTGGGAACTGTGGTCATTTTGTGTGTGTGTGTGTTGACACGATTGGTTCAAAGAACACCAGAGGCCTTTGTGAACTTGAAAGTTCATTGCAAATGTGTTGCAAAATTTCACACAGACTTCAGAAACCTTCTCTGCTTATATAGTAACAGATTTGTTTAGGGAAAAGCCACCCTGAGCTCTCTTCAAAGTCTTGGTTCATTTACCTTTGGCTCCTAGATTGTCATGAGTTTAAGATTTGGTGATGCAACAGAGAATACAGGAAAGGTGCACCTGATGTGTGTTTGTCAGGCTAGGAATTAGAGAAAGTTCATAGGATGACCAACATGGCCCCGTTGGAGTAAGCTAGATGCTGGAAAACTCTCCTGAGTTTCATAAACATAGAAGAAGTCAATAATAATACCATTGTACTTAGACGGCCCAGAAAGCAATGCTGTCAAGCCATGCCACAGTGCAGTGGCGGCCTACCACCCAGCTGAGCTCCTCGGCAGCACAGCAGAGCGCAGAGGAGACGAAGATGGTGACCGGTGGCTGCCAGGCTGCCTGGAGGCTGCTGCAGGGGCCAGCAACACGAGCAGCAGAGAGAGAGCCCAGGATGGCTGCCCGTAAACCCAAAATGGCCCCACAGGCTGGCCGGGCTCGGCCAAGGCAGAGGGTGGGGCTGCCAGGATGGGAGGCGGGACTGGGAGCCAACCAAGGTGGGAGGTTGATAGGTCAGCTGCCACAGAGGGAGGAAGGATACAGAGCAGACAGGCAGGAGCAGAGCCAGTCCACAAGAGGAGGCACAGGTGGAGATGATGGGGAACACTGGGAATGGGGCAAGGAGAGGGCAGATTGGCTGCCCTGGGAGGGGGTGGAGAGCCAGGGTACTATAAAGAAGAAGGCTCCCAATGATACCGGGGAGGAGAAGGCTGGAGTGACTTGAAGGAGCATCAGAGAGAGCCAGAGAGAAAGAGAGTGCACCCAGCAGGCAAAAAGGAAGGTCAGGTGACCACAACCTCATCCCTGCCTAGTTCTGAGGCTGAGGGAAGCCCTCCCTGAGGTACCCGGGAAGACGGCTGAGGGTGGGGCCAGCGGACCCAGTGGGGCGGCGGCTCACAAACTGGTGGAGAATGTGGGCACAGGACAAGCTGTGAGCCGACCCCTGCCCCGACTCCCCACCCCCACCGGCTGGAGCAGCAGTCGTCCCCTCTTCTGCCCAACAGCACTGCAGGCATCTGAGGAGATCTCACCGGGGGTGGGAGCACTTACGCTCTCAGCCATGGACTTTACCCAGTTCGGTCAGTGGCTGACAGAGCACCAAGGACAATTGCTGCAGGAGGTGACCCAGCAACAGCGAGAGGCCCAGGCTGCCCTTGCACAGCAGCAGTTTGATGCCCAGGCTGCTCTGGTGCGGGACCTGAGACAGGCCCTGGAAGGGGCTCAGGCCACAGGGACGGACACAGGTGGGGCCCAGGGAGACGGCCAGACCCACCCTTCCATTTGGCCATGCTAGGGCCAGAGGATGATGTGCTGCCTGAAGAAGGGGCCTACGGGGGAAACATGCCAGTTACTACTGCTATTGGCGGGAGGTACTTACCACTGTCCATGACCATCCTTGGGTGGGACACCAGAGGGTACCAAATACCACCGCAAGGGTGACGTCCTGGTTTTTCTGGCCCACCCTATGTAGGGAAGTAAAGCAGTATTGCCAGGCCTGTTCACTGTGCCAGCGCACAACTACCCAGCCACCAGCATGGGCCCCACTGGCCCCCCTGCCGGTAATTCAAGAACCCTTCTCCCAGGTTGCCCTGGACTTTGTGGGGCCATTACCCCAGGCTCCCCAGGGGGCATGGTACATTCTGGTGTTAATGGATTACGCCACTAGGTACCCTGAGGCCATTCCCCTCTGGGGCATGAAAGCCACTGGGGTAGACCGCGTCTTGATGCACTTCTTTGCCTAGGTAGGGCTTCCCCAGGAGATCTTAACAGACTGTGGCAAGCCCTTCACGGCCAATCTGAAAAAACAGCTCTGTCAGACACTTCAAATGTGCCAGGTCTTCACCAGCAGTTACCACCCCCAGACCAATCGGTTGGTAGAAAGATTCAACCAGACCGTGAAAGCGATGTTGCGCAAACTGGCTCACGACCGGCCCAGCCAGTGGGACTTCTACATAGACCCCCTTATGTTTGCTGTATGGGAGACACCTCAGGCATCCATAGGCTTCATCTCCTTTGAACTGGTCTATGGTCGCAAACCACAGGGGATACTTCAGTTAGTAAGGTAAATGGTAAGGTAAGGTAAGTTTATTGTTTGTGGCCAAAGGCCATTACAATCCATACAAATAAAACACATAAAACACTCTAGCATGTAAACATATGTACAAATATTAAAAGATTAAGATGATCTAGGCAGGAGATACTAGTCAGATAAAACCATTGCAGTCTCAGGAAACAACTCTAGCCCGGATTTTCTTGGCTGCTAAGGCAAACAGAGACTCTATAAGAAACAAATGCAGCAGAGTCAGACAGTAGAAAAAAAACAATTTTTCAGAGTCTGAAGAGGAGTGTAAACCAATTAAAAACTCTTCTAGGAATTTATTCCTTGGCTCTGCATAAAGTAGGTAGGATAGTAGGTAATGTGGTAAATCCTCCACAACGTGAGCACCACAAATACAGTAGCAGAGGTCTTGAGGTGTTTTGGCATAGCACCCAGCTAGCAGCGCTGTAGGCATAGTTCGGAACCGAATTGAGGTAAAGGCTGTTCTGAGGTTGTGAGGGAAGATGTTGACCAGATAGGGCGCTCTGACGTGGTCCTTCTTGAAAAGTTTAAACCATGGGGAGAATTTGGAATAGGAGATCGCCTGCCTATCCATTATGGCATCACAGTGGAACACCCATTCCCGAATGTTAAAGCCAGCAGCCGGGACACCCTGGGAGTTGTCACAGATGGAGTAACATCGAAGGATGTTATTATAGCTGGCTAGTTGTACAGCCTCATTTTTGCACATAATTTCATAGCATAACCTGTGCAACAGATTGGTATTGTCGTTACGCTCCTTCGTCCAGAATCTGAGCAGGGTTAGTTGTACACGGGCTCTGACTGAGGGCAGGCCAAGCTCTGCTCGCATAAGAGCTGCAGGAGTAATTAAACAATCTTTCCAACCCCAGACCTCTACACCATAAAGGAGTTGAGGAATAGCCTTGCTCAAGTATATTTTCAGTGCCGGGTCTATTAGAAAACCTCCTTTTGTATAGTAAAATTTCAGAATGGCACCGATTGACCTAAGAACTGCAGATTTGGTTATTGCCAAATGCACCCTCCAAGATAGAGTTTCACTAAATGTAATCCCCAGGTATTTAAAGGTGCTGCACTGTTCTATGGTGGTTCCATCTATGGTCCACTTGTACCTACGAGGCCTTTTCCTAAAAACCAACTTTTGTCTTGGCATAATTGATGTTTAAGGCCTCTTCTTTGCAAAAGTCACCAAGTGTCTGTAAAAGCCTTTAAAGGCCAACATGGGTAAGAGAGACCAGGATCGTATCATCAGCATATAAAAGAACTGATATTTTCTGAGATCCTATAGGGGGGGGGGCAAACTTAGGGCTGGATAACGTTGGGATAATATCGTTTAGATATAGGTTAAAAAGCAAAGGGGCCAGGACACATCCCTGCTTTACCCCTCTCAGAATTGGTATTGCCTCTGTTAAAGATCTTCAGTTAGTAGAGGAAAAGTGGAGAGCCCCGGGTCAGGAGGAAGCTCACCCAGCCACAATGTATTTTCGCGACCTACAGACCTGCCTGAGGCCGCAAGGAAGTGGCCTGACAGGCACAAAAGAAATACTATGACAGGGGAACAAAAGGCCATGAGTTGCAAGTTGGAAACCGGGTGTTGGTGAACCAGCGAGTGATGGCATCAGGTTCTGGAGACCCCAGGTGGGGTCCTTTTCTGATCACAAAGGGGGCCCCCTTTCATACAAAGTTCAGTGCGGACCTCTACGACGCCACAAGAAGAGGTTGCACATAAATGACCTCAAGGCCTGGCAAGACCCCAGCCCACTACACTGCAGTCTGGCTGAGGATCCCTAGGACTTACCTGATGGGGACCTGACCTGCCATGGACAAGTACACCCCCCAGGGGGGAGGAACTCCAACCTGATGAGGGGCTGTCTGATGACCAACGCAAGCAGGTCCGGAAGGTGCTCAAATGGCACCCGCACGTCTTTTCCCTACAGCAGGGCTGGATGGCGGTGATCTCCCATGCCATCTCAACTCTGCTGGGGAATGTGGCCCAGGCGCCCTGGAGACCTTTGCCTCAGAAACAGTGGGACATAGTGGCAAGAGAGGTGGACGATATGCTCCGGCTTGGGGTCATAGAGCCCTCCTGGAGAGCATGGAGGAGCAGGGGTCATTTCATAGAAAAAGAGCTGGAGGAACTCATTAGCATAACTCATTAGCATATGTCATGCCCCTTGGCATCACCGGAAGTATGTCATTAACATAACTGATTTGCATATGCCACACACCCTGACATCACCTATCCTGGCTGTTTTGGACCCAATCCTGGCCATTCAGGGCCGAAATTGGGCCCAAAACGGCAAAAAGGGGCTGAAAATGGCCAAAAAGGGGCCCAAAATGGTCAGGATTGGGCTGCTGCTGAGTGGGATAGTGATCTACCACCCATCAGAGGTCCAATCTGGGCTGTTTCGGCCCCAATCCAGGCAGAAACAGGCCCCAAATGGCCAAGAGTAAAGTGGGTGGGGCAACCTGACTTGTGACCTTTTGAGGAACTGCCAGAACTGTGTTCCTGTTCGTTCCCCCTCAAAATGAGCCCTGTGGAGGAGTCCCATCATGTTAGTAAACAAACCCAATGGGTTGGTAAGGTTTTGTGTAGACTATTGCCAAGTTAATGATATAGCCAACTTCGACGCGTACCCTATGCCCTGCGCCAACATCCTAATTGACCAGCTGGGCACAGCCCAATACCTGTTGGTGCTAGACCTCATGAAAGGATATTGGCAAGTACCCATGTGCCGTCTCCCTGCCAAGTTTGTGGCTGAGGGAAGCCCTCCTTGAGGTACCCAGGAAGACAACTGAGGGTGGGGCCAGTGGACCCAGCGGGGCAGTGGCCCACACTTGTGTTGACTGTTGGGAACGGGCACGTGCTAGTGTGGAATATTGGAGTATATACTGGGATAATATGCTACCTCACAAAATCTCACCCCCCATCCCAAAACTATCATGTTTCTGTATAATAGTATAATAAGAATTTTCTGCAGGATAGTTGAACAGAAATATCATATTTTGTCATCCAGACACATAAAAGCTTTTGAGTTATGTGTTTTGACATACTTAAAGCTATATAAAAATAAATAAATAAAAAGAAATACATTTCATGGACCTCAAAAATTTTAATCCATTCTTGAGTTTTATATGAAGGTTTTGGGGGCAAAGGTAATGATATGAGAATGTAGTATTTAGAAACATAGAAACATTGAGCTGGAAGGAATTCTAAAGGCCATCTAGCCCAACCCCCTGCACAATGTAGGAAATTTATGGCTATCTTTCCCCTGCCCCCTGTGACCTCTGCCTATGCCCAGAGGAAGCAAAAAATAGCACCATATTTTAGGCTGCTAAGACAAAAAGCTTAATTATATAAAAACACCCCCTGCACTTGAACTCTGGTCAAATGTAGAAAACAATGGAATAAATCTCTGTCAGAACACTTGCTGATAAAAAATCTCAGTGATTTGAAGTTTTAGTTGCATCTGCAAAATGTTACACTTTTTTTATAGACAATTTGCTGTATATAAAATATACGCACTTTTAAAAACAAATATACAAAAGTTATAGAGAAACCAGGAAGGGGAGGGGGTTGGCAGTGAAAATTACAGACAGAGACTCAACACGTTTAATGGCATTTTTTTCCTTTTCCATTTACACTATCATAAATTACAAAGCATATGTCACTTCACAAAATAAAACCATTTGCATACCATTTTAAATGACAGTATTTAGTACATAACCCACAACAATTAAAACTGTACAGTTTAGGAGAATCTTTAGTAGTATTGTACCAGCAAATCAGACCTCATTAATACCTGGCCTGCCGTCTGAATCTGCCTATTTAGCCCTTGGTGACCCTATTCAAAGGCTAATATACATTAGTTCCCGTGCCCCTTTTTGTATTCATTTTTTTTCATTATCAAAGTTTCACACTTACATTTTTTTTAACAGAAACCAATGCTCCCTGAAATAATTCAGAAAACAGCATAATAGTTTCAAAAACTGATTTGTACAAATCGAGGAAAGTTTAATAGAGCTTTTCATATTGAAAATTCATTTTTGTAATAAACTATGCTACCTTCCTGTGTTTGAAATGTTTATAGAAAAAGCTCAGGATGAGAAAAATTCCAATACTAGAACTGTATTAGATTGGATAGTGAGGTTAACCTCTGGAAAGATCAGGGGGGGAAACCCCCCAGAGATTTGGTAATGCACAAATTCTCTCTCTCCTTTATTAAAACATCTTCCCAAAGACATTCAAGAGAAATACTTAATTTTCAACAGGTTGACTTTTATAAATACAAAAGCAAAGTAACACAACTCGGCTTTCAAAAATAATTAACTCTAAATAAGTGCTAACTTTCAGCAAGGCCAGAAAATATCCAATATCCTGGCATCACTTCTTTTACACATTACTGTGTTCCAAGAAACGTATGTTGTGTGTAGTAGATTATTCTAATGCCAGCACTTTAAAAAAAAAAACTCTTCAGTCTCTTTTTTGGAGGTGATGAAGATAATGTTGTAATTGCTCCAAAATATCATACTCCTAAGAGTACAGAATGCTAATTTCTAGAATATAACATAAATCAAAGAATTTTTAAGATATGAATTTTTAAGATAAGAAGTTTTCTTTTAAAAATTTGCAATAAAAATACTGTATCAGGTTAATACTGCACTAGTGGTAAATGTATTCAGAGTGACATTGTGATAATGCAGAAGAGGAATATATGGAAAATCACCAATGCACCGCATTGGATTATTCTTTACTAAAATAAAAAGACTTTTTTTGCAGCTAAATAAGATAAAATATATTTTTAAAAACTGGTTTGTTTCACTTTAGACATATATAATTATGCTTTACATAGAAATAAATTGTATATCCATTCCTGATATAGCTAATACTGACAAGTATCCTGACCCTAAATATAATGCACAAGATCAAAAATCCTGTGTGTTGCCTTTTCATTCTCTTTTAAAATGCCCCTATGCAGCAGGAATTTCCCATTATGCATGCAAAGCATTCTGTGGTTCATAGAAGAAAAATGGGAACTGCCTGCTTGCATGGAGCTTGATCTGAACACAAAAGATTGCTGCAGTCCAGCTACTCCAAATTTACCTTTCTTTTCAATAAAAGGGAAATATTCAGTATGCACAGAGGAAAACTGAAAATATGTGTGCATAGCTAGAACCCTAAACTATGGCCATTGTGCAGAAATAGATCTCAGTGTGTTAAATGACACATTTTTACATAATGACTGTGGTATAGAGCTCTTTGTATGCAGCAGTAGGGTGTGTATCTGCAACTTACATGAGAATTGTGACCAAATAGGTAACTGAAGTTTCAGTTCTGAAAGTGCTAACTGTTTGGATTTAGATCCTGCAAACAGATGATGAGCAAGGTCAGAGCAGACAGCACTGACAGATCTGTGTGGTGGTACACTCATGAATGGTGGGTGTGCCCCTCCCACATCACTCTCTCGAATTGGCAGTATCAGAAGGGTGAGCTGTATGTTGAAACCTATTTCCATGTATCAACGACCTTTGCTGGTTAGGGTGTAGAGGTTCAATCCTTCTGTACTGATCTTGTTCTTTAAATAGGAATTGTGCCAGCACAGTACTTTGTGGATCAGGTTAGAAGTACCTTTTTGCTTCAGTGATCTAAATAACCATACAAAGTTTGTGTCCTTTAATAAGTTAATAATAGAACAGTCTGTAACCTTTCAACACAGATACACACTGGAAACAAGGCAAAGGATACAAGGCAAGAGGATTTTTTCTGGCCTTTGTTTTCTCTTAAATAATAATAAAAAAGAGGTATATGTCTATGAGACATACACTTGACTTAATGTTTCGGCGTTCATCTGCAACACAGCAGAAAATGAAGAGCTAACCATTTTTCTTATTTTTCTGGGAATTTGTTTTTCTTTCAACTTAGATTTTCATAGCCAATGGCCATGAATTTATTCCTTCATTTGTCTAAAACAAAACATCTTCATTTTCTATTAATATCTGTACAATCAGCTTCTGATATCGCATGTCATTGAGCGTAGCCAGAGTGCTGTCCTCTGGGGGTCTCATTAAGGTAGGCCCAAACACTATTCCCAGATTTTCAGCATTCATAAAATTATCTTTTTCATTCATGGTAATCCTAAAATAGAAGAAAAAAGGGATATCTTTTTAAAGATTTTTTGTGTTTTCATGTAAATTATAAAGCTATTTTTGCTTCATGGATGAAGAATGGCATGTAATCCTTCTACAACTGTAATAAGTTTGTGATAAAAAGTCATTATAAAGAATAAGCCAGCATAACAGTCAGTTCTCAAAAACCACTTTGAATAATTTTTATATTGATGAATACCGTGCATTCTATAATGTACAGACAAAGCACCTGTGAATTTAGGCTAACAAAGTCCCTTTTAGTGGACACAGTGTACACTCTTTGAATTGGTGCAGAATGAAATGAATGAAATGAATGCAGAATGAAATGAATGGAAAAAGCTTTGGAAACAAGAAATGGCAAAAGAATCCGTATGGCCCTAGTAAATGCCTGGATTTGGACAACTGGCTGTATGATTTATCACCTTGATTACAGCAACAGATGAATTAAAAAAACCCCCACAAAAGTATAAATCCACTATAAATTTGAATCAGACTTAACTGTGGTCTCTAACATTCTTTGTCAAACATTATTTGCTTGTTTATACATTCATGACTTTGAAGTAAATTTTTTTCTGAACTTATTTAACACATGGGCCATGTCATTTCTTCTGTGATGCTGGTTTAGGGGAGGAATTTGGACTAGAAGGACCCTGAATTAGATACAGGATAACTGGCCATGGCCCTGTTTTCATTAACTAGTGATCTGAGGTAGGTGTGGGAGATGTAAGCTGGACAGCTCACAATGCCAGAATATGCCGCCATGCTAATGAAATAATGACCAGTAGATCCAACGGGAGCTGATGAGGGTAAGAGCTATGGCCAGAATGATGGGGCCTGAGTCACAGAGCAGGAGGCCCTAGATGCCTTACATGAAAGAGGAAGGAACCAGAGTGCCTGTGAAGCTCTGGAGCCCCTGCGGGTTTTGTGGCTTGACAGCACCTGATCTGAGTGAGAGGAGGCCCATTGGTAGTGGCCACTAAGGGTGACATACACCAGAGGTGGTTAAGAGCTGTAAGATACCTCCAAAAGTTTCACAACCACTTAAACATGTTTTATATCATATTGCTGTACCATCCAAAAAGATGGCCAGCTATAATTTCACAGGCAAGTTAACTTACTTTTTGAGATGAATCATCAAATATCGGAGAGTCTCATAGTGTGCTGCAGGAAGTAACATCAACACTTCATGGACCGCTTCTAACCTTTCATCAGGATTGGCGATTTCTAAGTAGTACAATACAAGATTTATATAAACTCTGAGGTAAATAAAACAAATGTTTTAAACAAAGAAATCCAGATTCATACCCGAAAAGTTTTAGAACAGTATTCATGATAAAATTTACTCTGCTTTGTATACTCATAGAAATACATTCTTAATCTCTGGTCAAATCCACATTCACCCATTACCCGCATGTTTATCGGATATCTTCCGTTTGCCTCCAATCCATGATTTTTTCCTCTTCGTTCACATTCCTGCTTCCAATCCGTCTTTCTCGCACGTCCCTCCGGTCACACGGCCGCTCAAAAACCGCTTTTTTTGGGCGGGACCTTTTTTCCCGCCCATTTTTTAAAAATTTTTTGAGCGCACTTTTCCGTTATTTCGATCTTGCCTTATAAAGAAACATCATTGAAGATAATGATGCCTCTCTTTCCCCCACTGACAGCACTGATGGCTCTCTCCCGTTTCTTTTTTGGAAATTTGGAAGCATGTGGGAAGCTTTCGTGGGCATTTCCTATGCAGGACAGTTCAGTGCCTGAATTTTACTGAAGTTTCACTTCCTTGGAGTGTCATTATTTCGATATTTTGTAATTTCAATATTACAGTAATATAAAATAAAAAAATAAAAAACAGTTAAAAAGGAAGTTTCGCGAGTCCGTTCTGAGGATGGATTCACCCCAAAATGATTCTTCAAACTACCAGATTTGATTCAGAAACAGCATAATCAATAAATCCAATGCTATGAAGTCAAAAACAGTCTTTTGCAGACTACGGAGCACTTGCAAGTTGAATCAGCCAATAGGAACTCTTGGAATGGCCGGAGAGACAGGAAGGGGGGTTGTTTTTAAAAAAACCGCGTAAATTGCGCATTGGCCCGTTCACGGCCACCGTGAAACTCCCATTGAAAACCTGTGACCACATATTCGGGAGAAATGCGAATGAAATGCGTCTGTTTAATGAGGTAATGTGACCGGCACTCGGGATTGCGTGGGGAATGCGGGGAACATGCGACTTAGAATGAGTAATGTGGATTTGCCCTCTGTGCAGAGAGTTCCCCCTTGCACTTAGTTAATATGATTTAAAATTAGAATTATTCAGGGTTGCCAGGTCCCCCTACCTTAAAACTGGGGGTGGGGAATGGGGGCTGCCAGACAGGTGAACAGCATTGGTCTTTCTCTCATGGGTGTGAGCTCCCTGGGGCTTCTGATGATGTCACTTTTGGTTCAAGCCAGAAGTGACTGGTTCTCGGCAAAGCCAATTCTTTAGGAATTAGCTCCCCAAAGAGTGTTATTGCTATGTTTTGGGCAAATACCTAAAGAATCAGCCCTGCTGAGACTCTGTTACTCCTGGTTTGAACAGGAGGTGATATCATCAGAAGCCTTGTGGACCTTGTGTGCACCATTTCTCTGCATGCTCCAACTAGCCTCCCCACTCCTCTCCACCAATCAGGTGAGTGGTGGCAGGGGACAGCAGCTAGGGGCTGGCAACAATAGAATTTTAATTAAAATGAGACATGTTGAAAGAGAGCCAGAGTGGCATAATAGCTATCATGTAAAACAAAGATTTGGACAAGCCTGGTTCAATTTCCACTTCTCCATGAAGCCTGCTCTGTGCTTGAGCTATTTTCTCTTCCTTAACCTAACCTATCTCACAGGGTTTTGTGAGCATGAAACAAGGAGGGAAATTCAGCACCCTGAACTCCTGATAGAAATGGTGAGATAAACTTGTAATAGATAAAGTAATAGATAAAATGTTATTTTAATAGTAATTCTTGAATGACTTTCTACAGCATGCTCCTGTGGAGTGATCACTAATAGAGCCGTCTGAATACTGATGCCTTTCATCAATGAGCAGTAAAGTCAAGATACCCTCAGGCCATAATTCCAGAGGAGGAGCCATGTTAACCTATTGCAGTGGCACAGGACTTCTGCTTTGTTTCCTTCTACCCTTCCAAGTCCATTCAATGGGCTTACTCCTGGGAGCCACTCCATAAATGATGTGTCACATATTATGTGTCTTTATTTGTTAAAGACTTGAGCATCCGTTTGATATAAACCTCTCATAACAAAACAAGTGGTATGTCTTAGTACTTACTGGCTGCCTCTATAAACTTAGAGTAAGTATCATAGGTGATTACAGGAATCGGCAGATCTCTGAAATAGAGCTTTAGTGCTCCAGCAATGATGTTTATGTCTGGATATATGTTGGCAGAAACATCTACCTTGTCACCATCTAGAAGAGAAGGAGAATAGATTAAGAGGCCGCTGTTTTGTTTTCAGCAATGTTAAACATGATATATATTTCTTAATTCCCTTCTGCAGATGTAACTATACATAGTTTTAAAATTGCTATAGAATGAAAGGTATGGTAGGTGTAGTGTGGTGACTGTTGTGGAAAGCTTTAGTAACTTCAGTCTATCACTGACCTCCTTAGCTCAGCCTGTCTCTTCAGCTGGCTCTTCTGTTGTTCTATTCTGTTGCATTCCCTGAACTTCCAGCGATGATGTTACAGGTGGTATTGGTAGGTACAGGGATTTGTGCTCTTGGGCAGCCCCTGTATACACATCACATTCTCAGGCTGACCAAGTGGTAATGTTTATACAATGAGTAGGCACTCCTCCGTCGCATTGTAATGGATCAGAAGATTACTACTCCCTTTACAAAAATTATCTTCACTTTCCTCCAAGTGAAGTCTCACTTAGGACTTCACCTCAATACCTCCCCTTCTTTATTATTTAAAAAAATACTGATAAATGTTATGCACAGTTATTCCTTCCTCAGCATGATGGAACCCTTTATTCTGCTTATGAAATAATAGCAATTATGTTTTCTAATGTTTTAAAAAGTTTTCTGTGTAGCAGGACAGAGTTTTAGAAGCTCGGTAGATAAATCTATGATAATCATTGTATTAAAAGGACTTCAGTCTACAAAAAAATATTCACATACTGCAACTGAAACAGAAGTGACAGGTATGGATGAAGGAACAAAAACGTATACGATTAACACCTCAATCATACATAGAATTGTTTGAAAATTGTATCAAAATCAATTTAGTTCTTAGGAATGGAGAGCAAGTCTTTAAAACAAGCCCATTCGAAACAAGCAGTCATCTGAACCCATATATTAGCATTTATTCTAATACAGTACCACTTCTCCCATCACAATGTTTATTCTCCCCTAACCAGCCTCATATTTATCCTCACGTACTTGGCACGGTAGCATTAGTATTATAAAACATTGTTTGGACAGCTCTATTTAATTGCAGTACAATGAGCACTAAAGTGCTACAGTGAAAGCAAAAGCTTGGGGGGGGGGAGATCTGCAGCTGCATCCACGTCCATCTAGATATGCATTCATTATCCTAGCCTTCGTTTGATGGCAAATACACTAGTTTACTAAATAAAAGGACATTGGATAGCAAGTGGCATTAGAAGAGAGCATATCTTTCCCCCTGTAATTTGATACAAGACAGCTAGAAGGTAGCCAGAAGGGTTAATCCTACATATTGCACGTAAAGACAAAGCAAAGATTGCTTACGGTATGTTGTGATCATTGTAAGAATACATATATAGTTTATTTGGATTCCAACCTCATTTTCCCCTTTAAAAACCTTAAGAAGGCTCTTCAGAAACAATATTGTTGGTTTGTTTTCTTTATTGATTAATGTGTGTTACAAAATGCACCTGGGTACACTGAAAGGACTGCTTGTTCTGAAACTTGGTATTGCTGGAAATCATTATGAGTTAACTGGCTTGAGAAATTTAGAGAGTATTGTTGCTAAGGACCACTTTCTCCCCTATGAACTGTCCTCCACAGTCATCTTTAGAGGCCCTGCTTCAGATGCCCCTGCCATCTGAGGCTAGATGGATGGCAATCTGAGAATGGGTCTTCTCTGTCACGGCACCAAAACTTTAGAACTCCCTCCCCAGGGAGACGTATTTGTTTGTCATTGTCTTCTGCCACTGGGTGAAGACTCCCCCCCCCCAATTTGGCATACCCCCAATAAGTGTTATTCACCCTCCTCTCTGGTTGTGTCATATGTTTAGTGTAGTGGTGTAGTGGCTAAGAGTGCTGGACTCTAATCTGGAGAACCGGGTTTGATTTTCCCACTCCTCCACTTGAAACCACCTGGGTGACCTTGGGTCAGTCACAGCTCTTTCTAAGCTCTGTCAGCCCCACTCACCTCACACGTTGATTGTTGTGGGGATAATAATAACATACTTTGTAAACTGCTCTGAATGGGCATTAAGTTGTCCTGAAGTTGTCCTATATAAATTGAATGTTGTTGTTATTATTATTTCATTGAATTATTTTATATATTATTTTAAATCCTGTTTTAATGTTCAAATGTTTTCATGTTTTCATGTTTTCTGACTTGGGGACCCAATTTGGGTAGCAAGGTGGCATAAAGATGTTTTAAATAAATAAATAATTGAATCTGTAAGCTGCTTTGAGCTATGGGAAGGGGGTGGTGGTAGAAAAACACCTTCTGATTCACTAACATGTTCTGAATTGAACATTTCTTTTTAAATTAGATAAAGCTTAAAATGTAGCAGGGGATGTTAGAGAGAGAGAATTGCTGAAAACAGGGCTGCTGGAATGAATGAGGTGATCCAAACTCCAGACTGGTTGTGCCTTTCAGCACCACACTATTCATACTATTATTCATTCTAACTCTTATAACTTAGCAGTTATGGCATGGAAATTGCTTTACGCATGTTGCCATATACTGTACAGAACATCTAGAGCAGGAGTTGCCAAACTTTTCTTTAATGAGACAGGTCGATTGATTGAGCCTTCCTGGGTCTTTGCCTCCTGCAAGTGCATTCTCTCTTGAGATCTCTCCCTGGGTCTTCTAGGGGCTGCACAAGCAGCAGGCAAGCTACTGCTAGCCCACTATCAGCAGCTCATCTGGATTAGAGTAATGGCAATGGCACCATATACTGTTTTTCTTGCTTGAACTGCCTCCAAAGGGAAACATATTTTATTTATTTATTTATTTACATTATTTACACTCCGCCTTTCTCACTCAGGCCAGATTACACAGTGTAACTCGATATGATCAATGATGTGGACGTTCAATAAACAATACAAAAGTGTATGAGTTGCAGAAATTGCCGCCACAGAGAGTGTGTGTGTACAAGCAGCTGTTGTACCACCATGTGCAAGGTGATACCTATAGAAGGTTCAGATGAGCAAAGTTGCCATGGTGGCTCATAGGGAGAGAAGCATATGTGAGGGACCAAGGCCACGAAGGGCTTTGTAGAGGACAGGCAACACTTTGAATTGAACCCAGTAACTGATGGGTAGTCAATGGAATGACTGCAGAATGGGAGAACTATGCACACTCTGTCGAGCTCCTGATAATAATTGAGCTGAGGCATTCTGCATCAACCGGAGTCTCCAAGTTGACTATATAGAGTGCATTACAGGAAGTCTCGATGACTTATCATGCTGGGGATCCTTGTGGCCTGGTCAGCCGTGTCAAGGTAAGGTCAGGTGCGGCTTCCAGGCTGGACTGAGTTGGAAGAAGGGATTTTTAGTAGCTGCGTTAACTTGCTTCTCTAGCAGCCAAGCAGGATCCAGTATACCCCCCTAGGCTTATATAAGCAGGGCAAGTAGCTGCTCCAGTGAGCTGAGGGAGGGGCCAGCAGGGAGGGGGGTTTAACTATCTGCAGTTGCTGTAGCTGATCTCCTGACCTCCTCACGTGACTGCACCTCAGGCCTTTGTACAGTTCAAAGTGTGGTGAGATGGTGAGTCAATGTAACTTCCTGATCTTATTTTGAACAGACAGAAGGGCTTGTGTTAGTGCACAGCCAGTGACTGTGTGATGAACCACTTACAGCATGAGGATTCAGATGGATCACCACCCTGAGGTGACTGCAAAAACAAATCAAAGCATCCTCCTAACAGAAAAAATGGGCTGTGAGAATCCTTCTTCCTTAGTAATATCACAGTGCTGTATATAAATTGTGTTGTGCCAAGCAGGACAAACAAACAAAAGCACAATGAGCGCTCTATGAACAAGCTGTACAATGAATGTTTCATAGGCCCAGCAGGAACAGAACTGGTCAACAATAATGGCACAGTGAGCAACTCTTGCTCTACAGCATCCATATTCATTCGCTATAGAAATAAACAAACATTATTCTTCTAATTCGTACTAAAAAATAATGCCAGTGGCATTAACAATCAACTCGCCCGATTTTCACTGTAAAGCTAATCGAATATAATTTCTACCCAGCTTATTTTACAGAATCAAGCATGCAAATGGTGCAGCCCTTTTGACATTGTACATTCCAGACTGTGTGGGGAGATTGTATGGATGAATGTTTTCATACATAAAGAGCTCCTTAGAAGTAGCAAGGTAGAACATAAGCGAGAAGGTTGTAAGCATAAAGGAAGGTATCTGTTGGATCCCACCTATTTAAAAAAAAGAAGTTTCAACTTCCTGATAATTTAACATGCAGCTATGGAAGGCCCATAGTGTAGACATATTTATGCCATTATTATTATTTATGTCCTTTATAGTCTGTCTTTCTCACTGAGACTCAAGGCGGATTACATAGTGTGAGATTAGTACAGTCAATATCAAGGACATTTCCATAAACAATACCATAGGGTAAATAAACACAAATTCCCAAATACATAGCATTAGCAAGAATTCCTTGCTAAATACATGCATATGTTTTAATATACATGGTAAATAATAAAATACCCAGAAAGAATGTCATCACTAGGAGAAAAACAACTTCTTTCTTTTACTGGGTGCACAATCAGACCATTGGCTATGCTAATTAACTCAGGGTATAGAAAACCAATAGGGCACTTAAGACACTTTCTAAAGCTAAGACATGCTTACCTCGATCAAAAGCCATTTTGACGTCTTCAATATGTTCAGTGAACCCCGAGACTCTGTAAATTCCTTCTGATTTCAAACCTACAAAACAGAATATCATTAACTTTCATTTAAGTCTGCAGATATGATTTTAATTTCTCAGAAGTGAGCTGCTATTTTCTGAATGTTCCCAACGAAATAATTTCTATTGCTAACCATACTGCTGTGTTTTAACAACACTTTGGGATTTGCCACATATCACAGTATGCTTATGCTAGTTATAAACCCTTAGTCCTGTAACATCAGTGTATGGAGAATCATTGCCTTCCACAGTATTTTTTAAAAAAAATACTTCATTTATACCTTGCTTTTCTTCCCAATGGGGACACAAGACAGCTTATATTTTTCTCCTCACCTCCATGCCATCCTCACAACACCCCTATGAGGTAGGATAGGATGAGAGAGTGTGACTGGCCCAAGATTACCCAGGGAGCTTCCATGGCAGAGTGGGGATTCAAAGCTGGGTCTCCCAGATCTTAGTCCAACACTATAACCACTACAGGTAAAAAGAGGGTGGGCACTGCCACCTGCTCTGCTCCTGATCCCAGCCGGGTGAAGGGGAAATGGGCATTGCCTCCTGCTCCGCGCCTGATTACAGCTGGGTGAAGGGGGGTGGGCATTGCCACCTGCTCCCTGCTGGGTGAAGAAAGAAGCAGGTATTGCCTCCTGCTCTATGCCTGGTCCTGACAGGCAAAGGCGAAGGCGGGCTTTGCTACCTACTCTGCTCCTGATTCTGGCAGGTTAAAGGGGGGTGGGCATTGCCACATTCTTTGCTCCTAATACTAGCTAGGATAAGGTGTGTGTGTGTGGGGGTAGGCATTGCCACCTGCTCCGCTCCTAATACCAGCTGCGTTAAGATGGGGGGTAGGCATTGCTACCAGCTCTGCTCCTAATGCCAGCTGGTTTAAGGCGGTGGGTGGGCATTTCTCTCCTGGAGAATCAATGTAAGAAATCTCATATCTCTGCATTTCCTTCAAATATCTGGTGTAAACCTTCAAGGATTTTATCCCCCCCCCCTTGTTGTGTCAACTGAGACATTTTGTAATTTCGACATCACTGTCTTTAATTCATCTACTTACAAATTTTATCAGAGCATCTTTTGTTTTCTCCAGCAAATCTAGAATTTATATGAATATACTTTCTAAAAGAAGTGAAAATAAATCAGCCTGGATATAGTTTGAAATATCTAATGTATAATATATTATGGTGATATAATATTAGAGTTTCGGTAACCCAAAGAAGTGGCTGCCCCCTATACTGTCAGCCTTCAGATGTGAAGCGGGAAGCAACCAGAGATAGGGCTTTGGCACATACCAAAACATTTCTTTTTGCCCAGGGTTTTAATTAAGGGGGTTGATATTTTAACATCATCTTCTTCCAGCCTGAACTGTTTTATGAGACTACTTTTAAGCCAGTCAATGTTTCATGCTGTTTTTATGCCTTAAC
Organism: Eublepharis macularius; assembly: GCF_028583425.1. Lineage (NCBI taxonomy): Eukaryota > Metazoa > Chordata > Lepidosauria > Squamata > Eublepharidae > Eublepharis > Eublepharis macularius. The sequence continues at coordinate 46,880,691 of NC_072800.1, forward strand.
AACGTTTATGGTTTCATATTTTGATTATGTTTTATTTTGTTAGCCGTTCTGAGCATGTTCTCTGGAGAGATGATATTGACATTTTCTAGACAGATCAATACTTTGAAAACTCTTAAATACCTCTTGCTTCAATTTCACGAATGCAAATGTCCACTACCATGGGTCTCTGTGTGTTGTGAGCCTTCACTAATGTAGTGAGGTCACAGCAGTAGACTCGTTTGATCCTCTTGAGGTCTGGTTGACAGTCATTGGGAACATATTTAGAACACTGTTTGTGTACATTCAAACCACAGTCTGTAAAGGAAGTATTAGTATTAGTTGAAATTACTTTAACCATTGAAAAGAAAGATACAGAAAGATACATCCTAGATGAAAATTACATTCCCCTTTAAATAAGCTACCCTGTGAAGCACCATGCCCAATGATAGTGCCATAATTAAATTAATAAAAAATAACATAAGTAGGATAGATCAAGATGGGTAGTTGTGTTAGTCTGTCTGTAGCAGTAGAAAAGATCAACTGTCCAGTAGCACCTATAAGACAAACAAAATTTGTGGTAGGTTATGAGATTTTGTGAGCCATAGCTCACTTCTTCAAGAAATGAGCTGTGTCTCAGAAAAGGTCTTATAGGTGTTACTGGACTCTTGCTCTTTTCTACTGCTAAGTAAGAAAATAACCATAATATATACATAAGAAAATTTACATATTTGTACTGTACATATACATAATTGTTTACCAACATAAAATAGAAAAATGTTACGGTTCGGTCATATAGGGTTGCCAACCTCCAGCTGGGGCTTGGAGAGTTACCAGAATTACAATGAATCTCCAGACTATCGAGATTATCCTGAAGAAAAATGGCAGGTTTTGAGCATGGCCTCTATGGCATCACATCCCCACTGAGATCCCTCCTCTCCCCAAACTCTGCCACCACCAGGCACCACCCCCAAATCTTCATAATTTCCTTCACTGCAGTTGGCAGTCCTGCGGATTGACTAATATAACCACCAAGTAGGGCTGCTGGAACTGCTTCAGTGTGGTTAGGGATGTAAATTAGACCAATAATTTTAAACTGAATTACCATGTGGATTCTGTTAGCTGTGTAGTTTCTGTGCTAAAACCTCACACCTCTAGAAATGATTGGCATGGACATAGCAACTGTCTGCGAAGCCTGAGGCAGTCCATGCGGTAAGCATTATGACCCCATGTGTTTTTTTCACAAGGAAGCATTCCAAGAGGCTTCAACATTTCCTTTTATTTTTTAAACTATATTTGCTTCACCTCCTTTCAACCATGGTCATTAGAGCAGCTTACACATTGTCAATTAAAATATATAATAAAGCAACCAAAAGTATTTAAAATCAACTGAAAACACAAATATCAGGACTGTAACAAGTCAGCCAAAGAGCAGTATCACTCATTTAATCCAATTTCATGAATGCAAAGCAAGAATTTTTACCTGGCACCTGAATGCTATCAGAGCATGTATCAGGGGAATCAATATAGGAGGGAAATATCATAAGCGGGTCACCACTACAAAGGTGGCCACCTACACCTCAGAGGAGCTATCAAGGGCATCTACTAGAGTTGCCAGTCCCCTGCTGAGGGCAGGAGATCCCTTGTTCCCACCCTCCACCACCCCCGTGTACTTGGTTGGCGGGGGAATGCACCTCCTAGGGCATGCTCCTGGGTGGCGCGGTGTGCTCCCATGCATTGCAGCAGCCCGATTCGGGCCTGAATTGGGCCTATTTGGATCCGATTCAGCCCTCCTGAGGAGCATGGGAGCACTCCCATGGTGGCACATGGCCTGCACGATGATGTCACTTCCTGGAAGTGACATCATCACGCAGGCTGGGAGCATGCACACTCTGTGCATGTGCAAAAGGGAAATCAAAAGGTAGGTGCTGGATCTCTAGCCTCCCACATGGGGGAGGGGTTGGGAGTAGCCTCTACTGAAAGTCTTAATACTCAGGCATGTTTATATGATTGTAATATTTGAGTCCACAGATTATCACAATGATAAATGGCTTACAATAACTTTAATATGCACAACAACTAACAGTGTAACCCTGCATGCCTAAGTAAAGTCATACATGTTGAAATAAACAATGTGACTCTGCCTTGGATTGCACTATAAGACATCTTATACAACGGTCTTTAAGCCTTGTTCTAGAACTAGGGTCATGTGATAGTAGGGTAAGTTCTCAAGATATCAGTTCGCTAACATGTGAACTAGCCCTTGGTAATGGAAACTGGAGAAACTGCACAACGAATGGTATGGTGAAGATGAATCTGTGGACAAAAGCGGGAAAGGAGATGGGCAAACAGGATATGAAATAATTTACTGGGCTCTTCTGATTGGAGAGAAAGGAGGACCTTGATCTTTCCATAAAACATAATTCTTGGCTGGCAGAGCCAATACAATAATCTGGATTATTGTGTTATTTTATAATTCCTCCATTTCAGATACATTTAAAATGGGGAGGGGATGTGAATTTAAAAAAAGATCAATCAGCTGAAATCATTTTATAATCATTTCTGTATTTTCTGTAATTCATTGGCCCTCAGGTAGGTTTATATAGTGTTTTAAATATATAGCTCCATTATGTGCCATTGAATAGCAATTACTAAGTAATTACTGAGATGTCATTTTAGATTGAAAGCAGATGCCTTTCAGAAGTGAGTGATAACTAGAGGTGGGCACGCTCCAAAAAAAAATACCGATCAAGCCGTTCATGGATCCGGGCCGCCACCGAACCCAGGTCACCGATTCTAACTGATCAAGTCCCGTTTCCAATCCGGAATCAGGGAGGCCAAAGCAGGAGGCGCCCTGCTGTTTTTAGCAGCGGCCGCCAGGCCTGGTGGGCACGGGGAGGCAGCGATGAGCCACCTCCCCTCAGGGAGGGAGGGGATGTTCACACACACACACATACACACTTAGAGCAGAGGGGAGGAAAAGTTTTTAACCCAGCAACGAGCCGCCTCCCCTCAGGGAGGGGACATTCACACCAGGGCCGGATCTACGGTTGCCAGCGCCCAGGGCAACCAGTCAGGCTCTTGCGCGCACGCGCTCCTGGGTCCCCCCCCCCCCACGCAGCAAGCCGGATGTCCTGGTGCGCTGCGGAGCTGGTGGCAGCGCGAGTGGCTCGGAGGCTGCCCGCGCCGTTCACCTGCCCCGCAAGACAAGGGGCGGCCGGCTTGCCCGCGCGCCCCTTGTCCTGGGGAAAGGCGAACAGCACTGTCATGGCCCAGTCTGGGCTCAGTGAGAGTGAGGACTCCTCCTCAGGAGAAAAGGAGCTCCATGTAGCCAGCCCTGACTCAGCAGAGGCTGGTAATCAGGAGCCACAGCTGCTGGCTAATTGGAGCCTACAGCCAGCAGCTGAAGCAGAGCCATCAGTACTCTCCAGCCCCAGCACCACAGGGGAAGCTCAGCCAGGGACTTCCACAGGGGAAGCTCAGTCAGGGACTGCCAGCACCACAGGGGAAGCCCAGCCAGGGGCTTCCACCCCCCTAGGTTCGCCCACGCGTAAAGAACGCCGCAGACAAAGGCTGAGGCTGGAGCTGCAGGAGAGACGGCGCAGTGCTCGTCTCCTGAGCCGACGCCAGCTGCTGGAGAGTGACGATGAGTAGCATCAGGATGGAGCGCCAGCAGCTGGCTGAAAACCACGCCTGGCTATAAAAGCCAGTCAGGAGCGACAGCCAGGCATGGAAGCAACGTGTCTACTGCCTGCAACCACTCTGTGTTCCGTGGACCTTGCCCGTGCCTGCTTTTGGACCTGACACTATTGGTAACTGACCTTGGACTGTGCCTGACCTTGCTCTTGGACTCTGGACTCACTTCTGGCATTAGCTCATGCTCTGACCACTGCTTTGACTTTGCTTTTGGCTCCTGAAACTCCCCCTGGACTTGATGTTGAGGTTTGGACTTGAACCACCCTGCTTGGGCTGGCCCAGCCCATGACAGGCGCAGGTGGCCTCCCAGCCTCCCACACGTCCTTTTGCCTTTCCCCAGGACAAGGGGTGGCCGGCTTGCCCACGTGCCCCTTGTCCTGGGGAAAGGCGAACGGCGTGGGTGGCCTCCCAGCCACCCGCACTGCCTTTTGCCTTTCCCCAGGACAAGGGGCGGCCGGCTTGCCCGCGCGCCCCTTGTCCTGGGGAAAGGCGAACGGCGCGGGCGGCCTCCCAGCCACCCGCGCTGCCTTTTGCTTTTCCCGCAAGCCAGCCACCCCTTGTCCTGCGGGAAAAGCAAAAGGCAGCGCAGGTGGCTGGGAGGCTGCCCATGCCATTCAACTTTCCCCAGGCGCACTCCTGGGGCTGGCAACTGCACCCGGCGCCCCCTCTTTGGCGGCACTGGGGGCAGACTACCCCCCTGCCCCCCATCGATCCGGCCCTGATTCACTCTCTCTCTCTCTCTCTCTCTCTCTCTCACACACACACACACACACACACACACACTTAGAGCAGAGGGGGGGGGAATCTATTCCTGCCTCTCCAAATAGAGAGAGAGAGAGACACCCCGTCAACATGTTTCAGCCAGCTTTTTTAAAAAAGCAGGGACAGAATCCTCCGTTCCTCCCCACCTGATTTTAAAAGCAAGCAGCCAGTCTTCAAAAAGCATATTTTAAACACACACACAGAACTGTGAATGAGGTTTCCCCACAAAATAAAGTGTTTTAAAAGCAGGTTAAAAACAGAGAGTGACAGACAGAAAAACACCCATTACTCCTACAAAGCCCCGTTTTTTTAAAAAGCAAAAAACCTTTGTGCCCATGGCTTCAGAACACCCCCTTCCCCCTCCCTCTCCTGGGTTGCTGCTCCGTGGTTGGAAGGAAGCCTGCTAATCAAGGAAAGCTGGGCTTCCATTCAGTTTTCTAGGGTGACAGAAGGAGGGCAAACACAGCTCAGGCATTCCCCTGGCTCCGTTGCTAGGGGAATAGATTATTGGCGCCTGAGTTTCTGGCTCTCCAATTAGATCACGATGGCCCCCCCGATCAAGCCCCCCCCTGAACGCTGGATCGGTCACCGTGGACGGAACCGATTAGCTGAGTCCCGATGGCGCAAACGCCATTATCAGGGTTTTTTTCACATCGTGAGTCCCATCGTGTCCATCTCTAGACAAGAGTACTTTAAGGAAAAAAGATGGTTACGGGGAGACATGATAGGGATATAATATTATGCATGGGGTAGAGAACATTAAGAGAAAACTGCTATAAGATGTTATATTAGTGGTATATAACTCCAAAAAAAATTGCAAAAATGGACAAAAAATATACTGGGATGTGGAAGTACAAAGTAGTAGAAGGTATCTTTTACCACATGTGGTGGACGGGCAAAAAAACTAAAAACATTTGGAAAGAGATACATGTGGAGATTCAGGGGATCTTAAAAACAGATTTTGCCATGAAACGAGAGACTATGCTGTTGGGAATATTGCCAGATAGTGTTTATAGAACATTATATAAACTGCTTAGGTATATGTTAACAGCAAATATTGGCAAGTAAATGGAAAGATGAAAAATCTCCAACTAAAGAAAACTGGAAAGATAAAATGCTAGAATATGTGGCAATGGCAAAATTAATGAATTATATAAACAGAAGATCCATTAGAGAATTTGAAAAAAATGGGAAAATTACTTCACCTATTATAGATATAGATGAAGTAAATTTGGACATTAGCCTTGACTAACAGAGGTTATAGAAATTTTGTTTAAGTTTCACATGTTCTGAAATAGAACATATATTAATTAATCTGACTGATAATTAGTATAATTTAGTATATTATTATATGTTAGGAATGTGATGTCCTGCAGATAAACCAGACTTCCATTACAATTCACAGGGCTTAATGAAACCCACAATCAATGAATTGCAGCATTTCCAGCATTTGATAGTTCCCCAGGAACATTTTTTTTCATGCCCAGACAGAAGGAAAACACTGGAATTTATTGAGTTCTTGGTGGGCCACCAAGATGGTTGGTGGATGCATTATCTTTGTGGTTCACAGTTGTGCAGGTCTATGATCAATTCTACTTCATCAAATAATGGCAATTGATAGTGGAAAGGCGGGATCAGATGACATCCAAGCCACCTTTTCTTCTCACTTCCCATCCCTTGAATTTGGGTCTAATGTCAGTGGTTCTGTCCTGGCAGAAGTAGCAATAAAACTTATGAGCATGAGCAAAATGCAGTGCTCTTATGACTGAGTGACTGCCTCACCCACCAGTGACTGGTGACAGGGTTTCCAAGTCCCAAGGTTCTGCTTCTAACCAGACTGAAGTACTAGAAAAATAGTCTCAAAAGTTTAAATCAGAAATCACTATTTCATCTGTCTGCAGAATATTTCCACTAATGGAAGTGGACGCTCTTCCCTGTCCCTCTGCGGCAGCAAATCCCTCCCCCACCCAAATACTTCTCCTGAGGGGCAGGAAACCCCAGAAACAGAGCAACAGGCCAGTTGGAGGTCTGCAGCAGGAGGGGGAAATAATTGACAACCCCCCATTGCAGAAATCATCTGCAGGATCCAATCTGATGTCTCTGACCTGCCAGTAAACCTTGTTGAAAGAACACAGGCAGTTACTGTCTTTGTAGCGATTCCAATTTTCATGTCATAGCATTATAGTTCAATCTGAAGATCACATCAAATATAACTTTAGAAAATGCTCTTTTTGTAATACTTGCTTGAGGGGAGATTCTTGCTAGCCAAAGTGATAGTTATTTGATATCCACAAGTAAATTACCTCTGTGCCTTTAACTAAATCTATTTGGCTTACTAGACTCACTCGGACAGAAACTACCACATAATGCATTATTGTTCAGTGAAATCTAGACAAACCCAGCCAGCTGTACTTAAGATACTCCCTTTATTGTTTAGTGTTCTCACTAAACATTTCCTGTGTAGTTAAAAACTTGTTTGTCTGCTTAGAGTTAAATATTGGTAACCTAATGAAGCAGAACATTAAACAGACTTTTTCACAGACTAACTACTTAAAACAATATGAGCAAAGCTAGTAATATGGATTAAATTTACATATACAATTCTTACATAATTTCTTATATTGCAAACCTTTAGTCATTTTAATCTTCCCCTTTGCCTTGTTACTGACATGCTGATTGTCAGGGAGAAAAGACAGCATACAGTTATTATTATGACATCTCTTCTTACATTTGGGGCTTGACTGCAGGTTGCTCATTTGGGCTTTGTCCAGGAACCTGTTGCAATGCTAGGATTCAATCTGAAGCACGTGATATTTTAAAAGTGAAAAATGCCTGTGAGTATATGCAGAGTGCCATTCCTTTACCACTGAACATCCGTGGCAAGTGCTCATATTCCTCAAAACAAGGACAAGAATTTTAAGAGCAGCAGTATCTGACCCCTGGAACCTTTAATGGTATAAACTGATACATAACCACAATCACACTACTATCGGCACCATCCAGTGCCTCTGTCAGAATCATTACTGTCAGGAAGGGTCATTCTTTTAGCCCCATTTGTTGTGGAAATAAGGAAGTGTTTGCTGGTTGTTCTGAGAGGGGTGGGTGGTTGATGGGAGATAAAAGGATCCAGAATAAAAGGATCCAGTTATTCACAGCTTCCTGTTCCTCTCTGTGGAGCCCAAACCCAACTCCTCACCTCCACAACAAATTTCATTTCTAATTCTTTGCTATTACACTATTTTGCAATCAGAGCAGTAGGCATTACCTGAAACGAATGACTCAGCTGATGCAATGTGATTGGTTTTGTGGGATACATATTATTGGAGATAATTTGAAATAGACCGTCGCTTGCTGTCATTTCTCTTTTATTTATAAAGGGCTTCTTTTGTAAAAGTGCCAAGGCAGAAAGAATATGTAGCTTGTTTAGGCCAGTGCATTTAAAATATATATATATGCAGCATTCAAAAAGTAAAAATATGCATAAATCCAGCTTTTCCCTTCCTGTATGAAGAATCCCACTTAAAAATTGGATCTGTTTATCCATGACATATGAATGCAGGTGTTTGCTGTAAGTAGAGTTCGTATTTCTTCTGGTTGATCCTCATGCCTGCTTTTGCACATCACAGATAACCAGAGTCATTTTTAACTGCGCCAGAAGGGAAGGGGAAGAGTGAAGCAAACACTTAAGCCTGGCAACAAGCCGAGTTCACGCGCAGTGTCATTTGAGTGCATGATATCTGAATGCAACTGTAGTGAATTGCCTACAGCAGAATCCCAGGGGAATTGATCTCTGTAGTGCCTGGAGATGTTGTATTTCTGAAAGATCTCCAGCCACCACCTGGAGGCTGGCAACTATAATTTCACCCAGGGATCTCTCATGTTACTCGCTGATTATGTACAGCTTTAATGTTTTTGCTAATTTTGAAGTGTATCAAAGTGTATCAAGTTCTGTTAAATCACTCATCAAAGAGATTTACATTGCTATTTTTCAAGGAAAAGAACTGGGCCAATACAGCATTCAAGATTACCTGAACACCTTACTCCCTGAGCAATAAGTCCCCACATGAAGTTGGCACAGTATTCACACCAGTGTGGGCCTCGGAATGTGTGGACCTGCAATACAGAAAGAAAGAGGGGGGGGACCCCTTCAGGATCATCAGGAGGCAGATGGCTTGACAGATGGAACAAGGAAGAAAGAGATAAAGACAAAGATTCCACTCAGAAAAAGTCTTCCTTATGCACCGCCTATTATGTCTCAAAAGCTAAGAGTAGTAAGCCCAGGGAAAAGGGAAAAGTGAACTGGGTCTCGTGCTTCTTTTCATTTCACGGGAGACAAATCAAACAGAACCAAGTTACATTCCATGACACTGAAATAAACCCATTAAACTTTATCCTTAATGGGCTGATTGTTTCACATATGCCAGGGAACGGCACAACGAAAGCATCACTCACTTTTCACCTGATACTGAAAACATAATGCAGAAATAATTCCAACTAATTTTGCCATGAGAACCAGTGTGGTGTAGTCGCTAGAGTGACAGACTAGGATCTGGGAGGTCCAGGTTCAATTCTCCACTCTGACATGGGAGCTTGCTGGGTGACCTTGGGCCAGGCACAGACTCTTACCCTAACTTACCTCACAGGCTTGTTGTAAAGAAAAATGGAGGAGAGGAGAATGATGTCAGCCACGTTAGGTCCCCACTAGGGAGAAAGGCAGGATATAAATAAAGTAAAAAAAAATTAGTAGAGCTTAGAGCCAGTTTACATATAGGGGTCTTTCTCCTTCAGACCGCTCCCTGCCCCGGAGATCTCTGGCATTGATTATGTGGCCCTAGTGTGGGGTGCTGAGGAAAGTTTGGCTATCTGTGTGGTATACCAACTACCTAGTGCACCAGCAGATACCCTGTTGTGCCTGTTGGAGGCGGTAGCAGGGTGGGCTCTGGAGTACCCAAGACTGGTGGTGTTGGGAGACTTCAATGTCCACGCCGATGATGCCGTCTCCACTCAGGCTGTGGACCTGGTGTCCTCCATGGCCGCACTGGGACTCTCCCAGATTGTTTCAACCATCACACATCAAGCAGGACACATGCTAGATTTGATCTTTGGGGTGGGGATAAATGCAGATCTGGAAGCAGCTGAATATGTGCCATGGTCAGACCACTCGGTTCTGAAGGCTCGGCTGGATAACTCGCCCCCCTGCAAGGGCGGCAAGCTTATTTATGCTCACCCATGGAGACTCATGGATCCAACTGGTTTCCACAATGCTCTGTGGGATCCAATACTCCCTGGTGGTTCATTGGATGAGCTGGTGGAAGACTGGCAAGTCAATCTCTCTGACGCCATCAATGAAATCCCCCCCCCCCGTCACCCTCTTTGCCCCCACGACAGACTGGCTCCCTGGTATAGAGAGGTGCTACAATGGATGAAGCGGGAGCTGAGACGGCAAGTGACAATCTCGTGACAAAGAAGCAAGAACATCTTATAGGACGTTTATGAAAGCGTATGCAACGGCAGTGAAGGCTGCAAAGAAGGATTTCTATGCAGCTTCCATTGCGCCAGCTAGCTCACGCCCAGCAAAATTGTTTAATATGGTCTTTAGTCTCCCTGTTGGGGGGAGACTGCCAAATTTTGAATTTGGATATTAGCTGTGAGGCTTTTTCAAGCTTTTTTGGTGACAAAATCTTGTCTTTCCACCGTGACTTGCCGGCCACAATTGACACAGTATGTGAACTAGAGGCCCCTTGGCCGTTTACAGGGTCGATATTAGATGAGATGAGATTGACAGGACCCTATGAGCGGTGAGACCTACCACGTGCTCCTTGGACCCGTGCCCGTCATGGCTGGTGAAAGCCATAGTAGATGGGCTACGGACTGCCTCAGAGGCCATTGTCAACATGTCCTTGAGCTCAGTTTTTTTTCCTGGATCGCTGAAGGAAGTTGCGGGTAGGCCTCTTTTGAAGAAATCATCTTTGAATCCCACCGACCCGGTCAATTATTGCCCGGTTTTGAACCTCCCATTTCTGGGTAAGGTGATTGAGTGGGCTGTGGTGGAGCAGCTACAGGATTTCCTTAATGAGTCCTCATCCCTAGATCCCTTCCAGTCCGGTTTCCACCCAGGACACTGGACGGAGACATTGCTGGTCGCTCTCACTGACAATCTCGACAGGCGGCTGGATCATGGCGGATCAGTGCTGCTGATATTATTGGACTTGTCAGCAGAGTTCGACACGGTCTATTACAATCTACTGACCCACCACCTTGCCGATGTGGGGATACGAGGGACAGCCTTACAGTGTCTCATCTCTTTTCTCCACGGTCGGGGACAGACAGTGGTGCTTGGGGAGAAATTGACATCCTGCCCCCCATTGGTGTGCAGTGTCTTTGCAATACTCTCCCCATTATTGTTTAATGTTTATATGCGTTGCCCAGCTGGTGTGGAGTTTCAGACTTGGGTGTCATCAGTATGCTGATGACACCCAATTACATCTGATGATGGACGGACAGCCCGACTCTGCCCTGGATGTCTTGGAGCGTGCCTTCGAAGCTGTGGCTGGGTGGTTGAAGCAAAGTCAGTTGAAACTAAATTCCACAAAGACGGAAGTCTTGCATGTGGGTCGGGGGTCCATGGGCACAGGACTCCAGCTCCCCACTCTTGATGGAGTGCCACTTGCGCCGGTTTCGAGAGTTAGAAGCCTGAGGGTGATCCTGGATGCCTCCTTGACCATGGAGGCACAGGTCGCAGCAGTTACCCAGTCCTCATTTTACTATCTAAGACAAGCCTGGCAGCTTGTCCCCTACCTGTCAACCCACGACCTAATGGCAGTGATCCAAGCAACGGTCACCTCTAGATTAGACTACTGCAACTTGCTTTACACAGGGCTTTCCCTGGGCCTGATCCGGAGGCTACAGCAGTTTCAAAATGCAGCTGTGCGAGTGCTTGCAAGAGCCCTGACTGGGGAACATATAACACCTATATTACACCAGCTGCATTGGTTACCAGTTGAGTACCGGGTCCGGTTCAAGATTTTGGTGTTGACCTATAAAGCCCTATGTGAACTGGGCCCAAAATATCTGTGGGACTGCCTCTCCCTATATGTACCCCAGAGGACACTTCATTCTACAAATAAACAACTTTTGGTGGTCCCTGGCCCAAGGGTGGCTTGCCTGGCCTCAACCAGAGCCAGGGCTTTTTTGGTCCTGGCACTGGCCTGGTGGAACTCTCTGTCTGATTAAACTAGGGTCTGGCAGGATTTATCATCTTTCAACCGGGTCTGTAAGACAGAGATGTTCTGCCAGGCATATAGCGGAGGCTAGGCTGGGCCCCCACTGGCCATACTGAAAAGATCTGTCCACCATCCTATATATATGTGTGGGCCATGCCTGAAATGCAGTATTTTACTGTTGCCATCTTAAGGAGAAGTTTTATTGTATATAGTTGTTTTAATTTTACTGTAATGTTTTATCAGTTTTAAAGTGTATTTTATTTAAACTGGAATGTTGTACTCCACCCTGAGCCCGTCTGGCAGGTAGGGTGGACTAAAAATCTAATATAATAAATAAATATCACAAATGCCTATGTCTCCATGATGGAACTGTTATAAGGCCAGGTCTGGTTCCAGTTTTTTGGAGGTGGTTCTTGCATCCCCTTCCTGTCTCTTGTGCCCTTCCCCACTGCCCACTACTGCCTAGTTGCCTGTGAATCTTTCATCCTTCACCTGTGCTCCCAGCTGCATGTACCATCCTGTACGCCATTTCCCCAGTGGCACAAGGCAGCTTGTGCAGCCAGGAACATGGGTGGCAAGAAGGTTTGCAAGTGGGTGGGGAAAGCATTCGCAGGCAGGGAGGAGGTCAGGCACACAGGTGGGGGGCCACACCAGTGGACCCCACCAGAAACCCTGGGCCTTGGCAGTGGCCCTGTCTGGGTGTACTGATGCCATGCTGGGTGAGGCGCTAGTGTACATCAGCTCAGGCACAGTTTTGTCAGTTTTTCTTTGATGCTTGTGGTGGCTTGGGGGATCTCTGGCAGAGCGGACTCTACCACTTCAGTGTGTGTGTGTGTGTGGGGGTATACTGTTTTTAAAACAGTTCTCCATGTAATAATATTTCAAATAAAAATGATTAGCATTTCTATGTGATCGCTCTTCCTATTGAATATATTTTCCATGGGGAGTTTGTTTTGTAGCAAGCATTCAAAAAGCGATCTGTCAGCTGGAGTTGGAAGGGATACAATCTATTCTACTGCTTCATTCCTATGCAAATATGCTGCATGGCTGAACCCAAACAACTGGCCTCACTGTGACTAGTTAAAATATGTACTAGCCTTTATTTTTATATCATAGTCATGATCCAGAGCCTCTGTGTGATGCCCCATTTGGTGGGCCATGCATTCCCTGCCATGCATTCTCATAGAAGAGAACTGGAAGCCTTTGTGCATGTGATTCCAAACGACAGCCGCTCTCTGTTTTGGATTGTGGTACCAGGCTACAGACAGGACTGAAAAGCCTTTTAGTTACAGAAACAAACAACCCATAGAATTTCAGAAAACCCATTTGATGCACCGCGTTAAAGGCAAGATAAAAGGATATGATCTTGAAAACCTTTATCAGAAGATTAGAAAAAGAATCTGATAATCTCATCATGGCCTATAAGGCTGCAATTTTAAAACACTTTCCTGGGAGTAAGCCCCACTGAATAAAATGGAGTTTACTTCTGTGTATTGCTGCCTAATAGTGTTATTTCCTAATGTCAAACTCAGCTTCCAGTGTTGTCAATGCAACGAGTTTGTTTTTTGGAGAGGGGGGAGAATATTTCAGGAAAATCTGAAGGGGTGACTACCAATATTTATGGAAGTGCATGGACACATTTTAAGACTTGTCTCTTCTGCAGATAGTAATCTGTGCGCCAAATATGGTTGCCAACTCTGGCTTGGGAAACTCCTGGAGATTTGGAGGTGGTGCCTGGAGCAGACAGAATTTGAGGAGGGAGGGGGAGCTCAGTGGTGATGCAAGGCCATCGAGTCCACCTGCCAGAGCTGCCATTTCTTCTGATCTCTGTAGGCTGGGGGTCACTTGCAGTTCCTGGAGGACTCCGCTTGGAGGTTGGCCACCCTCATGCAAGAACACAGCACTCTTTAAAACTTGCATATGCAGAGAGCCAGTCTGCCTTAGTATAAAATAGTTTCCTTGAAGGTTTGAAATATTTTGAAATTCCTTCATAAGTATTTATTTGTTTGTTTGTTTTTAGTATATTGGTATTAGCCTTCTATATTACGTTAGTACAATACCTGGGCCAAATGTATATTACATATAATTTTGAATATTGAATTAGTCCTAGTGAAGCCTGATTATGATGCGACTCTGTTGCACGAGCCTTTATATGGTTTACCCCCCCCCCCCAAACATACACATTACAATCACTAAGCTAGAATCAAGGGGATTATTGTAACTTTGACTCAAAAGGAATAATGAGAGGTTTGTAGACACATTCCAAGCAGTGGTTGGGCAATTATCCAACTTTTGCATGTTTGAATCAACTACAGACAAAGGCAAACTATTTCTGTCTCCTTATCCTTACCGTCCTCAAGTTAAAAGAGTAAACTTGTTTTATACAGACCACAATATATAAACAGATCCTTGTTCAAACAAAAACACAGTAAGTGCCATTTTGCTTCAAATCTCAGTATAAGCAATGTGATGAACAAGTGTGATGAGGACAGATGCAGTGTCTATTCTGCAGGTTGTAATACCTGCATTGATGAAGCCAATAATTCAGAGCAGTCATGTAGAGTTATTCCAGTCTAAATCCATTGACACTCCTCCCACAACAGCGCAGGGATGTCCCTTCCTACTTGTATCTGATAAAGGGAGCTTTGGCTCTTGAAAGCTCATACCCTGAAAATCTTGTTGGTCTTTAAGGTGCTTCTGGACTTGAATCTTCCTGTTTTACTGTAGACCAACATGACTACCCACCTGAAAATTTGCCATGCTGTTGTTCAGAATTAAGGGCGCAAGAGTGGATAAACTAAAAATAAAGAGTAGTTAATCTGATGAATCCCTAACTATATTATAAAAGTGGTGGGGAAAATATAAAAATAACCAAAGAGGACATGTTTTCTATGAGGTAACCTGTGGACATATTTTAGTGAAACAAAGCAGATGATTGCATTATCTACAGGAGAGGACTAGGAAAGAGCACCATCCTGGGAAAGGTGGTAACCCTGGGAGCCTCTGTCACTTGGAACAGTGATTTTTTTTTAACTGTTATACTTTCCCAGTTCTCTCTTTAATCTTTTATTTATTGGTTGAATTACTTGTGACTTTATTTATATATTTATTTATATTTTATTTATATTCCGCCCTCCCCACATCAGCGGGCTCAGGGTGGATTACATCATATACATTATAAAAAATGTTAATATTTCAACTTTAAAAGCAATAGACAATAATATATAATTTAAAATCTAAAATACAGAGTACAAAAAGCAGCAGCATAGAAACAATTCATATAATCCATCAGTGATCCAGTGATCTTCTCTCTAATATGAAACCACTTACATTATAATAACAATTTGCACTGTGGAACTTTACTAACCATTTAGGTACATAAATATTCATTTGGGATCACCTTTGCAAAGTGCAATGGTCTAATTTCATGATTCATTGTGAATTACTTTTGAAGGAAAAATTATGGCTTATTTTTAATAAGGTATTCAAGTTGGGGATGAGAGCTACTCTCACAGTTTATTAAGTGCAAAAATCCACTTGTCCATGTACATGCACCAAGCTCTGCCCTTCATAATGTGTGCATTGAGATCCCCACCCTTGATGAATTCTGTATCCATCAAAAGACACAAAACCAACCAGCATATACTTTTTCACATGCAGTCGACTCCTTCCATCACTATAAATAATTTCCCTGTGTATAAACAACAAGATTTGAGTCCAGTGGCACCTTAGAGACCACCCAGATTTTTAGGGTATAAACTTTCAAGAGTCAACACTCCTTTCTTCAGATACCTGTGTATGAACAAATGCATATCTGTGCACAAAGGGGGCCCTAAATTAGGGTATTACATTGTTTAATATGATGTTGCATGAATAAAACTGTTGGTAATAGTGAAATGTAATGTAAGTGCTATCAGCTTTACTATCCAGTCTTTATTTTACAGTTGTAGATCTACTTATTTGAAAATGCAAAACAGTAATGTTTAGTTGATATTCAATCACCTGATATATTGCACCGTGTTTTAACACTTGATTTAACTGAATAAGTAAATACTTGATGGAACCCATGTGCCCGAGGTCATCCTCAGGCTTCTGGCTCTCAGAATATTTAGCTTCACTAGCCAAATGCTTATAGACATTAAATGTATTTGAGTTTGCTATTAAAACGAGTGTATTTCCTAATCTTCTTAAGTGGTTCTGCTCTAATCACTAGGATATTTTGGGTCTGTCTGTGGCATCACATAAAGTAGTAATTTTGTGGCAGATTGTTTACGCAACTGTTGCCGATTATTCCTGTTCTTTTCTTGCATTAAGAGGAAGCAAGTAATTATTTCTCTATGGCTTAATAATTTAAGTTGCAGACTTAATTCTCATTAACTCTGAAAATCTAAATGATACCACTGCTTTTATTTAAGGTAGTTCTGAACATGGCTATTTTCCATCTGAAGCCACAAATACAGAAACGAAGAAGCTACTTGAGTACTGGTAGAAAGAAAGTGTCTAAATGATTTTATTTGTAAAATTTTATTTGGCAAGGAGATGGAAGCTTGTCTTTAAGGCTTCCCGAAATTAAGCCTCTATTTGACACTATGCTTCTCTGATTAGTTTTCAAAATTTGGTCTGAATCAATACTTAAGTATTTGAAATTTTTCAGCGTTGGCACCCACTTGGTGGAACTCTCTGTCTTTGGAGACCTGAACCCAGTCGAACCTGTTGCCATTCCACAGGGCTTGTAGGACACCAGGCTTATGGGGGTTGAGGCAGGCAGTTTCTCCAACCAGCCTCCTGCCAGTAGAGGGGCACATGTGCCTCCCCAACTTTGTCATTAGGATGACCACCCCGCCCTGCGGGCCTTGCTGTTTAGAAAAACAGGGATGCACTCTGCGCTGTACTATGATGCTTTTTAAAATAACATAATTGCTGCCATTGTTTTATCTTTTTATACATATTATTATGCAGTACTCTGAGCCTGCTTGCGAGGAGAGCGGACTAAAAAGATGATGATGATGATGATGATGATAGCAGCTTATAGCCAAAATGGACTGGTCACGAACTGAGATGGAAGGCTATTCAACTGTGATTACTCACTAATACGCAGCTACGTAGCATGTTTTATAAGAAAATAAGAACAGCTCAGCTGGAGTAGCCCAGTGGTCTACCTAGTCCAGCATCCTGTTTCACCCAGTGGACAACCAGTTGCTCTGGAACACACAGAGGCAAAGGTGCTCCCTTGATGTTGCATCCTAGAGGTTTACTACCTCTGCATATGGAGGTTCCCTTTCCTCACCCTGTCTAGTAGTCATTGATGGACTGCTCCTCCATGAATCAGTGCAGCCCCCTTTTAAACTAATCTATTCTCATGTTCATCGCTGTGTCCACAGGCAGTGAATTCCACACTTTATTCACTGAATAAAGAAGTATTTCCTTTATTATAGGAAAGAAGTTGGGGGTCTATCAGGGATGATCTCATTTTCCTCTCCCCTACTATTTTTTTCTTTTGCCTCTCTGAAAGGCTCCATACCTTCTTCCCTTTTCCTGCTTCATCTCTCTTTCTTATATATGCCCAACTTTATCTGCCCCCCTCATCTTCAGCTTTCCTTTTTTTGTCCCCCTGCCAGCCTCTACCTGGGAAAATTATGGTCCAGTTGTTCAGTGCTGGCCACCAGGCAGATCCCAGTTGTGTGCTGGAGCACCTCATTTACCCTTGTATCTCCTTCCCCACACCATTTCCTCTTTCCCTTCTTCTGGTAATCCCCATATCCTCACATTTCCCTGCTTCCTTCTCACCTTCCCACCCATCTACCCACCCATCTACCTTTTATCTGCTCCTCCAGCTATATTTATTATTATTACATTTATACCCAGCCTTTCTCCCCAACAGAGACCAAAAACTGCTTACTTCATTCTTTTCTTCTCCACTTTATCCTCACAACAGTCCTTTGAGGTAGGTTAGGCTGAGAGTGTGTGACTGGCCTAAAGTCACGGTGAGCTTCCATGGCAGAGTTGGTATCTGGGTGTCCCATCTGCTAGTCTGAAACCACTACAGCACACTGGCTTCTGCAACATGGCTGGTGTTAAACAGTAGCAAGCTGCCAATCCTGGATAAGTCATGCAAGTGGCAGAGAGGCAACGAAGGAGTCTGGTCTGGAGACCAAGTCTGCTGAGACACCATTGCTTTTGGTTTAAACTATAAGTAATGGCATTGGGCCTGCAGAGCTTGTGTGTGAGCACCATGCTCCAGAGGAGGACCTGCACCCTCACACCCCAGCACACTGTATCCTTCACTTTCCAGTTAGGAAGGCTTGGCAACCCCATAAAAACAGGGCTAGAAAAAGCTGAGGAAAGCATTCATTTTTTAAAGGTACAGGCACTGCTTCTATTATTTTGGGATTATTTATCCTAGGCTTCCCAGATGCTCAGTGGTGGGCAATCTCCTGGGGGTTTGCTCCATTGTCTGCTGATCGCTGGTGATCTGCAGGTGGTGACAAGATCCCTGAAGATCTCCTGTCACCTTCAGGCAACCCAGGAGAGTGCACACTAGGCACACTCCCAGTGGGGTGCGAAGATGTCACTTCTTGAAGTGATATCGTGCCAGTTGTGGGAGTGCTCCTGCACTTCATAAGGGCTAATATTGGTTCCAAATGGGGCAGAATTGGTCCCATGTAAAGCATGGAAGCATGCCTGTGGCAGCTGCGATAATGTAAATCCAACATGGAGGGTCAAATGTACATAGCAGCACCCAGGGCTTTTTTTCTGGAGAAAAGATGGGGGAACTCTTACCTGGGGCAACTCCTGGGAGGAGGTGGTATGCCTTTCAATACATGTTTGTGCACGCAGCTCATGCATGCTTCAGGGACTGCATGATGACATCACTTCCAGGAAGTGACATCATCATGCAGGCATGGCCACCCTGGGAACGCTCCTGTGCTCCGGGGTGTGTGTGTGTTCCGATTCAGCCCGTAACAGGCCGCTCCGCCATGGGGCTACTCCGTCACATGGGAGCACTCCCCCCACCTGGCAGGGGCCGGATCTGGGCCCCAGTAAGCCTGGAACAGGGTGTTGCCACATGGGAGAGCACTCCTCTGCAGTAGCTCAAACCTGGCCATTTAGGGCCCAGATTGGACCGCTTAGGGCCCGATCTGGGCCGTTCTGAAAGGGACCCAAAATGACCAGGATCAGGCAGCTGCCAGGTGGGTGAGAGTTCCCCCACCCAGTAGAGGCTCAATCCTGGCAGGGGCCCAATGCTGGCCATTTTGGGCCTGATCCTGGCCATTTGGGGGCCTGCATTGGGAACCCTCCCCCATGTGGCAGTGGCCCGATTCTGGCTGTTTCAGCCCAGATCCTGGCTGTTTTAGGCCCTAAATGGGCCCAAAATAGCCAGGATGCCCCCCAAACGGCCCAGATTGGGGGTGAAACTGGCCTCGAAAGGGCTACTGCCAGAGGGGGGAACCCTCCCCCACCCAGCTGCGGCTCGATCCTGGCTGTTTCAGTCCAGATCCAGGCCATTTTGGAACCCTCCTCCACCCAGCACCAGTCTGATCCATGCCATTTTGGCCTCAATCTGGGCCATTTTGGGCCCTAAATAGCCCCAAAATGGCACCAAAATGGCCCGGATCAGGGATGAACAAGCCTGGATTGGGTTGCTGCCAGGCGGAGGAACCCTCCCCAGCCCGGAACTGGCCCGATCTCAGCCATTTTGGCCCCAATCTGGGCCGTTTTGGTCCCAAAATGGGTCTGAAATGGCTGAAACTGCCCTGATTGGGGCAGAAACAGCCTGGATCAGGTTGCTGCCAGGCGGGGCCTGGCACCGGCTTGATCCTGGCCATTGTGGCCCCAATCCGGGCTGTTTCTGTGCCATTTTGGCCATTTCGGGCCTATTTAGAGCCCCAAACGGCCCAGATCGGGGCTGAAATGGCCAGGATAGGGCTGGTGCCAGGCAGTGGAACCCTCCCCCACCCGGCAGCGGTTCAATCCAGGCTGTTTTGGGGCCAAATTCCAGGCCCAAAATGTCCAAAATAGGTCCTTTTTAAAATACCCTTGTGGCATGAGTCATGTGGGTATTTTAAAGAGGTGCTAGATCGCCGTTCCAGGGCGTTTTGGCTCAAAAAAAGCTGTGGCAGCACCTGTGCTGGAATGCAGGCAGGGAGTCTGCCTCAAGCTTCTCTAAGAGTTCAGAGTACAACCAAGCCGACCAGGGAGCAAGCAGGGAGCGTAGTCCAGGGAGCCGAATTCAAAGGTCAGAACCAAGAGAGCAGTCAGAGCAGAGCTGGGTCGCAGTACAACCAGGCAGGTCTGTGCGCAGGTGCGTCTGCAATGAGGGGAAGGGCGTCCTGGCTTAAGAGCAATCACCTCCAGGGCAGTGATGCATCCTGCTAAGACTCAAGGTCACTACGCCGCTGTTTGAGTGCCTGAAGCCTTGCACGTCGTCTCCTTTCCTGTGCAGCAAGATGCTGCCGCACCCTACGCTGCCTTTCAGGCTCAGGGGAGCTTGGTGGGGATGTTGCCCTGGTCTCAACTTCTGGTGCAGGTAGGGGAACAGCCTCTGTCTCTGAGTCTGCCCTGGATTCCTCAGCCTGCTCTGGCAAGGGTTCCTGCTGTTCCCCTCCCTGCTGGTCTTCCAAGCGGCTGACTCTGGAGGGGCTTGGCATACTCTCTCCCCTGTCATCCTCCCTGAGGTCTTCATCCTCTGAGGACTCAGAGCCCATGACAGCACCATTCCCATTTAATGTTTTATCAGAACAAGCCTTGGAAATCCTCCACCTTGTGGACTTTACTCTCCTCAATTCATTTGCCTCTCAGAAATTAATCCTTTCTGTTTTTATGGCAAACCATAGTTTGCTGTTAGAGATTATACTCTTATGTACCACCTGTGCTCCATGTTGTCTAATGTTAGTCCTAGAACTTATTATGTTCTGTTTCAGTATTTTTCTACTCTGTATTGGATTCTTGCTAATGCTATGTCTTTTAAACTTGTATCTATTTACTCTATGGCATTGTTTATGGAAATGTCCTAGATACTGTATTGAAATGTACTTGATACTGATTGTACTAATCTCATACTATGTAATCTACCTTGAGTCTCAGTGAGAAAGGTGGGCAATAAATGACAAATAAATAAATACATAAATACATAAATAAATACATAAATAAAAGGATGATTTGTTTCTTTCCTTATATATCAAGATTTTAAATCACAGTTTAATCCTTGTTTGAAATCTGTTTTGCAGGTTAGAGGAAAAAAGGAACAAATTTTTGATGTAAGAAAATGAAAAAAATTGATCGATCCATCCATCCATTAATCCATCCATCCATCCATCCATCCATCCATCCATCCATCCATCCATCCATCCATCCATCCATCCATCCATCCATCCATCCATCCATCCATCCATCCATCCATCCATCCATCAATTGACTGAAATAGTGGAATGGATTAATTTTCCAACTCATTCCTGAAGAGAAGAAGGAGGGGTAGTGAGTTACTGAGACTTTCCAAGGGTTGTTCCTGTAACGGCAATTGATTGTTTGATCAGTAATGGTTTGTCTTCACATGTTAAATCTTTTGTTCTAACCCTTTTGTTCCAACCCTTTGATGAAACTGTGTCTCACAACATATGTAAACTTCTGTAAGATGGACTGGTTAATACTTTGATTTGGATAAAAGTTCAAAATAAATTATAACACAACCTTCTAAAATTTTTTGGCTTGATTGATTAATTATGCAAGATCTGTGAGTGTCAAACCATGGATGCAAAGCAAGTCCAAACACAATCAAACCAAAATTTTGTGAGTAAAGCATTTAATTTTTTTCAAAGACTTGTAACATGGACTGCAGAAGATCTAGAATTGTTTTGTCTAGTCTTGTGCACTGGACCTCTTTCTTATTATTTTTAATCTTCAGTCAAGATTAGATTTTATATTTAGTTATTTCAAGAAATGTGATCTTTAAATCACTTCATCCCAAGAGGGGGTAAAGTTCCAAGCAAGTGTTTTTTTAATTGTGCATTTCTTGTTAAAAGCACATACCACACATTCTGATGAGTGCTGTGCCATGAACTCTCATGCCCCCCGCATATGCCTTTACTTCTATAGCACACTATTTTTAACATCTTCCAGAACAAATGGTCAAACACCTCTTGGTATTCCTACAAAGTAATATGATATTTTTGTTAACTTTTATAGCAGGATGATTATAAGAACTATTTATTAAAGTTCTGTTTTTATCTTATATTCCAGATTGTATCTAGATTTAAGAATGCATTGTTCAAGTCTGTGAGTTTAGAATCTCATGTTTCCATGATAGGTGCCTAAACCAAATGACTATCTGTGGAGCAGCAGGATTGTACCTATAACCCTTTCCAAACAGCTACAGCCCCACCAATGAGCTTTTTGCCATTAAAGGTCGGAGAGAGGGGTTGAATGTAGCCATTCTGAAAATGGGATTGATGGACATGTAGCATTTTAAAAAATGGCTCCATGAATGGTTCCATGAACGCATGCAGACCTAGTTGTTGGAGTGAAGGCTAAACCATTTGTGTCAAAGCCATGGAAGATTCATATCTAGATGGGGGTATATATGCAAAATCCTGCTCCAATGTACACTGTACTACCATCTAGATCAAGGTAAATTTAAAAGCCAATGTGATGTAATGGTTAGAGTGCAAGACTAGGAACAGGAATAGCTTGACTCTCTCTCCACCTTACAAGGTTGTTGTGAGACAGCTGGCATGATTTAGTGTTTAGAGTGTCAGATTAAGATATGGGAGACCCAGGTTCAAATGCCCACTCTGCAGTAAAATCTCGCTGGATAATATTGGGCAAGTCACTCTTTCTCCACCTAAGCTATCTCATTAGTTGCTGGGAGGATAAAATGAAGAAAGGGAGAATGATGTTGTGAATTGTGTTTAGGTCCCTCACTTGTGAGAAAAGCAGAGTATAAATATCTAAATAAGCAAGGTACAATGGAGGAGGGACAAAATACATAATATCCTGAGATCCTTGGAAGAAAGATGGAATAAAAATCTAATAAGAGATACAATGTTCCACTCTGATCACTGATTTATTTTCTTTTTAAGCAGTCAGTCTATTTTTGTATAAGCTTGTGATTATAATACCTGATTTGGGGGTGACTGACAGGCGACGGCAAACCAACTCAGAATGTATCTTGCCCTGAAAACCCTATGGCGTTGCCATAATTTGGCTGTGACTTGATAGCATGCATGCATGCATGCTTACACACAAGTAATGTTTATTGTGTGGGGCCAAAGGCCATTACAATTAGAACACATAAAAGGGAATATAGACAAAGTCCAGAAAAAGCAATAACATCGTAATGTTAAAAGCACATAAAAACACAGGTATTTGCTCTTTAAGAAACAAACACGGTTGTCTTTGTCAATTCTCATTTTCAGAGCACATCTTGAAACTTACACTGGGTACTTGGAAAAAAAAAATCCAGTTTTCTAATCATGCATTTAAAGTTTAGAAAAAGAATAATGTGATTTATCAGTTAAATTATAGCTCTTTTCAAACAGGAAACAAGAGGGCATGCAGAACAGCTAGAGTGAGCAAATAAAGTTTCTGGGCATACTTCCAATTTTAAATCAAAGACCAAACAAGGGGAATTTTGAAGAGGAAAGAAAGAATGTATAGGTCAACGTGGAAAATATGCCCCAAGTCATGAGAAACTATCTTTCTGGCTGAAGTCAAACCATTTTTTCATATATAATGATGATTACAGGGAAATCTGCAAGCTCAGAGAATGCTTCAAACACATCAGAAGAGAGCATCCCTTTCCTCTTCAGAAACGCGTTGGCTTTTATGATTGAGGCAAAGGTTACTGCAAAATATTTTCATATAATACCCCCACCCCCACATTCCAATACAAATTCATCCCATTCAGATCAAAGCACACTAATAGTCAAAGTGAAAACACAGTTGCTAAAGAATTACGAATAATAATACTAGCTCCATCCTTACCTTAGGCAAGAACAGAGCAATATTACAAACTATTCTTTTTTTACAATCCCCAAGTTTATATGCCTTGTATACACAATATAGTTAAGCCTGCAGCAGTTTCCATCCAGCTCTAGAATTAGGCTGTGCTCAGCAGCATAGTACCTGCCTCAGCACATACCCTTGCTTTTCTTTAGGGAATTAACACTCCTAGTCCTAACTGCTTTTGGAAGACTTGGTTTTACATAGTGGAACTCATAATCCACAGCAAGATTTTGGCAAAGCCAGTTTGATGTGTGCATGTGATGTCTGAGTACAGAGGAATGTTCTCCATCCGTTCCTGATAAACATCAAACAGGAGCTTGGGTGGTTTTAACTATGATAGCTAGAGAGTCTGAATCTGGGACAAAGACAGCTCTTCCCGCAAAAGAGCAAGATGCCTGGAAGCTAAGTTGCTAAGAATGAATCACTTCCTCCGTGCACATATACCGGTCCCAAAAACTGCCTCGACATGGGGGTGGGGGAGAAAGCTGCTTTTTAGATATGAAAGCCACGGGAGCTTGCTGCCGCTTCAGCTATTGACAAGTGACGGCAGAAGCTTTCTTCAAGAGCTCAGTGGGACCCCTGAAGGGTTTCCTTGGCACATGGGACTCAAACAAAAGATATCAGACAATGCCCTCACAGCACTCTGGTTTCTTGTTAATTGATGCTTAGGGATGTCAAGGGAACAAGTTGTGATTAAAATGAGAGCTCTCTTCACAGGTAAAATGAAGACCTGGGCAAAGGCATTTTTGTTAGTCTCAGTATATGCCTGGCATTAAAATAAAAAGGACATAAATCAAATGATACAGGAAATGTGAATTATAGGAGTTGCTTTGGAAACTCAATTCAGGTTCCAATCTGTGATACATACTTTATAATGTAATCCTAAACATGGTTATTCAGAAATAAGCCTTATTGATTTTAGTTAAACTTATTTGCAAACAAGTATGCTTTGGCTTGCTAGTCTTGTTGTTTTCACTGTTTCAGTACATTCATTCCAGACTCTATCTTTATTTAATCATTAGTAACATGATGCTTTTCTTTGGAGCTTTCTTTTCATTCCCCTCATTTATATATATAGGAACACTATCTTTGTATCGCAAAGTTTTATATAAAGAGTATTTTTGTGTGCGTAAAGTATACTATCCATTAATATTACTACTCTAAGAAAGTGATACAAAGAAACATAAAACAGCACAACAATAAGCTGCTAAAGTAAAAAAAAATGAGGGGGGGGGGACAACCACGGCTTTTAAAGCAGACACAGTCCATATATATATACATGTATATGTATCTTACCTTAAAATTGTGTGCTTTCTCATAGTTGAAATGGCTGTCATTTTGCGTTAGTGCTGCTCTCCTGACCAAAGAGGTGATCTGCGAATAGGCAAAGAGTTTCAGAGGTTGCCATAAGAGCGCCCCTTTGACCCCCATCTTCACCCCCAATGCCACTGCCAGCAGCTCCTGCCGCTTCCTTCCTCGCTTAGATTTGTGAACCACGGCACAGGTTTTGTCATTCTCCAGCCACAGCTCCTCAGCGAACATAGCGCTCGGATCCCAGATCTTTTGCCTGTCTTCCTCTGAGCCCGGCAGGCTTGCTGCCGTCAGGTTTGTCCAACTGCTTCTAATGTTCGACAGCAGATTTGAAGCAGCTGCAGCCCATTCTGCTGAGACCTCTGGCATGTGACTTGAATGGGCTGTCTTGTGGGATGGAAGGAGCTTCTGCATCTGAATAAGTAACGGCCTGCTTTGTGGGACTTCTTTAAGGCAGACGTGTGTCTGGAACAATAGCCTGGATTCATGTAGCGAACAGCTCTCCCCGCTCTTTTCCCTCCCAACTCCAGCAGTGATATCCTGCCAGACGCTGAAGAAATACAGGCAACGGCACCACTTTACGGCATCATACCACAACAGATTTCAAAGGATAGATCACTTCTACTTGGGAGCCCCCCCCCCCCCGCCCCGCTTCTACAAATGACTCTGATGTGGCATCCAGCGGCACTCGTAGCTGGGGACTTGTGAGCTGTTCCAGTACAAACACCAAGCAGATTAAGCCTTTAAATCCCAATGATTGTTTAATCTCACAGGGCTAAAACGTTCTTCTTTTTTCATATCCTGTGCAAGTGAAAATCTGATAGCACTTGAAGGATTAGTAGTCGATCTTTGCCATGCATTAAGGGTGTTTTTTTGGAGTGCTCCCATTTAGCATGTATGAAGTAACCCCATCATTTCAGTACCGGAGGCAAATTGCAGGCCTAGCCTATCATTTCATCTACATAGGAAAATTACATAGACTCCCACCAAGGATAGCAAGAGAATTGCTGAGGCATAAGGACTCATCCAGCCTAATGCACATTATGCTGCAGGCTGGTGACCAATGATTTTCCTCTCCTGCTTGTTTCCAGATGCACCCTCCAGTCTGGATGTCATAGCAGTCACTAAGAGCGAATTATGTGTGGCATGCCTACATACAGGGACTCTAATGGATGCCTATGATTCTTCCCTAGTGCTTCTCACAGATGGTTCTTCTTGGCCAACTACACATAGACTCTCAATTGGGCTGATCCCTATAGAGGAATGCTTACGTATGATAATCACACAGTGATTCCTAGGCTTTGTTACTTTTATACTAACAGTCTGGAGGAATGCTAGGAAGGGGGAAGCAGGAAAGCAGTCAAGCAGAAGACCGATGTACAGTCTGGGCTCATGATGTTTAGCCTAAGGAGCCAGGCTGGACTCCGCATCTTTCTTAAAAGCCTTTTGGCACCAGACTTCAGCTGAGCTCGCAACAACAATACTACTTCCTGATGATCAGTAGTGGCACCACTAATGCACAGCAGAGAACAACGGAGCAGCTTTCTCAGCAAGCTGCCGTCGAAGCACACTGTAAGGACCTGGGTCACATGGGTGCCTTATAGCTTACATGGAACAACGTTTCTCGGCAGCCTCCATGTGAGATTGCCCCATATGCACGATCAAATACCACTGACAACAAGGAATAGTGCTGTGACAAAATGTAAGTTGTTGGTTATGGCAGCACTTGCAGAATAGTTATTCTGTACAGTCCACTGCAGAAGCAGTTAGCAGTGCTTGTATGATACCAGCAGGCAGCTCTTAAACTCAGTTGTCTAAACACATCCCTGCATGTGGAAACACTTTCTTGTTCATCTTAAAAGTTTTAACACTTATGACTCCTGAACACATTTGACACTTCCGACTAGTGGCACTACAACAGAATGGAGGGGGATGTAAAGAATGTACTTTAGTATGAGCTACTCTGTCTCATATACATGTATGGAATGAAGCTCTGTACATGGCTTGAATACGTAGTTCTTGTTCTCACATTTGCCTGCTTCTGGGCCGGACCAATTGCTTATAATCAAACAATGGTTTGATTAGTCATAGCCATTGTATGCTCCATCTATATAATATGAAACATATTAAAGAACTTTAATCCTTTCTCGAGTATCTACTGTGGTATTCAGATTGGTTAAACATCTTTGAGAAACATGTTACTATAATTTTCTAATAGGAAAGCAAACTAGGAGCACATCATTATTATGACCTTGGTGTAGATGAATGATCCTGACCTTATTTGACAGATGGGCAACTTTACCTAGATCAGGTTGTGCAATTTCATATACTGTCTTACTTAGAAACAGCATTTCTTAAGTTCTGTAAATTGTAACACAGAAACAGCACATATGTTGTTGACTTTATTTAATCCTCCAGGGAAACATCACAATGCTACTCTTCTTCCGTACTTCCTTCGCTCCCATTAAAAAAAACCTCTACAAGTTTCACTGCTGTATTCTCAGTGAATAAATAAACACACCCCCTCCCAATGATAGAACATCTGACTGCTACTATTAATTTTAAACATGACATACATATATTGATTTCCCCAGGGGCTGATGGTTAGTGCTATTTTGTGAATCCTCATCAGGGCATTAATTCATCATGCCTTCTTGCCAGTTCAGGAATCAGAGCCTAAACATTATTTTCTCCCTACACTTCCTGATCAGCCTTTAATTGGACAGGAGCTCCAGAGTAGAGATGGGCATGAACCGAAATAAGAACCAAAATTCATGACGAACCAGATCGGTTCGTCGTTCATGAACCAGTGGTTTGTCAGATCTCATTTCTGATGAACTGCCATGAACTTTAGGCTGGTTCATTTGGTTCATTTTTCAGTTCATCACTGCGGACAGCCTGGCGCAAATCAATCAGTTTCATAGGCAACAGGGGTGGACTTCCTGCAGACCTTCTGCTGACATGGAAGTGACCTTCTGCTGACCCGGAAGTGGTGATTTGCTGGCCAGGAAGTGACATTTTCACGAACCAAAACAAACCGATTCATGAATCAGGGGAGGTTTGTTAAATTTCGTGGTTTGTGGTTTGTGAAACGTAATGAACCACAAACTGCATGGTTCGTTTTTTCTGATTCATGCCCATCTCTACTCCAGAGCAGCATGAATAGTTCAGCTTAGCACAAACTCATCAGAATTGGTAGCTAAGCAGGATTGACCATGGTTAATACTTAGATGGGAGATCACCAAGGAAGACTGAAGTTGTTATGCAGAGAAAGGCAATGGCAGGTCACCTCTGGTCATCTCTTGCCTTGAACACCTCATGGTTGGCGTTGCCATGCGCTGGTTGTAACATGGTGGCATGTTCTTCCTCTTCAAGTGTTTCAGAAGAGGTGGTTGTTCTAGTGTTACGAACCTCCAACTCTCCCCACTGTCTTTCAACATCATGTTAGCACAGATTCTGCTCTTCCTGACTTTTAAAAGGATGAACAAATTATGTATGTTAGTGCCTCAGTAAGCTGAATTAAATGGATATCTTGTGGAAGAAAAGAGGATTGAATCTTACCAGATTTTTCTACTGGTGCAAGAAAGAGGAGGGGGCAATTCCTCACCATGATGGATGGCAAAAGCAGCCTTTCTGCCTTCTTTCACCAGCAGAAAAGCTGGTAGGATTGTTTTAAATGTTTATCCTATAATAAGTATAATTTGAAATATGTCAGTCAGACTGGAAAATAATTCAAAATGACTGAAAGCTTGCTATGCATCAGTATATTTATGGATTCTTGGCACAGATACATTTTTACTCTGTAATTTATATGTCAGCAACATTGAACCACAACAGTAAGAGGTCAGTTCCGTAGTAATACACTGGCACTTGTGTTAATGACATTGAATGTTAAAAAATCCTAACATGTAATATATAAGACATGATGTTCAGGATTCCAAAATTATACTGTATATGAATTTTAAAATGTTTACTTTGAATCCATGACAACATTATCTCAAGGAGAGAAAACTAAACAAGGCTGCAGTATCTTAAGCATCATTAAAACATATGCCTCAAAAAAAAGAAATATAGCCATGTTTCTCTGATAGAAGGAAGACTGATATTTTTTGCATATACAGTATATGGCATCTGAAATCTGAATAAAATTCGTTCAGCTGTATTGCTTTCTCAATCATTTATGGCAGTCAGGTTAAAGGTTTCCCACAAACAAAGGATCTGTATAGAATTTTATCTGTTTTACATTTGCACATCAGTCCTAACATTGCCACTGAGCAGTGCGGAGGGCAATCTAAATTCCCCTCTGTCTGGAGATCAGGGGGCGGGGCCATCAGCCATGTAACCATTTCCAAGAGGTTCCGGAACTCCGTTCCACTGCGTTCCAGCTGAAAAAAAGCCTTGATAACAACCAGTGTTCCTGGACAGATATGCACATCCCACCTCTGCATCATTCCTTGCCAACTCACTGGGGGCTCAAATGAACACGGTGATGTAATCTGTCTTCAAGATGTGCATCTCCATCCACAGGGACTGTGTGTATAGAAGCTTTTTTGGTACACTTTTCCGTCTTGCTGGATTGGGGCAATTGTCACTCTCTCCAATGGTGAACATGATAGTCCCATGCCTATTATTACTAGGGCCACATATTGAGAGAACTAATATATAAAAAAATAGTATATAAACAAATTAGTTTGGAAATTAAAAAAAAATCTTCCCCCAGTGGGCTGATGAGCATGCTCATTGCCCACCAAAATCCATGGGATGTTGAGGACAACTGAGCATCAATTGAAGGGGGTGAGGACAGAGTGGAGAAGGCAAATTAGTGGGCTGGATCCACAGACACCTTTAGGATGCTTAGGGTCAACAGAGATGCACTGTCAACCCTAATTTAACCCCTTCCCAGTTCAGAGCTCCATCTACTTTGGAGCTGAAACAGTCCATGCTGAGGGAGCAAATTAAACAATAGAAGACGAAAAGTGGTATTCATCGTGTCCCCCATGACTCTTGAAACTGTGAAAGGGGCAGAGTCCTGCGATTCAGAGCAAGGAAGCTACTCATTGTACCCCAGAGCTCAGTGGTATGCTACTGCTCAGTTTGGTTATTCTAGAAGTATGTTTGCTCAATCCAGTAGAACTTTCCAGTTAGAGTTCCAGTTTAAGTCCAAGTCTAAGAATTGTGGATCTTGCTGCAGATCTTGGACTGCACAGTATTTTCCCACTAAGTTTAATGTATCTCTTACGTAATGGCTTAGGCTTCTAGCAGCTGAGAAGATTTTTAGTTTGTAACAAATGTCCAAAAGGCTAAAAACTGTAAGCCAAAGATAGAATGGCTCTATATTTAGATTATTTCTACAAGCCATAGATGCCTCTTGCTTAATTCTTCCATCAACCAGATAAGTCAATACTGCATTTCCAGTTTAGCCTAGATTAATTCCATTACATAAGAACTGGAACAAAGGAAAACACATAGTTACACTTGCTTCACCCTTCTCTCTTTTGGTTGTCCCCTCTAGATGTCAAAATGTATGTTTGAATGGGGACTTCCTTCTTTGCTTATGTTAGTAAAACATTAAGTGCATAAATGACTATTCCATAATCAACTAGTTCGTTCTTATAATACAAGGGCATTCTGTTGCCCACATCCACGAGATCCCTGCCAACACTGAAGCTTCAAGGCACATAACAGAGCGCCTGTCAAGGCAAGGTCTTCAACATTCAATTTAATTGGGGAAGCATCTTACACAGATTCATTTCTGTCTATGAATCTGCTCCTTTCATTCAAGTGAATGGGAAATGTCACTGGTGTGGGAGCTTGGCATGTGCAGCATCACTCCCATCCGCCCAGCAGTGGATGATGTGCTCCATTTTTTTCTGCCAGATACTAACAAAGCTATTCTTTTGGTGAATTAGTACAATTGCCTTCACACACACTCACTGTGGGTACTCCTACATGGCACATGAAGTCTCCTTATACCACTGGTCTATCAAGGTCAATATTGCCTACTGACTGGAAGAGGGTCTTCATAGTCTGAAGAGGAGGTCTTTCACATCACCTCCTACCTCATCCTTTTAATTGGAAATGCTGGTTTCGAACCAGAAAAGCAGATGGCTAGATCCAGACTAAACTGGCAATTTCCACTGATGCTTTCTTCCCGCAGCAAACTGCCTTCATGTCATTCCTCAGGGCTGCCTATCTCCCAGGAGCATCATTTTGTGAAGATCAGTGGGACACAGTGGGAAGGGGGAGGCAGGAAAGTTCTGTTTTGCTGATGGAAAATTTAGGCTGGATCCGACCCAGATGGCTCTACCACCAAGACCCATGGACCTGCCCTGCAGATGTACACACGTGAGTTGCATGACCATTTCGGCAGGGCAGATAGTGCAAGTATTTGCCATATAATTTATTTATTTATGTTTTATAGTCTACCTTTCTCACTGGGACTCAAGGTGGATTACACAGTGTGCGTCAATAGAACAAACAAGATGGGACATCCAATAAACAATGCAATAGGATTCGTCTTGCAGAAATCTGGAACCAACCAGAAATCTGAAAACAGAACTGAAGCAAAGCATAAGTATTAACATGACACATTAAATAGTGCAAAAATAGTACGGCAAAATAGTACGGCAACAGTCAGCATGAGCAAGCAGCCTTACTGCAATCAGTGGATTTGGCTCATATTTATACGAAGGATTCCTTAATATAATATTTATTTTTGCAAAACAAAAATTTCCAGTCTACAAAGCTACCTCTTGGCAGATGCAACAGCAGCTGCATCAACTCAAGGAAGAAACATCTGTTCTGATTGTATGTGTATCTTGTGGAGCTTTAATTGTAAGATGCTCTTCCCCTGTGTTTGTCAAACTTTTCTGTTGCTATGGCCTAAGGCAGAAAAGCTAATGCTCTATGGCCTTGATTGCCAGTTTGGTGTAGTGGTTAAGAGTGGCAGGACTCTAATCTGGAGAACCGGGTTTGGTTCCCCACTCCTTGGGTCAGTCATAGCTTCTTGGAGCTCTCTCAGCCCTACTCACACATGTATTATTCCAGGTTTCTTAATGTGGCACCTGGGGTCAACGTGACACCCACACCACTACTTCCCTGGCATCTGCCGAGATTTTCAGAAAGTGTGTTTGGCCATTGTAAAGTACAAAGGTCATTGGCTGCCCTAATTCAAAGGAAACCATTTTCCATGGCTGGACAGTTACTGGAGCATCAGGAGGACCGGTAAGCACATGGGGTTTCCTTAGCTACTGTATGGTTTCATTCCCCTTTCCGGCCTGATCAACTGTTGTCATCAGGGCTCTTTTTCAGCAGGAACGGGGTGGAATGGAGTTCCGGGACCTCTTGAAAATGGTCACATGGCTGGTGGCCCCCGCCCCCCGAATCTCCAGACAGAGGGGAGTTTAGATTCCCTCCGTGCCACTGGCCAGTGTCCACTGTGTAGGACACTGGCGCGGAGGGCAATCTAAACTCCCCTCTGTCTGGAGATCAGGGGGCGGGAGCCACCAGCCATGTGATCATTTTCCCCAAGGGCAACCCACTGAGTTCCACCTCCTCTTTTCCCAGAAAAAAAGCCCTAGTTGTCATGATCTTCTTTTGCAAGGCAAAGAGAGACCTTTCTTCCAGTCTTTGGGTCCAGGGAGCTTGGCTATTGCATGAAGGGAGATAAGTGTTCAGGAGCAGAAGCCCACCCCTCCTTCTCTGGGCTTGTCCTTTCTGTGGCTGGACCATGTTTCTAAACAGATAATACTAACCTTGGTAGACTCTGTCAATGACAAGACTCTGAATAAAGCATCTTCATGTGTTCAGTGTGTTTGCTGTTTGATTCTCTTGCAAAGCAAGGAGGGAGGCATTGCATGTTAAAGATGGCTGTGTCAAGGACAAGGTAGTTTGGGGAAATTTAGGATGTTCACAGATTTACATAGTTTGTAGCAGTAAAGATGAAGAGGAAATGCATGCAGCAAATTTTGGACACGCGTACCATCTTCTCTCTTGTTTTTTTATAGTTGGCCGCAAAAGCTAGATTCACACGGTATGGACTGATCAGTCCTTATGTCATTCATGAAGTAGATTTTTAAGAATTAAAAAAAACTTACTAAAACTTGTATAAAAATTACAGAACAAATGTTTTATTAGATAACTAGGGC
The DNA here is from genome assembly GCF_028583425.1 of Eublepharis macularius. NCBI lineage: Eukaryota > Metazoa > Chordata > Lepidosauria > Squamata > Eublepharidae > Eublepharis > Eublepharis macularius. Next base: position 46,913,806 of record NC_072800.1, read on the forward strand.
CGTTTTCACACGTCTTTAAAATAGCGCGATACTCACAGAAGGCTGCCAGCTTCCTCATGCGATTTTTGATGCCATCCGTTTGCAGGCAGTGATGATGGCACTTTTGTGGCATTTTGTAAACGGGTGGTGTCAAAAATCGCTTGAGGAAGCCGGCAGCCTTCTGTGAGTATTGCACTATTTTAAAGATGTGTAAAAACGGCCTAGGTAACAAATAATGCAAACAGCCTACCTGAAGTAGGAAGGCAATCGGAATTCAGTTTAGAAGAATGTATGTGTAGGAACGAAAATGGGGTAGAGGAAATGAATTCATTTCCCACGCCCCCCCGTCCCATGCTTTGCAGCTCCTTTTGTTTCCATGTATGTCCGTACCAGAGCTGCAAACTCTGGGCTGAGAAATTCCTGGAGGTTTTGGGGTGGAATCAAAGGAAAGTGGAGTTTGGGGAGGGACCTCAACAAGATATAGTTAGACTTCCTAGTTGCCTGCCAGTGACAGGCAATCTCCCGGGGGATTACCACTTCCTGCCAATCACCAGTACCCCTTGGCAGCCACTGGCTGGCAACTTAGGAAAGCACGCACCAGGTGCACTCCTGGCAGGGTGCAACAACATCAGTTCCTGAAGTGATGTAATTGCGCTGGCCACAGGCAATCTCCTTTGCTTCTCTGGGGCCAATTTTGGCCCCAAATGGGCTGAATTTGTCCCTCACAAAGCAAAGGAGCACGCCTGTAGCCAGTGTGATGGCATCACTTCCCAGAAGTGATGTCATCATCACTCAAGTGTTGGGAGACTCCTGGGAAGCACAAGGTAAGTGCCAGCCCCCTCCCCCAGGAGAGTATCGAGACCTGGCAATCCTAGATATAATGCCATACAGCCCACCCTCCAAAGCTGCCATGTTTCCCAGGGGAATTGATCCTGTAGCCAGGAAATTGATCGCTGTAGTCAGTATATCAGTTTTAATTCTAGCAGATCTTTAGGTTTCACCTGGAGGTTGGTAACCCTAGTCTATTCATCATTTTTGAGGAGTAATGCACTTTGGGCTTAGATTGATGTACTACATATGTTTCTAATTTGCTTTAAGGCCATGTGAGCACTTCATAATGAATGTTTGTTCATAGAAATTTTGACATATGCTCATTATTGCCTGTATTGGTCCTCATCGCTCTTTTTTTTTTAATTCCAGACTTCCGGTCTGGAATAATGGTGACCTGATGTCGTTCAGGGAGCTGAGCGATCAAGAGCTTCTGTTTGGGCAGGTCAGGTATACTGGATACCTGCTGCCACTTCTCTTCAAGCAGACGAGGAGCTGGTACGCTACAAGACCCTGAGAGTGTGTGATCTCGATGCCGGGGGGAGTCCTGAATAAAGGTCCTCATCTCAATATACGTCAGGTTGGCTAATTTATCACAAAAAAATAGGTCTTGAAGATAGATTTGAAGGAAGCACATATGAACTCTGCCTGCCCTTCGTGGTGAGTTCTGAGTAGCTGGTAGATTAACACAGTAACAGCAGGTCTAGCCTATTTATTTCTCTAGTCTTATCTCCTTTCCTCCTACTTTCTCTTTGATCCGTTCCAATCCAATCCCAGGTGTTCCACTGCGGTCATGAACGATTACCTATCTGATCAAGATGATGCGTCTGCGTTTTTTCTATGAATGTTTATTGCAACATGGTTCTGTTTACGTATGTTTCTGTAACTGTTTTTTCCCATCCCACCTCCCTCTATAGTTCTTGATTTCCTCTACTCATTTATCCTTAACCCATGGGACCCTCTTTTTAGGCCTCCTGTTTTACTGTTTTTCTACTATACTTCTTAAAACCATGTTAATTTCATTGTTCTATAAGCCATGCTTCATTCATTCTCATGATGGCTTCTGAGGCCTGCAGCACTATTATTCCCATATTACTGATAGAAACTGAAACACAAAGGATTTGATAAATTCAAGGCCACCCAGAGAGTTTCCAAGGCCATACAGAGGGTGCATTCCAGGGACTAAGATCAACCTGGGAGATCTGGATGTGCTCAATAAAGAATGGTTGTAGATGTTCTAAATGAGGGGGTAAGGGAAAATGAGGGAAGAAGTGAATTGAGCTTCCTCTTCTCACATTTGTTTATGTTATCTAGAACTGAACTTGCTCTTCTGCCTCACAAAGAAAGTCTGCACCTCGCCCTGAGGAAGTACTGTTCCTGAAACACATTATCAGTTTTCATTATGAGAAGGAATGCTATTCTGTGTAGCATGCATGTCATATGTGGCTTCTTTGAGAATTATAATAATCACCTAGTGCATGATCAGGTCAAGATGGTATTGTACACCTCAGGCATTACTTAATGTGGATTAGTTTCCTTTTATTGTATTCTAAACCACCTCATCAAGCAAGATAAAGAGTGATTAAACGGTGGGCTCTCCCCCTTGTTTTCACTGCATGATAGATAAAGCATGTAGATTCTAATGGACTTAAAAGCCAGTGGTCTTGAAGACCATGGCACAGTTCAGATCATAGTTTGCTGCTTTCTGAATGAGTCAGTTTGGAAATCTGGTTTGCAACTTATGTTTTCAGTAATAATTTACTATTTGAGCCCACTAATGCCACAAACTTATTCATGTAGCTACAAAAAGCGGTTTGATGTTATTTCTGAATACTGCCAACATAGATCACCTGGCCTTCTCATCTAACCATGATGTCCAATGCATCCTGCCTGTGAAACGTGTTGCAGATTACCCAGACTGTTCTTAAAGAAGAGAACAGGAACAATAACAAAAAAGCATGCATGGTGTGGGGAGAAGGGGGTATAAGAAATAAAGGCATTTGCACAACTTTAAAGATTTTTCTTATTATGATGACTCTGAGACTAAGTTTTCTAGCAGTTAAATGAAATTGTTCGCCTTGTCCTCTTCCATTGCAAACCACTGATCTCTATGCAATGCTGCTCCAGCATGATAGAGGATCGCAAGAAACAGCATGAGAGGAAACTGTAGAGGAAAGGGGAAACTGATGGAAATTTTCAGTTTAGTATGGATTAGATTCTTACTATGCAGATGTTTCTGTATATGCTGTCCAGGTGTCTGGATAAAAGCACACCTATAAGAGTCATGATGAGTCCATTTCAGACAAGTACATGTATCAGAAGCCCTCCAAAGGAAGCATGCGCTACCCAGGATGCTCGTGATATTCATAGCTGCCATTTTGCACGAATGGGCAACATGTGGCTTTTCCATATCTGTACACTTCTCTCCATTTTTTTTTCATATGGAATAAAGCTGTGCACGTGTGGAAAATCCACACATTGCTCTATTCACACAAAACATGACCAGTGCAAGGGAAGGGTTCCTTTTTACATTTTTAAAAAAACAATTATCTGGTACTTTTTTTTCCAGTTTCAATCTACCTCTCATGGTTGCTGTTGGCCCTACTGGGGAAAACATACAGATCACAGTAAGGGTGCTTGTATGTTTTATCCAATAATCACCCATCTCCTACAACTGCTATTTCTAAGTTTTAAAAAATTAGGGTGCAAGCTTCATTCACGGGGAGATTGATTCATTCATGGATCTCCCAGCATCTTGTCTTGTTTGATCCTGAGCTTGGATGGCTCTTGATTCCTTGATGGAGAGAAAACTATCAAATCCCAAATCTAACCCAAATCTAGCCACTCTGTTTCCAGTACCAGCAGTATCTGATGCCCAAACAAATGGGAACAAAAATCCTAAGGTTTTTATGGAACTGAAATTCAGTTTACATTCAGATGTAAATTTATTTGTTGTTAAAAACCTCATTCTATATGATGTTAGGACTGCATTAGTAATAAAACAGTGGTATACAGTGTATGTATCCTCTTAATTGTTTCAAGGCCTTGGTGATCAAATCCATGCTTTGAAATATACCCCCAGCATCTAAAAGGCACCAGAACAATTTGCCAATCTTCCCCTCCTCAGCTATTTTATAGGTCACAAGCAAATTCTCATTGCTCTTTCCCAAGGATCATAATACATCCAGAGGTTTGTGCTGTCACACTGTAAAACATGTGCTTTGAAAACTGCATGCTGCTTTAATCACAGGTCAGTGTTATAGGTGCGTTTCCACAGCTGAGATTCTTGTTCTTCAGTGCCCTTATTTGCTGAATCCCGGGGATCAGCCCTGATTCTCTTGAAGGATGAATTGTGGATGTGATTCTTCCTATTGCTGACAAAGAGGCAGAACAGGGTGTGACTGAAGTGGAAACTGGAACAATGGGATATTGCAGAGCCAGTATGGTGCAGTAGTTAGTATGTCACACTAGGCCTTGGGGAAACCTGTGTTCTAATTGCCACTCTGTTGAGAACCTCACTGGGTGACACCGTGTCTTAGCCTAACCTATCTCACAGGGTTCTTGTGAAGATAAAACGGAAGAAAGATGCATGTATATCACCCAGAGCTTCATGGAGAAAAGTGGGATAGAGATTAAACATATATACAGGGGGTACTTTGGGGGATGAAAATCTGAATGTTGGCTCCCTCACCACATTTCAAACATCTTTATGGTAAAAGCAGTTGCTGTCCAGGGTCTGCGTTATTTTGGCACACTGTATACCAAGGGTTAAGCTTTCTTCAAGAGGAGTCCCAAATCAGCACTCCTGTTAAATACTCCAGACTCCTTTCAAACTTGGCATGCCAAAGTTAATGCTGTTGAGAGCACATAAGATCCAGTCTCTGCAGGATTATGACCAAATGAGGAGGGTGATCGTTTTCTGAGACATTTCCCAGAAATCACAGAGTCAGACATAAATAGCAGTTATGTTCTGAGCCACCAACCGCTTTTCAGCATCTGCTGACCTCTGAAAGTATTGTATAAGCAACTTTAGGCCGAGCCGCCAGAATGGAAATCCTGTTCTGGCATTTTCTGGAACTAATAACAAAAAGAGCCATGAGAATTCTCCCCCAAGCAAGGTAGCTCAAGGGGAGTGAATTTTTAAGGTCACAAGCCAAAATAAAGAGATTCATGTGAAGTAAACCACTTCTGAATGTGCTATATCATGAATAGTGTACTGTTACAGACAGACTTGGATGGGATATCATAAGATCCAACAGTGTACAAGGAACTTCTGGCACGCTGGTGCCTGTTTCAATCCTGAGAGTTTTTTATTTAATTTTCTTGTCCCATGTCTTGAAAAAAGGCTGAGAAAACATGATATTTGTGTTTACTCTAGGCTGGACTCCTCCTTGTCCTATATTTTCAGATCTCATGACTTCAGATTTCCATCAGAGGATCTGAAATGAAGAATTCTTCAAGGCAAACAGGAGAATGTAATCCTTGCACATTTCTTGAGGAGAAACAAAACATATTAAATTAGCTGTAAATGTTTGTCCAGACTTTCTTGTGAACTGCTTATAGCAGACAAAGAAATAAGTTTGCACCCAAAGAAATGTCTGTGGCCCAATATAAATGTGAAACTATAGAGGCAAAAATGCATACCATTTTTGCGTATGTTAAAGGCGTAGATTAAACCAGGGGTCCCCAAGTGGTTTTAGAAAGTGGGCAGGGCAAGGTAGCGTTTTGACCAGCATGGCTTCTGATTAGCCACTGGAAAACTGATTGGTTTGCAGATCTTTAACTCTAACAGTTTGTGGTTTTCTCCACCTCCTGCAGCAGCCAGTTTGTAGTCATGTCCACCACCTTGTGTCAGAATTCAAAAGGTGCCTACAGGCTTGAAAAGTTTGGGGACCCATGGATTAAATTGCACTGCAACTAAGCAATGTATGTCAATGTGGCATTATAAGTGATGGGTATAAACTATACATAATATATTTTAGAACAGTTAAAAGCACTATACCAGAGCCCTTAATTTCACAGCCTCAGCCATCCTTCTTCACTTCTAGGTCTATTCTAATCTGCCCCAGTCTATCTGCCAAAGGGGGCAGAAAGCTGATGTCAGGTTGAGAAAAATCCAGCCTTCCAGATTGAAGAACTCAGTTCAGGCTTTAAGTTCTACTTTTCCCCACTTCAAGCCCTTGTCATGTTTACAGTTATAGTAGCTAAAGGATGTTTTAAAAACCAACCAACCAGAAATGTGTGCATTCTAAAAACAGCCTCTGAATAATTCTGTGTTCTGAATAATTCTTGGGTGGATCAAAACAGAGCCCCAGCTGTGTATGTGGGAACCCTACCTTGGCTGTGATCCCGCTTATCTACTTAGTATATCTGCTTTTGACACCACAGTAAGGTGGTTGCCATGCTGAGATTCCACAGCACTTTCTGCTCCATGTTAGGACTGTGTGTGTGTTACAGAATACACAAAGGTAGGAGTTACAGGTAGCTTTTAATATACTTTCAAATTAAACAGTGGTTTTATTCAAATACTAGCAGTTTGTTTGTTGTTTGTTTGTTGTTGTTGTCTCCCCCCCCCCGCCCCGAATCTTCATGGCTGCTAAAAGAACCATACAGAGAGAAACACAGATGCCATATAATCCGTGCAATGTTTCTATGCTGCCCAGCATCAGGTATCGCTTGACCCCGAGCATCCTTAGAACTCCCAGAAACTTTCAGCCAGCTACCCTTTGGTATGAAGTGGAGCTTTTTGTTATCAAGGGCACAACAGGCACAGCTGCTTCTGTGATTGTTCAAAGAGGAACAGATGGCTGCTCTCAATTTAAAAAAAAAAGAAAGAAACGGGATTTAAAGGCAATGGGCAGAACTGAGGGAGTGACATCCCTATCCTGCCTGGAATTTACTTTGCTAGATTTATAGAATTAATTCCAATGTTAAGAGACAATGTTAACACATCCAGATAATGCTTAGTTTAAAGAGACAAAGGTTTCAAAACCTTTTCTGAACAATTTTACATTCACTTTGCATTTTTTTATTTATTCTGAGAAGGTGCTTAACATGGTTTCAGTATTAAGCAAATTGTTAATTTATCCCTTGAAATCAAAAGTGGTCCAATTTGCTGGGTCATGCCCACAGAAATTCCTGCATGGCGGCTCCTCCTGGCATACTCTGGGTGAAATCTGATAACAGATGATACCCTGTGCCTAGCAAAGGATCCTTCACAGAATGCAGACAAAGAGCCTTTAAAATCATCTGATCCACCCCCCTTCCTTTTAAAAAACATCCAGTCTGATGAAGAGTTCTAGAGAGCTTGTGAAACATTGTGGTTGGTCTTATAAAAAGTATTACATGAGATTTTTGTTGGGAGCGGGGAGGTTGCTATGGACCAGCACAGCTATGAATAACAAATGTCACAACAATACTGAAAGTGGAAATTCAAAGAAAAATACAAGGGGATTTTTGTTCTGTTAAAAAGCTATGGACATGTCTGTGACTCCTCTCCTTTTCACTCAGGAATGACACAGTGTGGAGAAATGCCTTCCACCCAGGATGAATGCAACCCAATATTGCATTCATTACGGCTGCACTCTGTCCATGTATAGGAGCCCCCTTGGCAGAAAGGAGAAGTGGGGGGAAGGGGCCATCAAGCTCTCAGCATAGAGCTCTGTGCTGAGAGCTTGATGGCTTCTTAGTTATGCTAATGGTACTGGCAAAGCAGGACAACGACCCTGCTGCCATGTTATACCCAAAGGGAACAGAGACTGCTAACAGCCAAATGGCTAGAAAATAAATGCTTGCTTCCTTTGGGGGCAGGAAGATCAAAATGAGCCCAGGGGAGAGAGACGCCTACAGAGAACATTATAAATTCCCAGGACTTGAGGAAGGAATTGCCCTTCCATTTTGGACTGCTTTTTGGATGGGCATGAGCCATGATGGACTAAGCTTTCATCTAGGAACAGAGGACAATGGAGAGAAGTCCCAACCTGGAGATATAAGGTAATAATGAACTCTAAGCTGCCTAACAACTGTGATCAAATGACTGAAAGTGAACAAACTGAAACTAAACCCAGACAAGACAGAAGTGATGCTGGTTGGGACAGTGGAAGGGCATTTGCTCCTTACTTTTGAGGGAGTTCATCCCTGACACTTGCAGACTTGGTTAATAGTCTAGGAATTCTACTGAATCCAGTGCTGCTGCTAGAGAAGCAGGTAATTGTAGCTGCAATTAAGGCCTTCTCCCAACTCAGACTAGCCTGGAAAATGGCGCTGTACCTTGACACAGACAATCTGGCCACCTTGATTCATGCAATTTAACATTGAGCTATGACATTGTAATGCACTCTATATAGGCCTCCCCTCAGAGTCAACTTGAGAGACTCCCAATTGGTACAGAACTCTACCGCTTGATTGTTAGGAGGTAGGCAGAGCATGCATTTAACTCCCATTTGGCAGTCCCTCCATTAGGGCTGCCCATCAGTTACTGGGCTCCTTTCAATGTATTTGCTATCACACAAAGCCCTTCATGGCCTTGGCCCCTCTGCAAGGTTGGAGGTTCCTATTCAATGAACTGTCTACTGATCAGATTCCTCCTGCTTTCTTGATTCCATCCTGACTCTAGTTTTCCCTGTAAGCTTGGCTAGTGACTTGGTACATCGCAACTCCTATTTTTCCATACCGGCCTGTGGTCCTTTTTGCGAGGCTGATTCATGCTTGGAGATTCAGTGTGGTCTAGGTGAAGACCTTTGGACGCTTCCTTGAATCCATCCCTGTCTTTGCCTAACTGCCTTATGAGCCCAGTCCTCCTTACACATACTAAGATATCACAGGCCATATTGTATCAACTTTCTGATTAAGTTCTCTTGACCATCAAATGTTAAAAATATCCATTACCTTCTTCAGAATACATTTGTTCTGTTAATAAAGGGTCCCAGCTCAGAAACTCGGTTTTAGAACAAGATGAAATGTTTACTTTGACATCCGTGCATGAGTAAGAGCAGAGCTATGTCTTGTGAGGTCTTGTGTGAATTACAGCCATTTTGTGGTTTCATTTTTGTTTTTCAAGGGCTTTAGAAATACAGATTTAATCTAAACATTACTAGAAACGGGAATCATCCGAGCCATACCCTGTCTGCAGCCTTTGCAAGATACGAGTTCCTGCTGGAAGGCCTTAAAACTCTCAGCTGTTGGGGAGATAGCATATTAACAAGGAGGGAACATACTTACTAATACTATCAAATGCATTAATGGAGATCTTACAAGTAGGAAGCCAAGAAGGAAACACTTTGAATTGTGTTTACATAAATGAATTCTCATTCTAGATTGACAGACGCTAACACCATATGCATTTGAACAACAGCTTTAGTCTAGATATTTAAGTGTAAAGTGCTACCAAATTGCAGCTGACTAGTATTTAGAAAACAGCACCCTTCAAATCTCACTTATCTCCATTTTAAACATAGTCATTTTAATGCAACTGCAATATTTTGCAATTGCCATGATAAATGGGCATCTTTGGATCACCACAATAAAAAGGCCTTGAGTTATATATCCTGTACCTAGACTAAATAAGTTAATTCTTGTGAGATTCAATCAAACTCTTAAATCCAATTTGCATTAAGGGTTTTGACACAGGTTGACCTGTTACCGCAGCTAAATGGTGGGACTCAATATCAGTACCTTGCTATCAAATGTATCATATTCCTACATTCAATTTTATTTTAATTTATATAACATATATTTGGGCATGCTTATCTAAGATCAGCAACTCTTTGATAAGAATTTTTAATTGTAAGAAGTATCAAGAAGCAGATTTTCTTCAGTCTCATGAAATGGTTCTTACTCAGCACCCCAAATTTCAAAAGATCTGGATGGCTTACACCCATGAGGGCACTACATTTCTTACTGGGGCTCTTCTCAGAGAAAACCTCCCAGATTGGGGGAGAGGGGGGGGGGCGCACAGAGTCTCACAGCTCAGGCCTTGCAGAGTCAGACAAGTGCTCAAAAGCAAATCAGCTCAAAACAGCCTTAGAGATCAAATAGGGACAAATAAAGTGATCAGCTACTCACTTAAGACAAAACAATGCTCTAGAAACTGATGTCCTGGGTTTAGAGACTTACTGAAATTTGCATAGTCAGTGAAACAGAGAAAGGTAAATTAGAACCCTTTAGAGGTCTAGCTGTCTAAAATAATCTGTGAGCAATTACATTTTCAAAAGATGAACTTTGATATTTTAAACTATGTGTAAAGTGATATCAAGTCACAGCTGATTTATGACAACCCCAGGGGGTTTTCAAGGCAAGAGATGAAAAGAGCTGGTTTGCCATTGCTTGCCTCTACATAGTGACCCTGGACTTCCCTGGTGAATTCCCATTCGATACAAACCTTACTTAGCTTCTATGATCTGACAAGATCAGGCTAGCCTGAGTCAATATTTCACCTCCTTGTCCTATGAAGTCAAGAATTCACAGAATTCACAGTATTTTACAGCTGAGTGAGATATGAGTTTGAATTCCAGGGTGGTATGGTAGCACAGTATGAGTTTGTTCATGGGAATACATTCACAGCTCATTCTCATGATGAAAAAATCATAATTCATGAGTACATATATTACCTTCTTATGAAGGGGCATGCCAAATAAATCTGCTGACTAATTTATAATTTGAGAGAACTGTAATTTTGGCAAACTTTTTGGTTGTACTTGATTTACACTATGTAATCTGCCTTGAGTCTCAGTGAGAAAGGCGGCCTATTTATTGCCTTGAATGAATGAATGAATGAATGAATGAATGAATGAATGAATGAATGAATGAAATCTCAGCATTGTTGTATCATAAAAAATACAAAGACAAATTTCCTGTGATTGCTGTGGACTGGATCCCATACTGCCAACTGCCAAGGATTAGGCCCTCAAAATACTGCATGAGGGACAACTCTGCATTCTGCTCTGAGTGGGATAGGGGTAGGCCTTATAGTTCCTTATCTCCTAAAAGTAGAATCTTTGTATCCAGCCCAAAGTTACTCAAGAATATCTAGATCAGGGGAAAACAGTAATGCCCACTATTTCTTATGACTGTATATAAACGTTTGAATGAATGCTTTTACTGTGGTCAAATCCACATTACTCATTCTAAGTCGCATGTTCCCCGCATTCCCCACGCAATCCCGAGTGCCGGTCACATTACCTCATTAAACAGACGCATTTCATGCGCATTTCTCCCGAATATGTGGTCACAGGTTTTCAACAGGAGTTTCACGGTGGCCGTGAATGGGTCAATGCGCAATTTACGCGTTTTTTTTAAAAACCACCCCCCTTCCTGTCTCTCCAGCCGTTCCAAGAGTTCCTATTGGCTGATTCAACCTGCAAGTGCTCCGTAGTCTGCAAAAGACTGTTTTTGACTTCATAGCATTGGATTTATTGATTATGCTGTTCCTGAATCAAATCTGGTAGTTTGAAAAATCATTTTGGGGTGAATCCATCCTCAGAACGGACCCGCGAAACTTCTTTTTTAACTGTTTTTTATTTTTTTTATTTTACATTACAGTAATATCGAAATTATGAAATATCAAAATAATGACACTCCCAGGAAGTGAAACTTCAGTAAAATTCAGGCACTGAACTGTCCTGCATAGGAAATGCCCACGAAAGCTTCCCACATGCTTCCAAATTTCCAAAAAAGAAACGGGAGAGAGCCATCAGTGCTGTCAGTGGGGGAAAGAGAGGCATCATTATCTTCAATGATGTTTCTTTATAAGGCAAGATCGAAATAACGGAAAAGTGCGCTCAAAAAAATAAAAAAAAATGGGCGGGAAAAAAGGTCCCGCCCAAAAAAGCGGTTTTCGAGCGGCCGTGTGACCAGAGGGATGTGCGAGAAAGACAGATTGGAAGCAGGAATGTGAACGAAGAGGAAAAAATCGCGGATTGGAGGCAAACGGAAGATATCCGATAAACGTGGGTAATGGGTGAATGTGGATTCGACCTGTATCTCAAATGCTATTTGCACTATAATTTTAGTTGCTTCCAAAACATAATCCGTTGAAGTATCTTTCCAATTCTTACTGTGTTGAGTCTAAAAGTAAAAAAATACCCTCTCAACTAAAATGCAAGCAGTGTGTACTTCAAATAATTGGTACAAGTTTATATATTTAGAGATTTTTTTATGCTGCCTCTCCAGGAAACCTACTGGAGGTAGCTTAAGTTCCTGGAAGAGAGTGGAATTTGTTCTAGGAGGTACGGACCAGTATCTTGCAGTGAAATCTTGCAGTGTATCTCTTTAGGATTGCACTGTCTTTCGGGTCATATACAACTTCATACAAATGTTTACCAAGCATTTGGAACTCTGTTTGCTGCTACATACCTACATTATGTTACTATAATTTGGTAAACGTAGTGAGAATTCACTCATCTGATTTGAATTGCATCCCAGTGCTTCTTAACTAAATGACAGCTTGCAGAGTGTATGAATATGTAATAGCAATCACTAGATTCTCTCATCCATTCTGCTTCCCTTCCAAAAGGTTATTATCTCTATGAAAAACCTAGGAATTTGTACTCTTGCAAAGGAAGACTTCCATGAATGAGGACAGAAAGAGTTTTTATTGGATTATTTTTATTTCATTAATTTTAATTGTTGATTTTTAGATGCTTTGATTGATGCAAATTTACTTCCTTTAAAAAGTACCAATGTTACACATGCAGCAATCCATGCCTCTAAACGAGTGATCAATGTGATATAAGTTGGAACTGGGCAGACTTTTCCCATTAACTCTTTGGAAAATGTTCCATGACCACACTTGGCTCCAGAGAGAACCTGGAAATCATGCAATAACCTGCTCCACCCCTCCCTGAATTGTCTCCTGTAGTTCTCCAGGAGAAGGGCAGATGAAGCAGCAAGGTTCACTCCTCCAGTCTCACTGACACCAACTGCCATTTGGCTCCTGTCTGCCCAGAAGTATCATTTCATGGTGATGACACCTGGCCATTATGTAACTTGTATATAAGATAACAAAAGAGTCTAAATTTACTTTGTTCTTCTGCTTCCCTCCCTGTACTTTTGTGTCATGTATATTACAGTGAAGGTCAGCAATCCCCTGACATGCTTTCTAATCTTGCTTTAGGAATTAGCAATTTGCTGTGTCAGCTCCATTTCCCTAGCTGCATGAAAGTTCTGTTGGTGAACCAGGATAACTGTGAAAGACTGTGAAGTTCTCAGCCCACGACAAGTGCATGATATATAAACTGCATACCCCAGCAATGAAGAAAATGGGAGGATATCTAGTTGTTTTATTATTCTATGTGTATATAGGACCGCTTGCATTCCTGGAACAGTACATAAAATGGAAAATCTTTTGAGCCTTGTTCATGAATTTACATACACTGCAGCACAGGAGAGATCTGCTAAATAGATATTTGGTGCCATCAGGTTAGATAAACCTGATCACTAATTAAGAGGGGAAGAAAGGGTGGCTGTAATTAATTTTTTCTTCCCCCATTCTCCAAAGAAGTAACTGGCACTTTTAAAAGAGAAAGGACTGCACTTCTACTTGGTATGACTTTTTCTGTTACCCCTGCCAGCACAGATTCCTCCCCCTTATATTCATTAGAATAAAATGATTTATTATTAATAAAATAATTTTTTAATAAAACTTGGAAAAGAAAATATTTTATTTTCACAGTTAAAAGGCAGGATTTACAAATACTGGAGTGAAGAAGCATCCAATAAACACCATAAATGTCTTAGATGCTGTTGGAGATATACCAACAATGTTAAATTAAAGTCTAACATTATCCAATACATGTAATTCTCTCAATTCACATGATTTTAGGGACATTGATATGGGGTGTGTGTGTGTGTGTGTGTGTGTTAAAATTAAGGTACTCTGATATTGCATGGACATTTAAAAATATAAATCGTATTAATGTTATTTATTAAGGTATTCTGATATTGCATGGACATACATAACTTATATGATACCACAAAAAAGTCAACTCCATCATATATAATTATAATATGTGTGAAAGTTTGTCCAAGTGGGAGAAAAGCAGTTTCGCAGCATCCCCTTCATGTGCTATCCTAAATAGAGTTATATATGCTTCTAAATCCATGTACCTCAGTGAACATAGAAAAGTGTAACTTTGCTTTAGGATTACACTGGAAACCACTTATTTGGGGATGGTCAGAGATAGTACCAACCTAATACAAGTAGTTCAATTTTCCTTCCTTCTTTCTGCTGATTTGCATACTAGACTCCTGTCAGATGCAATATTTCAAGTGGTTTTCCTTCCAATAACCCCTCTGTGTTTTAAATTGTTACTTTACCCACCTTCAAATCCATAAAAAACTAAACAAATATATGCTGATGGTGCCATTGCTGCCAGAAAACAGGCAGCCAGCTTGTTAAGGAAGAAAGAGCCCAAAAAACAATGAATGTACAAACTACTGTTCTCCATGCTACTAAGTCAGATCAAAATATAGACAAAATGGCAGAGGTCTTCTGGTCATAAAGACCAATCAATATCAACCACAATTATATAGTTAGCCTTCCAAAGTAACATGATGTCTGGTAAACCAAAAAATCTGCTCCTGTTGGAGGCTGTGGATTCAAGACACGATATTGAGAGATCTGTAAATGTATTTCCTGCATTTTTTAAATGTGTAAAGACTAGAGTAAACACAGGTTGCCCCATTTCAGAAGGAAGCACAGCACAGAGGGAGAATGGTTTAACTCAGTGGTACTCACTCCATGGCTCACGGACAGCCACAGTCACAATTACTATCAACCAAAAGAGCCACATTTACTTCCCTCCCCAGCACAATACCTGCGCCTCAGGGAGGCACACAGCCACCTATTTCTCTACCTACCTATTTCTCTGGCAGCAGCTGTCTCAGGATGGAAACTGCCTGCAAACCACTAGCCCCACCAGTCAAAGGCCTTGCTCCCATTCCTGAAAGAGAGGGCAGGTGCCACACTGGGGAACAGTACTCTGAAGAGTTACAAGTGGCATCTCAAAGAGTCACACGGGGCTCCCAAACCACAGAGTGAGCATCACTGGTTGAACTCCTTTCTCCCATACCAGTTTCCCACCTTCAAACATCCTGCTGGAACTTGTATTTTCCCAAGGAGACAGGGGAGGAGAGGAAAGAAGGATGCTTGGGACATGGTAAAGATTATGGGGCTATCCCAGTCTGGATTATGCCCCCTTGCACCAGTACCTACTGCTGAAACATTTAAAAAACTGCATTAAATCACAATTCACAGATATCCAAATATCTCTCTAGTTTGGATCCCAGTTACTACAAATATCCTTGGGAGAAGGCTCTTAGAGAGGCACATGGAACAAAAAGAATCATTTCCTAACCAAAAGCTTTCGTCAAGGTTGTAAAATGAACAATTCAGAAAGGTATCTTTGCATAAAACATTCACAAAATAATAAAATAAAAAATGTTGTCACCTTAAACATCATACCAAGAAAAAAGAAACAGAAGCATAATCAGTGCAAACTTGTATATATTTTCTCATTCTGTGTAACTTGTTTAGCTTTTTTTTTAAGCAAAGGGCAACAGAAGTGCTGACCCCTGATGAATGGCTCTAAATTTACCCCTGCCACCTTCTTAGATTTTGCTATGTATTGCCCACAAACTCCTAAACGTTTCTTTGCTGCCATAATCCTGTCAAAGTTATATACTTTCACATCCTATTTATTAACTGGGAGAGATTATAGAACATATTTTACCTCTAATAGCATTTTAACTATGAAACTTGAATTGCAACTACTTAAAAAAATGAAAACTAAGGGCCAAGCTACACATGACGAATGACACTTGAATGGCAAGTATATTTCTCCCTGTTCACTTGCCCTCCACTTGCGCGCCACTCAATCCACTTGCCGTTCAAGTGTCATTCGTCACGTGTAGCTTGGCCCTATGAGACATGGTAAGTCACATTCTTTACCCCATGTAATATTCCAGATGTAATGTGCTTGAACTGAGTAATACACAGCCCCACTGTTAACGGTGCCTATAATAATAGATATTTCAAATAAAATTTCAAAATACCTGTTCGAGAGTCTCTCTACGTGAGGCATCTGACACAAGAAGAACATATGTTGGGAGATGCAATTGTAGCCGGTAAGGGTAGTTTAAAAAGACAGCGCCAGTGGCAGGGCAAAAGCTTTGCTATACAATGGAGCAGTGTGAAGGAGATGTGAAATGCCAGAAGGGAAACTTAAGCCCATTATAACCTCTCCAGGTCCAAGCCCAGTTCTGGAAGGCAGCTCCATCCCATTTCCATTCCTTGCTGCCCTCTTGTTGTGATCCCACACAGTTTTAGACTGCAGAGGTAAAATTTACAGAATTTCTTCTGAGGAGCAATCTCTGCTGGCTGTCTTTTTAGACTATGCTTCTCAGCTAACATTGCGGCTCTCTACACTTGATGAACACACGCCAAGGCATCCTGTGTAGAGAGACTCTAGGTCTGGGCCTTTTCTTTTGATAAATAAGAATGCTATATTGTGAATCTTTATTTTATATCAAAGCATTCTTTGACAGACCTCATGTGGTGAATGAAACCGCTTTGATGTGATGAAGCTCTATTCACTCAATAGAGAAAAGAGGGATCAATATTGAACAATTGTCCACATTTCTCCACAATGACAATAAAAGTTTAGCTGAACCATGGTCCACCAACTGTTGAAAATGAACAGCTATCCTAAGTAGAATTACTCCATTCTAAGTCTGCTGAAGCCAACTGGATGTAACTGTGTTTAGGTTTGCACTGCAAATGCTACACATGTATGTATGTATCATATTCGATACATATGGTTTAAAAAACATCATTCTCTTTCTTGTATATCGATTATTTTCCTCCTTAATTTGCTGAAGGACCAATAAAAATGTAGGACAAAGTGTGCAGTTCTAGTCCAAGCTCAGCCAAGTCTGCACTTGTAAGGCACATGTATATATCCAACTGAAATGTTATACCTACATGAGGATGTCTGGCTGTCATGCTGAGAGAACAGGCATGGAAGAGACTGCATTCTGTTATGCACTGAAGAGACTGAATGGGGATGCTGTGAACTATTTCACCAGGCCTCAAATTAATTTACTTGGATTCTAGAATTTGTGGAAAACTTTCCTAGACTGGAATCTGCTGTTCTGGAAATGATCTTCAGCTCTGCAGTTTGGGCAAGGTCTCCTGCTTCAGCTCCAGTCTCCTGCCACCACTTGGTAGGGCTGTGGAGGATAGGATTACCATTATCTCAGAGGGGGTGGGGGGTCCCCCACTCTCAGCCTCTGCCCCTCTTACCTGACCAGCAGGGGAGGAAGGTGTGGGAACTAGCCAAGAACACCCCAGAGTGTGCTTCTGTGTGCTCTGGAACTCTTCTGTGTCGTGCAATGGCATGACTGGGGTCATGTTGGGGTAGATTTGATAAAAATCACCCCCAAATGCTAGACTGGGGGACAATTTCTACCCAATCACCCTGGTGCAACCTACTGCTTCTGTATCAAGCCAGGAATGATGTTGTTCCTGGAGCGATGCGCAAGTGTTGTGGAGCGTGCATGCACTGTGCATTCACACATGGTGAGTGCACCTATTGCACCCCCCTGGTGACTGCCTCATCCCCTGCTTTGAGCTCTGGGGCACTGACAACCCTAGTGGGGAAGAAAGGGGGGGATATGAGTGACTTCGATATGCATGACTCTGAAGGATTCCCTAGAAGCACCAAGGTTTTACCCTGATGTGATTACATCACTTCCACTTTTGCACCAGAAGTTTGAATGTCCGTGCCCCCAGAAACTTCCTGCAGGTTGCCAGCACTGGGCTGGCAACCCTACTATTGAGTATTGGCTGTGGCTCAGTGGTAGAGCATTTTCTTGGCATGCAGAAGGTCTCAGATTCAACCCTTGGCATCTTCAGTTAAATATTTAAGACTGGAAAGCCACTGCCAGTCTGAGTAGACAGTACTGACCTTAGAAACAGAACTGGAAGGTACCCCCAAGGATCATCTAGTCCAACACCCTGCATAATACAGCTATATTCCTTCTCACCCCCGCAGCGACTCCTGCTCTATGCTCAGAAGAAGAGATAAACTTCCAGGATCTCTGGCCTGGAGGAAAATTCCTTGATGGACCAATGGTCTGATTCAGTTTAAGGCAGCTTAATGTGTTCTATCGATCTCTGTGTGTATATAAAAAAGAGAATGTATATTACCCCCATTCCTATAGAATTCCAAGAATATGACTTTGACAAAGAATATTGCTGTATTTGTTCTTATGCACAAAACCGGAAGTTTAACTTCTACATTCTGAAAACATTGCAAATTTTAGCCCAGGGACCTTCATTAACCCCTTTAGTTCGGCTCCTTGTAGCATCTTCTGGGCTGAAGTGGAAACCAGGGTTTTTCCTTTGAGGTGGTGGTGTGTCGTTGGTATCAGACAGATTATCGGAAGCTGAATTTCTGAAGCTGCATAAATTAGGTACAAGCCAAAAGAAAGACCTTCTCTTGTCCTGGGAAGGGAAGAGGTGATATAGTAAGGAAGCACAACAGGAAACTAGAGAGGTTCAGTTCCTTTTCATTAAGGTTTTATTCACTGATACCAAAAGCTACTAATGCAGGAGGTGCTTGTTCAAAAAAGTTGGTTTTCCAGTCTTTTGTATGGATCCATACCTTCCTGATATTTGATGCACATTTCATACTAATACTGGATTTAATAGTTTTATATCCTTCTCATCTACTGTGCAGACAAGTTTTATGCTATCTATATATTTATGTATCTGAATATGCAGAAGAGGAAAGAAGACCACCATATATCATTATCCTTTTGACAAACCAAACTGGGGATATTTCCAGTGGAGATAAGAATATTCCAAGATCTCTGATTATTGATTAAAAATTAAGCATATAACAAAAGACAGACTTCGGAGGATTTGTCTTTATGAATATGTGAACTTTGATTACCCAAACCTATCAATTTGGTGTCATCATCATCCACTTATATTCCCTTTTCCTAGATTTTTTTCTAGTTTCTGTTGCATCAGTTGCTAAACAGGAATTTAAGATGAGGGTGAGATATATCTTTTTTCAGTATGATATTAAGTGTTAAAATTACGTTAATTCAATTTCACCATGGGCTGTAAAATTATTTAACTGATTTGTCTAGTTTTGCAGTAAAGGATGCTTTTACATTGCTAAGATTTCAGTTAATGTTCTTTGCTGTAATAGACGGTAATACTGTAATGCCTAATATAAATAAGAACTTGTGCTTATGGTAAGGAAACATATCCTGTGTTATCTGTTTGTTGTTCTGTTACCCAAAATGTGCAACACATCAATCAATTAAGTCAGGAAAAATCAAAAGCTTTACTTGCAAACTTGTCACTCAAACTAAGGCATCATTTGATTTGACTGCTGAAAAATACTGAGATAAAAATGTTGTTAATTCTGGAGTCAATATCAGATAATGCCTTGGAATCTATTGTGTGTTGGCCCTGACTGGCTTAGGGTCGCCAGTCATTGGATACTACACTACTGTAATACATTCAATCTCTGGATTTTTTGATCTAAAAAAGAAAATCCAGGAGACGAATTATTACAATAGCACAATATCCAACAATATGAGAGTGTAGATAGTATTTTTTTTTAATATATTGTAACACCTATCTACTAAAGCATGAACATTCTGCACTCAGATTGGAAAATCCTGCTTCCCACTTCAAATCCTTTATTAAGTTTGTAGTAAGGTCATTCAAGATTAATAACAGATTAACCAGGCAGATGCCGGGTTCATTAACTCCGTGGAAACCAGAGTTCAATTAGGATTTCCTTACAATTTCATATAATTAAAAAAGAGGGTGGCTGTGGCAACAGACACTCTGCTGTTTAGATTTTTAGAATGCATTTAAAACAAACATAAGACAAGGCTACTCTCAATTAAATGAGGTTATAAATTTTGTTTGAAATTTTTAATATTTATGTTAGCGATGTATTTACTGCTCATTATTTTGCTTTCTTTCCTTTAAAATAGGTTCCCAGCTGCGCCAATAATGCAGTTCCAGGCTTGTTAAAATAGCTAGAAAGGATCATTTAGGTTTTAAAATTTTAAAATCCGACCATGCCACATTTTAATTATATGGGCAATTTGTAAGTAGCAATCACACTTCTTCCAGGTGAACAGTTCAGTGGTGACAAGTGTTAGCTTTCTGTCTCACGCTCAAGGAATTGGTTGGTTATACTTTTTATGTAGAAGAGATAGTCTACTCTTTCTTGACAGTTCTCTTTCTAATTGTATATAAAAAGATCTTCCTGGGAAGTCAAGTTTCCCTTTTCTAGATGCTTTGGAAGAATACATGGATCAACTGAGACTTTCCCGGATGTTGTGAGCTGCAATTTTGTCACCTATCTATGACATGCATCGGCATTCAAATGACAGTTCACTGCATCAAATAAATAAATGAAATTCACTCAACGGCCTGCTTTATCCCATCCGTCAGTGCCTCAGCCATTCATAGTGGTGAGGAGTCATATGAATGACTTTCTTAGCAGTAAGACACTGGCTCAATTCCAAAGATTATATTCAGGCTAACTTTGTTGCTTCTAGTCACTGAGAAGATATATACATGAGGATTCATGAAATTTCTTCTGCCCAGCATTGTCAAGGAGTTTAAAAAATATTGGTTCATGCTTTCTAACTTTCTCCTCTGCTGTGAAAAGTGAAAAGGAGTTGATGGACAATGGATACATTTCTCACTGTTGTCAATGGAAAGCAGAACAGCAGGGTCACTGGAGAAAGCCATGCAAGATGGTAGGCATACATGGTAAGGGTCATAGCTCAGTGGTAGATCACATGCTTTGTAGAAGGTTCAGCTTCAAACCTTGCTAGTGAAAGAATCTCAGGGAGCAGGAGTGGGAAAGACCTTTCTTTCCCAAAGACCTTGGAGAACCACCACTAGTCAGAGTAAGCAACTCTGAATTTGATGGATCAATGGTCTGGCTCGGTATACAGCAGCTTTGCATATTAGTTTAAATAAGAAATTGGAAATCACTGAATACTGGATAAAATAGATCAAGTTTGCAAAAGCAAACAACAATATGATCAAGACATTTAGTTACTGGAATTCTTTTGCACATGTTACATACATATTTAATTTCACATCTTAGGGAGCAAGTCTAAGGAGGTCCACTTAGAAATAAGTCCCATTTTATTTACTCTCAGCAGTGTTCTTAGGGTTACAGGATTGTCATTCTCTTAAAAATCTTTACATTTTCAGTGGCTGAATTATAGTAGCTATCCTCCCATGGGCAAGCAATAATAATAATAATAAAAAACACAATGCTGACTAACCATTGGCTTAGAAAGCCTTTTTTTTTTTTTAGCCAAACCAGTTTCCTGAATTCCACCATTATGTCACCAGAATGTCTCAAGTTTGGCTGTGTGTGAAAGAGAAAGGACTATAAAAAGTAAATATAAGATAAAACGAAGCAGTATAAATAAGAGGGTGAAAGAATTGGAAGCACCGTTGCAAGAAGATATCCTCAATAACAGGTTTATGAAATCATATGGAAAGAAAGCCAAAAGATGAGCGCTCAAGAAATACAAGACAGATAACCAACTGAATTAGTTAAAATGACTCAGACTTGCAACTCTTGGCTCTGAAATTTACAGCCTACTGTGGTAAGATTACACAACTGGGCACTAAAAATGGTTCCAAATTCTAAGACTGGTTCAAAATCCAAGAATGGTTCCAAATTCAAGCACATCTGTCCGTTAAAAGGTTGCTGTCCTCACTTCTTCAGAAGTGAGCCGTGGCTCATGAAAGCTCATACCCTTCCACCATATTTTGTTAGCCTTATAGGTGCTACTGGATTCTTGCTCTTTTCCACTGCTACAGACAGACTAACACAGCTACCCATCTTGTTTAACTTCAGTTTGTTTACTAGTTTAAAATCCATTCACACCTACATTTTATCTTGTAAATAAAGTTTTGGTTTGTTTTGTTTTGATCCTGGCTGGCTTGGAATTGTTGGCTGACGGGGAAAAATGTACCACACACGCACAAACTCTCTGGTCACATTAAACAAGCCTAGTTTAAATGGTGGCAGTGTATGTATAGGAAAAGTAACCTCTGAGTTCCCTTTCCCCCAATAGCCCTGGGCTGTAGCTGGGTGAGGGGAGGTACATATAGGGAACTGGCTTCTGTCTGGTGGAGCCTTTGGAAGAGGGAGTGGGGACACTGTGAGGATCTGAGTCAGGGGGGCTCTCTGCCTGCTGTAGTAGAGGCTAGATAGGGGGCATGTGGCTCCCAGCCTTTACCTACCTGGGTGGCAAGGCGTGTGAGGCGAACTCCCCTGTTATAACTGGTAACTCATACCCTGTGTGCACAGATATGACTGGCAGGCACTGGCCCGCCTTGAGGCAGAAGAAGGCTCTGCACTTAGCTAGGAAAGCAGCAGGATGTAACGAGTAGGGGTGTGCAAGGCCTGCCTGTTTCAGTAAACCTGATTTGGTTTTAACTGAATCAGGAAACCGTTTTGGTATTCGCGTTTCGGCTTAATTCGGCCATTGTTTTCAATGAGAAAACCTTCTCCCGGCTTTCCAGGAGTCTGGGGGGCCCATTTTCTTTGTGAATCACACCAAAATTGGTGGAGACCTTCTTCTAACTCTCCTCTAACTACTCCCCA
Source organism: Eublepharis macularius (assembly GCF_028583425.1). Lineage (NCBI taxonomy): Eukaryota > Metazoa > Chordata > Lepidosauria > Squamata > Eublepharidae > Eublepharis > Eublepharis macularius. The sequence continues at coordinate 46,936,287 of NC_072800.1, forward strand.
AGTTTCAGAAAGATTGCACTTTGGGGGGCCATGTTATGCCCCCCCAAACAAGGTGCCCCCATCCTCCTACACTCTCCATGGTTCTCTATGGGGAAAAACAAGTCCTCTTTCTAGGTGGCTTGGGGTGGCATTTTGCAAGCAAAATGCACCCAACTTTCAGGGGACCTGCTCCCACCAGTCCTCCCACCCTCCACCAAGTTTCAGACAGATTCCACTTTGGGGGGCCATTTGGTCTCCCAAAGATGCTGCTCTTAGCCCCCCCCCTTTCTCCATTATTTCCTATGGGGGAAATAAGAGAGGCTTGTCTGGCTAGGGGTGGCATTTTGCATGTAAAAGGCCCCCAAACTTCAGGGGACCTCCTCCTACCTGTCCTCCCTCCCTCCACCAAGGCTCAAGCAGATCCCACTTTGGGGGGCCATTTTATGCCCCCTCCCAAAGGTGGTTCTCCTGCCACACCACTTTGTCTTTCTACTGTGGGGAAGACTTCCACACCACAGAAACACATGGGTTTGGGGCTGCCAATAGCCACAACCACAGTCCACCTGCACCCAAACTGCCAAATACCACACACACCCTCCCCAAAATCTAACCTCCCCTGTCCTGTGGCCAGCCACTTTCTATTGATTCCTGTTATGGGAAAATCTCCTACAGCGGGAACCCATGGAATTTGGCATCTATGGCCACAGGCACAGTCCCCCTTTTAAATCCACCCCCACAGCCCCACACTGACCCAAAGACACCCTCCCCAACATTCCCACACAGGACACTACCCCAGGAGCAGGTTGGCCAGCCATCCTCTATTGTTCCCTGTGATGGGAACTTTTAAACTCTCTTTCCCAGGGCAATTATTCACAGCCCAGGGGTGCCACAATGGTGGGCACACTCCTGAGTGTGAGCTTGTCCCTGTGAAAGAGCACCTGAACCACAGACACCCTCCCCCAAATTCCCCCACCACCTACAGAGATGGCTGGCCAGCCAGCCCCATTGTTCCCTATGATGGGAACCAACTGCACAACAAAGAACAAAACACAAATACACACTGAATAAAGTTTTTTTAAAAATATTTTCTCACTTTCAAAGTACAAGTAGGCAAAGCATTGTGACACATTACACCAGCAGTCCCCCACACAGAAAAATAACACAACTCACTTAACATCAGAGAATCACAAAAACACAATTCCTGTCAAAAACACTTTATTTCTTTAACATCTGTAGGTTACACAGCAGGGGGGCACACCAAAGGGCATGCCAGCAGTATCTTACACAAAAATAACACAACTCACTTCACATTAAAGAATCACCCAAAACACAATTGCTGTCAAAAACACTTTATTTCTTTAACTGCTTTAGGTTACACAGTAGGAGGGCACAACAGGGCATGAAAGCAGTCTACTACACAACTCACTTCATCGTTTTTGACAGCAATTGTGTTTGGGTGATTCACTGATGTGAAGTGAGTCGAATCACCCAATCTTTCTGAAACTTGGGGGGTAGTTAGAGGATAGTTAGGAGAAGGTCTCCACCAAGTTTGGTGTGATTCGGACAGAAAATGCCCCCCCCAGACTCCCGGAAAGCTGGGAGAAGGTTTTCTCATTGAAAACAATGGCCGAATTGTTTCGGTAATCTCTGTTTCGGTATTACCGAAATTTTTCGGTATTCAGAAAAAGTTTTGGTAATACTGAAAAAAACCGAAACAGCCCTGATTCGGTAACTTTAACCTAATCCGATACCGAATTGCACACCCCTAGTAATGAGAGGAGTGCACTGAAAAAAATTCCATTTCTGTTTCAGATCCAGGGTTTCTGAATGAACTACCGTTTTGGTTCTTTTTCTGGATGGGGTGTTGCTGAATCAGATCTAATCCATTTATTTTTTTATTGTCATGAGTTTTGGTCCTGTTCTTTGCAATGAAGATTTTGAGGCTCTTTAGGGCAACTGTTTTTGCACTTAATGGCACCAAAACCACATAGAACACAGTCCTCTCTCTAAATCATTGATCCTGTTGGGAGATGGGAAGATCTAAATTCTGGTCATTATAGGTTAACACATTTGTTTTGATCCTGTGAGACCTAACCTGGAAGTATAACCTTGGCTTAGAGTCAATTCTGTTCAGAAACTACAAAAGGGTTAATTACCAGCAAGCAGGCATGAGACGCTGACGCTGACGCAGATGCTGACACAGACGCACAGCCTTGCTACTGTATAGCCTGGTTACTTTTGTTTCTTACTAGCTAGCTATTTGTTGTATGTATGACTTAACTTGTTTATTGAAGTACTTAATTTACTGTTACAGATAAAGACTTTATTTTTCTCAACAAACGGCTCTTCTTTCCATGCCTCTACCTTTTATCCTGTAGACCTGGAGTTGGCATGCTACACAGTTTGCATTAGCTGACTCTTACATTTCTACATTCCTGATTCCTGGTCAGTTGGCATACCACACTGGAATCAGGGGAGTAGTGTCAATATGTTTCATCTGAGCATAATAAGTCTCTCATCCTTCTCAGAGCACAATATTCCCATACACTCTAAGTAATATTCTTACATGTCTTAAGGTCCACTGTGTTCCTCCCGCTATGCTTCATAGATAAGACAAAAGCATGATCACAGCGTATCTGCTTAGCTAGCTGTGACTGGTTTAGAATGTGTAACTGTTGCTATAGACATGTTTGGTCATTGCTCTTTTCCGGGACTTCCTGAAAACTTTCCAATAAAGCCCTCGCCTCCGGAAGGAGGGACAGACTTTGCATCTGGATCACGGTCTCCTGTTGTCACTACATTATCCCAGAGATCCAAGTTTTTCCTCAGTTACACTAGACACAGAGAACAACAATGGACCCTAAAGAAGGCAACTGTCAGCGGGTGCACACTATGGTAGGAAACTGGATGGCAAAGGGGTAGCAGCGCAGCAGCGTCATTAAAAACAGTCTTGCTTTATTTTAAATTTTCTTATTCTATAGTGCCAATAAATTATTACCTTTACATCCTGCTGTTACCTTTTGGTGCCTTGTTTGCTTGTGCTTTGTTGTTCTGTTCCTATGATGAGGTGGTATGCTCACATTAATCTCCACCAATCTCCATCACCCAAGTGCAGGCTGGCAGCATGATTGTTTGAATCCCCTCGACCCCTGCCCAAACTGACCTGTGTTTTTTCCATACACTTTCCTTTTGCTACAAGCACACAGGATTGTTTTTGAAAGAGCAGAGTGGGCAAATGGCTTGCTGGAATGGGGGTGGTGGTGGTAGAATAATCCTAAACAGGTCTACTTGGATGTAAAACCCATTTTATTCAATAGTGCTTACTCTCAGGGAAGTATCTTTAGAATTGCAGCCTATGATTGGAGTCTGCACATTCCCTCTTCCAAACATTTCCAAAGCTGATAGGCGGGGTGGGATTTCCCTTTGCAAGTACCTGATTAACAGGGAAACAATGCCATTGCCTAGATAGTGACAGAGAAAAAAAATGCGCTCATGCGCACTGCATGCCCACCAACAGTTAATATTGTACGGGTTCTCTCCCCTTGGGATTCAATTGGTGAATGCTGTTAAGGAAAACAAGATGCTGCCATATAGGCCCAGGGCCTGCCTGCTGCCGCCACTGTTGTGAGGTAATAACCAAACCAAACACACACACTTTTTGGTGGAATGGTGCTGTTACAATTTGGAATCCCAGATTTAGTTCCCTGTTCTGGAAGCTGCTTTAACTGAACAAAACACTGATTTCTGGGTGTATTTCTGGTTCATTTGTTTCATTTTGCACACCCCTATCTAACTGTTGTTGTTTGTGTATGCTGTGAAATGCAAAGGTTTGAGAGTCAGAGGAAGCTCAAGCATATGGGGTGATATTATGGCAAAGCATTTTTGTGCCTAATTTTGCCAAAGTATAGATAAGAATCTTAAACCAATATTGTTGATTAACAGCTATTAACCACTGACGAAAAGTTGTTGCATTTTACTAATCCCTGATGAACACTAATTCATGTGAATCTTTTCACTGAATACTGCAAAATTTCACTAGCGTCTATTTGACTTGGCTCCAGGATTACCTCTTCCTCTTCAAACAGGGCTTATTTACATATTACCTTACTAGCTAACTAATCATTTATTTCCCTTAATTATTTCACATGCTTTGAATGTATTAGTTGAAAGGACACTTGAAAGGACAGCACACAATATGGATTAAAATATACATCTGTTTATACTTTTATATCACAGCAAATGTCAAAAATTTTGTCTTGGTCACAGTGTCTGCAGAACTAAAGATTCAACACAAAAATTAAATTAAAAGGACCTCACAGTTGACTTCAATCATGGACTTTGAACCAGGTTATATTGCTATCTAGCTTTCAGCTGCTTATTAAGAGGATAACTAACTCAAGTGTCTGCTTTTTCTGAGAACAATTAAGGGAGAAAATCAGTGTGACAAACTAGTGTGATATAGAGCAACATTCACTGGCAGCAAGATGAAAATGTGTTATGTAAATCAACATGATAACGGCTCTCTCCATTCAATGGTTTATATTGTATTTCCAGAGAATAAAATAGTCATGAGAATGAAAATAATAAAAGAAAGAGTCAGGCTGTAGTTATTGTGTAAATTTCTTCCCAAGGATGAGGGGCAAATCCTCTCAGTAAGGTTCATTTGTGTCTTGGTATTTTTTTTTAAAAATGTATTAGACCTAAAAGACCTGTCAGCCATTTGGACAGATTCCTCTTCACATGCCAGTCCTAATTCCATAAAAGCTTTTGTCCTCTATTTTAAGCAACTAAATTAAGATAAAGCGAAAAATGAAATTAAGGCCATGGATGGTATCTGAAAATGCAACAGACCGCCAACTCCCCCGCAACAAAAAGATAAATATGGATTACCCATGATGCATAGCTAATCCAGAATGTTCTGTGGGCCCACATGGACTATTATAAAACAGGTTCAATATATTTTAGTTTGTTTTCATAAACTAAACAGGTGCTGCCGATATGTTTATGTTTTCATAAACTAAAGGCAGGTGCTGCCGATAGTAATTACTCGGTGCTTGCACAGGGGACTACCTTTACCTTTACCACCTTAAGACTAACCAACTTTATTGTAGTATAAGCTTTCGAGAACCACAGCTCTCTTTGTCAGATGCATCTGACGAAAACAGCTGTGGTTCTCAAAAGCTTATGCTATAATAAAATTCTTTAGTCTTCAAGGTGCTACTGGACTCTTTTGCAACTACAGACTAACACGGCTAACTCCTCCGGATCTAGGAGCCAAAATGAAATTCCTAGGCACCATGGCAACCTGGTGCCAGGTATTTGTAAAATCTACATTTGAAAAACTCATGACCAAATTAATCTTCTGCCTTAACTCCTCCTCCTCCCTTTTAACTTGACCCATAAGAAGGATTCTCAGTTTAATTTCCATATACATCTGAAGAAATGAGCAGACACTTGTGAAAGGTCATATTGAAATAAACAGTGCTCATCTTTAAGGTGCCACAAGTTCATTCAACTTGTATAAAGCATGGAATAAATTACAGTTCATCTTTTTGCTCTGGCAAAATTCTTTAAATGATAGATATTGGTTAGATTGTATGGCTTGCTTTTTATGCCCATGCCCACACTACTATATATTCAAAAAGTGATAGTAAGATTTGCCATGTTCATGGACAGATATTAAAGCACTACAGAGGCACTAAATAATAAGCTCAAAAATCTGAAACTGATTTTTAAAAATTTCACTGCATGTTCTTTTAAAAACTGCAAGCAGTGGGAGAGAAGTAATTGGGGGCAGTGGCAAGAAAGTCTGATCAGGTATTAAAAAATCTAATCATATATAAAATGCAAGCAGACGTATCCAAACAACTTGCCAAATGGTCAGCTTCCTGCTCATAACTGGCCAACAGGACATGAGCTGAACTGGTGGGTTTCAGAGCATAAATAAGCAGAGAATGCAAGGCAAGCAATTTTTAAAAAATGTCTTTAGCAATTTAGTTAAGTAACTCCCTTTAGATCAATTTTTTGAAGTGACAGCAACAGTCTGGTCCTGGACACCACTGTACCAAATTTGTTATGGTTTAGCATACTTGCATATAAAACTCAACATTTTAATAGCACTTAATAAACAAGAAAGTTCTGTTAGTATTTGTAACCCAGTTCTACATGTCTGCTTTAGCAGTATTGTCTCCAGGGCTCATTTTGAGGGGGAATGTGCAGGAACGCAGTTCCAGCAGTTCTCAAAAGAGGTCACATGTCAGGTGGCCCCGCCCACCTGACTTTCGGCCATTTTGGGCCTGTTTCCGCTGGGATCGGGGCCAAAACCACCTGGATTGGGTCAGTGCTGGGCGGGGGACACCTCCCCTGCCCAGTACCGACCTGATCTGGGCTGTTTGGGGCCTGATCCATACCAAAACATGCTCAATATGGCCATTTTGAGCCATTTTGGGCCCATTTCGGCCTGGATCGGGCAGTTTCACCAGTATTGGGGCCAAAACGGCCCTAATCAGGCCACTGCCAGGTGGAGGAACACTTCCCTGTCTGGCAGCAGCTGAATCCCAGCCATTTCAAGTCTGATTCTGGCCATTTTGGGCCCAATTCAGGCCCCAAATGGCCAGGATTGGGCTCAAAACAGCCAGGATCGGTTCCAAAACAGACAGGATTGGGCCTCTCCCACACAGCAGCAGCTTAATCCTGACCATTTGGGGCCCCTTTTCAGCCATTTTCAGCCCCTTTTTGCCATTTTGGGCCCAATTTCAGCCCTGAATGGCCAGGATTGGGTCCAAAACAGCCAGTATAGGTGATGTCAGGGGGTGTGGCTATGCAAATCAATCATGCTAATGACACACTTCTAGTGATGTGAAGGGGTGTGGCATATGCTAATGAGTTATGCTAATGAGTTCTTCCAGCTCTTTTTCTACAAAATTACCCGATTGTCTCCCATACTGAGGAATGCACTACTACAGCTAAAGCAGAACTTGCAAGAGTGCCCTAGCACAGTGGATTTGTATGACATGCTAACTGGAGAACGGCACAGAAATTTGTGCTCTTGAATTGATCTTTCCAATAGTCCTTTAGATTTTATATATAGCTTGTTAACAAGCCATCCAATATTCTCAGCTCCAGGCTAGAACACACTATCTATAGGGAATCTCTGGCCAGTCAGTAGTCTTGATATGTGTCCCAGTGACAACAACAATGTACACTTGTTGTGACACTGTGGCAATCCCACTGGTTGTGACATTCTGCCTGCTGAATAGACATTGTGCCTGACCCGTGGTACTCTGGGAAATAGCACATCTTTGCACTTGACGGGTTCATTAGATACACACAATGAAAATACTGAGGGTAAAATCCTGCCTCTATCAAAAACAATAAAATATCAATTAATTTTAAAAAGAGGTGTGCAATCTTAGTTGCACACCTTGGAATATTATTGTTTAATGTTAATTCCCATATTTAAATTAGAAATTTAAAATAAATGAACTGGAGAACATAGCACTATAGCACAAACATAAATTCTACTGATACCAGCGGAAGTGACATAAAATACAATGTATAACTCTATACTAGACTAAAGCTCTAGGCAGCGCCGGATCTAGGGTTGCCCGCGCCCGGGGCAACCCTAGGGCGACCACCTCACGCACACGCAGTGTGCGCATGCGCTCCCCGCCCTGTGTGATGACATCACTTCGGCAACATCATCACATAAGGCGGAACGGTGGAGGCAGTGTGTGGGGCTGGGAAGCTGCCCGCGCCATTCGCCTCCCTGCAGGTGAATGGCATGGGTGGCCTCGCAGCCCCCCCATGCTGCTTTCGCCTGCCCCGCAGGACAGGGGGCAGCTGGCTTGTTGCACACCCCTTGCCCTGCAGGGCAGGCAAAGGGCAGTGCGGCCGCCCACGCCAGTCGCCTGCCCCGCAGGACAGGGGACGGCCAGCTGCCCCCTGTCCTGTGGGGCAGGCGAATGGTGCAGGCAGCCCCGCAGCCCCCCGCGCTGCCTTTTGCCTGCCCTGCAGGACAGGGGGTGCACAGCAAGCCAGCTGCCCCCTGTCATGCAGGGCAGGCGAAAGGCAGCGCGGGCGGCTGCGAGGCTGCCCGTGCTGCTGCCTGCACCCTCTGGCAGCTGGCAGCTGCTCCTGACGCCCCCTCTCTGGTGGTGCCGGGGGCAGACTACCCCCCCTGCCCCCCCTCTATCTGGCCCTCGCTCTAGGCCTCATATACATAGCTCAGTGTCAGTGTGATGATACTACTGTTAATTCTTTTGGGTAGTATTTATATACCAAAAAAACCACAGTAGCTAATAGCAGTTCATCACGACTATTATGCAATATGCCAAAGAACCCTGACATGATCAAGGAAGTTCACATACCACTTGTAGTAAGCCATTATGGGAAAGTCCTGGATGAGAACTGATCTGTTAATCGATTATTTTTCCTATATATAAATGTATGCTAATGACTGGCTAAAACTCTTTGCAACCAGACTTAAAATGCTAGGAGTTTGTAGTCACAATAGACTGCTCAGTACTAATTGTTAGGGTATAATTTGTTCTTTCATTTTATTTATTTAGTTATATAATATATGTGAAGCACATGGCACATGCAAGAAGTGCTATATAAACACTTAAATTATTATTACAATATTTTATTTTATCATGAACAAAGAAGAGCCTATAACACTGTGCTAAAAATGCTTAAAACAAAGGAATGCACTAAAACAATTTCTGAATTGCATGATAGTAAGCAAAATTATACCAGTCTAGATTATCAATTCACATGGATTCTGATCCACTCTTTCCAATGTTATTCTATCCTGATAATCCTGTCCTTTATTCAGTTGTAAAGGCATTCAGCTTGCTTTATAGTTATGCAGCGCATGAAAGGGCAGATGGAATTAGGAAAGTAGATTAAATCAAATTAATATGAATCAAAGGGAGATGCCTGTTTTGTTCCACCCCAAAGTTTTTAAAACTGGTTTCATTGTTAACAGCTGGAGATGACCAAATCTCTTTTCAGACATCTAGATCATCAAAGCGCCAGCCTTGTGAATACAACGAAGCATGCATTAAGATCTCAAAAGCAGAGAGGGCCATGAAGGAGAGCAGATGTCAATCCTCTGTTACAACCCAAGTCCTTCTCTGCAGCAGTTCTTTCTTTGTTGCAGCTTTCCAGGCCAGCTGGGAAAATAATCACTTTCAACATAATACAACATAAAATAGGTTCAAACAAAACAAAAACAAAACACTGGACTAGTGAAGCCAGGGCAGGGGGGGGGGATGCTGACTTTAATGGGATATCTTCTGGAACTCATAAATTAAAACAATAGCTGAAAAGCCTTTTCAGGGATACAGGAGAAAGTACATCCCTTATATGTTATAATCACCACAATGAAATACATAGGAATTAAGCCTCACCTATTTTTTATCAAGAAGAAATACGATTTGTTATTAGGAATATGGATTAAACAAAATTAATATGAAATCAAAGAAAGACTCCTATGTCAAAGAAAGACTTAAAAGTTTTAAAACTTGCTTCATTGTTAACAGCTAGAGATCCCCAAAGCAAAGGATAAGATTTTGGAAGAAGAAAGCTGTGACTCACAAAAGCCTTTGCTATTAAAAAATTCTTATTTTTTAAGGTGCCCTAAGATTCTTTGTTGTTTTGGCTGCAGCAGACTAATTGGGATGCCCTTTTGGAGTTGCACATTTCCATATCTCTTACTATATCACCACCACCACCACCAATAATAATAATGACAACAGTAATGCTTGGCATTATACACTGTATATTCAAAGCACTTTTGTATATATTATCTCATACTTATAATAACATTGTTCAATAAGTCAATATTATTGTCTTATTGATGTGACTACTATCTAAACATAAATAGTGAATTAATGACAGGGGCTAAATTAGAACAGGGGACTTCAGCCAACACTTTTAATGATCCCATTCTACCAGCTCTCTTAAGCCTATTTAATAGTATGCAAATCTGTCTATATGAACTGAAAGCAGGTACCAAATAACATCTGCAGTTTTGCATACTTTGCCTGTTGGAGCCCCCGCTTTCTGGAACAGTCAGGAAGATTCTCATGCTTTTGTCATTCCACAAACTATGTAACACATAATTGTTCAGGAGGGCATTTTTATAAGGACAATAGGCCTACATTATAAAGGAAGGTTTCTGGAAGTCACTTCTATAAAGGAACTGTTCCACCATGTACATAGCTTATATTAAGTTTTTGTACTTATTATTAGACTGTTATTTCCCCTCCAGTTCACTGGAAATTTTTGTCATTCTGAGTACAGCAAGATCACAAACGCTATCATTTGCAGCACATCATATTCTAGTTCAATCTAAATTTCACTGTCTTAATTCACCCGATACTTTCCTGATACTGAGAAATGATTGCTACAGAAAGCTATACAGAACAAAGGGAGTGACAATTCTAAACTTTCTTATTCTTTTCAACCTACAGCTTGCACAATGTGGATATTTCTCTTAGGTTTCTGTTTTCCTAAAGAGTGGTAGGCTGTACATTCTAGGCTGCAATTCGTGCAATCACAGAGAGTCAGAAGGACATAAGAAAGACCGTTCATCTACCAAACCCCCGTAAAACAGCCTGTGCCATGAAGATTCATGTGATATTTTTAAAAAACCAAACCTCTTTATACTAGAAGCAAAGATGCACTCCCTTGTTTTTAATCAGACAGGGGAGAGTGCAACACACAGTCTATGTGCTTGTCTTATAAGGTGAAGTGAATCAGTGGGAGATCTAGTATAAAAATACCAGCATCATGACTCATACGGAGTCATGACTGCTTTGTACCTGCTGCTTCATTACACTTCAACTCTGGCAAAAGCAGGGCTTTTTTTCAGCTGGAACGCAGAGGAACGGAGTTCTGGCACCTCTTGAAAATTGTCACATGGCTGGTGGTGTCGGCCCCTGATCTCCAGACAGAGGGCAGTTTAGATTGCCCTCTGCGCTGCTGGAGCGCCGCTGGAGCGGTGCGGAGGGCAATCTAAACTCCCCTCTGTCTGGAGATCAGGGGCCGATGCCACCAGCCATGTGACCATTTCCTGGCTGGCAACATGGTCAGCACCATTCTGGAAGATCCACTGGCTGGAGCAGAAGCTTCTAATCACAACTGGCTGCCAATCTCCAGGCGGCAGCTGGACAGCTACTAGAGTGCATCTGGCCGGAGGGGGTGACTGGAGAGCTTCACATTTCAATGGGCTGCCATCTCCATGGAATGGCTGCAGATCTTCCAAAATTACAACTAGATGCCTGCCTCCAGGCAGTGACAGATCTTCTTGAATTACAACTGGCTGCCAATCTCCAGGGGGTGGCAGGAGATCTTTTGAATTATAGCCAGCTGCTTGTCTCCAGGCAGCAGCAGAAGATCTTCTTGAATCGTGAATGGCTGCCAATCTCCAGGGGGTGGCAAGAGATCTTCTGGACTTACAGTTAGCTGCCAGTTTCCAGGTGGGGGCTTGGGGTTTTCTTGGGTTACAGCAGGCTGCCAATACCCAGGTGGTGGTTGGAGATCTTCTTGAATGAAGACTGATGGCCAATCTCCAGGTGTTGCTGGAGATGTTCAAAAAGTTTGTTCCTAACTTCCAGGCAGAGTTACAAGTAGCTGCCAGTCTCCAGGGGGTGGCTGGAGATCTGGACTTACAACTAGCTGCTGATTTCCAGGCAGGGGCTTCTGATCTTCTCGAATCAGACAGACAGCCAATCTCACAGCTGACAGTCAACCCCAGGTGGTGGCTGGAGATCTCCCAGCATTAGGAAGGTCACCAAACCTGACTCGGTGGATCTAAGGAAATCCTATGAGGAAAAGGGGGGGACAGGGTTTGCCAGTCCTATTCAAGTGGCGCTTAGACACTAAGGGACAGCAAGGCAGCCACTGAGCCGGAGGAAGGGTCCAGGCAGAGGGCGTCCGGCTGTGCACACTCCAGGTTGTAGTAGAAGGACAGCGTTGGGGAGCCTGGAGGGGGTGGGGCAGAGTGCCCCGGCTGACATAGGAAGCACGTAGCAGTACATGTGGGAGGAGACCTGGTTGGCAGCTTCCTGCTGAGGGAAGCCAATGGGCACAGTGCGGGCATGATCGTGTGATGGGTGGGGCTATGGGGACACACCCAGCAGGAGTGCCCCGAGGCTCCAGAGAGCAGCGTCCATGAGTGCTCCTCCATCCCAAACTCCTAGGAGTCCCACCGGGGGGGGCGCCCCCAGTAATGCTGGGAGAGCACCGTCTGATGCAGCCATGGTCCACCCTGCAGGGCCCAGGCAGGGGTACTTGGCCAGGCATGGGCATGGGCTGAGAGCGGGTGGACAGGAGGAGCCCCAAGAGTGAAGCAAGGGAGTTGTTCAGCTGGCCCTGACAGTGCATCGGAATGATCTTCGCCCCCCTACTTGCATGCCAGGGCAGGGGGAGGTACCGGGTCATGCCAAATGGATGCTAAGCAGCAGGGCTGCCTTCAAAACTTTCAGCATCAGGTATGGGAAAGGGTGCCACAAGAGGCGGCAGTGACAAGATTCCTATGGGGGGGGGGGTCCTGAGGGTGCTGCCACCCGAATTGAGCGACAACAGAGCGGTCCGCTCTTGGGGTAGATGATAGCCCCCCCCCTCAGAACACACAGGGGCACACTAGATAACTCAGGAAAGGCAGATGCTGCCGATAGCAAGACAAGTTGGGGGGGGGCTACGAAGCGCAGAGTGGGTGCCCTGCAGGAAGCTGAGGACACCGGGTAGTGAGCCAATCCCGGTCACCCAAAGTTTGCTTGCACAGGGCTGGCCCTAGGGTGAGCCTTCTGTGCACCTGGCCCAGGCAACAGCAGGAACACAGGTGCAGCACCAACACATACGGGCCACAAGGGGGATGAAGGCTGATTCATGGGTGTGGAAAGCATGCCTGGTGGACCTCAAGGGCATCTCGTCCAGGCACACTTGTGGAGAACATGGGGGGATGGATGTGATAGGACAAATGACAGCAGACTTCAGACCAGTGGGCAGGACCAGGTACGCTCATTTAGTATCACAGGCATTGGCCGCGGCTCTCACGCCACAGTGTGTCGGTCAATCTTGGACCGGTGGGAGACATGGGCGAGCCCCCGGCCCCCACAGGTGCAATGCTCCCCAACCACCACAAACAAGCGGAGCCTTCCTGACCTGGACCAGGGCCCGGGTCCTTCAGGGGAGCCTGGTCAGCATGCTGGGGGACATCCTTCTCCAGGGTTGGCGCAAGGTGACAGGACAGCTGGTGAGTAACAGGGTCCCTGCTGGGAGGGTTCAGCTGACCCACCTGGTACAGGGGCAGCCACAGAAGCAGTGGCAGGGCTGCCAGCAAATCACATACAATTCGCCAGGGTGATGGGCCTACAGGCTGATCTGAGACAGGCTAGGGGAGGGTCAGCCGACTCACTCAGGATTGCGGTGGTCACCGCTGTGGCAGAGGCAGGGCTGCCAGTGAGCGGCAGGTCATCCATCAAGGGGGATGGGGGCCTCCATGTCTATCTTGGGGCAGGTCAAGGGAGGTGAGGAGCAACGCCTCTTTTTCTAGTTGAGGATGCATCCAAGGCCCACTTGGGCTATGGCAGTAAGGAGAAAGGCACTAACCTTTGTTTGTTCTAGTTGCAGGCGGCGTCCCGCAGCATGGTGCACGATGGCAACTCCAAGGCAGGAGTTAGAGACCAAGAGGGGGATGCAGTTGGGCCCCTGGGTGGTTGCAGCTGAGACTCCCAGGGCCCATTGGGCCAGATGCCTGCGGGGACCAGGAAGGAATTTTTTTCCACAAGAACCAAATTGACCAGTCCTCTTGGGGTTTTTACGCCTTCCTCTTGGGGTGGACGTTGGGAACCACTTGAGAGGGTGTCTCCAACTGTACACAGCAGTCGGAGCATTGCCTCCTGTGATGATTTTGAAGCATTGGGCTGGATCCAAAACAGGTGAGTGGGGCAGGCGGCCAGCTCACCCTGGTGGACTGGGAGGCAAGAGCTACCTAGCATGGCTGGCAGCGGAACAATGCTTGCCATGGTAGACCAGCATAGTGGGCTGGTGAGTTATGCATTGAGTCAGCACCAGGGCCTGATGATGCCAACAGGAATCCGTGCCCATATGCCTGGCCAATGCACCATCCAGCTGTAAATCAATAAAGTTGTGGCCATTCCAAACAAGAGATGGTGTCTCTATGTGTTAATTTCTGGAACCCTCTGACTTCACATAGCATATAGGTGACAAAAAGTGAGAGGCTGTGTACAAAAAGGAAACACAGGCTAGATGCAGTGACCTGGGACTCAGCAGCTGAGTGAAAAGCCTGGCAACAGTCAACTTGACAGATGGAAGGCTGACAGCCACTTTCTGAGGCTGACGGAGGCAACAACTATGGTTGCCAGCCAATGGTTGGCATCTGACAGAACATAGGGGGCCACTACATCATGCATGGCATGATGTCCCAGGGAAAACCAAAAGTGACATCTCATCATACTAGGAATCACCAGAAACTCTATGGTAAAAAAGATTGATGATGAAGATGATCATTGATTGATGATCTTTCAGTTGTTGCACCAAAGGTTTGGAACTGCCTTCTCAGTTCACATGGTTCCGTATCTGCTGACCTTTCGATACTGGGTTAAGACTATTTTATTCTGAGCATGTCTAATGTTCCTCAGTTCTGGGTATTTTACTCTGTTTTCTTTGGTTCTTTTAAAACTGCTTTTTCACTCAACTGTTTTTCATTTTGATTTGTATCGAACTTGTTACTTAATTTTTTATTTAACTTGTAAAAAGCTCTGGGGATATTATAAGGTTGCCAGGTCTCCCAGGACCCAGATTGGGAGACGGGGGTGTCATGGGAGGTCATGTGCTCTGGAGGTCTTCCTTGTCACACCAGGAATGATGTCATACCTGCCATGACAAAGCAGTGAAAGCCCCCATGTGGGCCCAATTGAATACAAATCAATCCCCAAACCAGCGTGGCAAGGAAGTCCTCCGAAGCTCACAGGCGTGCACTACAATGCCCCCAGCCAGGGAAGCAGTGGTGTTGAGTGGGTGCTAGGAGCAGGGAATTCCCCCACCCCCCCTCTGGGGGAATGAAATCCCTAGAATATTACATTGAGGAGTGTTATATAAATACATGGATACTAAAAGCTGGACTGGAAGTGGTCCTAAGCTGTAAACATATCCACACATATCTGCGAGTCTTATAGAAATAAGGTGAGATTGCCTTGCCACAAAACTGTAGTGTGATGTAGTAGGTATAGTTTTTTACTAGGCACAGGAAGACCCAGGCTCAGATTTCTGCTCTGTCATGTAGCTCACTGCATGACCGCTGGCTAGTCTTCTGCTACACATTATGTTTTCCCCTGGATACACACAAACATATCTTGCAATTTTCATGCTAGAACTTGTGGGTTCAATTTGGGTCAAGAACATAGGATGCAAAGAGGAGGAGCTTCAGCCTTCTCCCTGAACTGTTGCCCCAACCAGAAATGGGCCTAGGTGACATTAAGTAACCCCTCCTTGCGAACTACATTCCTGATCCAAATCAGATCCACATGTGCCTGGGAATTAAGTTTAACCCACCTTTCAGAGTTGTTGTGAGGATAAAATGCTGCAATCACTGGATGAAATGCGGGATACAATATAATAAAACAAACACGTCACAGGAAACTTAGGGTGCATATCTAGCACTACAGTAAGGTTTATTTACTGACTACAGTAGAATATATCTGAAAATTTCAACTAAGCGGTGATTTTCGTCTCTTTCATAGGCTTGGTAAACAGGGAAACTAGTATTATTAGAAGTATATATTAATGTATGCATTTGAAAACACAGATAACCACAGAAAAGTAATTTATGTAAATAAAGATTCTGGCAAAAGAAAATGTACAAGTTTTGATAACTTCCAATACAGTCTTGTATGTTACATATATTGCTGGACCAGGGCTTTCCCAAAATTTTGGTGGTTGTCTTCCATATCTCATATCATACTGGACATACTTTTGTAAACGTAAATATGAAAAAACAAACTTGCAACCTAATTCGAGACTAAACAGGTGAAACAATGTATATGTATGCCAACGTTCATGGGTCAAATTATACTTCCTCCCGTAGAACAGTTCATATTGAATAATATGAACCTACAGCAACCCATCTGGTCACCTGCTTTTTGTTCAAAGCTAACACAAAATACATGCTGCCACTATCTTTTGATAGCAAGTAAAAGCAAAATCCATGGAAACTCTTACATAAAGCTGCCACCTAGTGTTCAAACTATGCACTAAAACCAATAAATCGATTTCTTTTGCACTTCATACAGCCTAAAACATTCAGTTATCAGGCAGGTTACGAATTGAAATAAACATCAATGTTGTAAAATCCTCTAGGACATCATGTTATGCATGTTGTGCACAAATCAACAACATTACATTTTTTAAAATCCTTCAGAGCATAGATAAAGAGGCTGCTGGCATCAGGGCTGACTCTATAGGGAGCACCTACAACAGTGTGCCCTTGCATGGCCACACTGAGGGTTTAAGTAGATGTGCAACTGCTGATCCAGGAATGGATCATCTGTTTATAAAACTGCAAGCAGTAGTTGCAGGGCTAACAATTTGGACTGGGGCCATTCTCTCTCACTATATGCCATTCTTATGACAAATGTATGAAATAGACTAGGAGGCCAACCATTCCTTCATTTATTTCAATGAATTTTAGTTTGTCCTCGTTATCTTCCCTGTCTGTATATTGGTCAGGGCATTCTTTTTTCTTAATCTGTCTCTCCATAAAGAGTTAGCTTTTAGTAACAAACTACCAGCAACCTTAGAAGTGTGGTATTATTCATGCTGAGCACCTAAACAAAGTAAAAAATATTAATTGAAATAAACAGTCCTTTAAAAAGTCAGACACAGAATGCCACCTTATTTAGAAATGTCATACAAATGATCTGAAATGCCTCTCTCTTGCTTCATTCAATCATTACTCCCCAAGATATTCCAGTTTACTCCAGATAGCTGTCCTTGAGCCGCTCCCTATTTGACCAGCTCAAGTGGGACATGTCTCATGACTGAACACAAGCAAAGGAACTGCCAGCCCAGCTCTTAAAAGGTTCAGCCACATGCTGCAGTATTTTAGGTGTTACTCTAATAACCCACTAAAATAAAACAAAAAAAGTGTTAATGACTTTACAATGCAATCCTAACCCTTCTACCTTATTCGTTTACTTTTAATGATTTATACTGTTAATGAACTATATAATGTCTGTTATTTATTGCTCCATTGAGCATTCTAGGTTCTAAGCTTATCCTCAGCTTGAACAATCTGCAAGGAAGATGGAGCAATTGCACTGCTGCCATCAATAGCTCATTCTGTGCACTGGTGGATATAATCTTCCAGGGCATGGTGTGATGACACATGATGAAGCATCCTTGGCAGAATGAAGGTAGCCTGGGTTTAGTGACCAGTATCTGGCTGAGAAACCTATGTATGCTGCATTTAGCTCCAAAACTAGAGGGGTGGGAAGCAAGATATTGGGAGCATGGCAGGATGGCATACCGGTCTTGTCAGATCTCAGAAACTTAGCAGGGTCAGTACTTGGATAGGTGACTACCAAAGAAGACTCTGCAGAGGAAGGCAATGGCAAACCACCTCTGCTTCTCACTTTCTTTGAAAGTCTCTTGTTGGGGTTGCCATAAGTTGATTGTGACTTGACGGCATGCACACACACACACACACACACACAAGCAAGGTATCACTATGAAAAATAAATAATGGCGTGTCTCTGTGACACACTGTAACCACTTTAATAGTGAATATTGATCAGTAGCAGGGTCCGGGGGGGGGGGGGTTGACAGTGGATTTTCTTGGCTCTCCTCACCTCCCTGTCTGCCTGCACGGGTGCTCCTTGGTAGCCCAAGACAGTGGGTGGGGAACATGGGGGGCAGTGGCAGAGGCTCCCTTCTTCCCACCTGTCTGCTTCCAACATGAATGCATTGAGGAAGGAGGGTTCAAGGCAATTGACTATGCAAAAGCAGCCAACTGCTTTCTGTTTTGTGGTCCACCCCCATTTTTTTATTTTGAGATTTTTCTGCAAACCTGAGGTAGTCATAGTTGGAAAAAAGTCTCCCTTGTCTCAACGTAGCCCAGTCCCTGGATTTATGTATCCACAGATGGGACCATGTTGACTGTTAAGTATATTGATGATGTTCAAGAGAGCGCAGGAATCCAGAATGGCATTGATAAATGAATAAAGGTTTCTAGCTGAATTGTTTCTCAAACGTTTACAGAAAAGCCTTCAGCATAGTTCTACTGGTTTATTTTTAGTTCTAGCATTGATTTGGGGGAAATCAAATTTCACAGTTCTTTTGCTTGTTTTATAAGATACGTACTGTTTCCATTTGAAGAATAGACCAGCAAGGCCTTACAAGACAGAAAGGAGGCATTTGGAAACACAGACATGCCCTTGAGGCAATGAAAATGTTGTTGAATCCACCAGTAGTCTATGAATTGCATCAGGCTTTCTATGATGATGATAATGATGATGATAATGATAAGTGGTACCAATCTGTGCAACAACTGTATGGAAAGGGAAGTATTTACTTTCTTGAAATCTTGCAGAGAACCAAGGTCACATGGATTTAGCTGAAAGCAACAAACACTTTTTGATGTGTGTGGTATACCAAAATAGCAACTTGTTATCTTATTCTGTTGCTGGAAATAAGAAGAGCTCTGGGTGAAGACAGAATATAAAAACAACATTTACAGAGAAGTCTTCATCCACGGTGCAAGCACGGCCACACAACTCAAATAACAGATGTGGATATAAATGAATGGAACACAGGCTCAGACTTCAACCCTGCTATTCCCCACGTGGCTATGGTGTATGTATGTATTTATTGTTACAATCCGAGATCAGAAATCAGAATCAGCATCATCAACAGACATACACTGAATATGTCATAAATATATAAAGATATACTAAACATAAAATGCAATTCTTAATTAAAATTTGCTAAAATGAAGCCATGTTTTTCTGGCTAATTAAACACGCTAAGGCACAAAATCTAGCTACTTTAAAGGAGATTTCATTACAACGATCGCCAAGAAGAAGTGAAATATAAAACTAATTTGATCTGCCATGATAATTATGCATAAGTGGAGTGATGTATACATTCTGAATGTTCTTGTAAAACTGACAGTATAAAAGGACATGCTCAATTGTTTCTGCCATACCAGAATGACATGGACAGAGATGTTGCTCATATGGATATGAGTGTAGACTAAGGTGGGCTTATGCACCTTAATATTTTGTTTAAAAACACCACAACATAAACACTGGGTGGGGGGCTGTCTTTTTCTAAAGTGGAAAACTGCTCCAGGAGTTTGGGAGAGGTTTCTTGATGTCATGGAAGGATAATGAATGCACCCAGGTTTGCTTCAAACTTATATAACAGTTTTTTTCCAGAGTAATATGTTTGGACCTAATGCAGTCAACATACTTCATGGGTGGTCACATTTCCATGAAAATTATATATATATTCACCATTTCATAAAGCCAAATGAACAAAGTGGTCTTGCAGAGTTCTAGCTGCTAGTGCCAGAGAACCAATCTTTTATCTGCTCACAAGCAAGCTAGGCTGTTCCCCTACCTGGGTCTCCTGTCTGCTGTTAGGCGTTTTTTAAATATTCTGCCATATCAGGTCTTAATTTTTTTCTTTGGTCTGTGCTGTTCCCTGAATAGCAAAGAACACTTCACTTGCACCAAGGCAGCATTTGAAATAATTTGTATTTTAGGCTTTGGAGAGGGGAAATGTGGAAATTATGGAAAGTAAAACAATACTAAAATGGGAAATACAGCATGTGAAAGTGACTTAAAGTGTATGGGTCAGTTATGCACCCCTGAAGACTAAGGAGGGGGGGCTTAGATTCATTCCATTCTCTTAGGCACACTAAATACTACACTTATTATGAGATCTCTCTCTCTCTCTCTCTCTCTCTCTCTCATGTTTTACTTCACTTACATCCTGTTTTTCTCCCCAACGAAGTCCCAAAGCAGCTTATATTGAATTAAAGCTGGAATATCTTAAATTAAAGCAAGAACTATTCATACAATTTTATGGAGAACTGTGCAAGATATTCAAAATTAGCTAGAATGATACAGTAAGAAATTTTAAGCATTTTATTTTTAGGAGTAAGAATGAATAAATCTTATTCCTGAATTATTCAAAAAACTTCACACCAAAAATATAGAGTCAAACAATTAATTGGTGTATGTATTGCATTTTTCATACTGGATCTAGCACAGCTCTACTAGTTATAACTTCCAAGAAGCGATATGTGAGAAGACAGCTACCTCAGGCAGTGCCAAGGCATTCTCTTCCAACTGAGCATTCTCTTCTTAGTTAGTGCCTCTGTGACAACCTTTTATTGACCTACCCATGGGGCAGTAGTCTCTGGAATGACTGAACTATCCAATCATTTCTTTGTCAACCTAGAGCAGGAAAGGATGACTATATCTCTCCAAATGCTTTAACAAATCTAGCAGGGAAATTAATGCCCTCTGTAGTGCTTTCACAGCTTCTGAAATGTTAGCAATATGAACAGAAGTTTCATGTAAAAAAATCTTAAATTATCATGATATTGTTGAGCTTTTTGAAATAAAACTTTATTTTCATTTCTACTTTCGGAAAAGTTCCAAAGTTCCCAATAGCCTGAGTAGATGAAAAATACATCGTTATAAACCAATTTTATTTTACCTCTTCTAAAATGTCAGTACAACTTTATTTTACAGAACATTCAGTTGAAATTATGCTACAACTTTACTAAATATATGTATAACAATATTCCTTTGTGTTATCCTGGCTTCCTTTAAATCTCTTGATCCCATAAACATACTTAGCTCTCTCCTATTAATGAAATACTTTGAAAGTTTAAGTGCTTAACTTTGGTTGAATTGTAACCTTTATGTGTAATTTTGCCAAGGGACAAAGTTTTGGTCTGTAGCTGAAATATCACAGTTTATGCTTTGAATTTAAAATGTCACACAACCTACCCTAATCAGAAAATATATTTGACAACTAACCACAATCCATAATCTCCTCTAGCATTTTTCTCTAGAATATTGTAGAGACCTAAAAACATTTTTAGAAGTATAAAAACAAGACTTTATTTCCTTTGGCCAATTTTCTTATTTTGTTTTGTTGCAAACAACTAAAACTAACACATAAACATTTTATTATAGCTTTTTATTATACTCTTTGTCTTATTTATTAGTGAGAGGAAGCCATAAGCATCTCTTAAAAATCCACTTGCCTAATACCACTAATTGACTTTCTCATGAAGCAAAATGGTGTTAAAGGTGGGAATGTAAATTAGAGTAGTTTTTCTTGAGTGAAACCTGCAAATGACATTGACAGTAACAATCTCCATGTGTTTCACTGGATAAATTATTTCTTATGTTACTTGAGGAGTAAAGTGTGGGGCGCTGGTCCAAACAAATATTATCCTAATTTCACAGTATATGCTAAGCATGAACATTTCCTAGATACTGAATAATATATCTTAATTTTCTGCAGAGGCTGACCAAAGAGAAAGCTAGCACATGAGAATGCCTGTCCTCACATATATGCGTAATTTTACCATATCTTCTGTACCATCCAGTACTTTGGGGACTCATGCCTTTTGCATATAATTGTCATTCTTTCTGCTAGAATGAGATTTGCCATACTCTTGTATGCTTCTTCTATCCATTTTAGATGGGTTAGATCCAGCCGACTTTTTCACTCAGTCTCTCAGTTCCCTTCCCTGCTACAGTCCCCACCGCACATGGCTTTTGAACATACATACCCATGATTCCTAACATAACATTTTTGGGTGGCTGAAGAGGATGCCTCACCCCTCTTTCACCAACAGAAAAGATGGCTGGATCCAACCTTGTGTATAGAAGCAGAATCCAACACAGGTACGCTCTACACACGCGCCCCTCTCACCACATGCAGCATCCATCAGCATGTGCTAAGTAAGCCTTGCTGATCAATTTGTGCACACATTTCTTGAGACTCAGTGACCTCTCTGGATGGTGGCAGGGCCAACCAGACTGTCACTTTCCCCATCCTGCCCCTACAGATTCATAGGGCCAACCATATTCAACCATATTACCAGCAAACTGCAAACAATTCTTGTGCAAAGGAACATGCACACGAATTCATGGGCCAGGACATAAAATTCCAGTGAAATGATTATTAATGGTGTGGCAGCAGAGTCCAGGTTCAGGCACCCAAGCTTGAAAAGTCTTGAATTATGTTGATATAAATCAGTGATTAGTCACAGCTGTGTAGCCTGCTTCTCTTTCACAGAGCCTGTGCTTTTCAAACAATATTAATAGGTAGTTAGTCATGCTTAATTTCTTTTACTAATTCTCCAGGTCAGAAATGGCACTCCTAGTGATTTTATTAACTAAAGGTTTCTCATCTGCCTCACTCTGCTTACATTTCCCCAGTTTCATTTCTTTCTTTCTTTCTTTCTTTCTTTCTTTCTTTCTTTCTTTCTTTCTTTCTTTCTTTCTTTCTTTCTTTCTTTCTTTCTTTCTTTCTTTCTTTCTTTCTTTCTTTCTTTCTTTCTTTCTTTCTTTCTATCACTGCTCCTACAGCTATTGCCTTAAGCAGAAATTAAAATGGGAAGAACCTTACCTCGTATCATGTCTCTGATGTTTAATTATTGCCCCTATATATTTTGCCACAGAAAGGGTAATGGAATCATCTGTATCTGATAACAACCATGTCACCCAGGCTCTCACGCTAGGTAGTTCCACATTTTCAAGTAGAGGGAAGATCAAGCTAGCCCTCAGCTCATCAAATATGGGACACTCCATATTCGTATGTTCAATGGTTTCAATTTTATCATCTTGGCATCTGCATGTTCTGTTGGCATATGGTACTTTCTTGTTTCTACCCTCCAAAACTGCCAAAGGAAGGGCATTCATTCTTGCCAGTGTAAAAGCTCTTCTGAGTTTTGGTACTGTCAGATGATAAAAATACCTCGGCAGTTGCATCGGGAGGGCTATACCTAAGTAAAGAGTCAAACATACTCTCTGTGCTCTAACAGATGTACTAGTAATGTCCAACTTCCTGACACACATTTTTATTTGCCTAATTATATCTTTGGTCTCTGTAATCTTGACCATATTGTTTGTTTGTTATTCATAGGCATTTCATTTGTTTGTTTGTTATTCCTAGGAATTTCATTTTCTTTCCCAGTAGTTGATCCTATTATATTAATCTGCCTGAATGAGTACAAGTAGAGTGGGCCCTCCCTCAGATTTTAAAGTCTTAACTTTAAAAAGAAATGCTTTTATCCATACCTTAGCTTCCATTGATATTTCGCCCAATTCAGCTCTCAATTTGTACCAATTAGAAATGTCAAAGCCAGACCAGCTTGAGACAGTGCTTGACATCTTCTCAAATAGCAACATTTCTAGAAATGCCCATGCAATAGGACCCCCCCACAACCCAGAATCATAAATAAAACTACAAATCATATTTTCTAGCAGTTAAGGGGTACTGTTCAACAACAGGTCAACAAAATAATCTTTACTGTGATGCCAAGCACTTTGTGAATTATGTATTAAATAACCTTCAAAAGCACTTACTATGGAAGGAGGTTTTGACATGTTTTTCAATCTGCTGTACCAGAAAATACTCACATAAACTCTTATAAGAGTGCTTATCTGTTACATATGGTGTAATTTGTCTTACATTTCCAGCAGATTTTAGCTGAGTGTCAGTAAATTGCATTATGACAGCCATTTCTTTTTCACTCAATTTATGTTGCTGTTATGACAACTATAGCTGTGAAAAGCAAGATGGAGAGACAGAAAAGCCAAGCATTCAAATCCAGACCCACTCACCAAAGGCAAAATAGAAAAAGGGAAGTTTCTCACTTTGCACTGAAGGCTCACAAACTTGAGAACTGGTGACCTCTAAATCAGCATAACTTCCACCATCAGTGACCCAAGACCGAGGCTAGATTCTGCTTTAAGTGGACCTTTATGTGCTTACATTTGACTACATGAAGCTCCTGTGTAAGCAGGCTGTGAACTAAACTCATATTTCTTCCTATGTACAGATAAAATCCTTTCCACAGAAACAAATGGGAAGCTCTTGTGAAGTTTGTTTCCAGTGGTTGCAATAGAAAAGTCTCATTTAAATCCAGGCACTTCACTGATATTCACTATGGACTGAACTTGACATCATCAGAATTTCCAATGCCAGCTTAAAAACATTAGCATTGAATGCAACTCTTAAAAAAGTATTTTTTTTAAATTGCAAATTCAGTTCATTAAAAATAACTATAAATATTGAAAAATGGGTTGTTTCCCTGCATAAAATTAAACCTCTTACCTTTTCAACAGGTGCATTTTCTTCACATGTTGTTACACTTGCTTTTCTCGATTCGGTTTTTGTTTTACTTAGCCTACGGGATACTTTTTCTCTGAGCAAAGTGGCATATCCAATGTGTTCATAGATAGGATTTGTTGTCATTGTGGAAATGTACTCAGAAGCTTTTGTTTCTATATACAGAGTTATCAAGCCATCGGTTACCAGGTCGTGGATTGATTCAAACCTCTTCTCTCCTACAAAGTGCTTCCCATCATAAAACAGCCTGTAGTTTAAAGTCTGATTGCCAAATCTGTATTGAAACATAATGGGAGTTGTCGCATTACTGTCTTAACATTCAAACTGCAGCTTTTCATAGTAACACATTAAAGAAAGGTTCTCTTCATTATCAACTATGAAGACAGGGAGGAGAGAGGAAAGAATCAGGTGGTAGAGGCTGCACTCAGTCAATTCAGGTTTGTGCGGAGATGCATAAAGAAATGGTAAAATTACTTATAGCAGCCTACAAGGCCCCATTTAAGTAATAAATAGTAGTCTACCAGGCCTAATATGACCACTTTAATGTGGTCAAGCATAAAAAAGGGCACAGCCTCTCAGAGGGCACACAGAGTATATAACCAATATTACTAAATTCCTATTTATTTTTATATTATAAAGTGTCTATATGCAAAAAGTGCTCAATTACTGTATGAATGTTGTCTTAATCAATCACTCATTATGAACAACAATATACTCAATAACATAAAGAGGGGGGTCACTATATCAATGCTATGTACATATACACCATTGGTACAGGAAAATTCAATTATTCATATTCGTACATAGTAATACAATTTTCTTTTTCTTTCAGTTGTCTGAAGTTGACT
Source organism: Eublepharis macularius (assembly GCF_028583425.1). NCBI lineage: Eukaryota > Metazoa > Chordata > Lepidosauria > Squamata > Eublepharidae > Eublepharis > Eublepharis macularius. The sequence continues at coordinate 46,961,528 of NC_072800.1, forward strand.
TCAATTGTCAGGTGTGCCTTCAGCATTTTCTTCTTATTTAGTTGTATTAAAGTCAATAAAGTTCATAGTACTGAAGATATATTCATCTAATTATTGGGGTGGAGCCTGACGGGCGTGTGCCAGCAGTATGTTCCCATTTCGTGTAACACGCTTTTTCAAAGGCTCATTGTGACCAAGACAATTGAACAAGCAGAATCACAGTTTCTCAACGAAATGGTGTGGATACAGATGGTGACTTGCCACTTTAATGTGGTCAGCTGGAATTTCTCTACTGAACTTTTTTTTTTAACTTAAAAGAGGAACTTGAGAGGCTACATAAAACCCTTGCTTACTGTCCTTGCCCCTCTTCATCACAGGAGTTCTCTGGTGCTGCTTGACATCATCTCTAGCCTCCATTTTGCCTCATATGTCAACATGTAGCTAACTCTTATTGACTATATGGCATTGTAATCAAGTCATATTAGATTTCTAGATGTGCCACCTTCACTCTCAGAGTTGGCTTTGAGATGTTGAACAGCCAAATCTGACTGATTATGTAGCACAGTTATGAAGCCAAATTGAGACTGAGAATAGGAAATAGGGTGAGGGTGATGGTTTCATGAAGAGAGAGATGGAGAGAAAAGGAAGTGAATGTCTCTACCATTGGTAAATGGGGCAAATCTCAATCCCATCTCAAAAAGGTGTACTGAAAGATTGCCCCAAACCCCACCCCCTTCACAATCTATGAACAAACTGGTAAAACTGGGGTGGGAACAACTGGTCTCTGTCCTCTACATTACAGCATTTTAAAAATTAAAAATATTAATTTATTTGCAGTTATAATAAGGTTAATAAGGTAGATGCCTTGAGGTTGCTAATTCTTAAACTGTATAAACATAAGCTCAAAGCTTACCGCAGAGCTAAGGTATAGCATCCAGGCTGCCGCTGGCTTTCTCTGAGAATATATGCTCCTTCTACACCTCCAAGTAATTCATCTGCTTGCTCACGGGAAATGATTCCATGAAACCTGACAAAAAAGAAAGTCCGCTATTTCAGTCAGAAAAGGAAAAAAGGGCCACAGGAACATGGCTAATTAACAGAGAAGAAGGTATGTAAACCATAGCAAAACAATTAATACTTTGCAAACCAGCAGACCATTTACCAAGTGGGTGGCAAACATGATGAGAGTAAATTGGGAGGGGGGAGGTAACTGGGATGCAGACAGAGCTATTTTTGCTTTAGGACTTATTTTAAAAAGTGAGAGTAAGGCCTCTTTTTATGTTACAGAAATCACACAAATACTCTTGGTACAGATCTTGAAAGGCTCAAAATACAGAGAACTGAAGTTCCCACATCAAGCCCTGAGGTCATCAGAGTGCAAACTAAACAGATGGTTCTGAGCAGGCAACAACTATTCTGGATATAATGTGCCCAAGTACTGCTTCTGAAATCAATCAGAAATAAGGAGGAGGTAATCTTGGTAGGGTCTGCTCTGGCAGTCTCTTTGCTACTATTACTACCTCTTGTCCCTTTAGTCCAGTTCGATATAGTGGCTTAATCCAGAGGGCTCTATGCAATTGGTTCTATGCAATGGACTCTGAGACCCCCCCCCCCTTAAGATCTGGGAGCCTACAGTGGCAACAGCAATTAACAGTGGCTTGCTGTGGCTGAAAAATATATCATCATGATCATGCGAACCACTGCTAGGATGCTGGACATGAAAGAAAATACACAGTTACTATGTCTATCTGGCAACAGTTGGGACTTAATCCTGTGATGGCTATGTGCTGCTTTGCTGACCTTGTGAAGAACAGTAATTTTTCAGTTAATTTATTTTCATTCCTTGGTGTCACCAAGAAGCCCTTTTGTTTTAAATGTTCTCTGTTAAGTGTCAAGGCTAGAAATTAAAGGCTATTTGTTATAGGATGCCACTGAATGAACTGAGACAAGTTTCCTAAGTGTAGCTTGTATATGAAGTGGTTCCTGAACGGGGAGGGGAGGGGATGTTAACACTGAAATCTGTACATATTTTTTGCAAATAAATAATTGAAACATGCCTATTTTGGATTCAAACTTTTAAATGTCAAACAAAAGTTCACCAGTAATTAGCCCTCCTTCTGCAAGTGAGGTAACATAAGTACAACCAAGAAAGCTGGGATTCTTTTTAAGTGGGGGTCTTGCTATTGGCAACGGCACCTTCTGGGTAGGGTAATTGCAACAATCCTGTCATACTGTTTTGTAGCGTGACTGTCAAGTAAGAAACCAAACACTACATAACACATAATTTGTAATATCTATAATATCATTTTTTCTGAATTTGCCTTCATTTTACCTCTCTTACTATAGGATTGATTTATATATCATTTCACTGCTACACTCTCAGGAAAATCTAAGATGGTACCCCAGATATAAGGAGCCAGTTTGCCATGGTAGCTCTCATTTTTAGCTGATATAAAGATCTGAGCTATAGAAGAAAATGAGAAAGAAGAATCAGGGTTCAGTTACTGAAAATAAAGGTGACAGGACTCAGATTCGTATAGACTAACTATAGATTCTCCAGTTCAGATTGCCTGGACTCTGCTGTCACGTACATTGAGTATACTTGTGCTTACACAGTGGCTAGAGGGATCACAATATAAATAATCTGATCTATTCCATTTTGGGGCTAAACTCTGGTGAATCAGGATGGAAATTAATGCTAGAAAAAGGAAAAACAAGATTGCATCTGATTAAAACAAAGTTCTGTCTATAGCGAGTTTACATAGAGACAAAAGTGACTTTGAAGCTACTGCCGATGCTTTCAAAAACAAAACAGTGTGCTCATTCAGCTGCCCTTTGCCACTTGTTCGATACAGAAGTAAGCAACTTTGGGAATTCTTTACTTTAGTAACATGAGAAAGTAATAAGACCTTATCATTTTACTGTAATTAGTGATTCACCTATTATCTTTAACTAAAGGCACATTATATTCAGATTAATTTAACTACTGTTTCCGATTTTTACTAGCTGCTGAATTAGTAAACCAGCCCTTGCAGCTTTTCAAAGCTAAGCAGATTTCTTTCACCTGAAACATAGTAAACATATGGTTAAAAAAAATTAGCCCTGAGCTTCACCTCCTTTCTGTCATAGCAGCACATTGGAAAGAACATGTTTCAAATGCCGACTATTTTTTGGCAGCGTAGGGTGTCTCTTGTGTATGAATGAGACAGAGACAGATAAACAAAGCCAGCTTTAGAACTGCTTTTACAAACAGAGCCCTAAATTAGTTTTTAAAAGCAATTAATGGTTTTACCCTAATTGCAGAATGATACAAAAATTGATGTACATGGTCGATACCATCTGGGGAGGCAATTCATTCACATGCAAACTGAGATTCTGGGCATTCAAAAAAATTAACAACTGTATGCAAAGTAAAGGAGATGCAATCTCATGTCAAATGATTTCTTCATTAATAATTCTACATAAACTTTAAATTGTACCATAGCATACTTCAAATGATAGCTTATACAACAATTTTACAAATAATTCAGTACATACTCTCTTCCATAGTATTTTGGTCTGTTCTCCACCTAAATATAAACAAATAAACAAAAATAAAAGATCATGAATAACAAAGTTAAATGTAAATTAATAGCATTAAAAGTTAACACTGAAGCTGGTAGAAGAACAGAAGGAATATTTTTCCAAATTCCAGGTCCCAACTTGTGGTTTGATGCAATGGAATATATGTGCACAATTATGCCCTCTGTGGAAATAAATGGGAAGCCCATGTAAGTGGGTATACTCTGAATGCACTGGAATCCTAGATCGCTAGATCTGGGCAATTCACTACAACCATTATAGCAAACACATCAAACCATTTTTTAAAAAAATGAAATGAGGTTCACCTACAGATGAGATGGTAGATCAAGGGTCTCTAGCAGCTAGCTTATAAACTACCAGTAGCTCACTAGCTGCTGCAGAGTAGCTCATGTGCCCCCTAGAAGACCCAAGAAAAGATGTAGAAAACATCGGTTTTACTGGGCTTTAAAAAAAACTTCATTCCATAGGATTTGTCTTTGTACTCCTTATCTGATTGCTAATGCTGAAATACTTTAATCTTAACTGATACACTGTGATATGCAGTGTGTTCAACAGGGATTTAGCTAAGTGTTCATAGGGTTGTCCCATAACCAAGCTACCAACAATGTACATAAATTTGCTTTGGCTTGCTTTAATTGTTTAATTGCCTTTTCATTAAAATCACTGATTTGTTACACCATCTTGATTTTGCTTCTCATTGTCAGTTTTGCCTTTCACAACCCAAACAAAACAAAGAAATTGTTATTGTTTCGGAGTAACTTACTTACAATGTGCATCAAACGCTACTTATTGAATTTATGGAAAGTATGAATTCTAAGGAATACTTTAAAAACTGAAAAGAACAATTAAAAACAAAACAATACTTTTATCTGCAAACCAGCTTCTTAAAAAGGCAGAATTTAATAGACTGGCAACCTACTTCCAATAAAGTGCACTTCAGACTGCTCCTAAGGAAGCAAACTATCAAGAACTTGCTATTCATTTTACTGAAATTAGTGGTGTTTTCATAGCAACAATGCCTGCCGGATTTCATCATTTATCAGGAGAATGCAATGGGGAAATTGTGAATGCCACATTTACCACTGAAAATTTAATTTGGAGTTTATAAGCAAACACATGCTGGGCCAGCAGGGGGCAGTTCCTTACAAAGTTCGACACATCGTGTTTTTCTGCAATGCTGGTCTAATATTTGGAGAATAAATCTGGCTATTATATTTTAAATGTCTTTAATTTAAATACTTATTGCTGAAGTGTTCAATGATGGTCTGAAATTATGGATGAATTCGTAAGATGTTCTTTATCCTTAAAGTTTCAAAAAGGCTTTTTTCACCTGGTTGGTAGTAAGATCTTGATATCTTTATATTTCAATAAGGCTCACAATCCCAACTTGCAACCCAAATAGCAACAATGGAACATTTTTGCACTGGCTAGTGTCTATTTCTTTGCTGTATTTTTAATCCTACTCTCCCTTCAAGGATCTCAGGGCAACATTTTAGCATCACCATAACCTGACTATAATGTTAAGAATGACTGTTTTTGCAGAGATTCTGGCATGGCCAAGATCAGGACAGCACATCTTATAGTAATATAAATGTTCAGAATATTTGAAAATTTTGCCTGCCAAAAAATCCATCCTGAGTGAGAAACTTTGAGAAAATTTACAGTACACTATTGAAGGATGGACAGATTGTTAGATCAACTGTGGCTAAATAAATAGGTACAAACATAACCTCCAGCATAAGCGTGAGATGTTGCCCTGGGGTTGTAATCCTTCTCAATCAGAATTATATAGAAGGATATTCCACTGAAAACATTTGTCAATTACTTCAGGATCATGATATGAACCTTTGCTGCGTCAGTAAATGTATATATTCCTTCTCCTTGGATAATACGCTACAGTGCACACAGATCCTTTGTCAGCAAGGTTAACACTACTACAAGAGAATGTTATGACAGTGAACAATAGAAACTTCCCAGAAATCTACTGTGACTAATGCATGTGGGAAGAATATGTCCCAAAGTCATAATTTCCCATCTGAAGCAAATAATCTGCACCCAAATCACAGTGAATTGATATAATGATTTCCTGAAGTTCCTAAAGGCTTCCTGGTACTAAACTGAACTAAAAGAATTTGTTTTATATATATATGCTACTTTTTCATACATTGATGTAATATACACTAAAAAAGCAGGTAGTTTTCCAAAATGAAAGGAATATCTAAGGAAATCTTTAGTTCTTAATTCCATTGTAGCCCTATGGTGGGCTAAAAGGTCCCAACCTTATAGGCCAAGTCATTCCCCAATTCAGTAATAGATATAGAGTTAAACATGTAATTTATTAATTTAAAATGCTGTTGTGTCTACCCAATTTGGTTCTTGAGGTAAGCTTACAATTTTACAAGACAGAATTTTTTAATCATAAAAAACTAAAAATTCAGTAGCATTAAAAACACCCTGAAAAGACTACAAGCAGAAAGCACTAAAAGCAGGTAACAAAAAGAGTTGAGGTTACTATCAGTGGAGGGCAGGAACAAGGAAAGAACCAGCAAAATCAAGCAACCCACTATCAATAAGATGAGAACTCCTCCTTAGCTGAGCTCTGCTGGTCATCAGCATTTGAATCCATTAAGACAGAGAATTCTCGGTGTTATCGATACCAGGTTACCTCTGCAAAACCAGGTCTATGGATTCTTTGGTGTTTTACTATACAGACCTTATTTACTTTAAGGAAAAAAAGAGTTACACCCAAACAAATGCACACCCTTTTTTCTTCCTATATTCCAGATGCTCTTCCTTGGCATTAGCTAATCTTCCAATCATTGTGTGGTGGCTGTGTGCTGCAGCCCAATGGATAATTCAATACAATGCCTCCATTCATCGCTCCTTTCCCTGACTGTGAACTGACTCCCAAACTGGGGGGAGGGGGGAGAGAAGCCTCTCTCTCTCCTCCATTTGATCCTCACAGCAACCCTGTGAAGTAGGTTAGGCTGAGACTGTGTGACGGGTCAAAGATCCCCCAGCAGACTTCTGTGGCTGAGTTGGGATTCAAGCCTGGCTCTCCCAGATCCCAACCCAACAATCTGACTACACCATATATAAGGTATCACAAAGGCTATCTTAGGGCAGCTGAATGCAAAGATGTGTTCAATACTGCTAAGCCAGGCCTAATATACAATATTCATATAGCAGTTTGTTGGTAAAATTAGCAGTGTTCAAGCAGCTGTCACTTTGCACATGAAAGTTGCTTCTGGGGTTGCTGACTGGCCTGAAGAAAAATGTTCCACTATATTAACAGAGCCTTCATACATGCAAACGTGCAGCTGAAGTGGCATGAAGATAAATACAAACCCACCGCACTTCCATTACAGGACCAGAGCATTTCCCCCAAGCCATGCCAGTTGGTAATCCAAGTTGCATGTAATTAATTTACTAATTTGTTAAATGTTGCCCATCATCAGACCCTAGCTTAAACAGCCTTTCAAAAAAACCAATTATATTTTGAAATTCTGAAAATGGTTTCATGGGGGGAGGAGTTAAGGAAGCCTGTAAATTTAAGCAAACACCAAAGTGCATCTCAAAGGCAACAGATGCAATAAGCATTCTATTATTAAAGAACAAAGAGTCTTCTAATGCCTCAGAAGCTAAATAATATATACTTTAGCTCCAATATAAATGGATTTAAAACTCTTATGTTTCATAAAGTATAGAATGTATTGTATGAAGATAAAAGGTTGCCCTCTGCTAGCATTGTCTATATAGCAACATTTTGATCACTGCTTTTTCATTCTTCTGGAATGGCCTACCCAAGTGGGTGGAGAGGATGCCTTCACTTGCTGCTTTTCAAAGGGCATGTATGACTGTTTTGTTCTAGAGGCATTTGGTGGAGGCTAGGGCTACCAGGCTTCCTGCTATAGTGTTCTCTCCGGAAGTGACATCCTGCCATCACTCCAATGGTGCCCGCCCCGTGTCCCTGCACCCTAAATCTCCTGCCATTAGTGGGCAGTAAACAGTTGTGGCAGATTGGGCTGCATTTTAAACTGTATATTGTTTAAGCTGTGTATTGTTTTTATTTTGTTATTTGTTGCCTTAAGTCTCGAGGAAACAGGCAGGTTATAAATATTTAAATAAATAAATATTATTTCAATAAATAAATATTATTTCAGAGCATTTAGCAGAATTTTTTCAGAATATTCTTAATATTTCTCTGCAGCTTCAAATTGTAGAGACAATGTTTTATCATTAGTTGAGATCGTCAAGATTTCAAAGAAAGCAACTGATTTTGAAGAAAAAAAATCCAGCGTTTGCAATTTGTATCTTGCGATCACATCTAAAAACTCTTCCTTAGCAACTAGGCTGAACTCCAGATTCCAACTGCTATCAGTTGGATTTATCAGAGAAAGAGCAGGAAACAGTTGGCTGAGTATTTACTCCCCCCCACCACTCAAGAACATTTTTATTGAATTGGTGACAAGTATTGTCTTTTGAATCCATAAGCTGTTTTGGGAGTCAAGTTTTAGTTGAAAAGTGGGATAAAATCACTTTCAGTTATTAAAAGTGAACAGTGTACAAAAATTACTAGAAGTGAAGTAAAACAAGGGAAAAGGCAAATATGCGTATTTATGAAGCTTTCAGCTTTTTTATGCTCTCATCTGAGCATTAAGTGTAGCTGTCCTGCTTCCCAATGAAGAAAACTCTTAATGAGAAGCAAGAAGTTGAATTCTGGCTAGTGAGAGAGATTTGTTGTGGGGAGGTAGAGGGCGAGAAAAAGGGAGCAAGTATTTGGGGAATGAAAATGCCAGAAACAGAAGCATGGAGAAAAGTCTGTGGAGGGAGGGAAGGGATACCAGTCTGAATTTTTCCTGTTCCTTCCAGTATCTGATTGCCACTCAAGAGGAGTCAACGTGAAGAACGTCTAGGACACCAAGAGGACAGGACAGCCCCCATATTTCTATTTGCACCCCTTTCCTCAGGATTGCCTTTCTCTATTTGTGTTTCCCTTTATATTCTTCTTGTTCCCAATCTCTGCCTATGCAATTGTTCCAAGGGCTAGTCCTGTCTTTTTTTTTGATACAATATAACTAAGCACTTCTGAATAGCTGGTTTAAGCGGATGAATTTTCCTATCTAATCTTCCACATCACTACTTGTAGTAATTATTGTGTACTGGTATCTTATAGGGCAAGCTCTTGTCCTTGGGCTCCAGGTCCCACTCTAGCAGGAGCAAGTGGCGGGGTGTGATGCTGCATGAAGATGTGCAATATTGTGACACCATTTCCAATTGGTACCTGAAAATGATGTCATGACACTCTAGGAATTCACACATCTTTATGGTAAAAACAGAGATGAACAAATTCCTAGACTTCCAAGGTATAAACCAGAAATGAAGTCACACAATTGTGCAACATAGCTTCTTGAAAGGCTTCCATTGCTGGCAACCCTAAGAATCTATCAAATGCTAAAGTAATAATAAAATAATAATAATAATTTTGATAATAAAAATGGACCTTGTTTTTAAAACACAAAAAACATTTGTACATAAATATCAAAATGATACAAAAGGAAAATAGTGAATGAGAATCAAAATGTGATCAAACAGTTTGTTTCATCTGTCTAAAATGGAAGTCTTGAGGTGAAGAAGAAAGCCAAAAAAGTTTGATGGAATAAATTAAATGCACCTAACTGTGCAATTTTAAACAGAAGACAGTCTTTCTCTGTGGTGGCCCCTACCCTGTGGATTGGCCTGCCTGAGGTCAGGAGAGCCCCCACTCTTCTGGATTTCTGCAAATGATGCAAAACTGAATTATTCAAAAAGACTTTTTTACTCAGATAGGAGGGGTGTATTGTAGGGAGGGGATCTCAGATGATCCATTAATGAGTTAGGAACCATAGACTTTACCACTATGTTGTATTGGATTCCTGCTAATGCTGTGTTTTTGTGAACTTTTATCTATTTACCCTATGGAAATGTTCTTGATATTGACTGTACTAATTTCATGTATCTAATGAGCTCTGGCTCACAAAAGCTTTTGCCATTTGTTAATCTTTAAAGGGCCGCAAAGGATCTGGCTGCAGCAGACTAACATGCCCGGAAGTTTCCCAGGATTGTTTCACTAAGGATGGAAATCAAACATTAAAGATTTTATCTAGGATTTTGTAACTGGGAAGAGGCAGTCATCTTTACCAGTTGTTGGTAACTGGTGATCATTTTACAGCCACACAACATTTTTTCATCCACACCCATCTATATTGCTTAATCATCTAATCTGGTAATTACGGGAAAATTTAAGGAGTGCATTAGAGAGCTGTACAAAGTCCAGAACACAGCTATTGACATAGACAGAGTACAGGGAGAGAAAGAGGAATGACAAAACCTAAGTCACATTGCAACAAGAAATGATATAAAGGTAAGAGCAATTATACTAAAGGAGCCTTGGGCACTGCAATAGTTGCAAAGATATAGATATGATAGAAACTTGGTGGAAAATAGAAATGAAGAGGACATTAGACTTGGGAGATGAGAAGCTGGCTGCACAGAAACGAAGATGACCTTGATTTTCCCTGTCAAATTCTGTGTATTCCCAAGAGAAACATGCCATACTTTAAAGTCACTGGCTTACTGCAATGATAATCTTCCATTCTCTTATCTTTTGAAATCTCACACATAGATTCTCCTATATGTGAAATTTCATGTAAGGTAACGGAGTTTAAAATTTAATTTCAGTGTATATGTACTGTTAAGCTTTCCATTGCAAAAAGCCATTCTAATGTGATTGTGTGCATGGATCAGGAAGCTCAAAACCAAAAAAACCCAAAAATTGGACTGAGTTTCACATGTGTATACAACTTAACTAGTGGCATAAAACAAATACCATCTGCGAAAGAAATGGAAAGCTGCAGGAACAGCAAACTGAGTAGGAATTTATAAAATCAAAAAATCAAAATGAATGAATGATGGATAACAAAATACATGCTGTTCTGTGACCAGAAGCAGGTAAATCAGAGTACCAAACACATGGGGTAGGATGGGATCAATTCAGTCGAAGGGCATTTTAGAAGCATCCACAAACAGGGATAATTAGATAGGATTACATTGCAATGCTGAGCAGGCTTACATCCTTCTAATTCCAATGAAATCAATGGGCTTAGAAGGGTGGAACTCTGCTTAGGACTGCGGTGCCAAACTTGTACAATTATGGTAGGAAGAGGGAAAACGAGCACTGAAAAACTTGCAAAATGATTTGATAGGATCTCTTGGTCTTCAAAAACTAACTATTCGATCTTGCAGATTGTACTGTGCCCTTTCTTCACAAGACAACAAACAAGGCATGCAAATAAAACATCAAGCTGAACTGGAAACAACAGTTCAAAGCTCTCCAGAATCTTCAAAACTCAGCAAATTAAAATTGCAACACATATGGATTCACAGAAGCTCATAGCATTCCTTATGTGAGCTAATTCAAGGTGTACTACTAACTACATATTTGTTTTTTTTAAATCCTGATCTGTGTCCAGTCTTCAATTGTATCAAAGTAAAACAAAGATATGGTTCCTTATTTCCAGTTTCTACTGTGGGACCTTTTCATCTATCTCAGAGCCACAGTTGAAGATATAGGCTAAGTTTTAAACATTTTTACACTCCAGTTTTTGCCTGCCAGCCACACTTTTACCTCCTTTTTTCCTATTTTACATTGATCTTCTGATAAGAAAAGTGATCTAGGATGATGGTATAAGCACAGAAACTGATTACAACTCCCCCCCACACACGTTTTATAGAACCCATTGCAGAAACATCCTTTCCCATCCCTTTTAAACCTTTCATTTCTATTTGACATCAGTCCCTTTTAACTTAGCCAGACATGATATTTGCATTGCATTAACTTTCCTTCTTATAGGGTCTTTCATCTAGGCTTATTTTACAAATAAATTGCCAACACGTGTGATGTTACTTATGCTGCAACCTAGCTTAATTTCTCACTATTTGTATATAGCTGAAATGCTGTGCTCAGTTGCATGGAAGCTTCCTTGACTTCACTTAGTGTAGGACTACTGCTGAGATCATTAAAGTAAGACACTTCAGAATATTGCTGTCATTTAATTGAAAGCCATTTTCATCTCTTGCATAGAAATTTTAGAACCATTTTAGTTTGTCAGATTGCTCACTGAGTCACATTCTTCAGAAGGTAGTAATTCAGGATCACTTCTTATGCTAACTTTTCATAAAGATAAATGGCAGGAGAATTCTTAGATATGTCTTTGTAGCTTGCAGGCTTGTGCTTCAGACATACTTAACCAATCATTTTCCAGGTCCACATGTACTATTTGTAAGACACATCAAAATTAGGGGTATTGAGGAGACTTGTTGCTCTGGAATCTGATTTATTGCCTCTTGCTTTAACAGCCCCTGGCATGCATCAACTTGAAATCTGATTCATCTTTGCCTGCCAGAAGATCTACCATATATTGGCATGAATCATGACTTGAGAAATCTGTTTTTTTCATCTTTTTAGATTGTAACATCTGGCCTAATTAAGAGTTCTGGTGAACTTGAAAGCCTGCACACTATAATGTGTCATTGGGTTCCCCCTCCCCAGGTATTATATAGAGTATGTTCTTGTCTACTTCTGTACTTTTTGGCTGTAAGCAACGTATCTGTCCAACAGCATCAAAGATGGATCTTTGGCAGCCATCCAGATACTTCTTTCCTTATAGTCCTCTAAGGAAGCAACATGAAAAGTGCAAATTGTGGTTCTCTAGACTCCTACACTAAGGATACACACAGAGTAAACCAACAGAGATACATTGGCATCTGTTAGTAAGGCAAGTGGGGCAGTTATGTTCCAATATGTTCTGCAGGGCTGGCAATCCCCAGGATACTGTGTGTGTGTGTGTGGCACTTATATAAACAGCATCCAGCAATACCACAACATAACTTCTGGATGCATAACGGGAAATAACATCACCACATCCTGCAATACTCTAGCATTCACCTGAAACTCTATGGTAAAACCACAAAATTTCAGGTAAATCCTAGCGCGTCCCGTAGCAATAAGACATCACTTCTAGTTATGAAGCTGGAAGTGACATCATGGCATTTTGGACCTCTGTTCATCCCACTCTTCTCCTCCACCTTCCTATCAAGTGGTGGTGGGAGATGGAGGCTGAGAGCAGGAGGTTTCCCACCAAAGCAGGCAACCTGGCATGCCTAATACTGTGTGATTTTAATATGGATAGCATACTGTTCCTAAGCACATATAATAATGTTGAGATAAGGTAAGGACCAAATGAGATACTGATGAGGCATCTTCAGCTCTACTCTAAATCATATCAGCTTTGTCCAGTCCCTCACCATATAACAACTTCATGAGACATCTTTGTGATGTAACTGGTATGGGTGGCTATTTTGATCATAGCAGTTCCCCCACTCTGCAGTAACAATTAAAGATCTTCCTACCAGACTGGAGACTATCTCAACCTAATCACATGATGGAATAAAAACGTTGTAGGAGTGAATCTTTAAAGGGTGATGATGAATGGAACTAATTCAAAGAGATATCCAGAATTATAGTCACACTAATGCTGTGGGCACTTCTCAAAGCTATGCCTTGTAAATGTATATTCTCTTTACTCCTAATTTTCAGCAATGTAGACTTTTAAATGTCTATGCTTACTATGATATTTTATTAATAAAAGAAGGTAGGCTTGGAATTCCTGTCCTGAAGCAAAAGATATGCTAGAGTAATGTAAATTAGGGGAGGGGGGGAGATAAGACATAATTTTACTAATGGAAATAAGTAATTACCTGCTGCCTTCTACAGTATATAATACACATTTTAGTGATAGTTTCGTTTATAGCATATTGAATAAAATTCCTATCCATAAGCAGAAAGTTATATTGCTATCTTTAAGTAGAAAGAGTAATAGACAAATTTGGCCTTCAGTGAACAATGTGTGTGTGTGTGTGTGTGTGTGTGTGTGTGAGAGAGAGAGAGAGAGAGAGAGAGAGAGAGAGAGAGAGGTCATCAAGTCACAAATAATTACTTTTAGAAATGCAGGAGTCGATGGGCAGGTGAATGGGGGAAGCATATTTTTGAAAGCAAATTAATTGAAGCTTATGGAATTAGGACATTACATTATATGAATGACAGAAAATGAGCTTGATCTATATTCCCTTCATCTTAATCTCTGTCAAAAGGTTTCTTGCTACACGATATATTTAACATGGCAATAATTCTCAGTATAGTTCCCATTGCTGCTGTGAATGTGGTACCAACAGATCACCCCACAAAACAGCTTCTTTCCACACTTTTCTTGCCTGAGAAACAGGCCAACAGCAGCTATTCCTCCCACCCCTCTAATAAAGGGCTTTTAAAAGGTTAATTGATACATTACTATAGCATTACATTATAATGATCTATTGACGCAATCAACCAGAACCTCTGAATTCCAAGCTTTTATTTTTAAAAAGGTACATGCCTTGGTTACAGCTAGATTAGATTACTGGAATGCATTCTACTTGGTGCTGACCTTGAAAAGTGTTCAGCACCTTCAATTCCTGCAGAATGCAGCAGTGGGTCAGAGGAACATATCACTCCAGTCTGTTTCTTGGCACAATTTAAGATGTTGGTGCTGACATTTAAAGCCCTATACAGTTGGACCTACATAACCTACTCCCATAGGAACCTTCCCAATCACTGCAGTCATCGTCAGAGGCCCTGCTTCGGTGCCCCCATTTCTGAGATTAGGCAGGTGGCAATCTTGGGGAGGGCCTTCTCCACAGTGAAAACAAAACTCTAGAAGCCTCTCTCTCCAGGGAGATTTGCCTGTCCCCTTCAGCTACTGCCTTCTGCCAGCAGATGGAGACTTTTTGTTTTGTTTGGCATTCCCTCTGCAATCCCACCTCTCTCCCCAATGTTTTCACTGTTGTTTTTATCTTCTGAATTTATTTTAAGTTCTGGTTTTAAATTTTTTTAATGGTCTATTTATGTGTTGGTTTTAATGGCTTTTAAAATATTTTAATTTTAAGTGTGTTAGCTGTCTGGGTGGCCTTGTAAGGATAGAAAGGCAGGGTAAATTTTTTCGTTAATACTCTTCCTCCTCCTCCTCCTCCTCTTCATTGCAGGCAAATAAGGAGTTCCATTTGGATGCAATGTTTCTCTTAATTTTAGTTCCTCCATACCAGATTGCACAGGAATGGATCTACATCTAGATAATAAACAGCACAATTTCCTTGGGGAAATGGCCATTTAAATACAACCCAAACGAACCAGTAGACCAGTTCATGGAAGTTTGTGGAAACCAGCTTCCATAAACCACTGGTTCGCAAGTCGCGACCCACAAACTGGGCTTGTTTGTGGGGTTTTTTGGGTCGTATTCAGGTTCGTGCCCATCTCTAATATACATACCACGCACATATACACACAATCCCTGGAGACCAAACTGTTTGGTTATATACAGATTTGTTTTTCTTGCATCTGTGCCATATCTGCATGTTTAATTAAGCCATTTATCTAGTGAGAAAACATTTAAGACTGGCTCATGTGACATCATCTGGGTTAATGATGTCATTCTTCCCCAGTTTCTGCAATGTTTTGCATAAAAGGGCATGCTTTTGATAACCGCTTGTCTTCAAGTAGCCATAATTTATATGCTGACTGAAAAGGCAGAAAAATATCAGGCTTTTGGTCTCAAGTGGAAAAAAGATCTGTATTCATATCTCTGCTATGAAGGTCACAAACATCTTGGACTGATCAGTGTTACTCAGCACAGTCTACCTGACAAGTTGTTGTCTGGATACAATAGTGGAAGAGGAAAACTGTATGTGCTTCCCTGAGCTTTATGGAGGCATGGTTGTATAAAAATGTGTTAAATAAGTAAAGGGTAAAAATGTTTATTAGTGGAGCTTTCAAGTTACATTAACTCCTCAGATTTCTAAAATATAGGGAATAACAAGACTGGTAAAAAGATTGAAAGGTTTTGTTTCTAAGCTAATTTGGTTTATCCTTAATAAAACAGATGAGGACTACTGAAACCTATTAACAGCAGGGTCTCAGTTATACCCTTCTAAGTCAATTTTAGTAAAAATGGCTGTCACTGCAAGAGAATTATCCAACTTAAGAGACAGATAAACTAAACCATGCAGCTTTTTTCTGGGAGAAGGCGAAATGAAGATGAGACAAACTATCTCACCTTCTCTCAGAATGATCTGTGGTTAGCCCTTTGTGAGTCTGCATAGAACAAAGAAGAATTACTTACGTAAACAATGCTACCTGATGGATGACTTGCCATAAAATGGCTGAGTGGGAAGGTCTCTTTTCCTTTCACTTGAAACTGTGCTTTTCCCAACAAGCAACCATATTCTTTCACTGTGACAGATAACTGACTTGCTATAGCTTCATTTCAAAGGGCAGGCTGGAACCACCTTTCCAGTAGATCTATTTATCAACAACCACCTGACACATCACAGCCTGCCACTTGAATGAATATTTTCTAGCACATCTGCATTTCTGATGAATGGGTGCAGCAGGTCTGTGCCCTTCATTAAGAAGAGTTTCCATGTTCCTTGCAAGAGCTCTGCAAACATCACTTGGTTGGAACATCTTAGAAAGGAAGTATCTATTTAATAAGGAGGAGTTCACTTTTGCAAGACAAAAAATAAAAATCTGTGGCCAATACAGGATGTGTTGCAAATAGCACCTGACATTCCTAGGGTCCATTTTAAGAATAAATTGGCAAGAACATGCTCTAAGAAATAGGGTATTTAACTGGGAATTGTGGGAAGGCAAACAGGGAAACAGCCAATAATTAAACAGACTTATCAATTTTGTATATTGACTTTATATTTTAGACAGCAGGCAGAGTTTGCATAATTAATTCAACAGTTTTCTGCAATGTTTGTCAAAAACTAACCCTTTTCACAGAACAAATGGGGAGTGTACACCTAAGGGAAAGGCAAGACATTGGCTGCAAAAAATCATATTTCATCTCTAATATGGGTAAACACAAAAATTTGATGAATAAAAACACAAATTCTTGAAATAACGCTGAAAACAACCTCTTGATGACATGAATGCTAAAGATTTATTATTCCATATTAATAGCACATATCAACTGATATTTTCAACAATTCACCTTGTAATTTACGGAAACAAGAGTTTGGATATAAAAAAATCAAATGCAGTACACAGAAAAGGTGAGGATCAAATGTCAACTTATCGCTGACCATTCATTTGACTTAACAAGATGTAGAGAAAGTAGAACTGACCTCTCGAGGGCAAATTATTCTCTTGGGCCGAGGTGCCTCCTGTTGTAACTGATATACTGTCAAATATAAAAACACAACAAATACAAATGTTATTTAGATAATATAAGCCCGATGCTTCAAAGAAACATCAAATGAAAGGGAAATAATGGGATGATGGAAATATTACACAGTGACAAATTTGGAACGTGTATTAGTCAAATCATTTATATGGAAATTAGGCCATAAATTTGTAATTGTTATTAGCACTATTCATTCCAATTTCTCTTGGGAGGTTTATCTACTTATCCTTCAGCCTACTACAAGTGCAGACCTGCAAGATACTGGTACTATGTTAAGCATACCTGATTATATGGCAATGGATTTGACTGTGAGAGTCAAATGGATTTGACTCTCTAGTGATAGCTAGTGATATCACTAGAGAGAGTTTAGACACTTCACTGAACTGAGGTGCCCCGTGCTATTACTGTCGCATTAGCCCTGATCAAGCTCTAATTGGTTGATAACTAAAAACATAATAGAGGGCTAAAAATGGAACTGCTTACTGGTGAGGGTCCAGACCTGTTGGCTCAGTTTTTCTAACTGTAGGTTTTCTACCTAGTTGTGCATCTGTCAAAGGAGATGTGAAACTGAGTACACCAGATTACAAGCAACTTCTGTCTATTTACTTTCCAGATAATTAACCGTTTCAATTTTTGTCTGACAAAGTACTATTTGAGTCACATCTGTTTATTTCATGTATAGCCTGTCTCTCTCACTGAAACTCAAGGCAGATTACAAGATATGAAATACAAAATATCAAAAACAACCTGCGGAGATCTCAAATAAAACAGAACAATGGAATGGGCTAGAACTGAAGAATTGAAAGAGAATGCAAGCAAATAATGGAAAAAAAGTCTAAGGCAACATGGCTAATCTTTTAATACTTTTTAAAAGTTACTTTTTATGTCTGGCATCCTGTAGACAACCTTGACTGTCATGTCAAATCATATATTACAAAAAATTTGATCTGGGGACTTTTCTAAGATATAGCCTCCAAAACTACTAAAGCCTACAAAACTACTTTCTTCAGTGATCATGGTGGGATACCACAAACAGAAATATGTGCCACGGGCAATGACAGCTCTACAATACTACTTTGTAGTCTTTGAAAGCTATTGTCTGTGCACAGTATTTGTTTACTGGAGTTACTAGTTCAGGATGTATGAGTTGGGGGGGGAGAGTAAAAACAGAATATACTAAAATGAAAATGTTGTGCACAAGACCTTTCAATTCAGCTTAATCCTCTCATTGTTACAACCGCTACAAACATACATATAAAGAATACTGAAGAAGGCAAGTGGAAGAGAACAAAAGAAAGAGAATAATGTAAGCATTTATGCAAAGTTGCCCATGGTTGTGACAAACACAGGTAAGTATTTTTAAAATCTCATACACCTCTCCCTTCAACTTTACTTTACTTTTCTGCTCCCTTCTGCTTTTTCTCTGACAGCTATTTACAGCTTCTGCTCTAATGATCTTATGTCAGTAAGTGGGCTGGCCAGTAATACGACAAGTAAATGAAATACATTAGAAAATTACTTTAGTCAGCAAGGTTTTTTATGCATCATGGAGGAAGCAAATCTTTAGGGAATATGTAAGTGATAAAAGGGTTAGCCAAACCTAGTTAGAATTTATTTCAGATGGGAGCATTTGGAAAATAACTCTACTCTATGCATGTTAATATACATGCAGTAAAGATCAAGCAAGAGTGAGTTGATTTGAAGTCACAAATATTTGGGGAAAGGTTCCCAGCTGACACAGAGGAGCTAATATTTTGCATTTATAGTGTATTTTAATTAAATGTTTCAGATTCACTGCACAAGTAAACCTTACAGCCTATTTTAAATGTGAGGATGACACAGTTCCACTCTAAGTCCATTGAAGTCAATGGGTACTACTGTACCATACAGTACTGCACTGTAAGACTGGGCAATCATAGTATGCCTAAAAACATCCAAGGATATCAGAGACCTCCTGCTCATAATTCATTAGCACAATACAAGAGAAGGAATTGAAGAATTAATTTAAATAAGTCTACATAGCCAACTGGAAGAATCTCAACTTTTGAATGACAAAGTAGGAAATATTTATTCATTAAAATGTTTATATTCCACCTCTCAAAGTTTCAAATGGCCAGCAGCAATCAATCAAAACAAGCAATGCCAATTAAAATCCATACAAAACCAAACAACTATAGTATAATAATTGAACAGCCCAAATCATTCACATATTAATGGAGACTAGTGATGACAGAGTATCTTAAATGAAGGGGTGGGGGCGCAGAGTGAGCTTCATGGGGGTGAGTTGGCACTATCCGCACTCAACCTTGCAATAAAGGATGAGTTTAGAATTCATATTAGTCAAGTCATTTATATGGAAATTAGCCAGTGAATTGTAAACTGTGTACTTCATATCAGTTCCGTTCTTCTGAGCCTGTTGGTGTGGAGGACAGGCTAAAAATCGAATAAATAAATAAATAAATATGATTGATAATTTATTCAATATACCTTCAGAGATGTAAAAAAAAGTTCCTATAAATCAGTGGGAGTTGACCAGAATGAACTGTTTTGTTTGGGAACTGCTGCCACAGTTAAGAAAAACAGCAATTGTAATTTTAGCTTGCAAAAAATGAACATGGAAAAAAATAAATCAAGCTTATGCAAAAGAGGGTTTTTTAAGCTCCTGGCATCATATTGGCAAGAACTTTTTTTCTCTCTTTTACTCTTGAAAGTCTTAAAATATAAGCTACATGATCTCATGGTACATAACTGTGTGACCCTAAGCAGAGTTACACTTTTCTTTGACTCCAATACAAATGTTAAATATTGTGTTATTTTTAGGAGGGGAAAGCTCTCAAAGGATATTCGTAGAATAGAGTTGGGCACAAACCAAAATACGAACCAAAATTTGTCATGAACCGGGCCATAGTTCGTGAATGAGTGGTTCGTCAGTGTCTATTTCTGACAAACTGCCGCAAACTTCAGGCCAGTTCATTTGGTTTGTTTTTCAGTTTGTTACTGCAGACAGCCTGGTGCCGATCAATAAGTTTCCTAGCAACGGGAGGGCTGAGCTTTATGCAACCTCAGAAGTGACCTTCTGCTGCCCTGGAAGTGACATTTTCATGAACCAAATGAACCAGTTCGCGAACCAGGGCAAGTTTATGAAAGTTCATGGTTTGTGAAATGCAATGAACCACAAACCACATGGTTCGGTATTTTCCCGGTTCTCTATTCTATTGGAGAATCATAGCAGGATCTGTCCTTCAGTTAAATCTCTCACACTTGCTTCCATTTGCTTTTTAAAAAAAATCTCATCTGATCTTCCAAACCATACTTGATGCCTTTCTTATGTCAGCAGATATCTCTCAAACTCTGACATCCTGCCTCCTCCCAACCCTGGTTTCCAGTTTCTAATACTTACAGTACGATTTCCATATTGGAGGCTGATACTCTTCAGCATCTAGAACAGTAATAAAAGGAAAAATCAATCAACCGGCAGCTCAGTGAATTCACTGACAAAGACTTCAAAACTTACCTGTAAAAATGTTATTGCTTTTCCAGGAGAATGATATGCCTGTTTACAATACAGTGCTATACATGACAGAAGTATATTAATGTCACCAGGAGTGAGAACTTGGGGACCATTTCCCCAAACTGGTAACATGATTCTTTCTCACTAATATCTAAGTAGCTTTATCAATGTTTAAAATAACTGCACAGGGCATTCAAATTATATTTTACTTCATTCAGTATAACTACTAGAATCTGAAAGGATATACTAAAGTACGAATGGAAACTACAGCAGCATATATGAATACAGAAATTAATATTTCTAAGTCAGTTTTGATTACAGAATAACAAGATGGATGGCTTAAACAAAACTAGTTACTATCTAGGAACTATATAATGCACTATACGATTTCTTTTCTTCACAGCCAATAGAGCAGACATTTATTAAGAATAACAAATGACAAAGTCCCCCCCACATCCGCAAAACCAAATTCACTCCAGAGTAGTTTCACTGAGTTAAGGAACGGTCTCCAAACCAGACAAAGTTATTTATGTATGTATGTAAGATGTTTTTATCCTACTTTTTTCTTGTACATAGAACTCAAAGTGGCATAGAAAAGTTAAAATTATAATAAATAAATAACCATTACAATGGTAGACTAAACCCAGTTGCTACTGTAACAAACACTGTAAACCAACCAAATAAGTAAGTGAATAAAGTTCACTCATATGTTCTCAAATGCTCGTTTGTTTTAAGTGTGCTGTGCTCCACTTTCTAAACAGGATAGCTGCTTCCTTTACCATATCTAGTAGACTAATTGGATGTCAGATTAGTTATCTTAATTAGCTGCACTTAAATCCCATTTAAATCAGTGCAACAAGTTAGTCATGAGTAATTTAAGAGAATCAGAGAACAGATACACAGAAAAAGAAAAAAAGCTCTCTAAACTAAGAACTTGCCAATTATTTTGCTGCCAAGGGTTATTTTTAGAATTGTTACAGTCAACCTTGGAGGCAGAGCCCATTAGACACTAGGGAACTTACTCCCAAGTAACGATGTCTAGAATTGCAGTCTTGCATATGACCCTATATGAAAGTTATGCCCAATGGACGAAGTAAGATCACTCCAATATCTTTTGCACACAAAGTATGATGCTACACCAACAGGAAAAAAAATGTCCTGTCCTTGAGTTGGTGGAAGGCTAGTACATCACTATTTACCCCCTATGCT
Organism: Eublepharis macularius; assembly: GCF_028583425.1. Classification (NCBI taxonomy): domain Eukaryota; kingdom Metazoa; phylum Chordata; class Lepidosauria; order Squamata; family Eublepharidae; genus Eublepharis; species Eublepharis macularius. Next base: position 46,983,128 of record NC_072800.1, read on the forward strand.
AGTGGGGGACTGCCAGTACAAGGAGAGGGCTGGGGCTATGGTTGGGGAGGACAAAGCTATCCGGAATCCTCTGCTCAATTAAAGATGCTTCTTGTCTAACAATAATATAGGATTATGCCTGAAAAAGTCATGGTGTAAGTTAAAACATTCCTGTTTTTATCAACAGAAAACACGGACAACTTTTCTCCCACCACTTCTGTCTACATTCAAAAGCCACAACATAGGATATAGTTCTGACTTACACTGCAGCCGTTCATGGCATACCACCAACGTAGCCAAAGAACAACCAAACCAAAGAAGACAGATCTCGTATATTGATGTGTATTACGTGGTGGCTAAATCACATTTTCCCCATGAGTACAAACTGTGGAGTAAACAAGTGCCTTTCTATTCAGCTTCAAATTCACACAATGTCTACTGGCTGATGGCTGGGTCCATATGGTCTGTCATGAGTAGAGATGGCAGGGCTGGATCGAGGGGGGCAGGGGGGGTAGTCTGCCCCCAGCGCCGCCAGGGAGGGGGTGCCAGGAGCAGCTGCCAGCAGCACGGGCACCCTCGCAGCCCCCTGGGAGTGCACGGGCAGCCTTGCAGCTGCTGGGAGTGTGTGGGCAGCAGTGCAGGCAGCCTCACAGCCCCCTGCGCTGCCTTTCAACTGCCCCCCAGGAAAGGGGGCGGGTGGCTTGCCACATACCCCGTCCTGCAGGGCAGGCAAAAGGCAGTACGGCCACCCGCGCCATTCGCCCCTGTCCTGCAGGGCAGGCAAAAGGCAGTGTGGCCACCCGCACCATTCGCCTGCCCTGCAGGACAGGGGGCGGCCGGCCGCTCCCTCTCCTGCGGGGCAGGCGAATGGCGCAGGTGGCCTCGCAGCCCCCTGAGCTGCCATTTGCCTGCCCTGCAGGACAGGGGGCATGCAGCAAGCCGGCGCCCCCCTGTCCTGCAGAGCAGGCGAAAGGCAGCGTGGGGGGGGGGGTCTACAAGGCCGCCCATGCCATTTGCCTGCAGGGAGGCGAATGGCGCAGGCGGCTTCCCAGCCCTGCACACTGCCTCCACTGCTCCACCCTACATGATGACATCACCGAAATGATGTCATCACACAGTGCTGGGAGCGCATGCGTGCTGTGCGTGCACGAGGGGCTCAGATTAGGGTTGCCCTGGGTGCCAGCAATCCTAGATCCAGCCCTGAGAGATGGGCATGGACCAGGAAAATGGTGGTTCATGGCAGTTCATGGTTCATGAAAAGCGACAAACCACAAACCACGAACCACCATGAATTTGCCCAGTTTGCAAACCAGTTCATTTGGTTTGTGGTTTGTCACTTCTGGGCCAGCAGCTGCAGTATGTTTCTAGCTGTTTGCATTTGCAAATAGCAAGGAAAGTTTCAAACTTCCTGCCCTGCTGCTTTTTCACCCGATGGGAGGGGGAGGAGGGAACCCCCACCTCCTGCTCCCATTGAGTGAAAAAGCAGGGTGGGAAGTTTGAAAGTAACACATTTCTTGCTGCTTACAAGAGACAAGAAAAGTGTTGCTTTCAAATGCCAGCTGCTTTTCAGCTGATGGGAGGGAGATCCCCCATCAGCTGAAAAAAGCTGCTTTCAAACACTGGCAGCTGAAAAAAGCAACAGGCATTTGAAAGCAGCAACACTTTTCTTGCCATACAAGAAAAATGTCGCTGTTTTCAAACACGGCAGCTTTTTTCAGCTGACAGGAGGGGGATTCTCCTCTCATCAGCTGAAAAAAGCTGCTTTCAAAGTCCTGGCAGCTTTTTTTCAGGGGAGGAGAGAGGGAGGAGGGACCCCCTCCTTTCCCTCCCTCAGCTGAAAAAGGGGGGGGGAGCATTTGAAAGCAGCAACACTTTTCTTGCCACCAAGAAAAGTGTTGCTGCCTTCAAAGTCGGCAGCTTTTTTCAGCTGGCGGAAGGGAGAATTCCCTTCCCATCAGCTGAGAAGCGGCAGGCGTTTGAAAGCAATACTTTCCTTGCTGTTTGCAAACAGCAAGAAAAGTGCTACTTTGAGTTTCAGTGTGCCCCCTAAAGATTCTTGAATCTTTGTGAAGAATACCAAAGCATTTAAATACTCTGCTTTTAAGCATTTAAATACCTTCTTGGAACCCAAGAGGGTGCACGGCTCTAGTGACAAACTAAAAACCGAAACAAATGAACTGGCCTGAAGTTCATCACTGTTCGTCAGAAATGGGCTCTGACAAACCGTTGATTTGTGAACCATAAACTGACTTGGTTCATGACAAACCTTGGTTCGTATTTCGGTTCATGCCCATTTCTAGTCATCATGAGCTTTCTCACTAACCTAAACCTGCTGTGAAACTGTAGTTATAGCTTCTGTTATTTCTTTTTTAAGTAGCCCTTATCTGTTTTTGTCCTGCAAAATTCTAATTCTTTTTACAGAGGCAGCAGTGAATATGTTATATGGTATTTCCTGGATATTACCTGGCTAGAGGTTCTGTCACACAGTGCAAGTTGAACTTTCTGATGTGGAGCAGACTCCTACCTATGCAGGCCTCTATGGTCCCATGAAAGACTAATTCGGGGGACATCATAGAGTTAACCAACCATCACTGCACACAGAATGTTGCCCTCCATGTATGACTAATATGGTGCATGAGCATAATTTCTCTGGGTTGGGTACATTTGGAATGGGACCCTTTTCCTGCTGCCATCTCATCCATATAATCTCATTATTATGAAAAAATAATTAATTTCTGAAACATCATTAATTGTCCAGCTCATGGTAACAGGCTTGCAGCCTGAGCTAGGTATGCCTGGAGCTGGAGTGATCTTAAGCCCATCTGTAAATTATTGCTAATCTGTGGGTGGCAGTGGAATTTTCAGAGATGGTTTGGAAGTGTCTGTTGGTTGCTTCTGTGGCTATTGTGGTGCTCCTATTTCTGTTACTCTGAGTTCACAGGATCACAACCATGATGTGAGCATTAGCCCTGGCATAGCAACCCTTCCCAACTGTAAGAACTCACTGCTCGTGCAAACATATCATGGATTCTCACAACATGGAGAGCATAACAGCCAGCAAAGTGGCATGGCAATAGTAAATAACCAATTCTGATGAGCAGAGAGGGAAGTAATGCAATTTCCATTTTTATTAGTAAGCACTGTCAGCAATATGCAACTGTGTAGATGCTGGACAGTAGAACCCTGTCCATGCATGACCAGTGAGTCGTCTCATGCCTGCACAATGCGAATTTCACTGTCCTACCTCTAATGCAACATCCGCTGGCAAGGGAGTGGTGCTTGTCTTCTCAGCAGCAGGCCCCATTTACTCCTGCTATACGGCCTGTCATGGCACCATATACAAGGGTTGTGATTAATATAATAATAAAATCAAGTAGATTGATGATGCAATCTGCATAAAATATGCAAGTTAATTAAAATAATTTGATGTTTTCTCATCTCCTCCATTATTTATGGAAATAAAATTCAAGCACATTTCTTGAGCTCACATATATACATGTGCATTTTATATACCTGCGTGTAAGATCTATTTACTAGAAATGTTAATGATTAACTGTAGAGTGCTGTTTTTAAAATGAGACTTTGTATAAGGCAATAAACAGTATAAATACAGTTGTCACCCACTCCACAATCCTCTGATTACTTACTCCCAAGAAGTCTTATACCAGTAACATGAACAATTGGATGCTATAATTTGCTCTGATATCAGATATCTTGGATTTAATACATATTATAATGTTTTCCCAGTACTGAGAAATCTCATTAATTGGCAAATTGGATCAGCTTTAAATAAATGCTAACTTACCTATATTTCATTAATAATTACAAATGACTTATACAGTAATTTTGATTCCTTCTGGTGTAGCAATCATTAATTCACAGATATGTCCCATTTATTCAATGTCTAGATTCAATATGACTCTGTCAATAGAGACTTACATTTGTCATTATGGATTTTTCTTATTCAGGTAAGTTGCTTGGTGGCATCTTAGCTCCTTTGTTCCATCTTATTTTCTATGTGAAGACAGAAGACTAAAACTGACTTTCCCCCTTAAACCCCAAGGCCATAACACTGGATGCTTATTAAATTACTTTATTAACATCAACTTTGATCATAGTAATTGCATAATCCTTGGCGTAATACATCTGCAAAGACAAATGCACAGACATATTCTAGAGGTAAAGGTTCTGTTTTCCACTATAGTTTTACTGGACTTTTCACAATCTAATTTTGGGAATGAGCCAAGTATGGTTTTATTTTGAGGTCGAAGGAGATAGTTTTGACAATCCCAATATTCCTTAATAGGCCTTGAGTGTCAGGAAATGGTTTTGTTCATTAGGGGTTGGAAGAGACAGCCACCACCATCAACCTCCACAGCTGAAGGGAAGGGGCAGGTGTGTGTCTGCAAACACACACACGCGCACCCCAAAGTAGTAAAGTATTTTGCTACTACAGACTAACAGGGCTAACTCCTCTGGATCACACACCAAAGTATAGCTTTAGATGTTGGTCAGGTTCACAGAGAAGCAGGCAGACTAACTGGAGTTAGTTTTCTCATCAGTAATCAAGGTTTAATCTAGGCTTACGTTCCTGGTTATTGAAGGGAAACTGACTCCAGTACACCCATGCACCTGCTTTTGTACTTCATGGGTAACTGAAGTTAGTGTTAACCATGCTTCTTTGTGTAGGAAGGGAGGAGAAGGAAGGGGCAGGTGTTTATGTAAGTCTGGAACATGGCAGAGTTTGTGCACATTTCCCCTTAATCATGTTGAATCTGAATGCACCTTCTGTGTAAGTGTTGTGTAAGTGTATGACTAGGGGTGTGCAAGCCAAAAATTTTCGGCTATAGCCGAAAGTAGAAAGCCGAAAGAAGATTCTCTATCGTTAAAGCCGAAAGCCGAAACAAGAATCTCTTTCGGCTTTCGACTTTCGGGATTCTTTCGGCATTATTTCGGCATTCTTTCGGCTTTTTTCTATGGGAAAATGCCTCCGTCTTCCAGGACGCCTGGAGGAGGCATTTTCCCACCAAATAAGCCCAAAATTGGTAGGGACCTTCCTCTAACCCTTCTCTAACAACCACCCAAGTTTCAGACAGATTGGACTTTGGGGGGCCATGTTATGGCCCCCCAAAGCAGGTCCCCCCATCCTCCCATAAGAAAGCGAAGGAGCAGCATATTGTTAGCATGCTGCTGCTGATCTTTCTTCATTATTTCCTATGGGGAAAAAATGAAGAGGCAGGCTTCCTTTGCCAGGGGTGGCATTTTGCATGCAAAATGCCCCCCAGCCCTCAGGGGCCCTTCTCCCACCCCTCCTCCCACCCCCCACCAAGGCTCAGCCTGCTCCCACTTGGGGGGGGCATTTCATGGCCTCCCCAAGTAGGTGCTCTAATCTCTACCACTGACAGCTGGGGGAGGCTTGTGTTGCCAGGGGTGGCATTTTGCATGCAAAATGCCCCCCAACCCTCTGGGGCCCTTCTCCCACCCCTCCTCCCACCCCCCACCAAGGCTCAGCCTGCTCCCACTTGGGGGGGCATTTCATGGCCTCCCCAAGTAGGTGCTCTGCTCTCATCTCTACCACTGACAGCTGGGGGAGGCTTGTGTTGCCAGGGGTGGCATTTTGCATGCAAAATGCCCCCCAGCCCTCTGGGGCCCTTCTCCCACCCTTCCTCCCACCCCCCACCAAGGCTCAGACTGCTCCCACTTGGGGGGGCCATTTCATGGCATCCCCAAGTAGGTCCTCTCAGCCCCTAAAGTCCACCCCTTACAGCCCCACACAAACCCAATTCCCCCCCAGCTGCCACACACAGACCCAAATCCCCACATTAGCCCCTCACAGACCCAAATCCACCCCCACCTGCCCTACACCCATAACCCCAGGAACAGGCTGGCAAAGGCCAGCCCTCTCCCTTTGTTCCCTATGCTGGGAACTTCTAAACTCTCTTTCCCTGGGCAAGTCTGCACAGCCCAGGGGTGCCACAATGGTGGGCACACTTCTGAGTGCCAGCTGGTCCCTGTGAAAGAGCACCTGAACCACAGACACCCTCCCTCAAATTCCCCCACCACCTACAGAGATGGCTGGCCAGCCAGCCCCATTGTTCCCTATGATGGGAACCAACTGCACAACAAAGAATAAAACAAGAACAACACAAAATAAAGTTTTTAAAAAATTATTTTCTCCCTTCCAAAGTACAAGTAGGCAAAGCATTATGACACATTACACCAGCAGTCCCCCACACAGAAAAATTAAAACAAAACTCACTTAACATCAGAGAATCACAAAGCATGATTCCTGTCAAAAACACTTTATTTCTTGAACAGCTTTAGGTTACACAGCAGGGGGGAACACCAAAGGGCATGGCAGCACTATCTTACACAAAAATAACACAACTCACTTAACATCAGAGAATCACAAAGCATGATTCCTATCAAAAACACTTTATTTCTTGAACAGCTTTAGGTTACACAGCAGGGGGGAACACCAAAGGGCATGGCAGCACTATCTTACACAAAAATAACACAACTCACTTAACATCAGAGAATCACAAAACACAATTCCTGTCAAAAACACTTTATTTCTTGAACAGCTTTAGGTTACACAGCAGGGGGGAACACCAAAGGGCATGGCAGCACTATCTTACACAAAAATAACACAAGTCACTTAACATCAGAGAATCACAAAAACACAATTCCTGGCAAAAACACTTTATTTCTTGAACAGCTTTAGGTTACACAGTAGGAGGGCACAACAGGGCATGATAGCAATGTACTACAAAAAATAATACAACCCACTTCACCGTTTTTGACAGCAATTGTGTTTGTGTGATTCTCTGATGTGAAGTGAGTTGTGTTATTTTTGTGTAGTACACTGCTTTCCTGCTCTGTGGTGACTTCCTACTGTGTAACCTAAAGCAGTTACAGAAATAAAGTGCTTTTGACAGCAATTTTTTGGGGTGATTCTTTAATGTGAAGTGAGTTGTGTTATTTTTGTGTAAGATAGTGCTGCCATGCCCTTTGGTGTTCCCCCCCTGCTGTGTAGCCTAAAGCTGTTCAAGAAATAAAGTGTTTTTGACAGGAATTGTGCTTTTGTGATTCTCTGATGTTAAGTGAGTTGTGTTATTTTTGTGTAAGATAGTGCTGCCATGCCCTTTGGTGTTCCCCCCCTGCTGTGTAACCTAAAGCTGTTCAAGAAATAAAGTGTTTTTGACAGGAATTGTGTTTTTGTGATTCTCTGATGTTAAGTGAGTTGTGTTATTTTTGTGTAAGATAGTGCTGCCATGCCCTTTGGTGTTCCCCCCTGCTGTGTAACCTAAAGCTGTTCAAGAAATAAAGTGTTTTTGACAGGAATCATGCTTTGTGATTCTCTGATGTTAAGTGAGTTGTGTTATTTTTGTGTAAGATAGTGCTGCCATGCCCTTTGGTGTTCCCCCCTGCTGTGTAACCTAAAGCTGTTCAAGAAATAAAGTGTTTTTGACAGGTATCATGCTTTGTGATTCTCTGATGTTAAGTGAGTTGTGTTATTTTTCTGTGTGGGGGACTGCTGGTGTAATGTGTCATAATGCTTTGCCTACTTGTACTTTGGAAGGGAGAAAAAAAAATTTAAAACTTTATTTTGTGTTGTTCTTGTTTTATTCTTTGTTGTGCAGTTGGTTCCCATCATAGGGAACAATGGGGCTGGCTGGCCAGCCATCTCTGTAGGTGGTGGGGGAATTTGAGGGAGGGTGTCTGTGGTTCAGGTGCTCTTTCACAGGGACCAGCTGGCACTCAGAAGTGTGCCCACCATTGTGGCACCCCTGGGCTGTGCAGAATTGCCTAGGGAAAGAGAGTTTAGAAGTTCCCAGCATAGGGAACAAAGGGAGAGGGCTGGCCTTTGCCAGCCTGTTCCTGGGGTTATGGGTGTGGGGCAGGTGGGGGTGGATTTGGGTCTGTGAGGGGCTAATGTGGGGATTTGGGTCTGTGTGTGGCAGCTGGGGGGGAATTGGGTTTGTGTGGGGCTGTAAGGGGTGGACTTTAGGGGCTGAGAGGACCTACTTGGGGATGCCATGAAATGGCCCCCCCAAGTGGGAGCAGTCTGAGCCTTGGTGGGGGGTGGGAGGAAGGGTGGGAGAAGGGCCCCAGAGGGCTGGGGGGCATTTTGCATGCAAAATGCCACCCCTGGCAACACAAGCCTCCCCCAGCTGTCAGTGGTAGAGATGAGAGCAGAGCACCTACTTGGGGAGGCCATGAAATGCCCCCCCAAGTGGGAGCAGGCTGAGCCTTGGTGGGGGGTGGGAGGAGGGGTGGGAGAAGGGCCCCAGAGGGTTGGGGGGCATTTTGCATGCAAAATGCCACCCCTGGCAACACAAGCCTCCCCCAGCTGTCAGTGGTAGAGATTAGAGCACCTACTTGGGGAGGCCATGAAATGGCCCCCCCAAGTGGGAGCAGGCTGAGCCTTGGTGGGGGGTGGGAGGAGGGGTGGGAGAAGGGCCCCTGAGGGCTGGGGGGCATTTTGCATGCAAAATGCCACCCCTGGCAAAGGAAGCCTGCCTCTTCATTTTTTCCCCATAGGAAATAATGAAGAAAGATTAGCAGCAGCATGCTAACAATATGCTGCTCCTTCGCTTTCTTATGGGAGGATGGGGGGACCTGCTTTGGGGGGCCATAACATGGCCCCCCAAAGTCCAATCTGTCTGAAACTTGGGTGGTTGTTAGAGAAGGGTTAGAGGAAGGTCCCTACCAATTTTGGGCTTATTCGGTGGGAAAATGCCTCCTCCAGGCGTCCTGGAAGACGGAGGCATTTTCCCTTAGTAAAGCCGAAAGAATCCCGAAACGTTTCGGCTTTTTTCTTTCGGCTACCCGAAACGTTTCGGCATTCCCCGAAACGTTTCGGCATTCCCCGAAAGAAGCCGAAACACTTTTGTTTCGGCATTCTTTCGGCATTCTGAATGCCGAAACGCACATCCCTATGTATGACTGATAGATGTGGTGGACGTGAGTGATATGTATAAGGAAGGCTTGTGTGTGAACAAAAGAGGTTTATTATTGTGTGCTTCCTAGGCCAATGTTGCTAGTTTAAATATTGTTTAATATTTAACATTGGCCTGCAGCTCTCTGGCACATATCCATCAGGCATCTCTGACTGTTTGGAGGCACATCTCCCCTTCACATTTAATAGAATTTGGCACAGCAAACAACTGTATACAATGTGTCCTAGTCAGTGTGAAAGAGAGACAGATAATGAATGGTTACAAATAAGATATTTTAAAAGATTACTGATTTTCAAAGATCTCCACAGGTTATTTCATAGCAACGTCAAAATAGTCTGCATTATAAAACAATAGCAATTGCTTTGAAAACCAGTATTTTCCTAACAATTACATCATTTGAATTGTTTGGTTTATCCTCTGCACTAAATCAGTTATTGATGTTTACTATCCTAATGTTAACAGAAACACCAAGACAATACATTAAACATGGTAGGAATTTATAATGATTTATCTGTTAGGCTCTTCCATGTAAGCAAACATATTATTATCTCACATCGACAGTGGGAAAATTGCTATTAGGTTTGTTAGCTTTAGTTTCTATTTGATTGCTAATATTGAATACTGCCCAAGAATTAGTCAATTATTTAGTCAAGCTATTTGGAAGGTTAAACACCAGATCAGAAATACACTCTTGAAATATCCTGGGGGGTGGAGTCAAGCCACATATTACTAAAGTGACTCTATGATGTCACTTCAAGGTATGTGCAGGAAGTGACATCATTCCATCAGTGCAATGGTGATACTCCCTGTAGCCTTCACCAGCTGCTCTACTGAGAAGCAGCAGCTATTCTATGAATTTCCCTTTGTGCTAGATCAAAACTGTATTATTTTTAATGCAGCTTTCAAGAGAAAGCCCGAGGAACACTACAAATCATGCTTGGAATGAACATAACGTCATATGCATCTGACGAAGAGAACTGTGGTTCTCGAAAGCTTATGCTACAGTAAAGTTGGTTAGTCTTAAAGGTGCTACTGGACTCTTTTCTGTTTTGCTACTACAGACTAACACAGCTAACTTTTGGTTCTTGGGGATTTCAACGTCCATGCTGACGACGATGATCTCCCCACCATTGCACTTGGTTAATTTATTTCATGATTGTTTTGTATATTGATTTTAGTATTGTTGTTTTTTTGTTTTTATCGATTTTAAACTGTTCACCGCCCACAGCCCCTGGGATGGGCGGTATATAAATTGAAATATAAATAAATAAATAAATAAACTCCTCTGGATCTATAACATCATGTGGATGTTAACATTTAACAATGACGGCTTTTGGCTTTCTATCTGGGAAAAATCCCAGCCTAAAATGATGTCTTCTGGCAACTAATTGCTGAGCAGAAAAATGGTGTGAAAATGTTTTCACAGTGACTGCCAAGCTCCTAATACAGGTAATAGCTGATTTTTCATTATTTATAGCCATCATTATATGAAACCTGTGTTTACATTCTTCGGTTTTTTAAATAAAAAACATAGGATTACAATAATGCACCTTGTTCCACCAACTATTTTAATATATGATAATTGAAATATGTCATATTTTCATTATTTTAAAACTGTAGTCTCATAAGAGCTGGGAACAAATTATGCAGTCTTTAATGCAGGTTAGCTTGGCTCCATAGGTAGATATCAGCAATTTGCAGGAAACCACCTAATGGCCTCTGAGCTTATTATAAATTCCTACTTGATATGCTATTATGATTTCACAAAATAAAAAAAATGTTTTATGGGAAGGAAAGAACTACATTGCATAAGTAACATCAAAAGCACAACTCCTATCAGATGAATGAAATGTGGTTTGGATCAAAATAATCTTGCAAACTATTCCATATTGAACACAAATAATGAAAACTTGACATGCAAATGTCATACAAAATCAGTGCAAGCATGAAAGTAGAATTTTGCCTTTTAGCATGATTTTAAACATTTTTAACAGCCCTTGACCAATTTAAATGTGATTCAAATTACCCTTCACAGTTAAAAACCTATTAAGTATCTAGAAATTGAGGTCTCTGACTGTAAAGGTGGAGCCACCAATATTAGCCTATAATTTCTGAGAATCTGTGTCATTACTGCCACTCAATGCCACTCAAAAGCATGAGTGACTAGAACACCAAAATTATGCTAACATACTGTATATAGTAGATGACAGATCAAAATGAATGAACTATTTCACTTAGTAGCACAGCTGCAAAATAACTTCTGTTTCTGTCACATTCTAATAAGCTGACATGAACACACACATCAACACATAAAGCCGCCTTGTATTGAATCAGATCATTGGCACATCAAGGTCAATATTGTCTACTCAGACTGGCAAGTCTGAGGGAGACAGGGGCGCCGCGTCAATGGAGGCAAGTCGGGCAACTGCCTCAGGCACAGAGGTGCCGGAGGGGGTGCCGGGGTGGGTGCGTGTGCGCTGCAGAGCAACTGAGCGGGAGGCCTGGGAGGACGCACGCACACCAAGCATTCCCCCCTATCTCCTGCCTGTCGCCTCACAGACTGGAAAGGAGCAGAGGAAAAGTTATAGGTTTCTTTTGGAGGACTGGGGGGGGGGGGGAGGATGAGACAGAATAATGACAGAAGAAAGCAAAAGGGAAGAGAAAGGAGAAAGCGGGAAGGACCTAGAGAATCAGTGGGGACATTTCTCTCTCTGCCATTTCCCCCCTCCTCCTCCTCTCTCTCTCTCTCTCAATTTAAGCCTTGGGCAAAGCTTCCATGTGGAGCAAGGAAGAGAGACTCTGGGACCACAGTAAAGGCCTCTGGGACCAGACGGAATACTCTGAGAGTTGTATGACAGCCCCCCCCCCCCCAGTGCAATGACTGTCCCTAGCTATAGAGTTTGTGCTCCAGGACCAGAAGGACAAGTTTCAGAGTGGAATGACAGTCTGTGGAATAGGCTCAGTGCTCTGGAACTGGAAGGACAGACCCCAGAGTGCAGTGCCCCTGGGAGTAGAAGAAACATTCTGGGACTGGAATGACAACCCCCAGAGTGCAATGTCAGCCCCTCGGAGCAGAATCTGTGCTTTGGGAAGGAATGACAGGTTGCACAGTGGAATGACAGCCTCTGGTAGTAGTAGAAGCATTCTTGGAGTGGAATTACAGGCACCACAATGGAATGACAGCCACTGGGAGTAGCAGAAGTGTTCTTGGACTGGAATGACAGCCCCAGAGTGGATTGACAGCCTCTAGGAACAGAGCCTGTGCTCAAAGACTGGAATGACAAGTCAAAGAGTGGAACAACTGTTCCTGGGAATAGGGTCAGGGCTCTGGGACTGGAATGACACCCCCTGTCATTCCACACCCACTGCCATTCCAGTCCCAGACCACTGATTCTTCTCCCAGGGACTGTCATTCCACTCTGGGGCCTGTGTTGATAGATCAAGATGGGTAGCCGTGTTTATCTGTAGCAATAGAAAAAAGCAAGAGTCCAGTAGCACCTATAAGACTAACAAAATTTGTGGTAGGGTATGAGCTTTCATGAGCCATAGCTCACTTCTTCACTACTGGACTCTTGCCTTTTTTGGTGTTGTAATGCATTTCAATGGAGCCCATGCTAGTAAATTGGAATTCCTGGCTCCCATTTTCTCCAATGGGCCTTCAAGCCTCTCCCATTTTTTCCAGTGGGCTATCCTGTCATTCCTTTTAGTGCATCCCTTTCCCCCTCCCTGGCTGGCATCAATTCTGCTTCTCACCTTTCCTCAGGCTTTTTTTTGGGGGGGGGGTGCTGCTTTTGGTGGAAAGAGTGGCTGGTTGTGTGTGCACTGCTGCAGAGGAAGGAGGAAGTGAGGTGAGAGACACACACAATTCCCTTTCAGTCCCTGTGCGACAGGTAAGAGCAAATCACTGTTGTTGAGTTTAAAGTTGTTGTTTTAAATTCTATTACTTTCCTCCCCCCTTCTCCCTTTCGTTCTCCCTCCCCATTCCTCTTCTCTGATCTCAATGCTGCTCCCCCTTCATTCCAGCAGAGCAGCGCCCCACACTGCACCTTCTTTATCACCTCCCTTCTCTCATTCCCTAGTTTCCATATATCACCCCCACCTTCCCCCTTTCCTCCAATACTTTATTTCAATATTTATACACCATATACTTAGCTGTCAGCTGCTGCTCCCTTCAAACCCAAGGGTGGGGAGGGGAGAAGGATGAGCATGGAGGGTAGTTCCCAAAAGGGATCTCTGACAAAGGTGATCAAGCAGGCCCTGTAAGAGAAGCCCTCCTTCTACTGCCAAGAGTCTTTGGGTTCAGAGAGACGTGGGAAGAAAGAGGGAAACTTTTTTACACGCACACACAAAGGAGGTGTGCTCAAAACTTTAATGCAAGTAGCTGTTTCTGCTCACAAAATAGAATTTTGGCTCACAATAAGAAAAACAAAGCTGTTATTTATTCTCACACTTATTTAAAAAATTAAAATTTAAAATTTAAATTAAGATTTAAATTTAAATTAATGTAATGAAAATTACATTAAAATGTAAAAAGTTTCAAGTTTTGTGCCTTTTATTTTTCCTATATTTCTTCTGTTTTTAAAAATTGGTTAGCGGGGGTGGGGGGTGGGGGCGCAAGTAGACATCTTGCCTCAGTCTCCAGAAACCCTGACACCAGCCCTGCAGGGCGAAGTCTGTCACATGATCTACTACCTGATCCTTTTAACTGGAGATGCCGGGGACTGAATCTGATACCTACTGCAAGCAAAGCAGATGCCATGGCTCCGCCTCTAATGACTACTTATTTGGCATGACAAAAAGCTATTTTCTGAAGACTTATTAATCTTTAGCAAAATCCAAATCGCTCTCTTTTCTCATTCAATTGTGCCTGACAAGTGTTATTTTATCATTACTTTCACAATGTGTGTGTGTGAGTGTGTATGTGTGAGTGCACGTGAATGCGTTTTCTCTTCTCCCATTAGCCAAAGATAAATGAGATGATTCTATTCTTGTAACTGACTGGAAAAAGCAACACACAGCATTTCAAAATCCCTGATATTTATCTTTAGAAGCACCTGCATGTGTATTTTTTCCTAGATGTATACATTTTAAAAGTTTAAGTAATTAGAAATTCAAAAATATAAGAAAATATATTCCCTTTGGTGAAAAGAACTGGGTTTTGCTTTAAGTACCTTGCCTTAATCAGGGCATCAAATCAGAATGTTTTCATAGATGAGAGAGTTACAAAACAATATTCTAAAGTTTATCAATTGAAAGCTTATCACATGTTCAGAGATTTAAGATCTACATCAAGGTTTCTCTATCTTTTCATTAATGAAAGCTACTTTTAAGTAATAAAGAATATTCAGCTACTTCCCTCTCCTTCCAGCATGCTGACAGATTTTGTTCCGTCCTAGAAACACAGAATGGACTAGGAAAGGCTTAGCAATCAGCTAAGCAGCACAAAGCAGATCTTTTTGTGATCTTTTTCTGGGTTTATAGGGATCACATGAGTTACTCTGCAGCAGTCCACAAACTACTGGTAGCTCACAAGCTACCTTTTGGAGACCCCTAATCTACATGGACTGGATTTGTGGGCATATGAAAACTGCAGAACACATATATCAAATATTTTATTTATTTATTTCATTTATACCCTCCCTTTCTCCCCAATGGAGACCCCAAGTGACTGACATCATTCTCTTCTCCATTTTATCCTCATAATCACCCTATCAGGTATATTAGGCTGAGAATGTGTGACTAGCCTAAACAAGCTTCCGTTGCAGAGTGAGGATCAAACCTGAGTCTTCCAGTTCACAGTCTGACACTCTAACCACTACACAACACTGGTTCTCGTTGTGGATTTGAGTCTTGTGACCTCTTAAAGACTAATAAAATTTTATTCCAGCATAAGCTTTTGTGGACTAGAGACCTCTTCTTCAGATGCAAAGACTGCATTTGCACTCTACCATTATTTTATTCCCTGTGAAAAAACAGAAGAACCAAGGGGCCTTGAAACACAGGAATCACAGTGTGAAGGGTAGATAAGTAACATTCAAGTCTAAGTTAGTTAACACTCGTAATGCATGGGAAGTCCTAAAATAGTTAGCATTTACTGTGCACTAGAAAACCAAAGCCCCCAGGCGGATGAATAGCATGAATTCAGCAGTCTCCCTTGAAATTCTTTACTGGAAGGATGTTGATTGTCAGGTCAGAAAAAGAGCATCCTGTTCTTCTATTAGTTTCTGAACATCATGATTTTTAATGTCAAATTTGTGTCCATTTATTCATTTATGTAGTACTGACCTATTTGTCTTACATGGTGAGTAGAAGGACACTACTGAGACATGATGGCATATATCTAAGGCCCAAACTAGCCGTTATATTTGACACACACATGCACCCCGCAGTGGGGCAAAGAGCACCATCACACTTAGAAACATTAATTTCATGAGAGGACTTCTAACTGTAAAAAGAACAGAGTGTGGGTTGGGGGAACCTGGCCCTGACCCAGCTCATGTCAGGCATAACGGACAACTCTAGAGGATGAACAAGTGGATGAGCTCAGGATGACATAGCTGACATTATTGGATCTTGTAATAGTATTGCCTAAGGGTATATGGGGGTAAATTTGGCATCTGGTTTGTTGCAGGGTTTGGTCCATGGGGTTGTGTCCAGTTAAGCTGTCCATTGTTGCTGGTAAGAAACCTTATGTGGTTGTCTGTAAGCAATGAAACGATACCATCCAAGGCCTGTGATTGAGATATATCATTATCAGATTGAAACTAGTGATGATCTGTTGCTCTCTCTTTGGGGCTTGTATCTAGGCTTGAGGGTATCTATTTTACTTATTTAAAATATTTATTTGGTTGTCTTTCTCCTGAGCATCTCAGGGTCCAAGGCAGGTAACCAGGCTATTTCTGGGTACCAGAAAACAAGGCTATTTCTGGTTTTGTCAATACGTTTCTTTACTTCTTTGGGTGGGTATTATAATCGCAAAATTCCTCTTTATTTTTGCTGCAACAGATTTGCACACCTATCTCTATAGAATTATTTTGGCAATTATTATACATTTCCATTAACGAGAATTTTCTATTACCTTCTACCTATGTTCAGTTTTGCGAGGGACATGGTTAGTTCCCTGCTTTATCTTCCTTGTATGATATGGAATTTCAGGTAAGGTGTATAGATGGAACAGTGACTATGCTTGCATTCCTGTTAGTGCTTACATTTGCTGAAGCAAAAACAAATTCATATAGGTTTTGAGTTTGAAAAGGTATGTATGAGCAAATCACAGTGACCATAATAAAATGAAATACTGGCAATTTAGGAAGATCTTCGTATTTGCTGGGAAAGTCAGAATGTTAAAGAAAAAGAATACTCTAAGTGTTCTGCTGACACGGTTTATGAAATTGTGGTCATGAAATAGGACAGCAACATCTTTGCGCCTGTTATCCTTTTATCATAATAATAAACAGGATTGAGGGATTGTACAAGAACAGATCAAATCGATCTGAAAACCCACAAGGCGAATTAGTTGGCAAATTGCAAACCAAGTTGGCAGTAATGTTTACTTTTTTCAGTGATTTGTTTTTTACAGATTTGCCAGCGCTGTGATATTTAGTTTACCCTCAAGCCTAGAACATTTTCTTGAAGACAGGCAATTATTTTCTAAATCTTCTCTCAGGCATATCCTAATTCCAGAATTTAACTAATGATCTTCTTAGGAGCACTCTTGCAGAATAATTAATACTATTCTTAATGTTAAACAACCTTATATATTAATTTAAAAACAGTGAACAAAACACATGCTACAAAAAATGTGACAACCAACCTACAGTTCCATAAGCAATGAAGCCAAACCATGAATTTTATATATCTAGAAAATTTGGTTCCTGTTTCTCAAAAATATTCTAAGAAAATCGATTTCATAACAAATCCATATAAGACCTACTTCTAGACCAAAACAGAAAACTAGTTTCCAAACTATGATGTATGAACCTTCCATATTTATGCATTTACCACAATACTTTCTATTAATCACCAGTGAACAGCTGAGATTTAGAAGCATCTTCTAGGTTGGGTCAACTTGGAATTTGCACAGATGCTCTCTTAACATGGTTAAGTAACTTGATGTTTGTGACATTTAAATTATCAGGGTCTTTCTAATCCTGTAACATAAGAAGTTGGAAAGTCGCAGTGAACAAAAGTTGCCCTTCTTTGCAGTTTCACTATCTGGATGTCTTTTAGTTTCTCGTCCACATGTGGATTTAAGTTACTTTTTATTAAGGGTAAATTGGTGGGGACTTGGTAAGGTTTAATTGAATGAGAGTGTATTTGCACGTGGACAATACACTTTTAATAACAAAAAGAGATTACGTCTACTTTTGTAACACAGGTATAATCAAGGAGAAGCTTTAGCAAAACAAAAATATAACTATACTGTGAAATCAGGTAATTTTGTAGGCTTGCCCCACACACATCAGGGTGGGGGAACCTCACTCACCTGGCTAGTGAGTGGGGGAAGCATGGGGGAGATGCACATGTGCACACTCCTGCACTCCCCCATCATGCCAGAAAATGACACACACACACACCCTGCACTCCCCACTTGGGCTCCTGGGAGACCTGGTAATCCTAACTGCAGTGATGATTTTTGCAGATGTGAATGCTGAGCAATGCCAAGTGACTAGCACATTTGGCTATTCCTCATAAGTGACATTTAATCAATTAAATCCTGAATAAAAAAAATAGTTGTGAATAGTGAGTAGCATAGTTTTTTTAAAATGTGGTTCTTCAATAAGTGTTCTTCTTACAATAGGATTTATATAAAACTACTTCCAAGAACACTTTTCATGTTCATAAACCAAAAGTACTTCAACTTTAAATAACTTCTATTTTCTTCTTAATAACTTCTACTTAACCCTGGCTGTATCCATGCATATTATCTCATGGACTGCCTGATAGCACAGTATCTTTCTCTCCCAAAGACAAATCAGATGTTTCATAAGTAATTATTAAAACAATCTGCAGCACAGAGGCATTGTACTATCTTTATACCAAGTTGGTGATGGATATAGAAACCATCATCTGTATTACCCAAGTCCCAGATATAGCAGAATTATCAAGCACTTCTTCATTCATTTCTCCCTCTTTTACCATTAATATGCTAACTGGAATTTTCCCCTTTAAACAGCAGAAAAACTTAATCTTTTTTTAAAAAAAGAAGCCCCAACAGCTCACATTCTCTTTGCCTATTCAATCATTGTATACCATGTTGTTTAAAGCTATTTCGGCAACAGGAATGATTAAGGCAGAATTAATTTTAGGACAGACTTGAAATCAGAAAAGTGTGCTGAAATAACTTATCTTGTGTATAAAATAGACTCATACCATTTTATAGTGCAATCCTAAATAGAGATGGGCACGATCAGCATTACGATAGAAAAATACCCACGATAATGGCGTTTGCGCGATCGGGACCCAGCGGATCGGTGCCATCCACGGCGACCAATCCAGCGTTCGGGGGGGGGGGGGCTTCATCGGGGCTTGATTCAGGCCATCAGGATCTGATCGGGGATGCAGACAATCAGGCACCAGTAATCTATTCCCGGGGCAACGGAGCCAGGGGAATGCCTGAGCTGTGTTTGCCCTCCTTCTGTTGCCCTGGAAACCCGAATGGAAGCCCAGCTTGCCTTGATCAGCAGGGCTTCCTTCCAACCATGGAGCAGCAACACACTCACCACCAGTTGGGAGAAGAGACCCAGGGGAGGGAGGGGGAAGGGGGTGTTCTGTAGCCATGGGCATTCAAAACGTTTTTTGCTTTTTAAAAAAACGGGGCTTTGTAGGAGGAATGGCTGTTTTTCTGTCTGTCACTCTCTGTTTTTAACCTGCTTTTAAAACACTGTATTTTGTGGCAAAACCTCATTCACGGCTCTGTGTGTGTGTTTAAAATAAGCTTTTGGAAGACTGGCTGCTTACTTTTAAAATTGGGTGGGGAGGAATGGAGGATTCTGTCCCTAATTTTTTTAAAAAGCTGGCTGAAACATGTTGACGGGGTGTCTCTCTCTCTCTATTTGGAGAGGCAGGGACGGGTTAAAAACTCCCCCCCGCTCTAAGTGTGTGTGTGTGTGTGTGTGTGTGTCCCCGTCCTCTCCCTGAGGGGAGGCGGCTCATCGCCGGGTTAAAAACTCCCCCCCCTCTGTTCTAAGTGTGTGTGTGTGTGTGAACGTCCCCTCCCCGTGCCCGCCGGGCTAGGCAGTCGCCGCTGCCACCCACCTTCCCACATAGCTGGGAACAGCGGGGTACCCCTCTGCTTTGGCCTCCCTGATCCGACCCACAGATCGGAAATGGGAGATGATCGGTGTGGATCGGTGATTTGGGGTCATTGCCAGCGAGGATCCACAATCAGCTTGATCGGTAATTTTTTTTGGATCGTGCCCACCTCTAATCCTAAACAAAGCTACAGTCTTCTAAGCCTAGCGACCTCAGTGGATTTAGAAGAATATAACTCTCCTCAGGACTGTATTGTTAGCCATGCTGATTCTTCCATAGTTTCACTTGTCTATTTTAGGTTCCATTCACACGACCCTTTCAGCAGGTGTTATTTTTTTCAGTCCATCCACACTGAATTTCAGCTGTACCATACACTAGATGGGCAACTGCTGCAGACGTCTGCTGGACTCAGCACTGATCAACTTTTGGCATTTAGTCACAACTGCAGTGGTTGCAATCTAATACTCCAGAGGGAAGACAGAACAAAGCTACAGTAATAAAGGGAGGGATCCCTTTCTGACTCCAATGAACCTATAATAGAACAGAATGGGAAATAAACTGGCCTAATTGAATATTGTCAGTTCATCACCAGTAGCTATTCATTATTCATTTATGATTTTGCAAGTCTACTGAAAACAAATTGTAAATGAGAATCTTTGGATAAGTGTCTCTGAATCTGATAACCTTTGAAAGAGAGATAAAATGTTGAACAATTATTGTGCTATAGAGCTTGCATACTAACAACATGCACTGCCCATTGAGTATTTTAAAAGGTCAGTGTCCACAATTCCATAAATACCATAAAATTAGTTCAAGAAAAGATATACCTTCCTTCACTAATCAGAGAAGAATGAATTAACTTAGGTTTGATTTCTTGCTATGTGAGTTACAGAAAGTATTTCCATATTTGCCAGAAATATGAAATATGTTTAGGTGGAGGGAAAAAAATTCCAAGCACATTTTATGTTTTAATAATATTTAATACTTTTGCAGATAATGTGACAAATAAATGTCTTTCCTACTTATAACCAAAATCTCAAATAAACGTAAATACTTGATTGTATACTTTCTAAGAACGGTATTAAATGCTACCACCTTCTTTTTCTAAATATCAAAATATGATAAATAAAATATGACCTTTTTGAAATTAAAGGTCACATGCTAAAAAATAGTTTGAGTTACAATCACTGTTATCTGTTTTTATTCCAGTTTAATGCACACTGTCAATGATACAGTGAAGTGAGTCTAGAATGATGCAGGAGTGAATCAGGTCTCTCAGTTTATCAATTTCCCACTAATGTGGATCAGTAAGATAAACATGATATAAATAGCAATCAGAGGGATTATGATAAGGAAATTTTTCTCAAGGGCAGTTGAAGATATTCCAACAGAAGTGGCTAACTGAGGTACATATAAAGAAGATTTTATCTCTTCCAGACATTGTCATACCTTGGAGGAATAGAGGAGGAAAACATTTTGTTCTGGTTTTAATGTCTTTTCTTAAATCCTGTACAAATTTACAAACTTTGTTTCTGTGACAAGCACTAAGAAAATTCTAATAGATCAGATGGACTATGGCTATTTATCAAGGAACTTTCTATGTAGGTCACCACAGACAGATGATATAAAGTACCAGGAGGCCTCACTTTTTGCACCGGCGTGGTGGCTTACCAGGGTAGACTACTGTTGGCTTGCTTTCCACTGCTCTTCAGTACCACTAATGTGGATGTCCAGAGGGAACAATTTCAGCTGCCAATTCAACAGAGGTCTGGTATCTTAGAGGCCAACAGTTCCATCAGCTTCTGGAAAGTTTCTTACCTGAGTTTTTAGTCTGCTCAGTCACAGAGAAAGGGAGAGAAAGAGTGCTGCCTCAGGGGCGAATTAGATATGAAGGTTTCTAAAGAGTTGAGTATGAGTTCCCAGACACAGCTTGGGCTCCCCAGGGCCACGCAGCAGCTGCGAGAAATGGCTGTTAAAAAATAAAGGAGAGACCATTTGGGCTAGGATCACTGCTGAAGGGAGAGAAAGAGTTCCTGCCTCCCCCAACTGATTTCCCATGCCAAAAAATTCTGATGAGCATTATTTTCCCATTTCACCTTTCCACATGGAATATTCTGTGCATGTACAACAGGAAAAATGGGGAAATATTACCCAGGCTGTTTCAGTTTGGAAACAGCTAGAGGGAGAGGCAGTAGCTCTTTCTCTCCCCATGAAGGCAGCCTCCCTCCCTCCATGGAACCTAGGCCCAGCTTTTTAAAAAGTGAGTGTGATGTAGTGGTTAGAATGTTGAACTAGGATCTGGAGACCCAGGTTTGAATCCCTACTCTTTCAAGGAAGTTTGCTGAGTGACACCTTGGGCCAGTCTTGCTTTCTCAGCCTAACCTATTTCACAGGGTTGTTGTAAGGATAAAATTGAGGAGGAGAATGATGTAAGCTGCTCCGTGTCCCCGCTGGAAAGAAAGACAGAGTATAAATGAAGCAAGCAAGCAAACAAACAAATAAAAATCTGCACATCTTGTTTGGCCCTTGGGCTGCTCATGTCCAGTTGTTTACCAGCCTCATTTCCCAACTGTTGAGTTCTATTCCTGCTTGTCTCAAGACCCATCCTCCCAAACATATGGCTATTCAAAGCAGAAGGATAGTAATTCTGATGCATGTACATATTTTTGGTTAGATCTTGACCCCAATTATCCAGGGAGGTGTCATAATGGCTGACTTCACATGAAAGGAGTGTCATGTGCAGCTGTCTGAAATTGCATAGCAGCTGACCCAAGAAATTTGCCATTCCTGGGTAGTAGATCATGCCCATTATGCATTGCAGCATAGTTTTTGACTCTGTTAATGCAAACCACCCCAGGACTGTATTGCACAAGTCTGGTAACAAAATGTATGCCACTAACTCTACAATTCACATATAAAACAGCTCACTGTATGGAGCATCTCCTAAAAGAATGCAGATTCTAGTGTGGTCTCCATGGTAGTCACTGCATGTTGGAGTGATCCTCCTGAGATCAACAACCTCGGTTTTTGCTTGACCCAAGTATGCTTTTAAATACTTAAGCTATAATGCTACGCACTTAATCAGCACTGACTGAGGTGGTGGGTCACAGTGAGGAATATGGATTTGGAGAAAGGGATTTTATATACCACTCCTGTGCCTTTCAGTATTCTGTGCCTTTCAGTATTACATGCCTTGCACTTTTTCAATGCTCAGGAGCCAATATAGTATTTATAATGCAACCTGTAAGAATATGACACTTGAAACAAGAAGACCAAAGAAGAATGTGCTTGTAGAGATGCACCTATAAAAATATTACACATATGTTATATTATCTTATAGGATTCCAATAGGAATCAATGCAAGAGAGCCTTTTGTAGAAACTGATTTATGCAGCAAGCTGGGTCGGCCACCTGTGGCATTATCTCCCTCAAGGCTGCCAAGATGGCGCCGTCAAAGGTAACAGTAGCAAAAGGGAAGTGGGCAAAAGGGGAAGATGTCCTTCCAAGGGGAACAAGCACAAGGACAAGATAAGGGGCTGCAGAATTTGGAATTCCCCCAAGTAGGTAGCCGACCCAGAATTGCGTCTTCCAATCAAACTAACCCTAGACACCTGTGTCAAAGACTATGAGCCAATAAGATAACAAATATTATAATACTGTAATATTATTATAATTAATCTGAGGGTATTAATTGCTTTGCACTTCTATTGTAGCTTTGATGAGCACTGGGCATGAGGGAGTTCCTTTACTTCCCGTGGGAGCTCATCCATTGTTTAATTAAACAATCTATTTGCTTCAATTCAACAGGACTCCGGGAGTGTTTTTTGTCATTGTGATTGGCTAAGAGAGAGAAAGATACCACAGAAGCACAAAGTTTGTGCATAACAACAGGGTGCCCACATCTGAGCATCACTAAATGGAGAGGTGGTTCCTTTACCAGAGAGCATCAGGAGGCAGCAATGGAGATTCTAGGGTTGTTCCACAGCACTGTGCCTATGTTCTGATACTGAATGGACTACAGAACCCAGTGTGGCTCTCAAGTGATGAGTTCTGCTGTCAGCACTGGGTTCTGCTATCCATTCACTGTGCCCATTCACCAGCACCTGCACAGTGCTGAAAATGTGGTCCTCTGAGCATTTCTGTCATTACCTCCTGATGCCCTCCAGCACTTGCACCACATTCCCCCTGCCCTTACAGGAGTGCTCAGAAGTAGAAGCTGGAATCCTCACCATGTGAGCCACAAGTTCACAGTCACAGAATGCTGTTGGATTACAGCCACAGCGGTTATCAAATAAAAAGGACCTTCTAGGATATGACGGCAGGGTAGGGTATTGACTTACTGTACTGTCTCCATGTGCATCCTATTCTGCATCCTATTCTTGTTAGGAAATCTTTGCCAACCTAGTCAACCCTCAGGAACCTCCTGTTGTATTTGTCTGCTAGTTTATAAGACTTCCATTTGCAATTCATTTGTCCTCAAGCACAAAATACTTCGTCAGTTATAAAGGAGTGCAAGAAAATGAAAGTTGTCAATTTCCCCTTTAAGCATCACAGAAATGGGAGATTGAACTTTCTGCAGTCTGAGTCCTCAAAAATTGGAATTTATTTATTTATTTAAAATACTTATCATTCACAATTCTTCTGACTGTATGGAACCCATAGCAACCTACAAGAGAAGGTTATATACCAATCAACAGGTTATAAACCAACAAAACCTTAATAAAAATAATCTTCTAAAAACCATGAGAATGGGTGCATTCTCCATTTTTTTACACAGCCAAACAGATAAGCTATCTACATGTCACACTGACAATGAAATTCAAAATTTTAAGTTTTGTTTTATTGTTATTTACTAAACTGATAAGGACAGTATTATATATAAAAATTCTGCAATCAGTGGAACATAAAAAATCAAAAATAAAAAAATTAATGCATCAGAGCCAAGTCTTTCAGCATTTCAACTTTAACTGCCTCATTCCAACATGTGAAGGCATCTGAAGGTATTTAACTGTAGCTCAGTGTCATTCTTCAGGTGGAAATGTGTGTTGGGGGTAATAGCAAATGAGAGCAGAAAATTGGCATAAGAAAGTATTTAACCCTTTTACCTCCTTCAAAATGCTCCCTTCCCGCAGTTTAATTTACAGATGAAAACATCTTCCTCAGCTAACACCATACGTGTTGCATTTTGTATTTCAATATCTGTATAACAGCACAAACGTAGCAAGAGAAGCCAACATTACTGACATTTTTAGCCATATCTTATCTGTTTTTTTAAGTTATGCCTTACTCCTGAAGGGTGTACGTTTTGTATCAAGAGTCTCCCAGAATCCTGGTCTTAAGCCCAACCATGCATCTTGTCTTGAACCCGAATTCCTGCTTCTGCTTGTTTACTCCTAAGTTCCTGCTTCAAAAACTTTTCTCTGCTTTAGGGTTTATAACATCCTGAATATCATGCCAGGATCACAAACTCACTCCTTTTAACCCACTCATTAGTCCACATCCTTGTGTTCAGAAGAAATGGCATAGTTGCTGCGTCCATGGCCATCGTCACATGGGCTTTTATTTAGCGCTAAAATGGCACTATTTCCCGGCAAACACCCACCTTATTTCAACACTGTAGCGATTTTCTCTCTTCTGCTTTGTGCTTGATAGTTGCGCTATTTTGTGCCTCAGTGTGAATGTCTCACATCGATGTATTTCGCCTCGCAACGTCCTATGCCCTCCCTTCAATCCCAGAATCCATTTCTTCCTGCGACTCCCCTTTTTTTATTTTATTATGTCCTTATAACGCCATAACGACATAACACAATGCAAACTTTCTGCTGAAGTAAAAATGACTCAATCGCCATGGCAGAGTCTTCAGCGATGGGGATCACGTCAGACAGGGAGTTTTCTGCGGGCAAAGGGCTATTTATATAATTTCAAAGTTGGAAAAACAAAAGGGTCGTAATGTTTTGCTCTAACGGAATGTTTATATGCTGTTATTCCGTTATAGCGGAATTAAACGCCAGAATAATAACAAAAAGGGGGAGGAGCTGCTTCTGCGCTGTTAGAGAGAACAGAACAGAGTGCATCGGTGTGGACAGCTGGTGGCGCGAAGAGCCGTTAGGTGACCCAAAGAAACGTTACTGTGCCGATAACAGGTAGGACGCTATATGCTGTAAATTTAACGGAAGAGATGCCCGTGTGACGACGGCCCATGTGGCTCCCTCTCATGCTCTCTCAGAAAAGAAAGAATAGAAAATCTTCAGGAAAGGTAAGATCACACTTGCTGCAGGGGCTCATTACTTCTTGTTTAGTATTGAAAGCTCAATAGTGTTCAACACTATCACATTTAAGAAATGTTTAATTGAATTCAATGGAACTTTAAGACCACATGCTTTTTTGCACTTTTTGATACTGATCATTCAGTGCAAAGACTTTGCCCTCTTTAGACCTGGACCTTTTGCAAAGTATGTGCAAAATCACCACACCCATATCATTCATGCTGAATGCCATTAATGTTACCCTTTACTAATAGTCAGCACTCAGCAGCATCACCAGAATATTATACAGCTTTTCTCTGTTGATGGGATAGAAAGAGCAATGAGCTGTACTGCTTTGGTAGGTTATTCTAGGAAGAAACTTATGGATGCTGCATGTTAAGATACAGAGCAGAGGAAACATTCCTTTCTTCCTCCAGTACCACAGAAATGGCTAATTAACAGTTACTTTTTTAATATTAAATTCATCCTGGGAGACAAATGAGAAGGAATAAAACGTGCATCTCTTGACCAAAAACAGTGTTGTTATTAAAAAAATAATTACATTAATTAGACAATCTTATCCAAACACCATTTCCATAAACTTGACTGACACATAGACCGGGGAGGGGGGAAGCGTGGAGGGTGCCCAATGTATATAGTTGCAATGTGCAATGCAGAAACCAGTATTAACTGGAAACAAATTGCCTCAAGCAGGTGCAGAACCGGAAAAGGGAGGATGAAAGATGATGAGAACCATCTGAAGCGGCTTCAGAACCACAGAAACAGGTCTGAGCGAGAACAAGCAGGTAAAGTTTGGGGCTGTCACACTTTACAGTCACTCTTAAAACATGTTGCATCAAAACCTTTAAACTTCTCCATTTATTTCAGAATAAGCTTCCCTAATAAAAGAAAATCCTCGTGTACCAAGCAAATTAAAAAGACGTAGACCGTGAATTATAAAGAATCTAATTACTACTCTGTAGCATGTGCTGCATACATTTGTTCACAATTCACTTCTTCTCAGTTTGCACTTCTGATCTCGTAATTAGTACAGTGATCTTATGCTTCCCTACTGCTGACTTTAAAGAGCAAATAATAGACTCAAATGTAAATGCTGGTTTTACAGGAAACTCGCAGGAGGTCTGGAGTCAGTACTTTATAAGCAATGTTCTCATCAGTTCATAACAATTAAGGATAGAAATAAAAGCGTTCAAGACTCCAGTCAAGACATCTGTGCAAGAAGAGAAGACATTTATAGATTTTGACCCAGTTTTGTGATGTTGGTGAAAAAGAACAGCAACCTTTATCTGCTCTTCCCAGTTATGTGTACAAACACAACAAACGGTATTAACTGGATGGCTGAACATCAAATGAACCTGCCTCCCAGTCAATTGGGAACCAACATACCAGTACTGGGAGGAAGCACACAGTCATTTCAGCCTAGGTAGCATAAAATGAAATAGCTGCATTATGAAAGCTATTTGAAAATTATTTTAAAAGACTCGTATGGAAAAATATTAAATCCTTAGTGTCCTTTTCTTATGGATACATGATCTGAAAGCACAAACAGAAACTCCACTAGGATTACTGATATAGAAGTATGTACAATCAACATGCCATGGGATCACCATAGATTTCCTGTCAATCAGGCATGTACCTGGAGTTTTATGCTTGGAACACAATTCCCAGGTGTACATGGATCCATTTTGGATCAGGTTTATGGTGTACTGGAAGACAGGGCTTATGGCTCCCCGTTATACCATTTCCTTGACCTGAAAAGGCTCCAGGGATCTGTTATTTCCCCCATCTGGGAAACTTTCATGTACTGATGGCTACCAGCCTGTTTCCCTAACAGGACAAACAGTGGCTCACCAGGGCAGTTTACAGTAAAGGGCAAAACACACAAAATCACTGTGCTTCTAACTGGCTACTCAATTACCAGAATTTGTCTTTGAAATAGCAGCCTGGAGGCTTCAAAACGCTGTCTGTGCAAGAATAGACAAAAGAAAGCAGAAGGAGCTAGAAACTTATTTTTTAAAAAATGAAATCTGAGAATCCAGAGAATCTGGTTCAAATATATATTTTTAATTTTTTTTGTTTATTAGTGCAAAAACAAAAGAAAAAGGGCAAACAGGAGAAAAAGAAAAAAGTAAGAAAGAAAACAGTGTTGGCTACAAAAACACTTTTGGAAAATCTATACATAGATACACATAAAAGATTTTCAAATATCTAAAAATAGGTCCATGCGCAGTTGCCTTCTATACATTCAATACATTCAATGTTGATAATTTTATAAGGTCTTCAATCCAGTGATTTACCTTACACGGGCTTTTGTTTTTCCAATGCTGAAGTATGTCTTTTAGCAGCTGTAAGACATAGAGGGTCCATTTCCTTTGACCATTGCTTAGATTCCAAGAGATAAGCAAGTTGTTTAACGTTGTATTAACACCCTCAAAAATAAATGAGTTTTCTAACAGAAAATTAATATGACTAATAATTTCCTCCGAAAAGGGCTGAATGACTAAACATGACCAAAGAATATGCTTAACAGATACATTTTGTGACTTATGCCATCAACAGTTAGACACTGTGCTTAAACCTTTAGTAAAAAGACACTGTGGTGTCCATTATACCTAAACATAATTTTCTGCTGAATAAGTCACAGCTTAGGATCCATAGTAGCATTGCTGTAGCAAAATTGGATGCTCTAGCTCATTACAAATATTGTAAATTTTGCTTTCTGTATTGATTCAATAAGAATCTCCAAAAGTGGGGGAGATTCTGAAGCACTCAAAACTGCTGGACCATATTTGGACACCAACAAAAGTTGCAACTGTAAATGTTGCCATTTGGCAAAGTTGGCAAATCATATTTAGACCTCAGCTGGAAAAATGACAAGAACTCATCATCATTATGTATCAATTGATCTAAAGCAAAAGTTCCCATATCTGTTCAATCTTTCCATAAGAAAGATTTCTTCCCAATTTTTAAATCTGACTTTGACCATAATGTTAGTTTGGCATGTGAGAACAGGTCAAATTGATATTGTCATGATACTTCTCTGCAGAAATTTTTGCCATACTTCTCTGCAGAAATTGTTGGAGGAACAAAATCCATTTTAACATAAGTAAACCCTAATGTATTCCACTTAAGAAATGGTTTCAAAAAAGAGGCCTTCAAAATAGCCTAAAATGATACTCCAAGTGAGGGGAAGGGTCCCATTTGTACATGCTAACAAATATGCCTGATAATAAATACTAAGGTCCAGAAGACCAAATCCTCCTTCATTAATTGAAAGCGTCATCTTCTTTAAAGAAATCTTGGATGGTGTTGAACCCCACATAAATTTCCAAGACAAAGTATTAATTTTATGAATATATCTACAAGGTATATAAAAAGGGATTGCACCCATAACATATATAATTCAAGGTATAATACTCATTTTGAGTGCATTTAACCCTATCTATCCAAATCCAAGAATATATCCCTGGACAGAACAGGCACAGAGACTAAGAATAATAATAGTAATAATAAGAATTAAAATAATGATTGTGATAATAATAAGAATCATTTGGTGAGCCCTCAGGCCAGGTGGCCACTGAGCTTGGCCCCAGGGACTGGCAGCAGCCCTCGCACCAGAGGGAGGGAGGGACTAGAGCCCTAGCCCACCACTTCCACAGACCTGAACAGATCAGGCACTTCCACAGACCTGAACAGATCAGGCACTAATATAAGTGCCCTGGGGTCCCAGGGCCTGGCAGTAGCCCTGGCACCAGAGGGCGGGAGGGACTAGAGCCCTAGCCCACCACTTCCACAGACCTGAACAGATCAGGCACTAATATGAGCCCTCAGCCGAGATGCCCACTAAGCTTGGCCCCAGGGCCTGGCAGCAGCCCTGGAACCAGAGGAGATAGATCCCTATCCCCCAAATCCAAACTGAATTATACTCTCAGTCTTTCTCCCCAAAGGCTAGCAAGTGGCAAGCAAGAGCTCTGTCCCACTCCACTGCTCACTGAAAGTGAAACCCAGCCTGGGAGCCCACAGCTATTTATAAGCACAGGTCCCATTGAGCAATGCAGGAGGTCTGTGTTTGGCTGTCAGAGCTGCCTATAGGTTTTGCAGGGATGAGATTGGAGTGCCCATGGCTACAGAACACCCCCTTCCCCCTCCCTCCCCTGGCTGTCTTCTCCCAACTGGTAACTGCTTTGCAGCTCCGTGGTTGGAAGGAAGACCTGCCGATCAAGGTAAGCTGGGTTTCCATTCGGGTTTCCAGGGCGACAGAAGGAGCGCAGACAGAGTTCAGGCATTCCCCCGGCTTTGTTTCCAGGGGAATTGATTGCTGGCGCCTGACTGTCTGGCTTCCCGAACTACAGCCGAATGCACCGAACCAGGCTTCTTCTGAACGCAGGTTCGTTGGACGAGGACAATCATGAACCACCGGAACGTGATTGCGCGATCGCCAATTTCGTGGGTTTTTGAAGTTCGTAATGCGGTTCATGCCCATCTCTATCCGAGATCAATTTATTAAAATTCAATGAAATTGTGTCCTTAATATTCCTTGGAATCAACATTACAAGATAATTAATAACATAATCCAGTACACATATTGCTATACTGTTATATCAAGATAATGCTATTCAATTGCCTATTTTAAAAAACTTTAAAACAGGGGTTGGGGAGGAAATGGCTGTTGTGACTGCCAAGCCTTGCTCCAGTCCAGGAGCTTGCTATTTTCCAACTGTGAGCAGACTGCTGCCAATAATGCCAAAAGCAGAAAGAAGCCTCCAGTATGGATAATGCCAGCATGGGACTGGTTTCCTCTGTTTCCTTCCATCTTCCTGTTGCCTTGGAGAGAGGGGGATAACAACAATAGTGGTCCCAAATATTTGAGACTCCTCAGAAATACCCAGAAAATAAATCCTGGACCAATAACAACACTTCCAAAAAATCAGGATAATGAAAACAAAGCCCTACTTGAAATCTGGATCCAAAATTATTATGAAAAATTTTGAAATGCACATCCCTAGTGAACTCTTTTTAGGATGACAACATCAGAAATCCATACCAGCATATGCACTGTCCGTGTATATTTTTGTAGGACTTGGGTCAAATCTAACTCTGAAGCAGGAACCATACTTCCCCTTGCGCGTTTCCAGTGCCTAATACAAGAGATTTCTGTTGCCAATCAGGACTTTTGAAGGGGAGGGGGAAATACTATGCATGCATGACTCAGAAAAGTTACCAGGGAGGAAACTAAAACCTAAACAGTGACTCCTCAGAGGGCAATAGGGCCTATAGAAATATCCAAAACATTTTGAAAATGTGTTTAATCATTACCACTTTGTTTGATAAAACAGGATGAAAAATTTAATCTTTGCACCGTAAGGATATTTCAAGTGCTGTGGGAGTGAACTCTGCTGTTTCCTGCTGATCTTTAGCCGAGAACTGCTAAAGTAGAAAAAGAACAAAAGCACATACAGTTAAGTGTGTATAACTGTTTAGGATTTCAAAGAGAGATCTGATAAAAGTCAAAACTATTGTATCCTGTTAATTGTACTAACTAAGCAAGACGCTCTCAGCTTTATTAAATATTTAGTGTTTTAGTGCATAGAATCCAGTTCTTTTACAACTTAAGTCTACATTCGCTCATACATTTATGATAATTTTTAAAGCACTGATCTGGAAATAACCTCTTTTCTGGGAATCAAAAACTTGCTGTAATCTAATTAAATTATTATAAGCAAGACAATGGAAAAGATAACCTTTGTGGTTTGGGAATAATTGCATATAAATTTGCATTCTAAAATTATCTGCTAAGAAACACAGTAAGTAAATATACATACCAGTCAGCTCATATTTCATACCTCAATTAGAGATATTTTACTTACTGAGCATTCACGATATAAAAGTAAAGGGAGAATAGCAGCATTTGCTAAAGTTTATAATCTTTATCCTTTAGCATGGAGCAAATATTAAGTTACTGCTGTCATTCTGTCATTAGTTGACATGGCCTGGTGAATAACTTTCCAAATACACTATAAAGTTGCTATTGATTCCTTCCCTAGCCTTTCGGAACTAAAATTCAATCAGAACATTGCATCAAACTCTCTTTGAAAGTGAAACAGGTAAATTTTAAGAGGGGGAAACGTACATCTAGGATACATATGTTAGTCACAGCTTACAAACAATAGAGCGTCCAGGATGCTCAGAAAAAGAAATGCACCAGGATCATGTATTTTGAAAGTTACTAATCAAATTCCAACCTAAATCATGCCTGATTCATAAATATAATAAACACTCCAAAAGCGAATACAATTATTTTTGCTAGTCAGAAAACATCTGATATGATAGATACACTGGTGTCTCACTGTCTGAGGTCAGTTTCCAAGGCAGTTGGAGACAGGAGGGGCAATGGAGAAAGGGTGACTCAGCAAATATATGCCTGACAGGGATATTGCTTAACAAGAACAGTTAACAATTTTTTCTGCCAACTAAGATCATTCCAATTAACATTTCTTTGCAATGCTAACATTTTCTGCAAACCACTGAACTGTCTCACAGTCTTTCTGATCCTACATAAACATGGATCCTGTATTGGCGTCAGTGATTTTATTATATCAGGTTCTGCCTACTAGGCAAGCAGGGCAGGTGAGTCCTAGATTTGCCCCCCCCTCATGATAGGTACTTCTCCTGTAGACTAGTGGGAGGCACAGAGGCTAAAGCTATCCTGCCTGCCATGCAGAAGACATAGGCAAAGGTTTTGCTGCACCATACTGAGAGGCAAGCAGAAACTAGGGATAAACTAGAGGCAGAATCTGGGCTTTCCCACAATAGTTACAGGCAGCAAACCTGCCCTGAAGACTACTAGAGGCTGAAAATAAATATTCCTCCCTAGATCATGATAGAAAGAGCGTGCACGCACGCATGCATGCACACACAAACACAAAGAGGTGGCAGCAGCTATAAGAAAGCAGTCTGTAATCATGTAAATGGACATATCTAAACCATTCAGATGTAAATGACAAGACTATTGATCAAATGGCTGACCAATTGGAAACCATGAGCAGGATAGGAGATGAACTGGTGGGTAATTGAAGCCCCTGATTTTCTCCCAGCCGGGCTCCAATATAAAAAATTAGCTGGGCTGAGTGAAAAATAATGAAAGAATTAAACACAATGAGGTAAAATATAGGAAGTGACAGAGCTGAGCTGAGCTCACTCATGTACTCCCACAAGAGGATCCTGAGAAAGGAAAAGCCCGTTACTGACATTGTCTTTCCCCTCCCACCATGGTTTTCATGCCTACTGTATGTCTCCCTGGTCAAACATTGGTTTCAACTTTCAAATATGCATTTTGACGTTCTCTATTTTGTTTATTTGCCCCTTTGGACTCTCATTGCAACATATTGCTAACCTTTCTTCTGTTAAAGATATATACTACCTAGCTGCTAGCAGTTCCTGGCTGAAGAATACTATTTTGGTGCTACATTTTCTCCTCATAACTACTGGGATAGACACTTCTTTTCAAAGAAGGTCTCTTTCTATTTAATGAAAGAAAAGTTTGAGTTTGACTTAATATCTTCTTCCTGGTTACAGTCATATTGGCAATTTCAACCAATCAAGAATCTCGCAGCAAGTGAGATGACATAAAAATACATGGTGGTGGAAGTTATAGCTGACTTATGGTGGCCCCTGTTAGGATTTTCAAAGCAAGAGACTAACAGGGGTGGTTTGCCATTGTATAGCAACCTTACTCTTCCTTGGTGGTCTCTCATCCAATTACTAACCAAGGCCAACCCTGCTTAGTTTCCAAGATCTGACAAGATCAGACTAGCCTATCCAATCTGGCTACATGGCACTATCACTGTCATGAGGTCACTTGTTAATCTCATAGGTCGAATAAGTGTGTCAGTGTGCCATCAGCATACCTACCATGCTCGGCTAAGGCCATGAAGAGCTTTGTATGTAATAAGCAATACCTTGAACCGAGCATGTTAACTGATAGGTAGCCAATGGAGTGACTGTAGGATGGGAGAGATGTTCATGCTCCTGTTCGCTCCGGCTAACAGTCGACCCACAGCATTTTGCACCAATTGATACATCCTAGTTAACTTAGATGGGGGACCAATGTATAGTGCATTACAATAGTCAAGTTTTGATGTTACCATAGCATGGATCCAGGTGGCAAGGCCTGCTGTGTCTAGGTAATTAGCCATCTTCCAGGCTAGAGTGAGACTGTAGTAAGCATTTTTTGCAGCTGCCTGAAGACAGCTCCAGCTCCCTAAGCATGAAGATCCAGGGGTTTAGGTGGGGGACACACACTTGAGGCATGCCTTAATTGCTGCTTCCTCTCCTTTCTCTCAAATGACTTTACTCTCATTCCTTTGATATCGATCCCACTTCTTTTCCCATCTTCATCTCACTCTCTTTTGTCTCATCCAGCACAATCCTCAGCGCTGCAGGAGTGGAGAAGCTGATGCATGATGACAAGAAGAACCGGAAAAAGATCTGGTCCTTTGCCAACTGTACTTGCTAAAGATTTAAGATTTACGAAGCATCCAGTCAAAACCTGCATACATCCAGCAAGGGGAGGTCTTAATGTCAGCCTTTAACTTCATTCCCAGACAAAAGGAGTGCCAGCTCTTATTCAGACATCTACAAATGAATTAGGGTATAGAACTGCTAGATTTTTCAAACAGTGAAATATTTAAAAAGAATGCTCACGCCAATTCCAATTGCTACATTTACCAGCAAGGAAACACGGTTTGTACAAAATGCTTCTCTATTTCTTTAATTAAATTCTAGTCTATTTGCATTTCTTACATTTGCATGAACTTTGTACTTCAAAGGCTGATTTTCTGATTAGCACAGTCTAGTTCCCATTAGTTGTATAAACAACTAGGAACTGAAATCAGAGTGATCTTCTTTGACTTAATTTTTAGTCTCTGCAAAGGGAATTCTTCACATCTCCCTGGTTCCTGCCCCCTTTGGTTTTCTGTAACTAATCTTTGATGATTTGCCTATATAGTACAAAAGAATAGGTTTTTTTAAAAAAAATCTTTCCAGTATATTCTTTCCAGTAACAGCAGATGTTTATTCTTTTTGCTTTGGAAATTCCATCATTATAGGGACACAGGTTTGCTCTAATTTAGATTTGAAATGAATGCAAAATTACTGAATTGCAGTTGTTCTGTTCTAGGCTATTCACATAATTAAATCAAAGAGAACTTTTGTTCGTCTTTACACTCAAATTAATCTTACCCATTTGCAGAACATATAAATCTAATCCAAACCAATTATAATTTCTTTCCGCATAAAGAAAAAAAGAAATGGACTAAGAAGGTCATGCAATTTCTAGTGTGACTCTTGGGGAGGAAGTGGCACAGGGGAGTCTAGATGAAAGCACTCTGGGTCGATTACTCCATTAATGTCTTCTTTCAAAGTCTTGCTCCAGTCTTTGTTTAGAAAGCATCCAATGAAGCGGGCAAGTGTCCATTGTTGCTAAACAACAGTGTACAGTTGACAGCAGTTTTCTGTATAAAGGATTAAAGAAACTATATTCAAGTCATCATATGTATACAAGTTGATGAAAGTGGCCTGTATCATTCACCTCACTTGAGCTGTGATTAAGAAGGCTGGAGGAACTCCACCCAGTTTCCTGCTTCCCGCAGTCCAGCTAGAACTCAGAAGCAACACAAAAATAAATGTTTGATTAAAGGCATCTTACAGACAGTGTAATATTTTCCTCCACAGCAGCACTTGCAAAATGACCCTGGTGCAGGAAAGCATACTGAAAGTGTGACATCACGAGTTCTCAGAAAAAGAACTGAGCTCTCTAATATACTCTATAGATATGATTTAGAAAGACAGAAAGAAATAATAAACACTAGGGCTTTTTTTCTGGGAAAAGAGGTGGTGGAACTCAGTAGGTTGCCCTAGGAGAAAATGGTGGCCCCAACCCCTGATCTCCAGACAGAGGGGAGTTTAGATTGCCCTTTGCGTCGCGCGGAGGTCAATCTAAACTCCCGTCTATCTGGAGATCAGGGGATGGGGCCACCAGCCATGTGACCATTTTCAAGAGGTTCCAGAACTCCGTTCCCCTGCGTTCCCCCTGAAAAAAAGCCCTGATAAACACCAAAAAATTTGAAAGTGAGCATGTTAATTGCTCAAGCTCTCGTGTACATTCCCTTAATCCTTCTTACATGATGCAGCATGAAAACAATCCAGCATTCAAAAATCTTTCAACAGTAAGAAATAAATGTCCTGGATTCTAAAATATTATGCAATATTTCATCATTCTTTTACATGTTGTACAGTGTCTGGGATTTAATGACTTTAGAGATTTTTGTTGTTGCTGTTTCAGTACCATAATGAATTTTTTGTTCTTGACCTTCTTTGAATGGCAGGAAAAATTGAAGGCTCTGAACTTAAAAAAACATTCTTTAAGGTAAACTTGCCCAGCCAGATATGAAATCTATGAATTTAAGTAATGCTTTAGATGTAAAATAAATAAAAAAATACAAGTGTTGAAAAAGAACATTGCTAATTATAGTGTAAGTAGAAATTTTGGGACAGGAGGCTTTCCCACTTTCCTTCCCTCAGTGAACAAGCAGGATAGGTTGCAGGGACAGAAAATAACTATATCAGATCAGGAGACACATATTCTCACTGAGGGAATAGCATTGCCTTCCTTTAGCATGCTGCATTCTCCTGCCTCACCATCTGGTGTGCTCCACACTACAGATGGACACAAACCACAAAAAACCTGAATCATGAGGTTCGTGGATTTTCACGAACCAGGAACCACAAACTGGCACGAACTGGGGCAAATATACGAACCAGTTTGTGGTTCGTGGTTCATGGGGTTTAAATGCCCCTTTCCGGCCGCTTAGCAGCAGGGAAAGGGGCATTTGACAGTTTAAAGGGCCGTTTCCTGCCTTGCAAGTGACAGGTCCCTTTAAACTATCAGCTGGCAGGCGGCAAGGGGGGATCCAATTCAAGCTTGTAAGAAAGGGGGATTCCCCCCCTTACCGCTTGCCAGCTGATAGTTTAAAAGGACCTGCCACTTGCAAGCCACAAGAAAAGTTAAACTGCTCCTTTACAACCCAAATGAACCAGTAGACCGGTTCGTGGAAGTTCATGGAAACAAGCTTCCATGAACCACTGGTTCACGAACAGGCCTGGTTCATGCGGTTTTTTGGGTCGTAATTCGATTCTTGCCCATCTCTACTCCACACTTCTGCCTCATACATAAACTACTGAGGGGAGAAGACCTTTTGGATAGAAATACTATTCTGTGTTGCTTTATATTTCTGCATAAAAAAACAACCACCAATGCCTGGAAAGGGCTATTGCAGTAAATGGTTATTGCAACTTGAAATGCAACTGGCCTGCTCTCTGAAAGTGGGCATGAATTGCATCCAGACTCAATAGTAGGGGCAGATTCATAACAGCCCCTATTATTGCCTTCTCTCATTACCCCAATCCCTTCAGGGCTACTGAAATGATTTCTTTTACAAATGGAAAAAGCTAGTCAAGGCTGCATCTCCTGGAACTCAAAAGCAAGGGGAAACAACTAGGCTATTCATCTGTCCAGGCCAGAGAAAGAGCAACACTGCATAGATACATGATAGGAAACCCATGCTATAGATGCATCACAACTACCATCACTTTCCCGCAGCTAGAAAAGCCACAGGTTAATTTTAGCTGCCCATTACAGTTTAAATTGAAAGGTTCACTTTTTAGCTAGAAAAGGGCAGAGGAGGCAAGTGATGGAGGAGGAAGGCAAATGTGGCGGAGAGGAGGTTGCCAGCCTCCAAGTGGTGGCTGGAGATCTCTTGGAATTACAACTTATCTCCAGGCAGATGAGACCAGTTCCCCTGGAGAAAATGGTTGTTTTGGAGAGTGGACTCTATGGCATTATACCATTCTGAGGCCTGTCCCCTTCCCAAAGCCTGCCTTCTCTAGGCTCCACCCCCAAAATCTCCAGGAATGTCCCAACCTGGACCTGGCGCTGGCAACTCTAGGAGGAAACAAGCAACAGGACATAAGAAGAACTCCACAGGCTCAAACCAGGAGTCAATCTAGTCCAGCATCCTGTTTCAACTGCCTTAGGTGCCCTGCATTCTAGAATTATGAGAGAAGCAGAAAAGGTGCTCTGTTCACTTTCTTCACCTCATGCACAGTTTGATAAGCTTCTATCATGTCTCCTTTTAGTCAACTTTTTTCTAAACTGAAAAGACCCAGACTCTTCACTGTTTCCCCCCCATATTCTTAGGAGATAAGCCATGGCGCCAACTATAGATTGTGGGGTCAGTTTCGAAAATATATAGCTTCTGTTAAAAAGTTTAGATGATTTATATCAATTAATGCAGTTTTTTATTATTATATAAACCTTGTGTCAATTGATATAAAGCATCTAAAATGATCAATCTGCCCCCCTCAATAGTCTTGAATATAAATCTATGCACACACCATCACAATACAATATGATCTACATACTATCTGTCACATTCTTAGATTATAGCACTTTGGAGACAACGAAAAGAATAAAATTCATATTTGGCAATCTCAAAAATGCAGAAGAATTGAGAATAAATATATCAACAGATTTTATATAGCATGATTCATTGTTTTATGTTGCAGAATAAGTAGGCAGGATTACAATATTACAAAATTGACTGCTGGCTCACATTACACTATACATTAAGCAATTCCACTGGGCAGATGACAGTCAATTTTTTCAAGAGAAGAGCTCAGCAATGTTCACAAGGGGAATTATGTATTCCACACCTTTGAATTTCTCGTTCTTACTGAATAACTATCAGAAGCAGAAAACAACAGAAAATGTGTCCATGGTCAACAATTGCACAAAAGCAACCTAGGTGCTTATTATGAAATGAGTCAGTCAGCAGAACTTCAATTTTTCAAAGTGGTTATGCAAAGATAAAAAGTCAGCAAAGCTCCATATGTGTATGCAACGAATGAATTAAGTATAGCACATCAAATTATTTTCATCTCAATCACAACTGAAGTCAGGCATGTTATATAGGGAAAGGCTTAGGCAAACACTGTAAGAAATTTTAATATTTATCAAAGGGCATAATTCACTAAGCAGACAGAAATTTACATACACAAATTTTTAAAATTAACATACTGATCCTAAGGCCTATAAAACTTGTAATAGTAACAGAAGAATGCTTAGGACACGGCATAGAGAATGCAACACCAGTGTAATAACACACAGCAGATTTAGGCAAATACGCTTGCACAATTGGTAAGGTTGTATCAGGATCCACCAAGATTCAAACTAGGATTTTCCTTATATACTGGTATTCCTTGAAGGCTACAGAGTGGAAGAAAAAATATTATTGCACATACAAGTCCATACTTGCTGACTTGTACTATAGTAGGTTTCACTTAATAGAGTAACATGGATTTCTACAAATTACTAATAGGTAGTTAGGGTTAAAATTGCTTTGCAAATGTATACCCTGCTAACACTGGGCTGTAGGTAGCAGACTACACAGGAGCATAATCCCAGCAGGTGGGACCATGAAGCCAGCATCCTGCTGGTGCCTCCCAACCCAAACTGGCCTGCCTGTACATATTTCCAGGTCATGCTTGAGCCTTTGCCACAGCTGAAGTCTGCCAGGTCTTAAGATGAAGCTCCTGTCCCTTGTTTTCCAGCCTGTTCCCCATACTCCAGTGCACACTTTCTGCTCCTTGGCTCCTTAACCTCATCATGCTGAAGCATTTGAGCTGTCCACTCAATACATGTGTTGCAAACCTTAGATGCACTTGGCTCTTGTTCTAGTGCTGGTGCCTTGCTTGCTGACACAGCTTCAGAACTTGGCTTGGGACTGACAACATATGCCCCAGCCCTGCCAAGGGGTGTGCTAGCTCCACTGTATTTGGCTGCCAACACCTTAGCACTGGCAACACTGTATAGAGGTTAAAGTGTCGCACTAGGACCAGGTACTTCCAGGTTCAAATATGCCATGAAATTCAGTGAGTGATTTTGGACCAGTCACTCTCTTTCAGCCAAACCTCCTACATAGGAGGATTGGCATCCAATGAGATTTTCAGACTATAAGCTTTTGAGAGAAAAGTTCCCTTCTTCAGATACAAGGAGAAGTGGAGATCCCTGAATCTTTCAGGAGTCCTGGCAATGTGGAAGGTGGTGGTATGGAATAGGATAGCTGTTGCAACTATACAAAAAGTTATAAAGAAATAATCCACGCTAATAAATTGTGTTACACTGCAGTTCCATACATATGAGGGAAAAATCTGTTTTTTTTTCTGCATGAAGAAGAAATACTGCAGAATGGTCACAATGAAAAGCAGTTATACTTGTTCTCAATGTTCGTGCATGCTGTTACAAGTCGGGCACTCAGCTTTATAAGCACAATTACGAAAGCAAAGAAAAAGTGACACTCCTTTCTATTAAGCATCACACCCCAAAATACAGGTCTTCCTGTCAAATAGTCCAACTGAGGCAGGCTGCTGTTTGGCAGAAGGGAAAAACATCCATGGTGTGTAGAAGGTAACTGAGAATCACTTCATATACTAGCTTTTCTGATGCAAACTCCATGACAGAAAAAGAACTGTCTTTTGTCATGCCTGCAGCATGAGAATGTTTGAAATAACTGCTGTGGGTATCAACAGCCACTCAACATATCTATATCAGAAAAAATATTCCTTCATTTCATATATAATGCGGCCCCTTCCCAGCTGCCTCGCAGAGGCTTACCTGGGGGCTGAAGTTTGCCCTCCTGGAAAGAGGAGGAGACAGACCTCCCTTCTTCCCGGGCATCTGGGACCTGCTGGGTGGGGAGAGACAGATGCTGTAGAAGGTGTCTCCACCCCCACCGGCTTCAGTTGCTCCATGTGATCGGACGGAGCAGGAGGTGCTTTTGAGCACCTGCTTGGTCCGATCCACAGAGTGCCTCCTGTAGCGAGCAGGGCTGCGGCGCTTCTTCCTGGTTCGCGTTGAAGGAGGCTCGGTGGCTTTACCTGCCCTCCCTGTCTCCTCGGCACGTGGTGGTGATGGCGCCGGTGGCGACAGTGGCAGAGCATTGGAGGCCGCACAGCTCGGCGCAGCCAGCGGGGTTTGATTGCTGCAGAAGTGTGATGTGCCCTGCCGCGGCTAGCATAGCAGCGACAGTTGGCTTTCAGCTCTTCTCTTCCCCCCTTTCTCTCTTGGGGTGGTAGGGGGATGGGGGGGGTCAGGGGCCTTCTTTTTAGCATCCCCCCTTCTTTCCGAAGGGGTGTTGTGTGTAGGGCCTTGGTGGCCTTCAGTGGGGGCAATTTTGGTGGCTGCCTGGTGGTCTGAGGGCAGTTTAGGAGCCTTCTTTACCCCCTCCCCCTTGCCTAGGAGGTCTTTGTTGAGGTGTTTGTTGTATACCAGTTGCCCCCCCTCACCCTCCTCTGGTATAGTTAGGCCCGGCTTGTAGGCAATTTGGGCCTGTGGTGTGCTGGGGCCTGTGTTGTGCTGCCTCGGTGAGTCAGTCGGGGCGCCATTTTGTACTGGCAGACATCTTGTGTGTGCCGCCTATTGGCCCTGTTGGCAGGCGGGTGTCGTGTAGGGGGCGCACACTTGTGGTTGCTGACATTTTGTTAGGTTTCCTAGTGGCCCTGCGAACAGGCAGGTTTGTCTGTGTGGAGCCTGCGTCTTTATTGCTGGCAATCTATTTGGTAGGAAGAAGAAACGTGTAATTTAATATTGGTACTTAAAGTCCTGCTTGTGTCATATAGGCAAGGAAACTGGGGGGTTGCATCTAGGAAGGGCAAGGGCCCACCTAAGGGTAAACAGCCCACAAAGAAGCAACCTTCTAAGAGGGCCCCGCCTGCTCCAACATCTTCTGAGGATGAGGGGAGCGGGGGTATTAATGCTGATATTTTGAGGCATTTGGATGTCTTGGATAGGGTCCACGGGGCTGCCCTCCCTGCTGGCGGCAAGGAGAAGTGTGCCAGGCCAGTCAGGGCGGCATCTAAGGCTGCAATTGAGAGAGAAATTCTTAAACGTATTTCTGTCCTTGAGTCCGCAGTGGGTACGGCAGTGGCTGGTACCAGCCAGGAGAATCCTGATGAGGATGCTGTGTTCAAAGTTGTGGTGGAAGGACCAGGAGATGGGGACCAAGTTGCTGTGGCTGTGCAGCCCAGCGGGATGGAGGATAAAACTGCCCTGCTGCAGCAGGCATGCACCTGGCCATGGGGACCCTGGGGTCAGGCCGCTGCCTCTGGGCCTTGGGCCCCACAACATCATACTATCTTTTCAACACCTCTTCTTGGCTAATGTCTGGGGGGTGGCTGGGTCCAGTAGCGGGCACTCCAGCCCCCAGTTGGCGATGGGGAGCCATCAACCAGCTGATAGCCAGGTCATGGCCTCCCTTCAGGTGGTTGGCAATATGGAGCATACCAGCCATGGGGCTTTTCGCCTTTTGGTCTGCCTACCTATGGGCAGGTACCTTATAGGGCACTCCCTTTTGGAGATACAGCCCTACCCCTCGTGGACCATCTTATCCAGGCCACTAAGGATAAGATTGTCGGGGGGGGTATCTAGATGTCTTTACCCTTCTCTTCAGGGAGCTGAAGAAGAAGGATAAAGATAATCTAGATGAACGGGATAAAGAGAAAATCAGGAGGAGGAAGCTGGACCATAACTGGCACAACTGTCTCCCGGGATTTTTGATATTGCTGATCCTGCACTGGGCAGGGGGTTGGACTAGATGGTCTGTATAGCCCCTTCCGACTCTATGATTCTATATACGCGGGGGTGCTGGGTAGAGCCCAGCCTTTTTCCATAAGCGCTTCCTTGGGAAGTGCTGGTTTTCAGAGGTGGGGATTTATAATACCTGACACTAATGGAGTTTTCCTAGGTACACTGGTGCAAGCAGACTGGATCCAGATGGTGCCTGGATGCCACCTAGGAAGGGCAGAGAGATGGCACTTGGAGGCCACCTAGGAATGGCAGAGACGGATTGCCACGATGGATGCGTTTGTGCCATTGGTTTTGGGGAAGGAAT
Source organism: Eublepharis macularius (assembly GCF_028583425.1). NCBI lineage: Eukaryota > Metazoa > Chordata > Lepidosauria > Squamata > Eublepharidae > Eublepharis > Eublepharis macularius. Next base: position 47,025,596 of record NC_072800.1, read on the forward strand.
GGTCCTCCCCGATGTTTTAGGGAAGGAACGGTCCTCCCCGTGTCAACTGTTTTGGGAAGGAAGGGTCCTCCCTGGTGTTTTGGGGAAGGAATGGTCCTCCCCGATGTTTTAGGGAAGGAACGGTCCTCCCTGTGTCAACTGTTTTGGGGAGGAAGGGTCCTCCCCGGTGTTTGGGGGGAAGGAATGGTCCTCCCCTGCATTCTTGGTTTAGGGGTCGGATAGGTCCACCCCGTTTTCCTGTTTGGGAAGTAAGGGTCCTCCCCTGCATTATTTTAGGGAAAGAAAGGTCCTCCCCTGCATTTTTCTTGGGAATGAACGTAGTTCTGCCACCGTGCAGGTATCACGGGAGGTGGGGTCATCTCCCGACTATTGGGCTAAGTTGTAGGCCCTGTTTGTAGGCCCTGTTTTCAAGGCACATGCACCTGGTTTACTAGCAGCTGGGGGCTTGTTAAGGATTTAATACACGCCCAAACTTGGGCTGCTTTTGCCGGCGACTTTTGTAAGGGGTTCTCCTGTATGGTGCCTAGGCAACAGCACTTTTCTGTAGAACCTGTGGCAAGGCTGGGGTGGCGCTAGGCCACCTATGTGGCGTGAGGGCCTAAGCAGAGGTTTGGCCCTTTTGTACTGGCAGGAGAAAGTTGGGGAATAGGGAGTGGGCTGGTGAGCACCCCCTTGGCAATTCCCCATTGGTGGCGAAATGGGGTCTGTCAGGAGGGAGGGTATGCTTCATGGCTGCCACTACTTGTCAGACCGCCTTCAGAGAACCCCAGGTGCAAGTCCTTCCCTCATGCTGTATGGCTGAGGCTTTAGGATCTTGAGGCAAGGAACCCTTTGCCTGGCTGGCCAAGCCAACGCCATTTCAAGAATGGCTTATGCCCAGGACAGTGGGGCTCGTCCAGACAGGTCAAGGTGGAGGTCCTGGAGTGACCCTGTGGCTTGATCTGTACCGCCAGTTTAGAGTTATGTTGTATTTAATAAAGCAGCCCTTAATTCCAAAGCCTTGTGTGTCTGTCTCATTCTTCTGATTGGGGGGGGGGGATAAAATATAACCTTATCTCTTCTGTGTGGGAATAAACTATCTGTGAAGTATTCCTTAAATATTCCTACAGGTTGTAAATCTAAGAATATTTACTTGGAAATAAGTCCCATTACTGTCACAAGTATTTAACTTTCAAGTGAATATATTCAGGAATACTTATGAAAAACAAGTGTACACGAAAGTGTAGTTGGACATTAACTAATGAAAACCGAAACTGAATACAACTTATTCTCTAATATTTTCATCATAACCTATCTGAAGTAAAAAATAATAATAACACTCATGAGTGATCAGGAATGACTATTTATTCTCAGACTTCTGCCATTTTGCTGATACTGGGTTAACTCCCACTAGGTTTTCTGCTGATAAAACAGGAGTGGATCCTTTTAACCACTACAAAGCACATATAATGGATTGTGGATCTGTGTGGGATTGGGGCTGCAAGCCAGAGAGGAACTGGAAAAGACTGAGCTGGTAGAATCCATCCAGCCCTCTGCTTCAGTTTTACAAAGTCAGCAGGAAAAGAGACATCGGTTGGACATTGTCCAGCCAGTAGATTGATCTCACAGCTAAAAAGAATTGCATTGATAGATTCCTGTGCATTGAGTGTCAAGCAATAATTGCACTGTTTGTTGGCTTGGAGAGCAATGATTTTTTGGGGGGATGGAATTCAAAATAAATAATAGTGTTGATTATTTTCTCTTTAAGACCGTATGGGTTGCTTTACTACTGTAATTGCTCCTCTGTGGCAATTTCCACATAGGTTAGCTGACCTGTGTTTGATGCTCCCGGGAAAGTGGGTTTTTCCCCCGTTTCTCTACAGCATCATGGTACAATTGTGTGACGAACAGCCTCTCCCCCATTTTTTGTAGGTCTTTCCCATACAGTGTTGCCCAGTCCCCTTACCCTCCCAGTGGGAGGGGAGATCTGGCACTTCCCAGTTTTTTCTCGTGTGCTCACAAAGGACGCATGCTCCTGGTGTGGTGCGATGATGTCACTTCTGGGAGTGACATCATTGTGCAGGCCCTAGGAGTGCTCCCAGGCTTTGCGCCGGGACAATTTGGGCCTCCAAATGGGCCAAATCGGTCTGGCATGAAGCCTGGGAGCATTCCCAGGGCTTGCATAATGTCACTCCTGGAAGTGATGTTGTCACGCTGTGCCAGGAGCATGCCCTGGGAGACCTATTCCGATATCTTTTCTCCTGCCGGTCAAGTGAGTGGTAGTGGGAGGACCAAGCTGGGAGTGGGGGATCCCCTGGCCCCACCACGGGACCTGGCAGCCCTAAAGGAGAAAAGAATATCTCCACAACTAAAAGGGTTAGAGACTTGCTTTTTTAAAAATGTAAGCTGGGAATTCATAGAATCAGTTTTCCTTATTGTTATAATGTTATACCAATATAACTATATTCAACTGCTGATTAAAAAAACCTGAAAAGGCTCTGATGGAGCAGGGTCAGGACAGCCACTGCCAGGGGACCAGAACAGGGAAACTATGGGGAAAGCAGCCATTCAAATACCCTATTGCCACTATGATGTATTGGGAAACTACACATGCCTGTCCCCATGTGGAAAACATCTGTGACTGACAGTGTCATGATAAGCTGAGTTACACCCTTCTAAGTCCATTGAAGTCAATTCTGCTTAAGATGGCACTGTAAAGCTGTGTGCAAGAGTGCCTTTGGAGACTTCCAACTGCTATCTCTGTCCATTTCTTGGAAATGGCTCTGTTGCCTTCTTTCCAAACACCTCCTTGTATCTTTCATGTAATTCTGTCTGCTTTCTTGGTTTGCTGTATGCAAACATGCGAAATGGGACAAAGTTTCAGAGTTCCTCTGTACTTTCTTTCTATATTACAGAAGCAATCCTAGGCCGTTTCCACACTGTCTATAAGTAGCGCGAGACTCACGGAAGGCTGCCGGCTTCCTCCCGTGATTTTTGACGCCATCTGTTTACAAAACGCCACAAACGGTGATTTATGGCGTTTTGTAGTCGGATGGTGTTAAAAATCGCGCAAGGAAGCCGGCAGCCGGCAGCCTTCCGTGAGTCTCGCGCTATTTATAGACAGTGTGGAAACGGCCCTAGGTTGCTTCCACATGCTCCAGTTCTTTTGAATTTTCCCTGTCCCAAAGTTGTGTCTCCCCAATCCACTTTGAGAACTCACTTTTCACAAGCATCATCCTCATGCACGTTTTGTGGGTGTTTGTTGTGAAAAAAGGTACCAAAACAGAAAATGCATTCTTTATCTGCGCCTCGTCACAAATGATGTTGGCGCATTCCCACCCAACTTTCCTTTTTTTTTTTTTGAGCACATGCGGGATTGCACTATACTATTGTCCGTCTTTCAGCTTCTGTAGGAACTGGGCATGCGTAGTACAGCATTCGCTATCATTGATTTCCCACTCAACATTTTAAATGCAGAAGTGTTTCATAAATATGTGGACAGTAGAGTAGCATGATCGCATGATTCCATATCCTACTATATAAAAGGCAAACTGTATAACTGATCACCCATTCCTTATCCCCATGCAGGTGTAGTACACAGGGATAAGAAGTGAGCAGGGGTCAAAATGGTTTGCCTCCCCACTGCTTCCTTGGGCTTCCAGACACACAGAAAGGCTCAGCACAGTGGCAAAGCCCTCCCAAGGTCCTGCAGTAGCCAGAGGCGGGGCTCCCCGCCACCTCCGCGGGGCCTTGGGAGGGCCATGCACAATCCAAACAGCAGCTGAAGGGCCATAGGAAAAGGAACCCCTGTTCTGTTCCCCAATCTGCCCTTCGACCGATGCCACTGGGGGAGGTGTGGGGAGGAGGACTGCTGCTAGGCCAGTTGTGATTGACAGTCCGATTGCTAAATGATCCAATATAGCAAGCACTGCAGTATGATTCCCTTTACTGTAATAGTGCAAAGACTGTTTTTAAAAGTTTTTAAAAGGATGAGGGGGTTATAGGTAGGTAGGTAAAGTTTATTGCATTAGGCCAAAGGCTGTTACAAACAATAAAACAGTAACAAAAATATGAGCGACGATGCAAGTAAAATATACAGTACAAACTTGATAAAACACTATAGGAATTACACTACAGCCTGTGGACAGCCCTGTGCTGTCACGACCTTCTCTCAGATTTTCCCTGCTGCAAAGGCAAAAAGAGCAACCCTGTATGAGGTCTCTGAGTCCACATCTGCTAATGCAGCAACAATGTTTTCGTTATCTTGTCTGAAACCTAAACTAGCTAGGATTGGACTTAAAAATTTCTTTCTGGGGGATGCGTAGAGTGGGCAATGTAGTAAATAATGACACAAGTCTTCTGGCTCTGAGCCACCACACGGGCAAAGGTGCTAAGCAACTGGAATGAGGGGGTTATACGATTGTGCATGTGTGCCAGATGTTCGCATGCGTCTGGGGGTAGGAGGGGTAATGGTGAGAGGAGGGGTTGGAGATTTGTGGGAGGGCTCTTCTGAAGCAAAAAAAGTATCCAGATGCACTATGGTAGATAATCGCACAAAAAAAGCGGAATCAAAAATGAAAATGGAACCAAACAAGTTTAACAAAAATACTTTAAAAAATTGGGATCATCACGAACTGCTCACGCATGGGAAATGATGACATATGTAATGAGTGGAATAACCTGCTAAAGTTAGGTTAGAAGGCCGTCCCGTTAAGGTCGTGTGGAAACGACCCTAAACTGGCCAACTCCAAAGCAAGTCCCATTTTATACAATGGGACTTACCCCCAGGAAAGTGTTTTTAGGATTGCAGCCTATATTAACAACAGAAGGTCAAATCTCTCTATGATTGGAACTAAAGTAGCTCGATCAGCTTACTTGTCATTCTAGATGAAAACGACACTGGCTGTATCCATCCATCAATCTGTCCACTCTCCAATCATTAACTACCACTCATTAATTACTACTGAGAAATATATTCTTATTCTTAAGTAAGTCTATTTAAAAGTTAAAAACCAATTCTTAGCATCTGTTCAGTATCAGTTTGCTACATTAGTCAGCATTGCAATTGGTTTGAAAGTTTTTATACTAATAAAAGTAACAGATATGGTTCAGCTACATTGGAAAGCTTCTGCCAGAAGAAGGTAATATAGGAAAATGGCTGATTAAAAAATGTTCAGTGCAGTTGTCTTCAGAAATATCAAGGGAAGGCAGTGTACAAGTACTAAACTGCAGATTCTATTATGCCTAATTCGGGTGATTGTATTGTTTTTAATGTAATTACATCAATTTCTTCCAAATAACTTGTATATATTCTGTAACATACTTTTACAACTTCTAATAGCATTTTTAAAGAAAGCTATTTTCCCAAGTGTGTAAAAATCTAAGGTCGTTTTCACACATCTTTACCCTCGCGCAAAATCACGCAAAACTCATGGAATGACGGCGTTCATGGCATGATTTCTGACGTCATCGCACCACGAAACAGAATGATGACGGGGTGACGTCAGAAATTGCACTATGAAGACATCCTCATTCCACAAGTTCTGCATGATTTTGCATGAAGGTAAAGATGTGAGAAAATGACCTCAAACATAAAAAAGTTTATATTCAGTGAACTGAAAAAAATAATTCACAAACATTTTAATTGCAGCATTGTTTTCTGTTCAGTTTAAAAGGAAAACAAACAATTAAAAATGGAGTGAGACCCTGCTTCCTGTCACAAGAACTTGACACTCTGCACCTTTTCTAACGTAATTAGTAAACTGCAAAATCTAATGAGAAGCAAAGTCTCATTGGACTAGCTGAAGGACAAAGTCAGTGATTGGACCTGAAAAACAGGGCTAAAATTCTGATGCGACCACGGACAAAGCAAACTAACAAATCATTCCTGAGCCTCTATACTTTTTAAAATAAAACCAATTTTAAAGGAATCGTGAGGAATAAAATGAGCATCATAAAACATCTTGTACTCCTCAAGATGTCCATTTTGGGTTTCTTTGCAGATACAGACGGCAAAGCTATGACATCTCTGGTATCTATTTTGTCTTATTCCCATTCCAGCAGCTTCTTCAATTCCCCTTTTTAATCTTGAGAGTCAGCCTAAGCCGTACTGGCATATTTATGATTTACACCACTGACCTATGATTTGGAAACTGGATAGAATTCAGAAAGGTTTTCTTGAGTTCTCTGCCTTCCCCCTCAACAAATTCTGCACACTCGAATGAGAGGGTGCAGACTGGTAGTGCCATTTTTAATCTGCCTAAGTGCTTAGTTTTTTATTTCCTTTCTTTTCCCCATTTGTGGCAAAGTTGCTTGCCCCAGACAGTCTCTTTCACTTAGGCTTGCCAATCCCCCACCCGGGGCGGGGGATCTCCTGCTCCCACCTCCTCCCCCTGCCCCCACTTACCTAGCCAGTGGGGGACGTGCCCCCGGAGCGCCCCCTGCACCCTGCTGTGGTGCGCTCCCATGCCGTGCAACAGCCCCGTTTCAGGCTGAATCAGGCCCACAAGGGGGGGGGGGATTCAACCTCCTTGCTGAATGCAAGAGCGCTCCCAGGACGCCCGTTGACCCGCATGATGACATCACTTGCCGCACTTCACAGGGTAAGTGCCAGGGTCCCAGTCTCCCGCCAGGGGACTCACAGGACCTGGCATCCCTACTTTCACTCCTCTACTCATCTCCTCCACCCTTGTCCGTGGTACTTGTGGCTTCAGAGCTCAGCCTCCACAATGTAATGTAGATACTCCCTTATCAACCTGCTCTTGCTAAAAACCAAGGCAATAATTTGCTTAACAACAACAGCAACAACAACAAAAATCTCTCAATTGTGGCTAAGCTCTGGTACCCACACATGTAAAGGGATGTTTCTGTTTTCATTGGTTGGAGGGTCTAGTATATCTGTTGTTCCCAGTTTTTATCTTTGTCCATCACTTCTCATCCCGACTCCCTCCAAGTGTGCCTCCAACCTAAGCATCTCTTTCCCATCGTCTGCAATTTCCTGACACTGCTCACTCTATCATCCATCTTTTGGGGGCACTGTTTTGATTTTATTTACTTTTTGTTCTGACTACCCTGACCAAGCTTTACTACTAGCTAAAGATGAAAAGTCTACCAATTCCATCAGATCTCCTATAAAATTTTAGGTGGATAGGTGCCAGGCTAGGACCTGGGAGAGACAAGTTCAAATCTCCATTCTGCTATGGGAATTCACTCTCTCTCAGCCTAACATAGGGCTTTTGTTGTGAAAAAATGGAGGAGGAAAGAACGATGTTATAAGCTGTTTTGGGTCCCCAATGAGGACAAATGCATACGGATAAGTAAGTACAAATATAAATACATTCTTCAGCTAAGTAATGTTATTGTGATGTCCAGTGGTAATACATTAAGTCTCACTATTATGTGTCATTTCTAAGCCTGCACTTATATGCACATTTATTTGAGAGTAAATGTTACTGAAGTCAGTTACACTCAGTTACTTCTTATGAAATATGCATAGGATATCAAGCTGTCAATTTCATTTTCTCTGTGAAGAGGCATGGCTAATAAAGTGTTGATACATAAACTGCCATCTCTGAACACTGACTTGTGTGATCCATGGACAAGTCATATACTTGTGTGCGTCTCAGTGTCTCCCAGATTCAAAACAGGATTCTGTGCTTTAAAATAATGACATAATTTGCTTTTCCTACAAATTGCAAATTAAGAAAGAATTATCTACAATGGATATTGTGTCTAACCTTGGGCAAATTCCTGGGCTGAATATGTGCTCAGAATCACCCTGAGCACATAACACATGAAAAAAACATGAAAAACCAGTATGGGGAGCAGAACATTTTTACAAAGATCTTCCGGAAGGCTGAGGAATAAAAGAAAGTGTGAGCCTCCCTAACTCAACATCTTGTGTTTGGCTTCACCCAATGAACCATCATGTCATGTCTGGTTTTGATTGATAGAGCTCCAAGCTTCTATTAAAAAACAAGTCGCTCTTGAAAGCCTGAGGTCCACCAATCAGTTTTCTTGTCATTATAAATATTTGCCTCAGTATATCTATCATCAGTATTAGAATAATGTTTTACCATCTACAGCATTATGTAAGATTATCAGGTCCCCCAGGGTGAAAGTGGGGGATGGGGGGTAAGTAGCACAATGGGCACTCACCTCACATGCATGCGCTCTGGAGCATCCTACATCACGTCAGAAATGACATCATTCCCACAGCTTCCCATTGAAGCAATAGGCTGCACCAGGGGTCAAATTCACTCCAAATACTGAATTGGGGGGCAATTTCCATACTTTTCTCCCCCCGCTTGCCAGTCACATGAGAGAGAGTGGGGAAGGAGGATGGAGTCAGGTATCTCATGCCTTCACTGGGGGACTGACAAGCCTAGCATTATATGATAAGCCTGTGTCACTGTCCTAGGGTCAATACTCCAGTGAGGCCAAACAAAGTTCCTTCATAAACATTTACTTGTTAACCTTTAAGGTGCCACAGACTCTTTGTTGTTCTTGCTACAACAGATTAACATAACTACCAATCTGTCATAGTACAGTGGACGGAGCATGGGACTAGGATCCGGGAGACTCATGTTTGAATCCCCCCTTGGCTGTGGAAACTTGCTGGGTGATCTTGGGCCAGTTGTACACTCTCAGCCTAACCTACCTTACAGGATTGTTGTGATGATAATTTGGAGTAGTGGAGAATGATGTAAGCAGCTTTGGGTCCTTACTTGGGAGAAATGTGGGGTATAGTGATATATCTGTGGCCTAATATTACAACAGTTTCTTACAGGCTATAGATTCACATCTAACAGCTCATAATGTTTAAATTACATGGAGACTCTTACATAATCTTATCATACCTGCCATCCAAATACTCCTTAGCTTATGCATTATCTTTTAAAATGTTCTTAGAGTGAATATCATTTTCTTTATAATATTTCAGGAAATGAGATGTAAAATACTTAATTCTATTAGAGATTTATTCAAAAAAGTACTTCATTCAAGGATCAAAAAAACACTTCTAATCCACTGAATCTCCCCTCTAATTTTAGTAATGGAAATATAATTGAATATCAGTAATGCAGATAAAAGGGCACTTGAATAAAATTGGTACCAGCGTAGGTGTCTTTCAAACCACTGAACAGCTGGCTCTAGTTCCTTTATTCTCAGAATACCTTGTAAAAACTATCCAGTTTATTCATTTTGACCATGACTAACCATAGATATTCTAAGAACTTTTATAATAAAGCCACTACTAATTTTGCACTTTTATTTGCCAACTCTAGAATGGGGAATTCCTGGAGATTTGGGGGTGGAGCCTGGTGAGGGCAGGGTTTGGGGAGAAGAGGGATCTCTGCAAGATCACTTTCTAAAGTAGCCATTTTCTCCAGAGGAACTGTTATCTGGAGATCCATTGTAATTCCGGGAGATCTCCAGGTGCCATGGAGGCTGGCAACCCTATTTGCCAGTGCTACGTAGCGCTAATTACTGTTTTCCCAATAATGATCTGACAATACAGTTCAAGTTAATTAACCACCAAGCATTAATGACATGCTCAATGTTACAAAATGCAGAGTTTTCTGCATTTTTATAAAGTACATCTTTTTAATTATTGAAATGTCTTTTCTCCTATGATACATTTCTAAATATGGCTGATTTGAGGGCTGAATTGACTGCTACTCAATAATTGGTTGGATGTCCATTCTGATTATTATACATCTTCCTAAAATCCCTGCCAGTTTTTGGATTGGAACCAAATATATCAGAAGAGACTGTGGCTCTGGCAGTGATGTGTTGTCTACACTGCATTTTGCTTTCTATTTCCCAGTGCGTTCTGCTGTTTGAAGCACTTAATTTTGTCCAAACAAGCCCACCAGATTCATAATGAATATTGGGAAGGTGACATGGTCTCAAAGAAACATGGTGAAATGAATACCCCTAGTGCAAAGTTGATGTGTGCATGTAGGATTTAGCACCTCTCACAATTCCAATTTAAAATAAGCTCCTAACTCCCCTCCCCATCCTCATCCTCATCAGGCCCAGAGAAGTGATCCAAAGTGCAGTGCAGTCACAAATAGGATTTTTCTTCTTTTTCATTTTGCCCTCCAATAGAGATCTTGTTTTTCTCCTAAGAGACCTACAAGGGTGTTTATAAGTAGTTAATAAGAGTCTATAGTTTCCATTTAGATATGGTTTATGAGCACCTGCTGTGGCCATAGATATATGATTTAAGCATCTATTTAAAGCTCACCACCTGCAAAATTGCTGAAGAGTATTGGTATTTCTGAAGGTGTCTCATGACTTTCAAAAAAGGCAAAACAACCGTGGTACTGTCTATGACTGCTTGTATGAAATATATTATATTTGGGTTTTATTTCTGGGTTTTGTCTCCAACAGTTCACTTTAAACATGATATAAGTACATGGCACATGGCTAATAAATAATCTGACAACTGGATCTGTAACAAAAACCATATGGAAGAGAAGTTATTTTAATATAAAAAGATATCAAAGGCTTCTCCTTTCTGTCCTGGAAAATAACCAGACTAGGATAGTTATGCTGCTGCAGTAAAATATTGGCCAAGGAAAAGCATCTTGACACAAATGTTAAGTAGTGTTCAGGAATTAATCAAAACTAAGACACATTTGTATTCACATTATGTATTTTGCAAACTTTGTTTTCAACCCTATAAGGTTATAAAGCTCACAGAAGCTTCTCATGAGATTTTTCCTTCTCTTCTGACAGACATGAACCAGCTATGATTACCTGACTATTATTTTTTTTTACAGGGATAAATGAAAAGAAGGTCAGAATAAAGTGGCCAAACCAAAACCAGACTGAACATTTCTTCCTAGTATCAACTGCTGACAGCTACTAAAGAATATAAGAAGAGCTCTGCTGAACCAGACCAAGGACCATTGATTCCAGCACCCCATTTTAAATAGTACTACTCAGATGCTTCTGGGAAACTCACATGCAAAACATGAAGCAATGAAAAATCCTTCATGATTTGCCCTTCAGCCCCTGGTATGTAGAGATACACCATCTTTAGACTATTTAGTTGTAATAGCCAATAGCCAGTGGAAGATCTAATTTCCATCCACTTCTCAAATCCTCATTAAAGCTATCCACCACCTTTCATCATTATTACTTTGCAGGGTACATGATCTCGGCTACTTCACTTCTGGGGAAAACCCAGAAATGACATGGGGTAACTGTAGAAATTTCCAGAAACCCCATGGTTTCACTGCAAAACCTAGATGGCTGCAATGTCAATGGACATGTTTGGTCCCACTCACATGGTAGCCATTTCCCTTGCTCTTGTCACCATGGCAGTCATTTATTCACCTTGCCACTGGGGGTCTTTTAAAAATTGAAAGTAGAATATTGTTATATCATTATAATGTTATAACAATCTGTGTCTCTGAATTCCCAGCTTTCATTTTTAACAAAAGTAAGTCTTGAGCCCTTTTTGTTACAGGGATATAAAGGGAAAGGTATGAACAAACTGGGTTTAGGATATATATCACTTTATATAGTCCCTCTTTTCTCCATCATGCTTGGTCCAATCACAATAAGACAGTTCTTTGTTCTGTTCTGTTTCTCTCTTGTGGTCTCTCTCAGATGGACAGTTCTGAAGGGAAGCAGAATTTAACCAAGGAATACTCTCCTGAACAAAGTTCAGGAATAAAGATTCCCACTCTCATTTTAATTCTGCTCCAAGGACAAGTTTCATTACATTCATTTGGTTTATAGTTATGTATATTTACCTAATTACAAAAAGTAGAATGAAAATCTGCCTTCAGGGAGAACAAGAGTCCAAGACTAGGTGGGCCTGGGCTAAAAAAGGGCTTTACATTTGGATGGATACAATTTATATTCTGTTGAAAATATTGACATACAATGCAATCCGAAAAAGAGTTACTCCAGTCTAAGATCTCTGAAATCAGTGCTCTTAAATTGGAGAAACTCTGCTTAGGATTGCAATGATAACTCCTGAGGGAAAGGTTACTTAAAGAAGCAGGTGTGTTTGCTACTTGCTGTGTGCAATTCTTAAAAAGACAACGAAGTCAAAGTCAAAAGATGCCTTTCCCTTTTACAGTTAGAAATACAATGTACAGCTTCTGAAACACTTTGAGATTTGTTTCTCAAGGTAATCTACAAAAATGCATATCAAATAAATACTGTAATATCTATGTTTTGCTGTCATTTCTTAAGATGTTACTGCATCTTAAGTACAAAAACGATTTCCAGTAAAATTAAAAAATAGCACTGAAATTTAAAATGGTATTTTATACACACACACAGAGGAATAACTCAAAGATATGCTGGTGTAACAACCACCTAATGACATGCTTCTGTAAACCTCATGCCAATGTATCTGCGCCAATACAGCAGCCACAAATGGCTAGCATGTGAAGCATGACCAAAGAAGAATGGCCATTAGTTGGCATCCTAAACTCCCGTCATCATTTTCCATTCCGTGGATATATTTTTTTTGCAGTCAAGGCACAGCTGACTTATAGCAACCTCTGCTGGAATTTTCAAGGCAAGAGACGCTCAGAGGTGGTTTGCCATTGCCTGCTTCTGAGTAGCAACCCTAGACTTACCTGGTGCTCTACCATCCATGTACTAACCTTCTTAGCTTCCGAGATCTGATGAGATTGAGCTAGCCTAGGCTATTCAAGATACCTTTACCTTTATATCTCTGTAAAAAAAAGGACTCGACACACTTTAAAAAAAATTACTCAGTACTGTCCTGTGTCTTTTCTAGCAGTTCTCCAACAGTGGTAGAAGACAGGATGGATCCCATTCACAGTGCAGTGCCAATTACCTGTCAAGTCTACAATATGATCAAAAGTTGCAGTGGTCAATGTACATCTAGTTGTTCTGCTGTGTGACTGCCATGTCTTCTGTTCTAGTCCAGCGCTTGCATAATTGCAAGCTGCTTAGTGGACATCTATTTGACCACTACACTTGTACCAATCATGGACATGCAGTGACATGGACAACACTACTTGTGATGCTACTGTCTGTTACAGCTGTCAAAAACAGAAAAGTCTTGCTAGAACAATAGAGCTAAATTACAGACAAAACCAGGGCTGTGAAGTGAAAACTCAATGAATACACATTAAGAACACTCAAATTATCAAAAATATAGTTATACTGTGTATATACAAAATAATCCAAGTGCTAAAGTAATCAAGATGTAAGTATTACAACAACCATCCCAGTAAATACATCACAAAAGTGCTCACTAGCACAAAACAGTTTCCTTGTAAACCGTTTCATGGCTGCCTAATTGAATGGAAGTGCCAGTGTGCACCCTTGTATTGTTGTTATTGAGTGTTGCTGCCTTTAGGTTGTATAATTCTTAGGAGGTGCCTGCGTGCACCCCTTCTTTACTGTTTCGTGCCAGTGAGCACTTTTGTGATGTATTTACTGGGATGGTTGTTGTAATACTCACATCTTAATTACTTTAGCACTTGGATTATTTTGTATATACACATTATAACTATATTTTTGATAATTTGAGTGTTCTTAATGTGTATTCATTGAGTTTTCACTTCACAGCCCTGGTTTTGTCTGTAATTTTGCTTGTGCTTGCACCGGGGTGGTCCCTATTTTTGTTTTCAGAACAATAGAGCTGGCAACCCTATTAATCTGACTTTCAGTTCAGAACTCCATTCCTGATAGTGTTCAATAAAAGTTTGGATCGTTTCACAGCTGAGTCTCTCTTTTAATTGGGTTTGGTACATAGGGATCAATTCCCATGCTCTGCTCATTACTATCATTTGCTGTCTTCAGTGTGGGACATACACTGGGTGAAGCAAGGGAATCCTCTAATGTTTGCAATGTTGTGCTGTAGCAAGGGGGAGAGACAACTGCTCTGATAATTTCTGATGTGATCAACCATACAGGCTGCATGATGGAAGAAGATATGTATAACAAGGGTGCCAGTATGAACAGCAGCAGGCAGCAGTAATAAATTTAGAGTGATGGCTACGTAGGAAAGCAAAGCAAGCTTACTGGAATCTCAACAGCCATTCAACCAGACCCAATTACTGGGTCTGATCATGCAAAGCCTCAGCGGTGCCTGGGATTCTTCCAAGGGTGTCTGATAGTTAACCATATACAGAGCTTGAACTGGATATCTTATAAATTCTTGTCTGTGCTGTTCCACAGCACCACACCATTCTCTGCAGCCTGGTATACATGGTAAGGCCCTGACACAGATAGCCCAGGCAAGTCCTATCTCTTCAGATCTCAGAAGCTAAGCAGGATCAGCCTTGGTTAGCAGTTGGATGGGGGACCTCCAAAGAAGACCAGGGTAGCAGAGGCAGGCAATGGTAAACTACCTCTGTTAGTCTCTTGCCTTGAAAACCCCAACAGGTATTGTCATCAGTCAGCTATGATTTGATGGCACTTCCTACCACCATATAGGGCTAGTTTCAGCATCAGGTCAATGGAGATTCCAAAATCCCCCTTGATGTGTCTTTTTCCTGTGGGCCCAGCTGAGTGTGTGGTAGGAGGAGTGGTCTGTGTGATTTGAGTTCTAGCCCTGCTTATTCCTCCTTTGTTAAGTGTTGACTTATTCCCAGTTTCCCCATTGGTAGGATCTGAACTGCTCACACTCCTGTTTCCGTTGTGAATGTTTTTCTTCAATAAGATATTGGGAAATGACAGAAAATGCCTATTGTGAACATGCAGTTGTTCTCTTATTGCTTATCTGACTTTCTGTATCCCCCTTGCTTCTCTTACAAAAAAACTGTTGCTATTCCCCCTGCATGGGACCAGCATACTTGAGCAGCAGATGCCATGGCCTTTCCACAGTACTTTAATCTGCCAGTTGAGCCATGGAGAAGTTTGGATGACATACCCGGAGTAACTATGCTTTCTTCTTGGTGTGTTGGCCTATCAAAGAGGTATATGTTTGAAAGTTCAGCCCTCTCTCCGAAGAGATTCAAAGCTTATGGTAAGTATAAGGCTCCTACTGAGAATGCCACACTGCTCCAGACAGTGGGAGATGTTATGTTTCTTCTGTTCTTTCCAGTGTCTGGTTCTGCAGATGGATGGGGCAAGGTTACAGACACTGCATTGCCACATGTTGGTTGGCTGCTTCTGTATATAACTGACACAGGGATATCCCCGGCACGATGCTCTGTGATTGGTGCGTTTGGCACACTCTACGGATTCCAGTGTAGTTGCAATGTTGTCAGCTCCTTGTGGTTGGGTGTTTTTGGGTGGTGGGGATTACTTTTGTCTGTTGGGAAAGTATATAATTACCGACTAGCTATACTGGCATTAATACAATGCAGTCTTGAGACTTAGGATTTAGCTGACCACATACATATCAATAAAAAAGAACCCCAGCACAAGAAAAATAAAATGACCTGCACAGCAGCAGATACCAGGCCTTTTTTTCAGCTGGAACGCAGGGGAACGGAGTTCCGGAACCTCTTGAAAATGGTCACATGGCTGGTGGCCCCGCCCCCTGATCTCCAGACAGAGGGGAGTTTAGATTGACTCCCCTCTGTCTGAAGATCAGGAGGCAGGGCCACCAGCCATGTGACCATTTTCTCCGAGGGCAACCCACTGAGTTCCACCACCTCTTTTCCCAGAAAAAAAGCCCTGCCAAAAAACTATCCTAGAAATATTATAAAAAACAGTAGAATTCAGGAGTCCTAAAAGCATATAGAATTGGGAGGGGAGGAAAGAGAGAAACAGAAGGGGAAACAAAAACTTACACCTCTATATCCTTAGGGATTGTCCCCAAACCACCCTAATATCTACACATACAATATAGGGTCATCAGAAGACAAGAGTCTACTTTAAGTAATTACACAGACACAATTCAAATACAAGAAGATTAGCAACTCAGTTTTCAGTAATTTTCACATACCATCAGGGTGGTTGTTGGCCATATGCCTCAAGACAATGATGAAGCTGATTTTGGCAGCTGCTGCCACATATAAGATTCAGTTTGGATGGGGTTAGAAAAAGTAGTATTTGGAGCTGACACCACAGCACATGGACACATTCTTAATTAAAGTAGGCTTGATGCCATAAATGCTTCAAAAAACATGGATAACATATGTCCTTCGTGTGTCATTGACCATTAGCATTCTCGGTTATAAGTATGATATTTTGCTTCTCTTGGAAGGAAAAAAGTGACAAAATTGTTCACCTTAACAGCTGTCACTCCACAAGATACTTTACTGTGCCCTAAATTAGCACAATCAGCTATTGTAAGAATGCATAAGCACTGAACAAATAGTAGATAGAAAGAGAGCCAGTAAATTTCCCGTTCCAATTTCTGAAAATCTACATGCTTTAAACCTTCTGTTCTTCAGTGAAATATGCCAACATAATTGTTAAGCACAGTGTGTAAAGCATACTAGAACATGTCACTGCTACTGAATACCATTCATGAAGTTATTGCATATTTACAGTATCATCTCTCTTAATGCAAACTTAATGTCTTAAAATTAAGCAGTTAAATAGTACCAACTACAAATAAGATGACAGTTGATACAAACTCAGGTAAGTGTGCCTCAGATACACTGAAAAACACTACTTCCTAAACCTAAAATGGTCAAACCCCACCCCCCACCCCACAGCTCATCTTATTATGGCTGAGCATGCTTTCACATTCACAGACTGCTGAAGTCAGTTGAGTGTCAATTAAAGGAAGGGAAGCACAAAGGGAAATGATGAAACTGGCCTGTTCACACCCCTAAGATTTTGATCAGAAGGGGAGAATTTCCCTGTGATTTATTCCAGGGGACAATTCCTCACTGCCCCCTCAACTTGTATTTCAAGACTAAAAACCAAATCTGCTGCCTTTGTTGATAGATGCTGGGCAAAACACAGACAAATTAATGTTCTTTAGAACTAAAGTGAGAAAAAAAATTCAGAAGGATCCAGAGGAGAATTTCTTTTAAAAATTAACAATTTCTAACTAGTTTATACATTCAAAACATTGCCAACAAATATGCTCCTTAACAGAAAAGAATTTATGAACAAGTAATAGTTCTTGAACTGTCCCTGGACAAGTCATTCTACATTTTTCAAAAGCAACTACTTGGCATCTATTGTGAGGCATCTATCGTGAAGCATCTAAGAGACAAGTATGTTAAAAATTAGCCAAGTATAACCAGAATCATATATTCATTGTAAAATGACAGAAGGTTGAAATGCAGTTGTAAATCAATCTACCAAACTGCTTCTCAATGTATTCAGAAACTGGAACCTCACTGCCTTTCATACGTTCACAGAAGGAGAGAGGCCAAGAAGAATTTTAAAGGAAACACGTTTTGCTACATACCTGCTAATGTGAGCTGATTCTCAGATGTTTCGAAAGAGGCTCAGGGATAAAAGCGTGGAACAGCAAGTATATTCAAAACTTTTCTGAACCAGTCTCTTTGAGCAACTTCTTGGAACACAATCAGCCTCTTTCTCTGGCAAAAGCACAATAGATCTGAGGAACTCCCAGTACCTGATTTTCCCATGGGCTGTGTAATGAATGAGACTTTGCCTCTTTGTGTCTTTCGAACTATTGTACAAACTTTAGGTTCAGCAGTGCACAGCTGTATATTCATTAATTTATCAGTTTGCAGCACAAACTGAATTTGAAACTGAAATTGAAACAGAACGGAATTTGAAACTTTACAACAGAATTATTAGTATGTTCCCCGCAGAGCCTTGCACTCTGCAGATAAGCAGATTCTTTTGGTCCCTGGCCCAAGGGACATTTGGCTGGCTTCAACTAGGACCCGGGCCTTTTTTGCCCTGTCCCCATCCTGGTGGAATGCTCTCCTAATGGAGGTCCAGGCCCTGCGGGACCCTTTACAGTTCCACAGGGCCTGAAAGACGGCAATGTTCCGCTGGGTCTTTGACTAAGAGCCAGCATTTTGTTCCCGTTCCTGACCGCCATGCCCCCCTCTGCAACTTCCCTGGGTCTATATCATGGCAAGGCCATGGTTTTATAGTAGTTCCACAGTAGCCTGGTATTGTTTAGAGATCGCTGGATTTCTGCTGTTAAATTGGTTTTATGCTGTTATGAAGTTTTAAATATATATTTTTGTTGTAAGCCGCCCTGAGCCTGAGTTAAGCGGAGTTAAATAAATAAATAAATAAATAAATAAATAAATAAATAAATAAATAAATAAATAAATAAATAAAGTATTAATTGTTGTTATTAATTATTATCAAACTTACTGGCCTACAAAGTCATAAAAATTTAAATGCCCTTAAGTTTTCGTACGAGGACACAGTGATATCCGCTGATTCTTCCCTCTTCCTGCAGCTCAACGAGTCCCCTGAAATTCTGTTCCTGGGGAACAATGTTACAAGGAGAACCCACATTAAGGAGTCACTTTCTGAATGTGAGAACTATGTGGTATCGACAATTGCTTAGTCCTTTATAAACAAATAACAGTTATTGACCTGCCCCTGGACAAGTCATTCCACGTTTTTTTAAGCGGGGGGAGTGATCAGTGGAAATGGTCAGAACATTATACTTTATTAGAACATCCCTTTCTTGTATTTCTTAATATAAGGAACAAATGACAAATCTGAGAAGTATGTTCCCCTTCCGCTACTTTATCCCTGCAACCCTCTACCCCTTGCCACTTTGCCTCTCCATCCAGGGTTCTAGGTGTGTTTGCCATGTTGGGGGTATTACAAGGGCAGAGAGGGAGTCTAGACTATTGGAGTTTGATGTAAGAAACTTCAAGTATTTGCTCCTCTGTGAAGCTCACTGTGAAGCCCACTCACTGTGGGCAAGTCACTGTTTCTCAGCCTAATCGACCCTGCAGCTTGTTAGGCTAAAATACCACTCTAATTTCTTTGGGTTACAAATAATGGCAGTTATTGAACAAACTTTTGCTATGAATGTAATCTTGCTCTTGAATTTATTTCTTGATTCTTCCAGGTGCTCACATTAATATTGCTTCAGCTATTTAAACTGTGATCCTAAATGTATTTACTGGAAAGTAGAAAAATTAAGGTGTTCCTAGTGGTGCATTCAAGTGGGTAAGAATAACATAGGCTCCATTGTATCTATAGACACTGAAGAATCTATAAGAAACAAAATTACACAACAGAACTAGGGCTGCCAACAGGGCTGGAGAAAAATACCCTGTCCTAGCAGGGAGGCAAATAAATGACATTTCATTAAGCCTCAAATAAAGGGATAGGATATTTTTCCCCAAGTTAGTTGGCAACCACATACAAATTCAAACTGCAGTGCTATTTAATCCTCAGATCAGAATTAAATTATGAGCAATTCTGTGATTCTTTAAAGGGACAGTTTGTTTTTACAAAATGCAGCTGCTGAGGCTGCAATCTGAAGAGGTGACCAGTGTGTAGAAGAAAAGGGAAAGTATTGAGTTCAGGGGGTGACATTCACTGATCTTCCCCTGTTGTGCTGATGCAAGGTCTTCCTCTCTCTTCCCACTCTTCCACAACCTGTATGCTGCCCTTAACCAAAGAGTTACTGAAATTTGCCTCTACAAGCCAAGCTACAAGTGATGCCTGACACAGGTTGGACGTGTCAGCTTCCCTCAAGTTTTGATGGGAAATGTAGGCATCCTGGTCTTGCAGCTGTAATGGAGAGCCAAGCTGTAAAACCAGGACATCTATATTTCCCATCAAAACTTGAGGTAAGCTGACAAGTGTCCAACCTGTGTAAGGCGTCACTTGTAGCTTGGCTCCACTAATCAGTTTTCAACCCAATTGGGAAAATCTATGGGCATTCATAATTTGACTGGTCAGACTGGTATGATAGGGCATCTACTGCCTAGTTATGTTCCAACAACATTAGGAATTCTGCTATTATACTCAGGGTAAGCATGAATCCCACCACTTGTTTGCACAAATGCCAAAGCTTTGGGAAGTTGCATTAACAAAAAAATCTCTGTACAACTTCCACAGGACAAAAATAGCTTTAAAATTTCATTCAAGCTTTGTCATGTTACTAGCAGCACAGTACATTTCACACATTAACAGTGAGATCCTAAACAAAGATACTACAGTCTAAGCCCACAATGGGCTTAGACTGAAATAACTCTGTTTAGGATTTCACTGTAAAACAGTTGCAAAGCACAATCTAAAAAAGGGGGATGCCTTTTGCCCTTAACATTTTCTTTGTACTTAAGAGTACGAAGTATTCAAAAAGACTTGGCAGTATCAGGCCAAAAGGTCTTAGAATTCAAACAATCTCCTGTAAAAAAAAATTGACAACATGCATTTCAGGAACATGACCTCCATCTCCTTTATATCACTAGCATTCAGCTGCTACTGAAAACTAACTCCATTTGATGTTATTGCCTGGTAAGCAAATCTCCTCCGGAAAGAAAATTTAAGACTTCACGTATCCCATTGTCCATGTTATACTGTTAAATAAATTTTCACTTTTCTTTTCAGCATGGTGTTATCATGACATTTATTAATGTGACTTGTACTTTCCATTTGTCAGGCTATTTCTCAATTGTTCGATTTGTAGAATTAAAAACACATGCATTATTAAAGCCAAGAAATCTAGTTCAGCTGGTTTTGTGGATCTCAGCCATACTCATTTTGGTACATGCTTTACAGGACACAAACATTTCTTATTATTTGAATTGCATAAACAAACTATATTCAAATAAACAAGATGATGTTTGGGTGCAAAAGCACAGGGTAAATTTTGAGTCCCACCAGCACTGCATTTATAAATCAAGCCTGACTAGTCCTTATTGTCATATTCATGCCCAAACCTATTTGTATGCACAAATAGTCTAAAAGTCAATAGACTACAATCTTTTGGGAATTACAATTATAAAGGCATTATATTGACTTCATGATAACCCAATGACTGATGGAACCTGCTACGATTGCTAGTCATGATTCTAAAAGAAGCAACATACTCACATCATGTACTCAGAGTGCACCATCTGCCATAGCTGGCAATAAACAACAGGTACTCAAAGAGCTCCAGACTGCACCTAAAGTCTAAAAGCAGACCATTTGAACTCAGATAAGTAATCTGTTTCCTTGACTATAAAACATCACATACGAGTGCTATGAAGCTGTGTTAGTGTGACAGGGATAAACCACTTTTACTTAAGCAGAAACAGGGGGGTGGTAACAAGGCAAATGGCTTGTTTAAAAACAAGAAAGCATGTAACTATCATGATCCAAAAAAGCACATGACTGCTACTGATCAGACTAGCTCCATACCTATTAACTCCTGTAGAAAGAAGCATGAGATGCATTTGGAAAAATGCAAATTCTGCCAGCTGGAGAAACTCTAGAATACTTCTCCAAAATGGTATTAGCATGTGACTAGTACAATCATGGCTTTACATTCACATTGTATATACTAATATTTTATAATTATGCTATTTTCATCTGTACAACAGCCATAAGCTTGCCCCCCCAAATTTTCATGTGGCAGTACACTTGCCTATGGCAAACAACCTCCTGCCACAACCTGCTGAACAGCAGGATAAAATGAGTGTGTGACATCATGAATGCAACAAGATCCATTTTGGTCACCATGTCTGCGACATATGGTTGTTGTGGGTTTTCCGGGCTGTATTGCCGTGATCTTGGCATTGTAGTTCCTGACGTTTCGCCAGCAGCTGTGGCTGGCATCTTCAGAGGTATAGCACCAAAAGACAGAAATCTCTCAGTGTCACATGTCTGCAACACTCTAGCAATTTCCCTAATCTCAAAGAGATTGTTTCACTATTCCTAAAATGACTGCACATAACATTGTATTAGTGGAGGGGCTGTGGCTCATTCATTCACGGGACCTACAAGTAGGGTTACCATTCCCCTGCCAGGGCGCGGGGGATCACCTGCTCCTACCCTTCCACCCCCATGCCCACTTACTTGGCTGGTGGGGGACATGCTCCCCTGGGGTGCACCCCTCCTGAGCGGCAGCACACGCCCCCCCAAGTGGTGGTGCAGGGCCCCCAAACCGTGCCGCATGCTCCTGCACCCATAGCAGGCCCGTTTTGGGGAGAATCGTGCCCCGCAGGGCCTGATCTGGCCCTTGGTGAGTGCAGGAGCGCTCCTGGCCAGCCTTTGACCCCCGCACGATGACATCACTTCCAGAAGTGATGTCATCGCGCAAGCTGGGAGCACGTGCATGCATAGCATGTACGCAAGAAGGAAAACCATCTGAGCGGCAAGGTGAGTGCAGGCTCCCATTCTCCTGCCCGGGGAGTAAAGGGACCTGGCAACCCTACCTACAGGCTGAATTTCTGATACATTAGATTCACAAATACACACACATAATGATATTCATATAAAAATATTCTACTTAGAACTTTAACTGACTTGCTAATAACTCTTTTCCTTCACAGTACTGCAGGGCAATGTTCCTCAAAAAAGAATAAATAGACATACAAATAACTATGTTATAACTGAAAATGTGGAAAACACAACCTTCTTCTACAACCTGTTTACATTTCAATGGAATATAGGTTAAGCATTTTTAACTCTTACTGATTTAAACAGAATGACTGAAACACATGCTTAACTCTCCCACTGAAATCAACAGGACTTAAACAGAGCAATCCTAAGCAAAGCTACACCCTTCTAAATCCATTGATGTTAATGGGCTTAAAAGGGAGTAACTATGCTTAGGATAGTAAGGTAAAATGTCTTAACTTTGGACAGATCATGCTGGTTTTCTAATATGGAAGATAGTCTATTATAATATGACCACAGTAGTAAAAATTAAGTTATATTTAATATACCTAAAAGTGTTTTTTTTTAAATACAAAGTCTGTACTTTAATCAAACTTATTGTGCAACAAGAATGGTCTGGTTAATGATTCCCACGAAGAAAACCCTAACAAAGATAACAGTATGGCTAAGAGCCATCGCCATTGTTTCTTGAGTATATTGGAATGCTTCCATGGGGATAATACAAAATTCATTAAGCCATCTCCCAGAATTCAAGCTTTTTTAAAGGCCTACTCACTCCAGTGTTTCCTATCCCTGCTGAAGGAAACAGAAATGACTATAAGATTTACTCTCTGGCTCCCACTTTTTTGAAAAAGAAACCAGTTCATTCCCATACAGCAATAGCAGCTGCAAAAAGAGAAGCAGAAGGAGAAAGGCTGGAGGATGGAGTGCTTCCACCCATTCACAATCTCAGCTGCTAAATTCTCTACTTGACTCCAGGAAGTTGTTTGGAAGACACTTGTGGGCAGTGCAGGCTTGGATCAAGCCAACTTTCCTTAAGCTGCAGTTTTGCCCATAATTGCAAGGAAAACTAATATAAACAGAGTACAAGACTGGCTTCTAGGATGTATTAGTCTATCTACTGCATTTTTATCCCAATCGTCCTCCAAGGAGATCAAGATGGCATACATGATTTGCTCCCACTTCCATCACCCCCACAAGAAGACATATTGCCTGAGAGAAAGTGACTGGCCTAAGGCATCCTTTATAGCTGGGGATTTGAACCTGCGGCTCCCAGGTCCTAGTTCAACACTTTAACCTCTATACCACCTCCAGCAGAAGGGTGGCAGTGCAATTCAGGGAGGTGAGGTTCTCAGGGACCACTTTCCCAGATGTGTGCTATCTGCTCTGACTCCATCTTGGTTAAATTCTTTTTGGCAGCCATTTTAGGAGCTAGCAATGCCATACTTTGGAGAAGGTACGGCCAAGGCTCTCCTCAGGCTATGCTAATGAGTGGCTAATGATTCACTGATGGGACATCTGTACGCCTACCCATTGCCACAGGGGCTTGCACTCATCTAGATCTCTGAATGTAACTTCATCAGCAAGGACAAGTTTTCTTGAGGACAAAATCTAATTCCTATCAAGCAACCAGGTGGGCTCAATTACTTTTATTGACCTTGTCTGAATGGCTCCTACCAAGCTGCTACAAGCGTGGGGTGAAGCCTCCACACTGCCATCCTTTTTTGTCCTAGGTCCTGCCTAGATGCAATCACATCTTTTTACCTTTCTGGGAAGCCCCATTTTATAACTCACTCAAAGTCATAAAATCCACAAATTATCATCCTAGGCTCACCCTGATTTCCTGAACATTACAATTATTTCTTGATATACTTTTGTTCGGGCTCCTATAACTACTGCTGTTTGGCCACCCAAAACGGGGCAGTATAGCTCAGAGGCTGCCCACTCCACTCTTCTCTTTTGGAACCAGCCGACCTCTGCCTGAGGTCCTCTACTTGCAATCTCTGGACCATCCCAGACTGAGGATAAGTAATCTCCTTCTCTGTTCACTTTTTACCTCTGAAAAACTCTCCTTTCTCCTTCTTTAAATCACCCCCTCCCCCGCCCCACACTTCTTCTTGTGGTAATTTCCAGATACAGAATTCCCAGTCAGCCAGAGGCTTGATTTTCATTTACATTCTCTCCTCTCAAGTAACTCTCAAGTAACTCTTCATATGCATGTCCCTCTGAACACAACAGTTGCACCATTCTTATGCTTAAGTACATTTTCAGTTCCTGTACTCCTCTATTTCTCTCAATAAATTCTAAACCTTGCTTTAGAAAAGATCTAGTCATTTTGTGGTTACTTGTAGCCTATTAGAGGGACTTTGAGCCTGCCTGCTGACTATCCAAGTAAATGATCCCTAAATCACATGTTCTGTTCCCCCTAATTGGTAAATGTGTGAATTTTCCAAGCTTGCCAGGCTATGGAAATGGGGAGAGGGTCCCTCCTTGGTTACCAAGTCCCCTTATTCTCCCAGTGGGAAAGGGGGGATAGGGAAATCTGGCACTTAGTGGGAAGTTGTTCTTCCCAGTGGGTGTAATGACATCACTTCCGGAAGTGATGTTATTGCACCTGGCACCAGGCATGCTCCTGCCCTTCACAGGGGCCATTGCTAAGTGTGGGAGCATGCCCACTGCAGGGTGTGATGACATCACTTGAGGAACTGACATCATCATGTTCAGTGGGAGCATTCCCACTATGCACTGGCCCAGGGTTGTGTTGTTGTTGTTGTTTTTGCCTCCCAGGGCCTTTTCCCCTGCCAGCCAGGTGAGTGGCAGTGTGGGGCAGAGGCTGGGCATGAGGAATCCCCCACCCCCACCAGGGGATCTGGTGGCCCTACCCCTGACACTGAACTTAATTCTCCCACATTGGTTGTGATTCTGGGTAAAAGTCCCAAACCCAAGTTAGAGAGTCCATACATGTCTAAGCATACATGTGAAGGGGAGCACTTGTGGTAACAGTACAATAGGAATAAGCCAAGCCCATTGCTTCCTCTCATAGCACTGGCAACCTAGGGCAACCTTGAGCCCAAATTCTGCCACCAGCACCCCTGGAGTTTTCCATGAAGCCAGGTGGAAGTGGGGAAGTCAAAAAGGCATCTCCCATTCCTTTCCTGCTGCTAGCTGGAAGAAGATGAGTCTCAGTGGTGTTTCCAGCACTTCTGGAGTTGGTTTACTCCCTGTGTGACTGCCTTCATCATAATGTGGCCTCTCTAGAAGCTGCCGCCTGGGTTGCTTAGGTTGCGAACCAGTCAAGGAAGGGGGTGGGTTTCCTTGTGATTGGCAAAAGAACCCTCCAGTCAGAACTGCACAAATCTGAGTTGTGCTCTAAAGTAGGACAGATGCTCATGAGCTGTATCCCCAGAAAGCAGCTGAACATGTGTTAAATAAATGGAAGCCCTTCTATTGTGGCTTCACTCCGGCAATGATGTACGGTTGTATAAGCACCCTCTGGTTAGAAGCATTGGATTTTCCTTCCAATACAGTTGTTTAGAAGCTAATTCCTTAATACTATCAAAGCTTCTTGGAAACAAAGACTATAGAAATGATATTATTGAAATAGATAGACTATAGAAATGATATAGAAATTGATATTATTAAATTAATCTTAATTAAATTAATTCCAGTTAAACTGCAGTGTTTGTTTAGCAGGCAAATGAATCTGTTTAAACAGAGGTGCCATTTTTTTTTCACTGTCACATACTGCGCCTGCTGAAGTCCACAGAAATCAAGTACATCCTTTTAAAATACAAGTACATGTCTAAAAAAAACCTAACGTTAAAATTCCTCTGGTGGTTTTTAATGCACTAAATACATGAATAATTACTTTACAAGCTTCCTCTTTTAAAGAAACCAGACATAGGAGAGAAAATCTAAATTGAAGAAGGCAACCAGACAGTGATGCAGAGAAATAATTTTCCCAGAGTTGTACACATATTAAACTATTAAAACATTTGACTGGTGTCTCAACTGGTTCCATTTTGCATAATACAGAAGTATTCCAACATTGAAAAAATATATAAACCACCAGGGTTTGGCACCTACTGGAGAAGAATGCAAAAGAGTTTGGAGAAAAACTAACAATCCAATTAAAATTTTGTTGAAGAAGCACATTTAACTTCCAGAAATTCTCAATTGCTAGTTATTATATAAACTCACTATGATGTTGTATCCAAGCAATTTCCCATCTTCCATTGCTACTGCCTGGTTAATTTAGGGCACAAAAATATCATATTACCAATTAAAGGCTCTGTATAAATGTTCTATCATCATCAATCACAATCCTAAATCCAAGCAGTCAAGTGCTGCAAGGCAGGCTCTAGTCCTCTACCTGCCTGCTCTATACTCTCCCACGAACCTCAAACCCTTCATAGTACGTGAGACAAATTGTGGCAGGAACAAGCCACTATAGAATACAGGGTACTCCAAAACTAAACATCCTTTTACAGATTCTCAGTTTTAACATCATTGCAAAAAAAAAAGTATTTAACAGAGGTTACTGCTAGAGGTATAATGTAGCTTTTTGTCACACTAACCTGTAAAAATTCAGCCTCTGTCAAAGTCTCCAAGTCAAAGATTAAGTAAGAATTCCTAAGCACTGATTCTGTATCTGTGCCCATGCACCTAGAGGGTCATCTTCTCCTTATTTTTCAACTGGCAGGATGAAAGCAGTAGCCCAAGGCAGATTTATCTAACACCACTTTCTCATTTAGATTCATTTACCAGGCTTCAGTTAGACCTTTCCACATCTGGGACCCACTAAAAAGCAAGCACATGATAAGAAGTTATGTAAAGAGGAGAGTTGTGATCTAACCAGTGTCAAAGCCAGGACTATAGTAGCAGAACAAGAGAGCTCGGGACACAAAACATTAGCCAGGGACCAGGAAGAACTAGTAATGAGGAACTAGCCATAATGAGGAACTAGCCAAAGAACAGAGCCTTGGAGGAATCCTGTCCACCAACAACAGCAATCCTAAACTCAGAATCTTTTTCTGTTCTATTCAATGGGGCTTACTCCCAAGAAAATTTTCATAGGATTGCACTGCTTGTCTTGTTGTCCTGATGTTCATCTCAAGATGCATGCAAATACAGGCAGGGCACATGGTACATTTTATCTCTACACAGGAAGTTCTTCCAAATAAAGGGTGCTCTATGGGAGTTAATGAGGAGGAGTCTCACAAGGAGTTTCAAGATGGCCCTAACGTATGGATGGAGGACCACTGGTTTAAACAAAGGTTGCATTCCATTAGTTTATCATGTTGTATAACAGGATTAGCTGAAGAAATGTATCTGATCATAGTGGAATAATTCGATAAGGAATATCATTGTTTATTAGTTGATGAGTACATCGGCAGCATTAAACACTCCATCAGACATCACACTATTTTAGTAACTCTTCACCCTGTTCTACCCAAATATGCCTGTAGCAGTCTGTTATTCTACTCTGTTCAACTAAATTCAATAGTGTAGCAATACATAGCTTCACTAACAGCCTACATCATTACATTACTTTACCTGTGGTTATACAAAATGCTGTTATATGCTAAGGCTGCTAGAACAGCATAAGTACCTGGCCAAAAAAAAAAAAAAGGTAAAGGAGAGGGAGAACAGAAATGTCAAACCCTGCCTGTAAGCCACAAAAAAGTCCTTAGCCTTGCAAATTTGTCACTAAAGATACTAGTTACTAGACATAACCAAGTTACCATGCACAACCTTTATTGACTGTGACCTGAGAGCCAAACTACAAGTGACATCTTACACAGGTTGGACACTAGTTGGCTTCCCTCAAGTTTTGATGGGAAATGTAGGCATCCTGGTCTTGCAGCTGTAATGGAGAGCCAAGCTGTAAAACCAGGATGCCTACATTTCCCATCAAAACTTGAGGGAAGCTGACAAGTGTCCAACCTGTGTAAGGTGTCACTTGTAGTTTGGCTCTGATTTTGAGGAGCCAGGCAAAGGACTATTTACAACAGCTAGTAAAAAACACTGTGCAGACTTGAATGAATGTTACCTGTTTCTGAGCTTTTAACTTAAACAAACCTGTGTGGGGCCACATCAATTTTCTGCATGACACAATTGGGCTGGCCTGGATCTAAAGCAAAGATCAAGTGCAACAGCAAAGATACTAATAACTGCAGTGCAGTGGAATTCGCTCCTAGTACAAGGAGCCAGGCTGTGTCCCTCTCTGCAACTCACACTCAGATAAGCCATTGTTTCTCAGTATTGCAGGCACCTTAGAAATCAACAAACTATTCAGGGTATACACTTTTGAGAATCAAAGCTGCTTTCTTCAGATACCCTTCAGAAAATCTTGTTGACATCAAAGGTGCCACTGGACTCAAAACCTGCTGTTTTGCAACAGACCAACATGGCTATCTACCTGAAACTTTCTCCATGCTGTGGTTCATAGGATCAGACTACAAATCAAATGGTTTGTACCATAACTACTGGAGCAAAAAATCCTTAAAACCAAACCTTATCAAGCTGCACAGTATTTTTCAACTGACTGCTCTGATTTTTCATCTACGCCATACAAGGTAGCTATAAATACATCAAGTGGAAGACAGGATAATTTCATGCCTTTTGGAATGACAAAGAAGACTCAAAATGATAACTGGTATATAAATGACAAGACTGGGGGGATATCAGCTCCTTTCCTGAACTGTCTATAACCTCTCAACATTACTTCCTTATGACTAGATTTTTGAAGGGATACCAATTCAGAATCTCTATTTTTGATGCTACTAAAATGTCATTTTCAAATGTACGAATCACCACTAAAGATATGCAGCTGTAGATAACCTTGGTAACTATTATACTGTGCTATCCAAACAAGAGTGTAATTAAACTCATCAACTCAATTACATCTTTGTAATTTACCACTAGGCTACCTGCAAATCATACATATCCCAAACTACCCCTGTCTCTCTGGACCCCAGCCTACAGAAGCTATTGAACAGACAGCTTGAGGAAAGTCAGGTGGGTATTCTGCCTGTGTGTCGCCTTCCAGATTTGATCAAAGTAGGAAACTTCATTAAGACCAGCTACACCAATGGACCTTTTTATACCAACAAGCCAGCAGGTAAGACTTCTAGGTCAAATTTGCTCACTAATTTGCTTGCTAATTTGGCTTGTTAAATATGGATTTGCTCCCATTCTGCTTGCAAACGACAGCTTGCTCCCACTCTGTACGGCCCATGCTAATTTCAATAGAAACTGGGCCAGGCATGATGTATATGCAATTACCACTGTGTAGGGAGAGCTGTATATGCAGGCTTCATAGTTCTCCACTGGATTAAATCAAAAATAGGTGTGCAGCTATAAGAGCACTGCTACTATAATTATTAATACTCAGAGAGACTGATCCTAGTTCTTGTTTTCTTATAATGAGTCAACACAAAAGCTGTTGTGCAGAAGAACTTGATGGCTGCTGCTGCTGCCCAATCAGCAGTAACTTGTCAGAATCATCATAACCCTCTGATTTTTCTCCTCTCTCAGGGGAATGTGGCCAATGAAAATCTCCACAGGTCTCATTCTGTGTTTCCTTAAACTGTCCAGCAAATCTGGCTTTTCTCCTACCACACTGATATCAGCTCTAATGATTCCAAACAGAAAAGAAACAATAATTTTACATTATTGCACTACTGATTCTTAACTCATTATATTCTGAATATTGCATCTAGCAAAGCAGTAATAAGAGGCAGAGTTATATGCATACAGGCCATCCAACGTCTTGCGTTAATCTGCTGAAAAATCATAGTTTTCCTTCGTAAGCAGTGGATTGTCTTATGATGGAAAGTCAAATGAATAGAAATAATTGTATATCATTTGCAAAACATCTTCTCTATATGTTAAACATTAAATATGCTACAGCTGTACATTTAAACAGTTGAACTGTGTGGTTAGATGTCATTAGAAAGAGCTCAGAAACTTGCTGAGTTTTAAGAATGAAACCACAAACAGCTGAAATGTGGCTGCATTAAGTCAAATACAGTGGACCCACTGAAAGTGGAAACTTTTCTGCACTGGAAGAACACTAGCATTTAACTGAAAAAGAATATGAAATAAATACAGCGGGTGTCTCTTTGATTGGACCAGTTGCAGTAAGCAATACACAGATAATTGCCATTTGAGGCTCCAACCAACCAAATGTGGAACAATATGAAGATCAAGATGTTGATATGTAAAAGCACAAGAATAACGCAAATATTTCCCATTGGCAAATGTTTTAAAATACATTTTCCAGATTATTTCTCAGTATTTTTAAAAGATGGCCAGTGGCCTTATTGAACCCAAAACTTTACTCAGTAGTTGGATAAGTATGGAAAAGTACTAACCCTTCAGCGATGGCATCCATAGGAGGTATTTCTGTGTAAATGTCACAAAGATCCTTCCCCCCCCATAAAATATCTCAGACATCTGATTTCTATATCCTCATCCCTGCCCACCATACTACACATTAACTAGTATTGCCCAAATATATTGCCACCATAAGATTTTGAGTTCATCAAGTCACTATCCTTTAATTGAAGGCTAATATCCTTTAATTTTTTTCATGCCAAATAAGTATGATATACACAGTGCAAGTCTACCAGTGAAATCCTAAGCAGAGTTACTCCAGTCTAAGCCTACTGATTTCAGTGGGCTTAGACTGGAGTAACTCTGAAGTTAGACACTCTTCAAAGTCCATGAAAGTCAACTGGCTGAGAATGGTGTAACTATGCTTAGAACAGCAGTCAGTATCCTGTTTCCAATTCCAGAGTACCACTCAACACGCTTTCCCGCCGGTGAATTAACTGTCTTCATCTGACTGCTTATTAATATATAAGAGCTGAACTAGATGAGACAAATTACATAAGGCTGTGAGAGTCTCTAGAATCATGTCTGTTCCTACCTGCCCATGTCCATTTTACCTAGGTGAACAGCTGCCCAGTAGTCCTAGCCCATGCATGTGTTGGGAAACTGGTGTAGTCGCGGTTGCGTCCATGGTCATAATCAGCAAGTTGCCATTGCAGAGTATCGATTTGGGGTGGCTTCCACTTCCCTCTCCCCTCTTTCTGCCCTTAGATTTGGCTTACACCCAAACTGTTTTGCTTTTAATCTGGAATGTTTTAAATTCTCCCTCCTCCTCCTTCCTTCCTGCACCCTCCTCCCCTCTTAAATTCCTCCTCTTCTTCTCCATGCAGTGTCTTCAGTCGGGATAAGGAAGAGGTGGGAAGAAAGATCATGGTAACATGATTATGCATCTGAGCAGAAGTTCAGAAACATGCCTGATACATGAACCAGAAAAGGACGGGGTGGGGGGTACTCATTCTCCAGTTTGGCTCTGCAATACAGAGCAAATAGGGTAAAATGTGGCATTGTTTCCAATGGGAAATGCGATTTGGGGATGTCTGAGGGGCATTTTAGGACTAAATTTGCTGGGGACCTACTAATAGCTGTTCTCTAAAGAACCCCCAAGTTTCATGAAGATTGGGCTTCAGGGGGCCATTTTATAGGCCCCCAAAGAAGGTGCCCCCAGCCACTTCCAATCTCCATTATCTCCATTATCCCCTATGGGGAAAACTAGGGCAGCTTTCTAGGGGACTTGGGTGGCATTTTGCAAGCAAAATCCAAGGAATTTGCAGATCTACTCCTAACATTCCTCTAAAGACCCCTCAAGTTTCAGAGAGATTGGACTCTGTGTGCATCATGGGATACCATCTCTCATCTGGGAAGAATGAGGAAGAAACATGTGCCAGTCCGAGCATGGGATTGAGGGCAGACTGAGTGCAGTGTGACCACGGTGTGCAAATGAACAAGAAAGCAACGGGGAAACACATGTAAGTGCATTCACGTGTTGTACGCATGTAATTCATCTCATGTAGTTTGGCTCTATCTGTATAAATAAGACTCCTCAGGCTAAGGAAGATATTTTTCACTTTCTGATCCCCAAGATTAATTGCCAGGACTGAAAGTTAACAAGCTAAGAAATGCCACTGTTTCAGATGACGGACCATTCACATGACTATGTGGTGGCTCTTTGTTCCAGAACAAAAATCTTCGGGGGGGGGGGGGGATGAAATTTGCACAAGAGGAATGCTTTAATCACTATGTCCATGACCGCCACATTTTAAAGTATGGGAACTACTTTGTAAAGTAGGAATTGGATTCTGAAACGCAAATGATGTCACACATCAAAAATAATTAAAGAAAAAAAATGTAAGTTTGAAGTTTCAGATTTTAAAAACTTGACCTTTACCACAAGTTTCTGGATTAGATCCAGCCAGTTTTTTTGCTGGTGAAAAAGGGATGATGTGGTCCCCTTTGACCCCTCCCTCCAAAAGACTGTGCTAGGGATCTTTAGACCTGCATGGACAAAAGCTATGTGGGATGGGAGTTTTAGTAAGGCTGAGACTGTGCACAAATTTGCTGTTATCCAACCCAGGGGTTCTAGCTTCCCATTTTGTGATGTCACATGTGAACTTCTGCATCCCAAAAACTGCATTTTGGACTTACCACTGAAACTTGAGCTTCTACATATTCCAATGTGTTACCTGTTTCACTATTTGCACATCTCAATTTTGAATTTGTGAGATTCATCACATTTTAGGGGTTTTTTTAAACTCTCAGCAACAAAGCAGATTGTAAGAAATAGATACCAAAAAAGAACAGATGCTGTGTTCAGGTATTGACTTACATTTTTCATCTGTCAAAAATGTTCTAATTCTAATCCTTATTTTAAAATAAAAGGAATAAAAGGAATAAGCACCAGTTTGCATACATATCAGCACTAAACTTTATACATCAAAACAGAGTAGCATCTTGTGTTTAATTTTATAAAATTAAAAATACTGTTACAAAACCAATTTTCAAGCAATAGCATTATATAGGAGAATGGGGTCCCCACAATAGGAGTCTTTTGACTAACCTTTCCATTTACCTTAGATAAAATTAACAAGTACAAGATTAGTTTCTAATCTTTCCCTTTCAGAAAAGCTTTGCCAACCTTTTGCTGTCACGGAGAATGTGGTTATGTTTTTTCCTCAGTCATTGTCTTGATATCCAGAAGTTACAGAAAATAATCTACTGGAATCATAAACACCCTCTAAGGTAGACAATGCAAACCTAAAACCACTTTCAGTGGAGGGAGGAGCGCCTCTGACAGACCTGAGTGGGATGCTGTTTCTCACCTTGATCATTCCTAATTGTCCCAAGGCAATATAAAGGAATTGCCACAAAGCACTTATGTGACTGACTCAGCCCCACACAGAGCAAGTATCATCTTACATACACAATCTCACACACTGTCACTTAGAAAGAAAATAGAGAAAATGAGATTGGGTCTCTCAGACATTGCACTCCTTGCTGTATAGTTTGGCAACTGAACAGGTGTAATCACACTTGGAACAAACTGCTCAGCCACACACAGATATTTTTAGAGATTGCAGGTGCTCTTATTTTATAACCTCCTTTCCCAGAAATAAAAAAGTGTTACACCTGACACCCTGATTTGCTAGGTGTTGCCATGTTTCTCTTGATGAAAATCAAACATCCCTGCAAATGTCTGGGTTTAGGGTCCAGTCATCAAGGGAGGAAAAGGGCAGTAGATTGGGGTGTGTGTGTGCCTTTTTCCACACTAAGGAGGCATTTGGCGTTCTTCTAACCTCAGCTGTCCCCACACATTCCCCCCTTGCTCTTTCTTCCCTTCCTTTTTGACATGCCAAGCCGAAGGCAAACATTCTGCATCAAGATAGTTTCAGGTGGGTAGCGGTGTTGGTCTCGCTATTCTATCTTGCTATCAAGATTAAGATTTCCATCTCTGTGTGCCACCAATAACATGGGGGTCCCTGACATACCGACCCACAAAGAACAAGCAAAGTGAATAGGCTAAAAAATAAACCGTTCCGTTAAGACGTGCGAGGAGACACTGACAGAGTCCCACCCGTGCAAGTCCACGAGGAGGGTGCTAATTCTGCCTAGGATGGCACTGCGAGCATCCTGCCAAAGGAAGGCGGCGGGGCGGGCAGTAAACTTACCGGAGGAAACCGACGAGCCGGACAGACTGGAGTTGCTGGACGTGGCCATCCCCCTTCCTTGCGGTGCCTTAGTGACTAGCCCAGGTGCTGCTGCTGCTGCTGCTGCTGCTGCCCGACTGCTGCCGCCCCCAGCCCATGGCAAAGTGCGAGAGCCGCGCTGAGCAAAGCAACAGCACCAACAGCCGCTGCCGCCTCCGCCCGGGCTCTGCCGGCTGGCGAGCCAAAGGACGCGCTGCGGCGGCGGCGGCGGCGGCGGCGGCTGGCTTGAGGGCTCCGGTTTCCGCCGGCGCTGGGGAGAGAAGGCGCTCTGGCTGCCCAGAGCAGGAGCCTGCGCTGCTTCCAGCTCCTTTCGCTCTGCCTGAGGAAGGGAGGCTTCCCGGGGAGTGGAGCCGAGCCGCCCCCCGCTCTTCGCTCCCTTCACCGCCGGCTCAGGCTTGACAAGGCAGCGGCTCCACCTCCTCCGCCACCGCCTCGGCTCCCCTCACGCACACAAAGGAAGCCGAGGAGGGGAGCAGCAGCGCCGCTGCTTGCCGCAACTGGCTACCGAGGCGGCAAACGGAGCAGGGCGACTGGCCAGAGCCTGCCCCTGCGTGGCCGCCGCTCCCTCGGCTTGCGGGCACCGGGGGGCTGGCGCAGCGAGCGCGGCTCCTTCCATGTGCCGACGCTGGTCCAACATTGGAAAGCCGAGGCTGGTGGCGCCGCCCCTTGTGGGGGGAGAGGCGGGGCGGGAAGGGCCGAGGAGGCAAGCCCGGGGAGGCGTTTCCCGCGCGGCCGCCTGAGGAGGTTTGCTGGTGCCTGTTGAACTTCTGGGCTTGCCTCGGCGGAAAGCCAAAGCGCCCGGGGAGGATGGCGCGCTCCCGTGCGCTTGGCGATTCCCACGGTTCATCACGACTCCTTCCATCAGTAGCCGCTGCGGTCACCACAGGTGGCCCGGCGGGCAACAACACGGCTGGGAAGAGGACAGGTGCGTGGCGTGATGTGCGTGTCGGTCTCGGTGGTCGAGGTACTCTGAGGATATATTGATGGAGGGATGAACTGGCTGTTTTAAAAAGGAGCCCTCGGAGGAAGGAAAAAAGTTGACCCTCTCTGTTCTCCCGCTTAAAAAAAACCAAACTCGCTGCTAGAGTCGGTTCAGATAGGATGCCGTTTTGGTGTGCAGTAGAACAGCAGGATTTGAGTTCAGTGGTCCCTTAGAGACCAACTAGATTCTCAGGGCATGAGCTTTCCAAAGTCTGAAGAGAGGAGCTCTGACTCTTGGTAGCTCATACCCTAAAAATCTTGTGGTCTCTAACGTGCCTCTGCACAGGACTCTGAGTCCTCAAATAGGGTAGGATCAAGTGAAAGATCTTACACTTGTTCTCCTGTTGTGGATACACATGCACTTCTAGGGAAGGACTTGGTCATGCATGCATGCACACAGGCGTACGCCACACACACACACACATGGTCACACATACACAGAAAACAAAACTAATCCCTAGCAGAGATTTGAGAGCCTCTACACATTCACCTCTAGGGAGACACAGTACAACTGAATATAAGTAACTCCAACGTTTCCAGACTCTCAAATCTCTGCTAAGGATTAGTATTTGAGGGTGTGTATGTACTTGTATGATAGCAAGTCCCTTCTAACTTATGGCGACTCTATGAATGAAAGACCTCCAAAATGGCCTATCATTAACAGCCCTGCTCAGATCTTCTTTTATTGAGTCAAACTATCTCACTTTGGGTCTTCCCCTTCCACTTTTCCTAGCATTTTGGCTTTTCCGGAGAATCTTGTCTTCTAATGATGTGACCAAAGTAGTTTTGTCTTTTTGTCTTTTTGGCCATCCATGGTATTCACAAAACTTTCCTCCAGCTCCACATTTCAGATGAATTTTCTTCCTGTCAGTTTTCTTCACTGTCCAACTCTCACATTCATATAAAGCAATGAGGAATAGCATAATGTGGATTATCTTGATCTTGGCCCCCAGAGAGACATCCTTAAAGATCTTTTCTAGTTCCCTTATGGCTGCTTTTCCAAGTCTCAATCTTCTTCTTTCTTGGTCGCCGTCTCCCTTTTGGTTAGTGATTGAACCAAGGAATAGAAAATCTTTAACGATTTCAGTTTCTTCATTGTCAGCTTTAAAATTGTGTGATTCCTTAGTAGTCATTACTTTTGTCAGTAGTCATTTCAAGTATTGTCGAAGGCTTTCACGGCCGGAGAACGATGGTTGTTGGGGGTTTTCCGGGCTGTATTGCCGTGGTCTTGGCATTGTAGTTCCTGACGTTTCGCCAGCAGCTGTGGCTGGCATCTTCAGAGGTGTAGCACCAAAAGACAGAGATCTCTCAGTCTCACTGAGAGATCTCTGTCTTTTGGTGCTACACCTCTGAAGATGCCAGCCACAGCTGCTGGCGAAACGTCAGGAACTACAATGCCAAGACCACGGCAATACAGCCCGGAAAACCCCCAACAACCAACAGTCATTTCAAGTCTTCACTATTTTCTGCCAGTAACGTGGTGTCATCTGCATATCTCAGATTTTTAATGTTCCTTCCAGCGATTTTCATTCCATCTTCTTCTAAATCTAATTCAGTTTATAGGTGGAACAGATAGGGATATAATACACATCCTTGTCTGACACCTTTGCCAATTGGAAACCATTCTATTTCCCCATAGATTAGTAAGGGGCTGAAAATAAAACAGCCCATATTGAAATGCCTTAGAACTATGACAGGACTGTAAAAGGCCATGGTTAGGTAAAGAGAACGTTCTTGCCCTCTCCCAAAACAGGAACAACCCAATGAAGTCTAGGGGCAGCAAATACTGCACAGACAAGAATAAGCAGGAGTCTTATGGCACCTTGAAATGTGTACTGGTTATGATGGCTAACCAGAACCCCCCGCATGATGTCTCAGTCTAATGCTGTTTGAAGGGTGTTTGTGGCTGGCATTAGTAAATTATATATTAATCCATTTTCTCTCGTACATACACAACACAAGTTTTACTAGTTTGGCTGACAGAAACTCTGCTTTCTTGAAAGCAAAGGAAATGCGTGTCAAAAAACATGAGTACAAAATGGAAAGAAATAATTCCATACTAACATTGTAAAGTGGGGGCTGAAAACTGACATGTGTTGCTATTTCAACTGCCAAGCGTCTACTTGGGAAAATATTTATATAAGTATGTATGGGTGTGTAATATATAATCTTGTAACTGACAAAAGATTCACATTAGCGGTATTGAGTAAATATGAAATACATGTTACGTAGTACACAATGTGTTGTAATTTTTGTAGACTGATACTTAGCATGTATGAATTACATTAAATTATAATTAAATCTTTCCAAACACACTCATAAAACAAGGAAGTTTTTATGTGTTGAATAATTATTTGCACAGGAAATAAAATATAAAGCAAAACATTGAAGTACCTGCACATGGCACACTAGCATCTATCACAGGCAAGGATTAACTCCAGAGTTTAATTGGAATAAGTTGCTGGAGTCAGACCTTGGAATTATTTCTCAAAGAAACAAAGTGCCATTTTCCAGTATATTTATGAGGCTGGAAAAGTTTTCTCTCTCTGAGTACAGGCAGAATCCTTTTCGCAGTATCGTTAGAAACCAGCTTGGCAAGGCTTCCAAGGAAGAGTAAAGCCCAGATGCAAAAGAGACTTGACCACATACTGTTGACAGCCCTTCCCAACATCTGAGCTGAATACTGGTGCAAAAAATGTAGCCTAAGTGTATGTCAGGAATCCCTCTAGTGGTTGCTCTAGAGATCATGCAATAGTTAATTGAAACCTTCAAACTGAGTCAAGTTCTGCAGACAGCTGGTAGAAGATGAAAGACTTAAATTTATTAAACATTTTCTGGTAGTATGTTATTTATTTCAGATATTTATTACAGCATTTTATTCTGAAGGGCTGGTCCCTGTGCAGATTGTGAAATCTACAACAGGACCAGCTACAATTTACGGTTGAAGGTTTTGCAAACCTAGGGAACTCCTAGGTTTGTGGGGGCAGGGGTACTGTTGTAAGGGGGAAAAGTAAAGTGGATATAACAACAATGCACATAGATGTGCCTACCTGGAGTTTCACCCAAACCCAGGAAATAACAGCCAGTAAGGGTAGAAGGCAGAGGAAGCAGTAGCTGGGAGGAGGAGGAAGTCAATGGCAACCAGGAAGTGAAGAGAAGGCAACCAAATAAAAAGAGATGGACAGGAACTTATGACTACCAGCAGAAAATGAAAAATGTAAGGAGAGTGGATGATATTTGGTCTCCTCTACAATTCTTTGCAGATCTTCATCAGTATAGCCTTTTTCCAGTAGCCATCTCAGTGAAAGTATAAAATCTTATATACTAATAACCAAGTGCCCTGATCTGAGGATACTTAAATTTGGAGACGGGAGCCATGAACAGACAAGACAGATCTTCCTTCACACCTGAAAAATGCCCAAGTTTGCAGAAAAATCTGAAATCTAGAAGAAGAAGAAGAAATGGGGGGGGGGGGTTTACCAAAAAAACCTCACAATGATAAAAGGAGCACCTGTAGCTTTAACTGGTTGCCCTCAGTGGCTGTTGCTGGGCAACAACCTTTAACAGTTCAGCCAGTATTACAAGCTTGGTTTCTATCAAGAAAAGGGGGGGCAGGGCCCTTTCAAGGGCTGCTATATCCTTTGAGAGAGGACTCATAGGGTGAGACCCAGAAGCAACCACCATGCAACATAGGGCTGCCAGGTCCCCTAATTGGCAGCAGGGGAATCCCTGCTTCCAATCTCTCCCCCCCCCCCACTCACCTGCCCCCTCACTCACCTGGCCAGCAGGGTGGAAAGGCCCAGGAAATGGGCCTGGAAGGCAAAAAGTGACATCATCATGCTCAGTGGCAGGTATGCTCACCTAGGCCTTGCTGCTTGCCATGTTCAACAGCAGCCGAATCCCCTGCCAAGCCAGTGTAGTGTCATGGTTAGAGTTTCAAATAACCAGTCTGCTGTGGAAATTCACTGGGTGACTTTGATTCAATAAGACACTCTCTGCCTAACCTATATCTCAGGGTTGTTGTAAGAATAATATGGAGGCAGGGAGAATGGTGTAAACTGCTTTCCCAGGAAGTGAGAGAAATAGTTTTTATTTTTGGACTGATTTTATTAACTCTATTTTTCTGTTTATTGGCAGTCCTAAACTGTGCTATCAAACTTTGTTTTATTTATTTTTTTGTGATTGATCTTTTATTTATATTGTAAGCCGCCTTGTGTTCCTGTGAGGTAGAAAGGCAGAAAATAAATGTTTTAAACAATAAAATAAATAAATAAATAAATACTGATGAGAGAGCGAGTTAGCCTGACAGTGCCATCATCCAACCAGAACAATTTGCCAATGTCCTTACAAAACAAGATAATCCTTATCAGTGTTGCTTTGTACAGTAGTTCCACTTTCCACCAATCAGTGCACAATGTCAATGGTTTGAAGAAATTTTTCGTTTCCATATAAACACATTTTCTGTTTTTGCATTTGCTATTGTGTTCTTAGGGGGCTGAACCTGCTAAATTGCTTATGTACATTAGCAGGCAAGCTAGGAAGATTGCAAACAACTGAGAATGCAAATGTGATCCAATTACACTTGTAAGGAGGCCCAGAGAGCTCCACCCATGCACCTAGCCCACTGCTTCCCTGTAACACAAAGCCCCAAGATGATCTGGGGATTCCTTCCTGCTTAACTCTGAGTCCTGGCATGTGGATCATTCCTTCTGCCTTCTTGGTCTCTGAGACTTACTTTGCCCTGTGATTTCGGCTCCTGGCATAAAACCAAGTACGCGTTTGATCTTTGGATTGCCCTGTGATTTCAGTTCCTAGATTACCATGTAGCACATTCTCATCTTCTGCTCTTCTGGGATGTGAACTTTAGACATTCTTAGGACCAGAGCTCCTGCTTCTCTTTCCAGTCTGCCCCTTCTTGCTGCTTCTATAGAATCGATCCTTGAACCAACCTTTGTCTCTGGCTCTTGGTTCCTTGTTCCAGGTTCTACCAAGCTGCTGCCCCTGATCTGAGCTTTGGTGTAGGCTGCTACCTGGTAAAAACAGCCCATCTGCCCTGCAGACTCTGTATAAGCAAACTGGCCTTTTAACTTACAGGGAAACTTCTTGGCAGGCGGTTGACCATAGCACTCAAAGCCAAGCTCAGCAGTGCCACAGGAGCCACAGAATCAGACCCTTCAGTGGCCATGATGACTGTTCTGCTACCAGTTTGCAGGAGGAGACAATGGGTAAGCCACTCCCCCCAACTACACACACACACCTTACCTCACTGTGCTCCATGATAGGAAGGGAACTGTTTTCAGTCAGGCTTTGAGACAGGAAAGCTAGAAGAAAAATGCTAAAAGCAACTAACTGGTAACAGCAGAGCAAAGATAGGAGGGAAATGGACACGGGATTTAATTCCTCTCACCTATCCACTCTATTTTTGGATTAAAAAACAGATCTTACACACACACCTGAGAATCACAGAGTAAGTGAGAAGGTCACTAACTTGACACTTTGTGGCCATTTTCACACTGCTTACTGGCCACAGAACATCGCGCTGAGCTCCCGGAATGACAGCGTCTTCCTGGTGCAATTTTGTGCGAGATGCTGTCGTTCCAGGAGCTCGGCGCGATGTTCCGTGGCCGGTAAGCAGTGTGAAAATGGCCTATGCCTTCCTTTGTCCACTCTGCATGTGGGAACTATAATTGCTTATAAAATGGGGACTGTTTCTTCTCTTTCCTAATATGGCTAGCTTTAACTTAAACATTAAAGAACCCACATAAAGTTTAAAGATGATTAAAAAGAACAAAAGCAACCCCCTCACCCTTATTTCTTTTGTTTTTGTAACCCCCTACAAAGAACAGAAATCCTCTTTAATAGCTCGTTCATCAATCGGAGCTAATTGT
The DNA here is from genome assembly GCF_028583425.1 of Eublepharis macularius. NCBI lineage: Eukaryota > Metazoa > Chordata > Lepidosauria > Squamata > Eublepharidae > Eublepharis > Eublepharis macularius. The sequence continues at coordinate 47,066,745 of NC_072800.1, forward strand.
TACAAGATGGTCTCCTTTGTTCTTGAATGAGAGCTGGGAGAAGCTCCCAACTGAAGATGTACAAGCAGCTGAAGGAAAACAACAGGTTTGAGTCTGGAACATAGAGAGAAAGATCTGAGCGAGAAGCAGGGAGACAGAGCTATGAGCTGACTGAAATACTCAGGGGAACAGGGTCTCTCCAGGGATCTGATATCAGAAAGCAGATATGTCATCACTTTGTTTCTGTCGGGGCTCTGCTTGCTTACTTGTAAAGAGACCAAATATTATAGAAGTGCCATAGGCCTCTAGTAGTCTCTCATCCAAAGGAAACTAAACCCAATAGCAACTGTCTTTCAAATTTCTCTCCATTTAGGGATGAGTGGAGCATATAAAATACTATGCTTTTAGCACAGAGAAAATGCAATATCCTTACAAGGGAACTACACGTACCTTAAGAGAATATAAGTGCCATGCACAATTAGAAACGAGACATTTATTCCTTACATAAAGCAATTATTGTGCGGAAAGGCCGCAGGGAAGAAAAACCAGAAGGTCAGGTATGAGTAAGGGACATGCATCTTGCAAAGCTCTGAAGAGCTTTTCCTCGGCATCACATACTCCCCTACCCCGCCTCACTGATCCAAAATCAATAATGTCTGCAGCAATTCAGTGCATGCAGGTCCCTCGCACAATATCTATCCTAATTCTCAGTATGCTGTTTTACTGCAGCTAGCTGGATCCTACCGTTAAAGGGGAAAGAAAGGTTCTTCAGCATTCATTTTCTCTATAAGGGCTCCTTTCCCATTAGAATCCATTTTGTTGACCACAACTTGTTGGGTTATACTGATGTGCTGGAATCAGTTCTTTGTGGTTTTATCATGTGGCATTCATAATTATTTTATGTTTTGTTTGTGGACACTATACTATACGCAGCATTAATGAAGGTACTGAGAAACCCTTGGAGTGGTGCACATTAACAAGGCCAAGGATGGCAATTCCATTGCTACAATTCAAATAAAAGAATAGCAATTCAAATAATGGAGCCTGCTCCTTCCTATCACTTGAACTGAGTTTGCAGCAGGGCTCGTGGCATATTATACAAGGCTCCTGGATAGGGGAGAGTCCACAAGACTACTACTCATTTCCTCCCTTGCCCTCTGCCAAAGCTGTCAATCTTCATAACACTATGCCATCGCTTAGTTATGTTGCAGAGTGATCAGGAGGCAGATTTTGAAATACTATGTTAACTTAGATGTACCCCAAGATCTATATATGCTGAAGCTTTACAAAAATAAATATTGACATAGTTCTATCATTCTTGAGCAGATAGATCAGGAAGGATGCGTAGACATCAGAGGTCCACTGCTCTAAACCACGAAGATGCACAAGCCACATCCCAAGCAGGCCCGGTACCAGACCCATCCATCTGCAGAAGTAGCACAGGCCAAGAACCCATGGGGGGAAAGTAAGAATTCGAGTAAACCCCAGCATGGCAGCTTATTAAAAAGCATACCAATGTAATAGTCATGCCACTTAAAAGATGACAGTGTAAGTACCAACAACTCAAACGCACATGCATACCTGCTAGAATCATGCTTATAATTCAAGTGTGTAAAACACAAACACTGTTTCAAGAATGTCATACCATAGGAGTAATCCTTGCTTGTTCCATTCTGTCAGCCTTATTTTTTTTAGAAAGTACATCTATTAGACATAATAGCTCTCTCAATGTTAGCCTTCAAGTCTCTCCCTTAACGCTGGCTCATGATATTTATGATGGGCTGTACCAGTCATTGTACCCTTGTAAAGTAAACCAAAGGTGCAGCATATGGGGCCATTAGCTTGGTGTGCTTTTTAAAAACAACACTAGGAAATCCATGTTAATGGATAATCTCAAGACAAACAATTTCACACTAAAGATATAAGATATACACACTTGCGATGAAGTTCTTGGGCTGTACACTGCAAGGCAGACTAAAAGGTCAATTCAAGAGAATTTTAGGAAGAACTAGAGCTAGCATGGTGTAACGGCTAGATTGACAGACTAGGATTTGGGAGACCCCAGGTTTGATTGCCTGCTCTGCCATGGAAGCTTGCTGGATGACTTTGGGCTGGTTGCACACTCTCTCTACCTAACCTACCTCAGAAGTTATTGTGAGGAGAACATGGAAAACAGGAGAATGATGTAAGCAGCTTTGAGTCCCCATTGGGGAGAAAGGCAGGTTATAAATGAAGTAAGTAAATAGAAAGAGGTTGGACTGAGGGCAGAGAGCAATCTGTAAACAAGATTAAGGCTTTCTCCCTTATGCAGAATTCCAGTTTAAATCAAAACCAGAGTGCAGGGAGTAACCTTCCTGAAACATCAGTGGTTCTACACAGAAGTGGGTCCCCTGACTCTCTTAGAGGTGGGTCATGGAATCAGGAGGGAGGAGGGGGCATAGAGTGAACTTGAAGTTTTGGGGAGGCTAGATGGGAGAATTTCTTTGGCATGACATGTGAAATAAGCATAAAATACAGCCTGTTGTTAAATACGCTATATAAATATTAAAAATATAAACTTGCTCAATATTTACTTATGTGAATGTCGTGTTTTTTGGTGCTGGTAAGGGGGAAATACTGTGAAAAAACCTTACAAGTGGGTCCAAAAGTAGAGTACGTTTAAAGTGGGTCCCATTTCACCCTTGCCCCACACCATTTATCTAACCTGACATGGCCTTGAGACAGAAAATGCAGTGATGTTAGCCCATGGGGCAGCATTGTGTACCAGTTCATATTATGTTAAGCTCTGGGAAACCCGTGTTCAGATCCCTTACCTGCCATGAAAGCTCACTGGGTCATCATCACGCTCTCTCAGCCTAACCTACCTCACAGTCTTGTTGTTGTAAGGACAAAATGGAAGAGGGAGAGCAATGTTGTAAGCCAGTTTGAACCCCTATTTGGGAGAAGAGTATAAATATCCTAATAGATAAATAAATAGCAGCTTTGCAGAGGTATTCCATATTGGGATGATGGTGCGAGAGAACAAGGTTAACCCTCTGTCCGTGCTCCTTATACTATGATTCCAAGCTGAAATAGGCCACATGTAGCTGTTCTTTACGCAGATATTCTAGAACTCCAGCATCTCTTCTCCTTTGCCCTTGATAATTTACTTGGACAGTATAGAAAGGATCTATATAAAAAGCAGGGAAGGTGCAGAGAAGTTAGCCGTGTTAGTCTGTGGTAGCAAAATCAAAAAGAGTCCAGTAGCACCTTTAAGACTAACCAATTTTATTTTAGCATAAGCTTTCGAGAATCAAGTTCTCTTCGTCAGATGCCTGATACAGAGACTGGACAAACACAGAAGAGCAGAGGGAAGAGGCAATTAGGGGGGGAGGGGGAGGGAGCAATAAAAAGCAGGGTCATTGAAACCAATATAGCATGCATATGCCCCTCCCGTCATATAACACACACATATTCTTTATTGGATTATGCAATTTGTTATCCTCCTGATTTTTATTGTAAAGCAGTGGTGATTATGACAACCTCCCCAAATTCCATTTGATGTACAACAGAACATGTCATATCTCACCATGCCTCCCCTCAATGAATATTTTGTTCATGTTATAAAAGCCAGGAGAGCTGATTCATGACAACACTTCCATGCAACCTGATCGCATCATCTCTGAATGAAATTATGCACATAAAACATACACACTGTATGCATAGCAGTCCAAAAAAACAAAAACAAAAAGTAGCAGGATTTAGAAGAACGTGGCATCTTTCATGAAGAAGGTGTGTGAGAGAACATAAGGAACGAAGATTTTCTGCACAGTCAAACAATACGAAACTGAGTTGCAGGAACCAAAAATGAAAGCAAATGAGACGATTGAGACCCTGCCCTTAGTGAGCTTGGGATTTATGAATGACTTGGTTTTATGTTTAATCTTCTAATTGCATGGTAAAGGGAATGGTAATTCTTCCCAGTAGGCCTTAGTTGTTGGGGAAGTGCCCTTGAGGGCAGGAAAAGACAATTTCACTGGAAGAGAAAGGAAAGCAGTATGAAAAGAAAGTGTAGTGTTTTGATTTGCAGGGAAGACAGAGAGACCCAGGTGCTGCTGGTGTGGGCTGAAGTTAGGGATCCCAGACCCCTGGTGGTACCTTGGATGATGTAAGGATCTCTGCGGACCTAATGTGGACTGGAGGGCCTCTTTTCCTATAGGACGACCGATGTGACTCCATTTATGCTCTACCTGTATATTTGTATACAAAACAAATACTCATAGTCCATAAGCTCCAGAGCTCTCCCTCCTCCAGAGAGGATCAGCCCAGATAAGCATTTGATATTCCTCTGTTCTTGGACGCACATACAATATGTTCACTTTTCAGCCAAGAATGTGCTGAAATAATACAGTGCAGTCTCTTTGAGTGCCCAGTCTAATTTATGCAAATTCTAAAATATGTGGACCAGGCCTCTGTGAGACTGGGCAGTACACACAGTCTTTGCACAATTCTTTCATTGTTGATCCCTGCTGACAGTATAAACCATGGCAATGGAAATGTTAGAGAGGCTATTTAGAGAGGTTAGAAAGGTATTTCTAAAGACCACAGGACATAGTCTCTGCTAATGGGAGCCAGCATGGTATAGTGGGTGTACTAGGACCTGGGAGGCCAGGGTTCAAATACCCACTATCAGACCAACCAGAGTTGGTTGTTGTTGATGGAATAGGTGAAACAGCATGCCTTGGACACTGGGTGGCACTCAGTGTCTTTCTGTGTAGGTGTGTTACTCTCTTGCTAAGTAAGCTGCTTCTCTTTGTCTAAGGTGGGAACACTCTGACTCCTCCTTTTTCTATTTCCTGTGGGAGATTCCCTTCTTTTTGTCTCATGACCTTCCAAAGGTGAAGAATGTATTTTCAGAGCTCCTGTGAAGGTCTCATCCATACATCCACGTGCAGCCCCAATGCTACTATTCAGTCGTCGTAATAAGGGAAGTAATTCTTTAGACTAAGACTCTTACTTTCTACTCCAAGATATTGCCGTGAATGGGATGTTGGGTTTAGTTAAGGATGGCCGGACTAGTTAGACAGCCCTTCCTTTATTAATATAGTGCTTTCCTTGAGCTTTAGCACAGCAGCATGGCCTAAACTAATATTTACCACATTATTTTATAAATTGTACACAGAGAACCTTTTCCTTGAGTTAAAGAACTAATAATGGTATATTTATTTATAGAAGTACATTAACTTAAGTATAGTTGAGAGAAAAAGTGATGAACTAATCTAGCTAACTAGGATGGCTTCAGATTGATAACAGGCCATCTGCTTCATTTGTCCCAGGAGGAGATACCATGCTGCTTCTCCTGATGCATGCAGGGAAGAGAGGAAGAAAGAAGAGGAAAGAAGGAAGGAAGTTCCCTTGGATTACATTCTACCAGTCAGAGAAAGTGAGAGCCAAGCTACAAGTGACACCTGACACAGGTTGGACACTTGTCAGTTTCCCTCAAGTTTTCATGGGAAATGTAGGCGTCCTGGTAGTAGCTGCAGGAGTCTGGAACAGAGAGAAGACTCCAAGCGATTAGCAGCATAAAGGTAGTTTTCATTTGTGAGACATAAAATAGTTTATGTTCAAATCAGTCTTCAGTTTGAATGTCAAACCTACATTGGCCATAGTGTACCTTTGATTGAAAAACTACTTCCTACTGTTGCACATCAACAACACTCCTGCACAGCACCGATAGCTGTGAAAGGCTCAATATATGCTTTTTAGTGTCTTATGTTAAAAAGTCCTAAAACTACTTTAAAACCTATCACTGTCTCAAGCATGCAACTCTATTTTACTTACATATTTCTAACATTTTAAACATTGTATCCACAGTCATAAGCGAGGCTCTTACTTTTATGATTCCTTATTATCAATGTAAGGTGCGAATTATGTGCCTTCCTTTTACTCAGCAATAAAATGCCTTCTTGATAGGCAGTTGTTTCTCAGCCAAAGCAAAGCAAAGTTATGTGAGGAATGTTCCTGTCAAAAAAGAGAAAAATCTTCCAGATGGTTAGGGTATAAGCAATTATTCATGCTCACTTACGGTTGAACACTTGAGCTGTTCATGCTCTTGTCTTTTTTCTTAATTTTTTAAATAATTGAGATCACATTGTAATTCACCATATTTTGTTTTGTCTTGAAGATCAAGTAAGCCATATGTAAAATATAATAAATAATGGCCCCGGATGTTCAGTATGTGTAATTTATTCAGGTCCCACCAATTCTTGGTATTCTTCCCGCCCCCACTTGCTCTGTCTAGTACATTTTAAATTCTGCCCTTCCTACAGTTCAGGGTGCAGTACATTATTTTCCCTTCATAACAACTTTGTTAAGTAGGTAAGACTGAAGTAATTGGTCCAAGATCACCCAAGCAAGCTTTGTAGTAGAGCGGGGATTGGAGTGGATCTCTCTAACCACTGCACCACATTAGCTCCTCAATCTAAGTAACATTGAGAAAGCTGGTTTAATGAGATACTATCATAGCACATTATTGGTATTTTTACAAAACCACACTTGAATATTTACTCAGTGTAGGAATTGCTACCATATTTTTTCTCATAAGATTAGCTTTGGGAGCTCTATGACCACTGATCATTTCAGCTGATGCCTATCAAGAAATCCTGTCTAATCATATCTGGAAATGAGTCCCATTGAACAAAGTGAGTTGTGAGTTGTGAATATGCGTAGGATTGGGGTGCACATTCCACTGAAAATCAGTTAAGCCTAAAGTTTGTCATGGCGACTGAGGGCAAATCAGACATGAACAGAGAAGGTTGCACTTTGGGAGGAAAGCAAGTAGAAAAAAAAAAAGCAGGTGACAAAATTCCTGTTTGGATTGGGAACATGGCATGAGAAGAGGGATCTTTGCACCATTTTCCTGATCTAAAATGACCCTACAGAGATGCTATTTCAGTTGTTGGAACAAAGGCTGAATCCACACTTCTTATGTGTTCCCGCCATTTTCCCACTTGTTCAGCGCAATTCTCAGTGCTGTTCACACTCCCTCAACTCAATCCCGCAAGTCTTACGTGTTTCCTTTGCTGTGGTTTCAACGCTTGTTTTCGGTTCTTTTCCGCAATTTTCACGGTGGATGTGAATGCTTAGAAGTGGTTTTCAAACGCCCGCCCCCTCTAACCACCCCCACTTCAGTTCCGCTGTACAAAAAAGGAAAACCGTACTGAATGCGAGGGAACACTTATCGGCACCACGAACGCCTAGGACTCCATGGCCACTTTGATGTCTTTTTTGTTTGTTTGTTTGGAACTAAGGGAATATCGAAATATTGGAAAAATGATGTTTTAACTTGGGTAAATCCTGATTCTTAGCAGCCACTTCCCCCAACAAAGTGATCTTTCTTAAGTGCTTCCTTTTTAGATCATTTTTAAATTGCCTGCCAGAGATAGGAATCAATGAACACAAAGAAAAATTGGCTTGTGAAATTTCTATTCGCTGATGTTTCAAAATATAGCAATTTCAATATAGCGGAAATCTTTAAAAAAAACAAAAAAAGGAAGTTGGTGCGGGTGGGCTAAGCCCCGCCCACTATGGCGCGATTTCCTCCAAACATGTGAACACCGGGTTGCGCGAGGCATACGCAATTTGGCCATGGATGTGAATGGTGGATTGAAAATTGCGGGGTAAGAACCAACACAATCTTTGCATTTGAAAAACAGAAAATAGGTGAGTGTGGATTCAGCCAAAGTCAATTCTGTGTCAGGAATCACATCAATTTGTCGCCCCACAGGATTGTTTTGGGTAAGGAAAATGGGATGGGGGATTAATTTTCCTCCTCATGCACCATGGTCCTGAGCCAACCAGAGGTTTTATTTTAATTATATTTTTTATTATATTGTAATTCTGTTGCTTTCAACAGTACTTAGTTGTGGCTGTGCCCAAGGAACACAACATAGTATGATTAAAATTTAACCAAAATATCAGTAAATAGGAGATGCGTATTTTTTTTAAAGTATGAATAAGCCATGTGAGTCAAAGTACACCATAGTAAAAGGTGGAGTGGCAGGCCAAGATTGTATTTGTGTTCGTAGTCTTTCTGTATGCTGCTTTAGTGCAAGAATAGTGGACTGTCTTTGTTGTCCTTTCAACTTTAATTAAAGTTTCTGATAGAGAAACTTATTAACGCTGGCAGTGCCTGCTGGCACTATCTAGTTTGCTATCCAATTGCAGCTGCACTTGCCACCTAGGGGCTATGTCGGACTGCGTTGCAGCTGAGTAAATACACCAGACACTTGTGTGGGTTAGAAGTGGCCACAACTTTATTGATTACAGCTATGTATGGAGCATTGGCTTGGCATCTGGGCTGAATCCCCGTTGGCATCGTAGGCCTCACTGCCGAACCGATGCATCACCTGCCAGCCTCCCGCTGGCCACCACGGCACGTGCTGTTCCGTCGCCGGCCCTGCCTGGCGACCCATGCCTTCAGATCCATCGGGGTGAGCAGCTCGCAGGCCCGCTCACCCTGTTGGGATCCAGCCCAATGCCTCAAAAACCGCCAACCCATAAAGTCGTGACAAAGCCCCCTCAAAAGCTCTGAAAATGCGGAGGGTGGGAGGGTGCATGTTGATCCTGCAGATGCTCAGGCAGCAATGGCGCTGAACATGCGGTTGGATTCTCGCGGGATGGACACTCCACCTCCGTTCTTCGTCCCGCCTCCACTCCGTCCAGTCCCAGGTGGCAACCCAGCTTGCTGGTGAGTCAGCCGCTTCCTTTTGCCACCTAGGGGCTATGTCGGACTGCATTGCAGCTGAGTAAACACACCAGACACTTGTGCGGGTTAGAAATGGCCACAACTTTATTGATTACAGCTATGTATGGAGCATTGGCCTGGCATCTGGGCTGAATCCCCGTTGGCATCTTAGGCCTCACTGCCGAACCGATGCATCACCCGCCAGCCTCCCGCTGGCCACCATGGCACATGCTGTTCTGCCGCCGGCCCCGCCTGGCGACCCATGCCTCCAGATCCATCGGGGTGAGCAGCTCGCAGGCCCGCTCCCCTGTTGGGATCCAGCCCAATGCCTCAAAAACCGCCACTGGAGGCAGGCCAAGGGCCCACCTCCCCGCCAATGCTCCAGCTGCTGTAACCACATAGGTGGAGCGGTCCCCGGCTTTGATGACCAGAGGGAGGCGAAAACCCCAAGTGGCCTCGGCCAATCTGGCCCCTTGTGGGAAAAATTCCTCCCTGGCCCCCGAAGGTGACTGGCACAAACAGCCCTGGTGATCTCCGCCAGGGCCCTCCAGGGGGGCCCACTCTTGTCCCTCCGCCTGCGCTGCTCTCGCTGTTACTCCAGCCGTCCAGCATTCGTGCAGCCTCTCTGCGGTAGGGGTACCGTGCCTGCAACCTTGCCTGCAACTGAAACACATAACGTTAGTATTCTCCTTCCTGGCATCACCCAGATTGGATCTGGATGTCCACCTGCCCACATGCCTTGCCATGCCAGCGGCCAGGCCCACCTCTGCTGCTGCGGTTGCCGCTCCGATGTAGAATGACTGGGACCCGCATGCCCTAGGTGGGAAGCCCACCGCTCGAAGGCTGACTTGCCTGCCTGCTGCAAATTGGTGGTGACTGGCCAGCTGGCCTGCGCTGGCGGGCGCCTGTCCCTGTGTCCTTGACTGCCCGCCCGGGCAAGAGGCCCCCGCCCTACCGCGCAGGGCCACTCCATTGCTCCATGACGGAGCTGCGCCCCCGCGGATCGGTCTAGTACTGGGCCCGCCTGCTCACGCGCCCCCTTGATCGCAACGTCTGCCGGCACCACGCCCTGTTGGACTGATCCCCGGCTGAGGCTGCCGCCTCTTCCTACTGTGGTAGGCCCCCGCAGCACACGAGGCTGGAGGCCGCCTCGAACAACGTACCTTCGCAAGGTGAATGGCGCATCCCGTCAGGTGCCTGGCCGTGTTTCTGATAGAGAAACTTATTAACGCTGGCAGTGCCTGCTGGCACTATCTAGTTTGCTATCCAATTGCAGCTGCACTTATCACATTGGTTACTAATTTATGAATGCATTCCATTCTCTATAATCATATCCTTTCCATCCACTTACTTTTGACCAAACCAAGTCTTCCTGCAAACAGAGTTTATGTCACAGCAGTATACATCAAAGGACCCTGAACCTTTTACAATAGTAGGGGAAGAAGAATTTCACCAATATTTTAGCTACATCTATTAGAATGTCCCTTCTGTCCAACACTTAAGGTGACTCATGGCTGTAAATTTTGTTTTGCCACTGAGAGTATACAGACAGAGATATGGTTCAATTCTGGCTATCTGATGAATGTTTCTATATGATGCATTTCCTTGCAAAAATGCATTTTCCAAATTAACATATTTTCAGTGCACTTGAAAAACACCTTGTGTATCCTAAAGAATGTATATGTGTGCAATGGCACTGTCAACTACATCAGAGCATTTCACAAATCTATGTCAAAAAGCCCAAAATTCAGAGCCTCCATTGTACATATTCTTATAAACTATTATGGAAACTGCAGCTCCATTCTATGCTTTTATATGTTTGTTAACAAATTGAAATCAAAAGCCTAAAGGCAAAATCCTTTCTCGTCTCACAACCATAGTGCTGAAATCTAGCCTTTGGTATATTTTCCCTGGTCTGGAAAAAATACCAGTTCTCACCACAAATATCATGAAAAAATATTTGCCATAAGATGACATGACCACTTGGTGGCTTTATCACATAAAAAAGGAATTGGTCCTGCTAACCATCAGATTTATTTTGACATTATAAATCGGATGAAAGCAGCAGAGGCCAATAAGCAGGAGATGATATCACTTTTTTATAATGATACATCGAGAGACATGTGACTACTGTAAAAAACAATTGATCCAACAATATTGAAAAACCACATTTCTCATTACAGATAGACTGAAGGCCTAAAGCCAAGCATCTGGTTCGTTGTTTCCAATCAATCGACTTTCTCTGCCCTGTGCAGAGAAACTGCTCTTCCAGTTTCCCTTTTATATTTCTGCCATTAGCCTTCATTGTGCTTAGTTACTTTGCCTTTGTTTTTCTTGAGCCCTCAGTTTTGTTTTCTTTGATGGCCCCTTTCCTAAGGTCTGCTATTAGGGTTTCCAGCCTCCAGGTAGTGACTGGAGATCTCCTGGAATTACAACTGGTCTCCAGGCCACAGAGATCAGTTCACTTGGAGAAAATGGCTACTTTTGGGGATGGACTCTATGGAATTATGCCACGCCAAGATCCTTTCTCTCCCCAAACCTCACTTTCTCCAGGTTTCTCCAGCTTTCACCCCCTGAATCTCCAGGAATTTCCCAACTTGGAGCTGGCAACCCTATCTTCTATAGATCAGAAGAGCTGTTGGGCTTTACCACATTTTCTAGGATTGCTATTTATTATGGCTTTCAGCAGAAGGCAGATAGCTTTCAGTTGTAATCTGTTTGCAATTTTTACAATAAAGGCATACAGTGTGAAACTAAGGACCCCATTCCTCTTGTGAGGGCAGGAGATCCCCAGCTCCCACCCTTCATCTCCCACCACTGCTTACCTGGCTGGCGGGGGAAAAGTGGGGAACAGGCTCCTGGGCGTGCTTCTGGGGCTGGTGCGACAACATCACTGATGTCATCACACCACCCTGAGAGCGCTCCTCAGCCTTACACAATGATGTCACTTCCTGGAAGTCCCCAAGTGCCTGAAAGGTAAGCACTGGGTTCCCCCTCTCCTGCAGGGAGGGTAAAGGGACCTGGCAATCCTATCTGAAACCCAAGAAAGACAGTCTAGAAATGGAGCACTTTTTGTACTTTGCCCAACCAAGGGTTGTCAATGTCCACTCCAAGAGGGACCTTGAGTTCTCCTGGAATTAAAATTGATTTCCAGGCTACAAAGATAAATTCCCCTGGGGAAAAATGGCAGTTTTGAAGCTGGACTCTATGACATTACACTCTGCTGAGGTTGCTTCACTCCCCAAGCTCCTCTTTCCCCAGGCTCTGTCCCCAAATCTACAGGAACATCCCAAGCCAGAATTGGCAAACCTAGCCCAGCCTATACTTTCCCAGGGATCTTCCAGAAAGTTTTCTAATTAAATACTTCATTGTTTTCAGAAGAAAAAAATGAAATACTTTTTTACTCAACAAGTATGTAAATTGTAGAATTCACTGCTAGTGGTTGTAGTGATGGTCACAAGCTTAGATGGCTTAAAAGAGCTGGCTACTAGTCATGGTGAGTTACTGGAGCCTCCTACTCTGACCTGGATAGCCCAGGTGAGCCTGCTCTCATCAGATCTCAGAAGCTAAGCAGGGCCAGCCTTGGTTAGTAATTGGATGGGAGACTTCCAACGAAGACCAGGTCTGCAGAGGCAGGCAATGGCAAACCACCTCTGTTAGTCTCTAGCCGTGAAAACTCCACCAGGGGTTGCCATAAGTTAGCTATGACTTGAGGGTGCTCTCTGCCACCTAAAGTTGCCAGCTCTAGGTTGAGAAATTCCTGGACATTCAGAGGTGAAGCCTGAGAAGGATGGGGTTTGGGAAAGGAATAAACCTCAGCAGGGTATAATGGTGTGACAGCCATTTTCTCCAGAAAAATGGATCTCTGAAGTAATTCTGGGAGGTTGGCACTAGATCCTTCATATACAGAGGCAGCAAGCGTCTGAATGTAAGCACTGCAGTAGCATAGTGGTTAAGTGGCTGGGCTGCAACTCAGCGCTCTGCTAGTTTGAGTCTCACTACTGCCATGAACTCTGCAGGTGGATTTGGGTAAACCACTCCTGTCAGCCACAGCTCCTTGGCTGTATTATGGGGATAATAATAACACTGAGTTTGTTCACACCCAATCTGTCCGGAAGGGTGGTATATAAGCAACTGCTGTTGTTGCTGCTGTTAAGTGCTGGGAGGCACCATCAGTGCAAGGCCCTCCAGAGCAAGAGGTTGGCTACTATGTGAAAGAGCGCTGAACTAGATGGACCACTGATCTGATACAGCAGGGTTCTTCTTATGTTCTTAAGCACCATAAAGTGTCTGGATTTTGTGTTGTTGTTTGGTTACCACAAAATAATATTATCATCCCCATATCTCATGACAATGTTGATTGTTGAAGTTCTGTGTAAAAGCCAATTTCACTGAAAGTCATATTGTGCTTGAATGAAAAGGGGTTCTCTCACCTTTGATGAGGCTTTTTTATGCTAACATAGAAGTTCTTTCTCATTACTGTGCTGACATTTTGAATCATGGGAAAGCATTAAGTGAAAATGCAAATTCTAGTAAAATTTATCAAAGGTGAGTACCCCTGGTGATGGGCTGCTGAAATTGCATATTAAATTATACGCTAAAAGGCTGTAAATAAGCAGCTATGTGTAAATAAAATGAACAGGATATGAGCTCAGCTGAAACGAACAGATATACAAACATCACAGTGATCACATAGTTCAGTCGTATACAAATTACAGATTAAATAAATGTTTTATGTGTTTCACCTGTACATTGTTTCTAAATATTACAGAGCATTCCATCCAGTTCCCCACCAGTTTTGGGTGGGGAGTGACTGCCAGTCCCCAAGGAAAGGGTACAATGTCCAGATCTAAATCTGGTAAAGCCAAACTATGACACTAGCACAATTAAAATTGTTGTAGGCTAGCAGATGTTGTCCTGGCTATCCCCCTTTGGAAGGGGAGCGTAAAAGACACTTAGATCTATCTACATGCACGTTAAAGTGGAGTTTGGAAATAAACTCCAAATCCTTGCTTGCTGGGGAGGGATACAAGCTTACAGTAGCAGTCCTAGTTGGTAAGGAAAGACATTCTGTGTCTACCTCAGTCAGATAAACACAGGTCAGCAACTCTGAAAAAACTCTACTGTTTTCATTTCACATATGAGGAACTACAGCTGAAATTTCATGATGAACAATATCACCCACTGGAACCAGGGTTTTGTGGAATTTGAGCCTGTTGTGTGAATTTTTATAGGTTTCCCCGCTGGGTTGGGATGAATTTTATTGAGGGCAAGTGTTGATTCCCACACCACTATTAGGCAAGCGAACATAGCCTATTAATAATAATATGTTTATTGCTTTTCCAGCCGAAGCCATAAGCCATACAAACACCAACAAAATATGAACTATACACTTGAACATACCCAATTCACATAGACATAACTCATCATTATCACTTTAAATTATCTAAACTCATGAAAATCTTGTTTCTTTATCACCGTGGCTAAAAAGGAAGCCACTATAGCAGAGGTTTGATTGTCAGGGAAGTTATCAGACAATAACACTGAGATTGCCCAAGGAAGGAAGGGAAGCTTTTCTTTTAACATAGTAGGAATAATAAATCTCTTTCCTTACTCCACTTAGGGCAAAAAACTATTATATGATCCAAGGTCTCTAACTTTCCTTGTCCACAGTCACAAACTCGTTCAGAATAAGTCCAGAGAAACGACCAGAAAGCACTTTAGAGGGGAAGGAGTTAAGTCTAGCCAATGTGAAGGCTCTGCGTTGAGCTGGAATCTTTAAAGAATAGCAATAAGATAGAATAGCCTCTGGGGGTGGAAGTCCCAGGGATAAGCCCAAACATGTACGTCTGGCTCTCTGGAGAGTACTGCTGTAATCGAGATCCTTTAGTTTTAATTTTATAACTCTTAGGGCCTCATTTGTCTGTAAAGATGTTATATCAATATCCAGAATTTTTAGTTTCTGGTTAATTAAATTAGTTCGGCTACTCTTATAGGTATCCTGCGAGATCAAATGTGCAAAACCTACTTTCCCTGAATTGTCCTTGTAAATTTCCTTGTTCAAGAACAACTTAAAGGCTGTAATCCATGCTCTCTTCTCAATTGAGGGTTGGGCGAATTCCACCCTAAGTGCAGTACCTGCTACGCATCTCGGGACTGCCGCTATCTCCCTCAAAAATGTGTGTAGAGGGGTGTCAAGGTTGTCGGATACACCTTCAATCCACACTCCACACCCATAAAGTATCTGTGGGATAACCTTAGCATTAAAAATCCTAATGGCTGCTGGTATATATTTTGCTCCTTTGGAGTAAAAGAATTTTTTAATTGCCATTGATGAAATGTTTGCGGCCTTCAGAGCAGCCTGAATATGTGGTTTCCATGATAGATTGTAATTAAAAGTGATACCAAGATAACTAAAGGAGGGGACTCTCTCCAAAGCCCCTCCCAGTACTCTTATCAATTTGGAGCCGTTATGGAAGGACCTGGAAAATCTCAGGACTTTTGATTTAGCATAATTAACTTTAAGTTCCTCATTATTACAATATGTGATAAATGCGTTAATTAGTGATTTTAAACCTAATTCTGTTTTGGAGATAAGGAGAGCATCGTCTGCATATAAAAGAATCGAAATTGGAGTATTTGCTAGATAAGGGGGGTGTCTGGTATGTGATTTCACAAATGGAATCATATCATTAATGAATAGATTAAATAAGGATGGAGCCAGCAAACAACCTTGTTTCATACCTTTATCGGTTTGAAAACTTGGAGTTAATTGACCCTGCCAGTTGTACCTAATTTGGGCGGAAGTGTCAGTATATAAGTTCATAATTAAATATAAAAGTCTTTTATCTATTGTAGATTCTGACAATTTACGCCACAATCTACAACGATTAATAGAATCAAATGCGGTCTTCAAATCCATGAAGGCCGCATAGAGTTTACCGCCGGGGGGTGCCAAATATTTGCTTGCTAGATGGTGTAAAACCAAACAACGATCCATAGTCGAGGCCCTTGTACGGAAGCCTGTTTGTTCAGGGTAGAGTACTGCTTCTTGATCCATCCAATCCATTAACCTATCAAGAAGTTGTGCCGCAAAGATTTTCCCTGGAATAGAAAGTAGACTTATAGGACGATAGTTATGAGGGTCGGACCTATTACCTTATAAATTGGGATTATAATTGAACGCTTCCAGTCAGACGGCATGAAACCGGAACTATTTATTGATGAAAAGATGGGAGCTAAACAAGCCCCCCACCAATCAGGGTTCATTAGGAACAATTCAGGAGGGATAAAATCCGGTCCAGGTGCTTTGCCCCGTTTCAGACATTTTATTATATTAGTTATTTGGCTTGGAGAGACCATTGGCCAAGTTCCAATGTTCTCATTTGAAAAGCAAGGTACTGTGATAGTGGTCTGTATAGGTTCTTTTGTACTCTGAAAAAGGGCACTAAAATGAGAAATCCACTGGTGTGTGGTAATATCTGAGTTTTCATGTGAGTAAGTAGATGAATTTTTGACTAGCTTCCAGAAAAGCTTATGATCATTTTTTACTGTCGCTAGATGAAGGGATTCCCAGTCTTTCAAGGCTGCCAACTCTTTCTTCCTTTTAATGGTCTTCCTGTATTCTTGTTTAAGAAGTCTGATCTTTACAACTTCCTTCTGAAAGGGAGAAGGGGGGGAGCACCTACTTTGGGAGGCCTCCCAAGTGGGAGCAGGCTGAGACTTGGTGGGGGCGTGGGAGGAAAGGTGGGAAAAAGGCCCCTGAGGGTTGGGGGCATTTTGCATGCAAAACGCCACCCCTGGCAAGACAAGCCTGCATCTTCATTTTTTCCCCATAGGAAATAATGAAGATCAGCAGCAGCAAGCACAAAAAAAAGATTAGCAGCAGCAAGCGAAAACCGTTCCCTTTTTAGGCGAGGATAGGGGGACCTGGTTTGGGGGGCCATAACATGGCCCCCCAAAGTCCAATCTGTCTGAAACTTGGGGGGTTGTTAGAGAGGAGTTAGAGGAAGGTCCCCACCAAGTTTGGCTTGATTCGGTGTGAAAATGCCTTTGAATGCTTTTTCCCATTGAAATGCATTACCGAAACAAGCCGAAATACCGAAATGATTACCGAATCGCGAATACTGAAACGGCTTGCCGTTTTGGTATTAGCGATTACTGAAACGGTTTCCTGTTTCAGTAATAACCGAAACAAGAATACCGAAACGGTGTGCCTTTGCACACCCCTACTGGGAACACTTTGCAGTAGAATTACTGTAAATCTGATTAGTAGATATATACTTAAAGTGCATATTTTTAATGTCCAGAAAGAGTTATAGGTTTTTTGTTTTTACTGTCAAGTCACAGTCAATATATGGTGACCCCATGTGGTTTCCAAGGCAAGAGATGTTCAGAGTTGGTTTGCCATTGCCTGCCTCTGCATAGTGACTCTGGACTTCCTTGGTGGTCCCCCATCCAGGGGCTGACCCAGATGGCTTCTGAGATCTGATGAGATGGAGCTAGCCTGGGCCATCCAGATCAGGGCAGTTACATATCTATTTTAGGAAGTTGCATCCTTTATAAGAATGTCACATTTAGTTCTTTTAAGGCCTCCTCCCACATAATGAAGATGCCTCCATGAAGGCACTTACATGCAGAAATGTGTGAGAGCTTTGCATATAGCTTGGGACCTGTGAATCATGCACTTGAGTTTTGCTGTTGCTGCATGTACATGTGGTGTCAAAGTTTTAGGAAGCTGCAGCTAATAATTTCTATTAACATTTGATTTCAGTAAAAAAATCTCCATGTACAATAGTCATGTGTGACAGTCCTTTGCTACATGGAAATGCCATACTGTGGGAATCCCCCCTCCCCAATTGGGGGGAAAGGTGGAATATGAATAAATAAATTCAATACTCTTCTGTGTGAATTCAACATATCAGAACATATTCATAGAATACTCATAGAATTTTTCCTTAATTTTTTTCATGACAAATGGAGGCTTTTATCACAAGCCTTCCAAATCAAGGCTGTCTAAACGGATCTGCTCTAGGATGCCTATCAGTGAAAATTAAATGAACTTTTACTAATGTACCACTAATGACATTATTAAATATCCATTCAATGCGGGAAGTACTTTGTGCTCAGGAACACCAAGTGCCCAAGGGTGACAGGATGGATTTGATGTTATTAGCATGAGTGGCCATGGTATAACTGATTTTATTTATAGCAAGTTGATTGTGTGTATCTTTGACATTGCAGCGGGGACTGAGTTGCCTTTGGATTATGCCCTGGACCTTGTGACATATTTAGAATATGGTATAATGTACATTAATATTAATCTCTATTGTAAAGAAGTTTCCCCACAGGGATGATGACATCCCACTAATTGAGCAATTTCCTAGCTGGCAACTCCTGCGGATTATGTAGCAGGGACAGGATGCTGAAACAATGCAACATAACTGCACATGCTGGAAATGTGGTCCTGTCTGTTAATGCAGAAGTGCCTCTGAGAGTCTTTGTTGCTAATTTGCCTATCCTCTAAATGGCATATCAGTCTGCAGAATACAGATGTGTGCCAGCTGCTGTTGGAAAGTGGTGTGGGAGCTGTGCATCTGTTGATGTGCAAATGATGATCAGAAGATAATATGATGAAACCCTATTGGATAAATCCCTTGATTTTTTTTTTGCCTGCAAGTGCTGTGGAATTATATTTCTCTGGCAAAAGAATAATGAATCTGACATCAGGGCTTTTGTGAATTATTTGAACTTGAACCTCATCTGGATATACTGCAAAAACAGAATCAAGGACTTTAGCGCTGCAGAGGTATTTTCTGAGAGGAAAGATTTAGAGAATGGTTTTATGAAAAAATTCAAAACCAGGATGGGCATTTGCTCTGCTGGAATGAAACAAAGGGAATCTCTACTATTGCCTAAAGAAGTAAAGATATGATACAGGAATAGAGAGTGAAGTTACAGCAGTACAGTTAATTAGGATCAGAGGACAGGATACAAAGAATTATTTTCGTGTACCTAGCTGGGTTTCTCTACCACTTGTTCTCTTTGAACACCAGATCCACATGCTATATCACAGGTTCCTTTTGAAATTCCCATCTGTTTCAAAAATGTACTGTTTGAGAATCACAAGGATCACTGGGTTCTAACTGCATTGTTCTTTGGATCCCAGATTGCTGATCAGCTCTGCATTGCCAGCCAATTCAGGAAGGACCTGTACCTTGAAAAGCTAACATGCAGAAATGCAGCAGTTCTCTTTTTGTTTCTGTGCAGGGAATGACTTTACTGCTACTTTTTTGCAGGCCATGCAGCAGTTAAAGACACAGGAGCTCTGCCGGGAAAAAAGTTGGCAAGGCTATCCTTGGTTAAGCAAATATGCATTTTTGAGTGCTTGGAGGAAAGGCCACAAAGCCAGTAGACTGCTTAGCACTAACATCAAGCGAAATGATTACCAATAAATCCCCGTACCATTATTAAAAGTTTTATCTGCAAATACTATCTGGGGTTAAAGCTTATCTCCATGGTTTCTTACTTTCTTTACATAAGTGTCATAAAAAAAACCATACCTCCTGTTCTTATAAGCACAAACCAGGTTGGCTTCTTTCTGTCCAGCTTGCAATCCTATCAGTCAGAACATTTCCATGTTGCTTCTCTGCACCAACCAGGCAGACTGATTCAGCACATTTGATCCTCAGATTCTCCCAGGGCATCCCATAAAGCAATCAGTTTGGACAGCAGATTCAAGAAAAGATGCCATTTTCTTACCTTCACCACAGTGTGTCATTTGTAAAACTTAGGGAAGGAGGACTGTGATTTGAATTTTGGTTTCAGGTGTGAAAACCTGTTAGGCTAGCACCACACACACAACCAATTGTGTGGCTGCACAGCAGGAAAGAGTGAGAGGGGCAGCAGAATGGCCAGTGCTGGGCCTTGGTTTTATACCAAATCAGGTGCAGAATTCTCCTTCAACACCATATTTTATCTTTTCTGAGACTTTCACCAAAGTGAGCTGGTTTGGAGCTCCACCGTTATGTTAATAAAACAACATCAGTGAACACCTTTGTAGGAGTTACTCAATTTATAAACATACAGAAACACATATAAATATGGTTACCAAGTCAAGATGTTGAGAGGTAGTTGAGTCCCCCCCCCCTTCATTTTATTTGATTTTTTTTTTGTATAGAATTTAACAAATTCACCAGATAGGAGTTAATATAAAGAATAATGGTTTCTGAATGTCAGACTGTGGCTTGCTAAAAGTTGCAACTCAGCCCGCCTCTTTCAATAAGACAAAAGTCCTTTGGTTTCAAAAGGCTTTACTGGAGATAGACAACCATTAGAGTACACATTCCAAGATACACGGATCTTAGCTGAACTAGGAAATTGTTACGAATGCCAAGCAAAAGATGAGGTACAGAATAAGCAGTTCCCTGCAGGCCCCATCCTCCCCCACAGTTCTCAAAACAAACGACCCGAGGGTGAGAAAATGAAAGTTTCTCAAGGGTGCCAGGAAGGCAGATGTATGTAGACATAACAATCCTCTTTTCTCTGTAAAGCTTCCGGCAGTAGTCTTCCACCTGCAAAAGAAACACTTAATACACTGACAAGATTAAAATGGAGTCTCTTTGGCTTAAACACAATTAGAACCTGACACTGAATGTGTACCACTAAAAATCATTAATCCAGTTAGCCAAAAACTGGTATCAGCTAACCTATGAGCTACAGGTGTTCCATTCTGCAACTTCTGGCTTGAAAGCATTTTCCACCACTGTTCTAACCTTCAGCAATATGTTTCTGGAAGGACTCTCAAAGACCTTTGGAGGGGCCTGCAAGGCGATCCTGTTTGTGATGACTTCAGGTTGAAAGCTATTGTGCTGATAGTCTATGCCTGTTTACTAACAGCTGTATTTGCCTAACTCAAATTGGCTAAATTTGATGAATTGAATGTTTTGTTGTTGTTCCTTTTAGCTTTTCTGTGCAAACTTTTGTTCTGATGTA
Source organism: Eublepharis macularius (assembly GCF_028583425.1). NCBI lineage: Eukaryota > Metazoa > Chordata > Lepidosauria > Squamata > Eublepharidae > Eublepharis > Eublepharis macularius. The sequence goes on from NC_072800.1 coordinate 47,087,443, forward strand.
AGCTGCCCTGAGGTTTATGGAAGGGTTGGGCATAAATCTTTTAATAAATTAATAGCCTAAATATACAGAACGGAAAGGGAACATAACAACAGAGCCAAAATTAGAGAAGAAGCCCTCCTTTGGGGGAGACAGGCTGGGGCTGGGAAAGAGATTGAGCCCTTTTCCAGGGCCATTTTTTCCCTCCAGTCCGACCCTGTGTGGCTTCTCCCGTCACAGAGCTACAGTGATGGAAAAAGTCTTTTGTTCAGTCCTTATAACCCAATGCAATGCAGAAGTCCCACTGTGTTCAATAATTACTCTCAGAATTTGAACTCTGCCCAAAAGCAAACAACAAAAAATTAACTGGCTTACGTCTCACTGGCAATGGTTCCCCAAGGTCTCAGACAGGCTCTTTCCCAACTCCTCTGCTTAAGATCCTTTGACTGGAGATGTATGGTTCTGCATGGAAAGCATATGCTCTTCTTCAAGCCACAACACTTTTCCAATATGACAATTATATTCAGACTAGCAACATAGCCCATTGTGGAGAAAAAAATACAATGGACTCTAGAAAGGGAAGGGCATCTGGGCCCGGCATTGCACCCTACACCATACCCCAATTGCAGTGGAGGAAGGGCAGGGCACTGAACCTGACATTGCCCCCTCCCCAGCAGTGGCCGATCGTGGCAGGGAAGGGCTGGGAGGCACGCCTGCCCGTCCTGCTGCCTGCCCTCCCCGCTTTGGGCTGGTGGGTGTGGTTTGCCACCTACCCTTCCTGCTCCAGGGCTGGAGGCTTGGCAGGCCCACTTGTCTGGCTGCCTGCCCTCCCTGCTCTGGGGCTGAGGCTTGGCAAGCAAGCAGGTGTGCCTTCCAGCCCTTTGCATTAGTGGAGGGCTGGGAGGCGCATCTGCCTATCTTGCTTTGGGACCGGCAGACTGTGCCTACACCACATAAAAGGGTGAGTTGTTGGGAACATGGCTCCCCCTTTATGTTTAAGGATTCTTTCAGTGGTAGCTGTGTAGGGTTGCCAAGTCCCCTTACCCTATCAGTGGGAAGGCAGGTACCCAGCACTCCTGTGCGATGATGTCACTTCTGGGTGATATCATTGCACAGGAGCATGTGCATGCTTCACAGCAAGCCAATTTGGGTCCCAAGTGAACTGGATTGCAAAGTGTGGAAGCACTCTTTGGGTGACCCGATGACATCACTCCCAGGAAGTGATGTTGTTGTGCTGCCCTGGAAGTGCACCCGGGAGGCCCATTCCCATGCCTTTCCCCCCTGCCAGCCAGGTAAATGGTGGCAGGGGACAGAGAGTGGGAGCGGGAGATCCCCTCACTCCCATTGGGGGACTAGTAACTCTATAGCTGTGAGATTCTGTGCAATAGCATGATCATGGCCTGGTCCACAGTAGATATAGTATGAAATGCAACAGGATGAGTTTACTTCCAAAAAGGGTGATATACTGGTTAGAGTGTTGGACTAGGATTAGAGGATCCAGAGTTGAAATCCTCAATTGCCCTGAAACTTATTCGATCGTCTTGGGTCAGTAATTCTCACTCATCCTAATACACATGAAGCTGCCTTATCATGCCCTTGGACCATCAAAGCTAGTACCGTCTTCTCAGACTGACAAAGACTGAGGTCTTTCACATCACATCCACCCTGATCATTTTAACTCAAGATGCCAGGGATCGAACCTGAGACCTTCTGCATGCCAAGCAAATGCTTCACCACTGTGCCATGGCTCCTGTGCTACAAAAAACCCAAACACATGAAACTGCCTTACACTGGTTCTGTCAAGGTCCATATTGTCTGCTCTGACAAAGAATGGTTCTTCATGGTCTCAGGTGGAGGTTGTTCACATCACCTACTAATCCTTTTAACTGGAGTTGCCAGGGATTGAACATGGGACATTCTGCATGCCAAGCAGATGCTCCAATACTCAGCCATGTCCCCACAACTAAGCTACCTCTCATGGTTGTTGTGAGAATGATATAAAGAGGGAAAGAACCATGTATTTCACAAGCTTCTTAAAGGAAAGGCAGAATAAAACACGACAGACAGAGGTAATTTAAACAAGCCTTACTGATAGGCAAAATAATCTTAAAATCCTAATACTAAATACATTAACTTGGAAGGCACTCCTAACAATTTTGGCTGACCTTCAAGTAACAATGGTTTTGAATCACACAAAATTTGATTAGAAAGACAAAATTGTTCTCACAGCTTGTATTTTCTTTTCTAGAAAATGATGGTGAGTAAAGAAATGGAAAGTGAGCAAAGAGTAAAAACGAGTCATGGGAAACAAAGAATTGACTAACCTAGAAGGTTCTCAGATGAATAAGAAAAGTGCTGACATATACCATGTAAGCAGACCAGGAGGATTATTATTGATTTGAGAGAGATAAAGAGCCATGAGCTATTGAAGAATTGCTAATTGATGCCATGAAACAAGACACACGTGGTACCATCCTGGGAAAGCCAGAGAGTGTTTCTCTTAGCTGAGTAATGCCTACCTGGCACCTTTACCTGTTTTATAGAAATAATGTTTATTTTCTCACGATCTTTACCAGTGCTGATTCTAAATTAGTATCCAATGCCACTATCTGCATTTGTTTTATTGGAATACAATCTTCTCACACAAGTTAAATAAATCATGCTGACATCTTTGAAATTCTCCATATCTTGGCATCTGGAAGTTAATGAATTAATGCCATTTATACCCCGCCTTTATCCCCGATGGGGACTCAAAACAGATCATTGTCCTCTCCTCCATTTCATCCCCACAACACCCTTGTGAAGTAGGTTAGGCTGAGAAATCTTTACAGGTCCAAGGTCACGGTGCAAGGTTTCATGATATTACAGGGATTTGAATGCAGGTCTCCCAGATCCTAGTTTGACAATCTAACCACTTTAACAACACTGGCTCTCAGATGTTAAAATAATAGGGCATTTCAAAAGTACAGATTCTTTTGTAAATAGTTGTATTTTCTATATAATTTGAATTTTTTAAAACAAATTATTAGAGGAATGTGCCATGTAAGCTAAAAAAATTAACGAAAAAATTTCTATCCTGCCTCTCTGTAGCTGTCAGCTGGAGACAAGCTTACATAAAGATAACAATATACTGTCTGCCTTTCATATAGGTCTTCTAACCTCCAGGTAAGGTCTGGAGTTTTCTCAGAATTACGACTGCTTTCCAGACCATAGAGATCAGTTGCCGTGGAGAAAATGGCAGCTTTGTGAAGGGTGGACTCTTACATATTCCCCTCCCAAACTCCACCCTCCCCAGGCTCTGATGCCAAATCTCTGGGAATTTTCCTACCTGGAGTTGGCAACTGTACTTTCAGAGAACTTTGAAATAGCTATTATATCTAATAATGTGAAAATTAATGTACTTTACATACAGGATTGCCAACTTTGACTTGGAAAATACCTGGAGATTTGGGAGTGAAGCTTGGATAGGGCAGAATTTCAGGAGTGGAAGGATCTTAGCAGGGAATGGTGCCATAGAGGCACCTCCAAAAGAGCCATTTTCTCCAGGGGAATTGATCTCTGTAGCTTGGAAATAATCTGTAGTTCTGGAAGGTCTCCAGACTCCACCTGGAAGTTGACAACCCTATTTACACATAAAATAAAATGTGCTTGGCTGTACACAATTATGTGTCTTTATGTATTGTTACTTTAAGAATTAAAAGCAGGAGGAACGTAATATATGTCTGGGGATAAAGCAGTATACTGGTCTTATAGTTGCCAACCTCCAGGTGGGCGTGGAGCTCTCCTAGTATTACAATTGATCACCAGGTGACAAAGATCAGTTTCCCTGGAGAAAATGTCTGCTATGGAGGGTGGACTCTATGGTATTATATTGGGCTGAGCTCCTTCCCACCCCCAAATCCTGCCCTCCTCCTGTTCTACTCCCAAAATCTCTAGGAATTTTCCAACCCAAAGTGAGCAGACATTTCGATTACTGCCCAAGAAAGAGTGTGCTCCCTCCCCCCAATATTCAGACATAAATCCACAGAGTTCAATGGGATTTACTTCCTAGCACTGAAAGCTTAATAATAAATTGAGAGGACGGGGACCTGGCTTTGTGGTCTCCAGATCCATTAAGCCCAACACCTTACGCACGTGTCTTTTGAAAGAAGTCCCCACTACCAATTAGAGTAGCTCAAAATCTGGAGAAAAAGTGTCCTATCCCATTAACAGAGGATAGTTGTTACCAGCTGATGTTATGAAAACCTTCAGCAGCCCTTTCCCATAAATTCAGCCTGTTAAAAGAACAGGAGATTTCCCCCCATGGTGCACAGGCTTGCATACTGAAGCCCTAAAAACGTGTTCTGCAGGTATGTTGGTTTCCTTTGTTACAGAAGCGCATCGGTGGCCTCCAACGCACAAGCGCAAAGTCCTCAAAACAACAAGCACGGGACCCCTGCCGGCTCACTTCGGAATGGCCAGCAAAAGAGGCGGTCGGGGCTGCGTATTTTGCAACCACCTCTTCTCCCACCGACTGGACTGCGATTGGGGGAGCTTGGAAGGCGCCGCCCAGTTCATGTTCGTAACAGCGACAGATCATCGGGATCGGTGAGTGAGGCTGGGGAACGAGCGTATTGCATTATGCAAGCGACTTTCTAAGCTTTGGGGGTCTGGGGTGGCATCGTGGGGAGCGGCTAGCGCCCTCCCCCCTTTAGCAGCCTCTGCCTTAAGTCCAGGGCTTTCTGCAAGGGGCCCAATTGAGCCGCTTTTCCAGGCAGTTTCTAATTGCAAGATCATGGGAAGCGCAATATCGCCTCCGAGTGGCTATTGGAAATCGAAGCAATGGCTAATTTCAAAAGCGAAAGGTGCCGGGGCTTGGGCTGCTGGGAACGTCGGCCCTCTGCCCTGGAAGGCCTTTTCTAAATCCAGCTTCGTGGGGCCGGGTTAGCTGCGGCTGATTTTGCAAGTATTTATAAACTCGACATCCCTGTTTTCTCTGGGAGTGGAGTTTGAAGGTGAAAGAGCTTAAGGCCTAGAAACCTCAAAGGGAAATGAAATGAATCTTCCCGATATTTGCCGCTGCTGCTGCTGACTTCGTAGCACTTGTGACAAGAAATGAGTTACGTAATACTGAAAGTGGTAGTTCCTCTTCCTTTCCCCCTCAATAAATGTCAATTGCTTGTTTATTCTGCCTGTGCTGTGAAGGTGGCAATTTTTAAAAACTGTCCCAAGAGAAATTCCCAATGGGTAGCAGCCTTAGTCTATAACAGCAATAAAGCAGAAAGTCCAGTGGCCCCTTGTTAGCTTAAAGGCTAACAAAGTTTATTCCAGTATAAGCTTTAGTGAGTTAGAGCTGTTCTGATGAAGCAAGCTCTGATTCACAAAAGCTTACTCTGTAATGGGCTTTAATAGTCTTTAAGATGCCTTTACCTTTACCTAAGGTGCCACTGGGCTCCTATTTTATTCTGTATTGGGAAATGCTTCATAGAGAACCTTTAGTTGTCTTAATCTAGTGACATACTGATCCTGTATACACTATCTTTGGAGGAAGTAATACTTAATGCAGTGGGCCTTAATTATGAGTAAGCTTGTATAGGGGTGTGCTGTAAATCACCAGGGCGCCTCAGGCTGTGACACAACAATGTTTCAGAACCCCAGAGTTATTGCAGTTGAGTTTGGTGGGGTTTCTAACACTTTGGGGCGGGGGAAGAGAAATTAAACAATTGGCATTACTGTAGTGATTTATGTATACCTGTTCCTGTTGGCCTGGATATCACTGCCACACCACTACCTAGCAATGGCCAACACTGTCTATGTCTGGAGCCATATTAATAACGTTTCTTAATTTGGTAATATTGTGTGTGTGAATATTCATCCATCTGGCTGAGCACATGTGTAGCATTGTAAAAATAGTGTGTGAAGGGGTCAAGAAATAGCACAAAACTACCTCCTCTGTATTTGCGCTGCCCCTTCAAGAATCATTTCTCATTCTTAAAATGTATTATTTGAAAAAAAATGCAGTGCTGTACATTATGGTTAAGACCCCCTGCTTGAGTTTATCGTGTGAGTGAGAGTGAGAGAGAGAAAGAGAGAAAGAAATGGTCTGCACCAAAATCTTTTTTGAATCCTTGATTCAGTGTCACCAGTCTATTGAACTGAGTAGGGAAATAGCTACAATTGTGAAGTAAGGCTCCCCATCCACCCACCACAATGACATTTATACAACTACAGTTGCTGGATCAGGATTGGCATTGTGGCTGTGCTCACAGAGGAGGCTCAATGTTCTCCAGAAGTTCTTTTGCTATGAACAAATAATAAAGAAACTGGAGTTGGATCTTGCAAACCCAATGGCCACTATGTATGAGTATGCATAATACAAAAACCCACACCATTTTTGTAGTAAAAGAGACAACCAACCAACCTTGTGATAGAAACCCCTACCATGGAGGAGGGCTGATAAACTGTATTGACTCTGTCATGCCTGTCCAGGTGCTCAAGTAAATAGCTGTCCCTAATGAGTAGAGGAAACACCTCTATTTAGTTGTTTGTATCCTGCTTTTCTCCCCAGTGACCTACAACATAGTTCCTGCCTCCATTTTATTCTCTCAAAAACCCTGTGGGGTAGGTTAGGCTGAGAGCCAAGCTACAAGTGACACCTGACACAGGTTGGACACTTGTCAGCTTCCCTCAAGTTTTGATGGGAAATGTAGGCATCCTGGTCTTGCAGCTGTAAGGGAGAGCCAAGCTGTAAAACCAGGACGCCTACATTTCCCATCAAAACTTGAGGGAAGCTGACAAGTTTCCAACCTGTGTAAGGTGTCACTTGTGGCTTGGCTCTGAGAGAGAATGACTGGGCCAAGGTCACCAAATGAGCTTTCATGGCAGAGCGGGAATTTGAAGCTGGATTTCCCAGGTCTGAGTCTGAAAATTTCTACCGACTGTACCTGCTAGTTTTCAGGGAGTAGCAGGAGATTCCTTGGTAGGGGGCTTAGTAAAAAGATTATTGTGGGAGAACGTGTGGAGAGGAGAGGAGAAAGCAAGAGCTAGCAACAGAGTGAGTGAAGAAACGGAAATTATAGAATGCATCCTGGGGGTGGGGGAGTCTTGGAGAGCATGCATGGGCTACAGGATGGATACGTTTGCACTGGGATACCTGAGATGGTGTTTAGGAAGCGATACTGAGAGGCATGCAGTGATCAGAGTGTGCTGATGGCACTTTAATAGTTCTCCTTAAAGGAAATATGACCATGATGCCATATTTCATGGTCAAGCTGCTAAACCAAAAAAACAAAGTCCAGTGGTGTTTTAGAGGCTACCAGCGTTTATTCAAGCATAATTTTAAACAAGCCTGTCTATCAATTTCCTATCAACGCTGCCTTTCCGGAGTTGTGAATATCAAAGCATTGGCCTAATGAGTATATATTTCAATTATTTATAGTCTGCCTTTCTTACTGAGACTCAAGGCGGATTACATTGTGTGAGATTAGTGCAATCAATATCAAGGACATTTCCATAAACAATAAGTACAAGTTTATCAAGAATCCAATGCAGAGTTGAAGAAATGCTGAAACAGAGCATAAGGAATTCTGGGACAGACATTAGACAACATATAACTACCCAGTAGGATTATACTTGAAGCACAGGTAGCACATAGGAGCAACAGATAGGACATAAGGCAACATAGTGGTGAAATCTATGTGAGCTCTGTCTCATGAAAACTACCTGGTGCTAAGCCAATGTTTCTTTATAAGTTTCATCCTGTTTTGCCTAAACTTGTTTCCTTGGGAACAGTGTTTCTAGAAATTAGATACAAAGAGATTAAAATGTGCAAGAGATAACACACCTAGAAACATTTGTTTCCTGTGGAATGAGTAGGTGGTTTCAAATTTGAAATGAGACAGTAGAAAGAAGTAAACAAAATCTTGGGAATTGTATAAAGGTTTGTGTGTGTGTGTAAGGTGCTGTCAGTTGCAGCTGACTTAACGGCAACCCCTGCTGGAGTTTTCAAGGCAAAAGACTAATAGAGGAGGTTTGGAGATCTCCCATCAAAGTATTAATGAGGGCCAATCCTGCTTAGCTTCAGAGATCAGGCTTACCTGGGCCATCCAGGTCTAGGCATGAAGGTTTAGACCTGCAGATTTTTCCGTGATTGTTTTTCAAGGTCTGTTGCCATGGAGTCATAAGGACTTGAGATGACCTTTGGACCAATTATGTAGCTTTGTTGTAAAATGCATTAAATATTTTTGTTCCTATTTATGTTTTTGACAATGAAAATTAGACTCCAAAGGTCAGTAAGAAGCAACAAGCTACAAGAGGGAATGCTGTTGTAACATAATATTAGAAATATCTAATACCTTAGAGTCACTACTTCCTTCTGAAAAAACCAAGGATGAATCAAAGTAGTCATTTTTATTTCTTTTGGGTAGCTCTACTAAGATTCTGCTTGTTAGAGCTGGAAAAGGAGGAAGAGAATTTACTAGGCTAACAGGTAAGCATATAATTCCTCTTTGTATTTATTATTTTTGTAGCTCAGCTGCTGACTTAGTCATATACACATTCGACTAGAGCCCACTTTTTAGGCAGGAAGTGTCGATGTAAAATTCATGACTCTTTGATATATATGTATATTATGAATGATGTATCTGAAAATAAGATGCCCCAGTGTGCCCTTTTAGGAATAAAATTTCATTGTATCAACTAAGTAGTCTACCTCTGAAATACCTTGAATTTTCTTCTTATTTTGATAGCTTTTCCGGAATGAGAAAGTTTCTGTATTTGCTTGGAGGGCTTCCAGGTTGTTGCCAAGCAAAATGTAATCCGAAGCAATCTTGAAACAGTGTAACGAAAACTAATTCCTTTCTTAGCTTCCTAATGTTAAAAATTATATCCTTACTGTGTTTTACTGAGATACACTTCAGTAACTGAGAGCTTGTCCTGGTCCAAGCTGTTTGGCAAGCTTTCCTTTGCTTTGTCAGAAATATTCTACAACTGACAATCCTTGGCCTTGTTAGCCAGGCAGACTTCATCTATAACCAGATCCCAGATTTTCATTCTTGCTGAGAGGCCAGCAATTTACCATAAGCAAAAATGTTTGAGACTTGAATAAGGATTGTGAGGAGCTGTAGAGAGTGAGCCAGGAAGTCCTCTTTTCAAATTTTACCTTAGAGAAGAGCTGATTTTGGTTAGCTTTTATTCCTTCTGCTCCTGCCCCTTACCTTGAGCCATACTACCCTATCTTTTAAGGCTGTTGCAAGTATTACTGACAAAAGTGGGGAACTCACAAGGACTTGGGGGGGCATCTAATTTCCCCTCCCCCCATCATGTCTTCTTTCCCTTCCCTGCACCCTATAGCCTCTCCCTCTTTTCTTGCTTTCTTCCCACCCACCTTTGTCTGCCATCCCCATCTTTACCTTTCTTCCCCCCCCCGACCCCGGCAAGGCAGCCTCTCCCCTATGGCCCATTTGTGTGGTACTGGCTGAGCCAGGCCCAGTTGAATGGTGGGGAACCTGCAAGGACTTGTGGGGGTACTTCACTTTTCCCTGTATTTCCTCTTTCCCTCTTCCAGGTAGCCTCCATAAGCTCACTTTGCCCTGCATTCTTCTTCCCTTCAAATCTATTAAACAGCTTACCTTTTATCTGCCCCCATCTCCATCTATATTTATTAATTTAATTCATTTATATTTGCTTTTTCTACAATGCGGACCCATAGCAGCTTACATCATTCTCCTTGTGTCCATATCCTCACAACAGCCCTGAAAGGTATGTTAGGTTGAAAGTGAGTGCCTGGGTCAGGGTCACCCAGGGAGCCTCTACAGCAGAGCAGGGATTCAGCCTGGGTCTCCTGGATCCTGCTCTGAAACACTAACCTGTACACTCCACTGGCCTTTGAAGGGGGGCTGCTGTTGAGCAGTAGCAAGCAGCCAGGCCTGGGTGAGTCATGCAAGTCATGTGGTATCAAGTTGTTCAGTGGTTGCTTCTGGGCCTGGCCCCAAGGAGTCCTCCATCAAAGGCCAAAACAGCTGTGGAAAGGGCCCTGCCTTCTCCCTCCTGCCTCTTCCTGCCAGAAAGCAAGCCTGGAATACCAGCTAATGGTTGCCTAGCAACAGCCATTAAGGCATCTGACACTAATGGCTCCAGGCTCCAGATTGTAATCCGCCCTGAGCCTGCTGATGTGGGGAGGGCAGCATATAAATTGAATTAAATAAATAAATAATTTAAGCATCCACAGATCAGGGCCATTTGGCTATTAGTATATAAGATGTCTGTTAGGCATCTTGAATGTAATGATTCCATAGATACCTATTGTAAGAACATGAACTGGAACAAGTATTAGCTGCTTTGGGTAAAATTTTGAAGAACAGAAAGAAAAAGTGAAAAGGGCCTGTCTTCTTCACAAAAGCTTTTACTGGCCATTTTCTCTTAGAGATTTGAAATCTACTTTGTCCATTTGTGGGCCTTTTGGTAGCAGAGTCCATTTGAAATGACCTTCCAGAAAAGGTTAGAAAGTTTCTTTTGTCTTTGCCTTCAGGAAGTCCTGTAAAGTGGGTTTGTATAGAAGGGCTTTAACCTCAGTGGTTGAGTTTGAACCAATATCCTAGGGATTTTGTGTTTCTAAACTGTTTTAAAAGGTTCTATGAATTTAATATGGCCTTGTAGTAAATAGTCATGTCCCGGTATGGCATACGTAATCCATCTTCAGTGCCTTATGAACGAAAGAGGCAGTGTATGATTTATTTATTAATTAAAATATTAATATCCTAATGGTTCATTATTATATATTAATATTATTGTCCATGTGGTTCAAGGTGGCTTACATTTATGGTTAAAAAACTTTTCCAAATTAAAACCAAGATAAAATAACAAACCGCCAAATCTCTCCCTCCCCCTTTAAAAGATGCCTGCCATTCCCACCCCCTCAGAAGCTCTGGCAAAAGCAAGCCTTCTATCATCTCCTGAAGATCTTCAAGGAGGGGGCTCCACTCACCTCCTCAGGTTCCACAAAGCAGATAGGGTTGCCAGATGGTTTCAACCCAAATACTGGACACACTCCATGATTTTTGTGCGTGTGCATAGCACACATGCACTCCAGAGATCCCCAATGACATCACTTCCAGTTGAAACCTGAAGCTGCCAGGTCTCAGTGAGGTCAAAATTGGCCCCAAATGCAGCATTTTTGCACACAACCTCTCAGAGCACAATGCTAAGCCTGTGTATTCAGAAGTAAATCCCTTGGAGTTCAGTGGGACTTACAGCCTAGTTTAGGATGGCAACCACAGCCTATTTCATTATGCTTCAATAAGAAAGAAACGTGCCTCGAATCATGAACAGAGTGTTTCTCCTCTTCCCCTTCCACTTCATACATATTCTTCTCCCATCTAACTTTTCTCCATCAGCTTCTTTCAGTCTGATGTCATGCAGCAAACAATGCCTCTCTATTTAAACACCTTCCCAGCCTTCCTGGGGCTCCATTTCTCACTTTCCTCGGCTGCACGATTCACTGCTTGGAGGTGGAGGAGTGAGGACAGCTCTTGGGCTCTTTCAATCTCCTCTGTTTCACTTTTTCCATGTCCCTCAAACCCAGGAATAATGTGGGAACATTGGCAATAAGCAGCGCAGCTATCTTGGAAGAGGGTGACAGAGTTTAAATGCTCTTTTTTGTCAAGAGAGCCTGGAACTGCCTTTGGGAAAGGGGTATGGGTGTTTTGAACATTTGATCGTTCTCCCTTATTGAGATTTGGCAGGGGTGGGAGCTGCCTGAATCTTCCTGCATCAGGATAAGGCAGAAAGTGAGAGTTGAAGGATATCAACGTGCATCCCTGTCATACCGCTGTCAGTTATCCGTCTCAGGCATGCTCCATTGTTTGCTCTGGCCATTAACTTGAAAAGGTGGATGATTGTAAGAGGGAAGGGGGTTGCACAGGAAATTTGAGTAAGCGCACTGCTGTCTTGAGACAGAATGTTATGCTGGCTGAGGTGACTGGGCAGTCAACGGGCTGCTGGATGGAAATGAGGGGAATGGAGGCGGAGCTCAAGCTCTGCTGTTGTCTGCGAGGGCCTGTGCTTTTGTGCCCTCCGGCAACAGATTGGCTGTTGGGTGGAAGCACGGGGGGGGGGGCGGGTGGTGAGGAGGAGAAGGGAGGAGGAAGGGAGGTAGAGCTCGAGCCCAAGCCCTGCTGTCCTCAGTAACAGCCCTCACTTGTACATCCATCCTACCAAATGCTGAGACACCAGCCAGCTGAATCAAACTGCTGGTGCCCAGGCACAGCAGCAGCTGGCGGTGCTGCTCATCTCGCTCGCCTCAGCTTCTCCATTTAAATGTCTAGTTTTCCTGGACAGTCCAAGAAAATACTGGTGAAAACCAGGCACCTGGCAACCCTAAGAGCAGGAACTATGGGGGGAAAGGCCTGGACTGTGGTTGATGCCAAACAGACCACAATAACTAGTGTAACAGCGAACAGATGGCTATCTGAGGATTGTAGTTGGCACACTGGGAAAAATATTTTAATATTTAGAATTTAATATTTAGAAACATGAAGCATTTTTAATAACCCAGTTTGTTTTCAATGAATGGAAGAAAATGTTTGTTTTTTTCTCCTGGACCATCTCATTTCTGCACAGAATTTACATAGCTCTTCAAAAGAGAAAATTCATCCATTTATCTATTACCTTTAACGTTCCTTCTTTTAAGAGATTCATGACATGTACTATGCAAATGCTATTATTAGATTTATCATCAAGAATCATCTGACTGTCAGGCATGGATGGTTTTCTGGGGCAGGTTTTGAACAAATCATGATACTGTGATTTAAAGAACTGATACATTGTTTGATAAAAGGCTTTCATAATAAAATTGTAGGTTCATGTCCAGTATTGGAAAAACTATCTGGAAAAATTAGAAATAAAATAGAAAAGATACAGCCTAGAACAGTTTCCTGTACCCTACTTTAATCTTGCAGCACAGGTCACATTCCTGGGAAAGGCAGGCACATTTTCTGCAGTGTACTGCAGTTCTTTCCCTGACCTGGATAGCCCAGGCAAGCCTGATCTCATCACATCTCGGAAGCTAAGCAGGGTTGGCCTTGGTTATTAATTGGATGGTAGACCTCCAAAGAAGACCAAGGCTGTTATGCTGTGGCAGACAATGGCTAAACACCTCTGTTAGTCTTTTGCCTTGAAAATCCCTCAGTGACTTGATGCCACTCTCCACCACCATTGCAGTCCTTCCTGTGGAAAGACTATCAGGTTCATTTCACATGTTTCGTCTCTTGTACAGCCCTATCAATCTTTGATGTGGATGAATATAAGGCTGATTGGGACTGAAAATATTGGTACATGTGGATTGCAGGAGCTAAATGTACTGCCTGAGCTTAGAGGTAAAGGCCTCTGTGAACCACTTTGGATGTTAAAAGAAAAGAGCATCCTCTCGCCCTTCTTCACAGGGACATATTGTCATATATGACAGTGCAGCACTACTGTATATTCAGTTGTTTGGGACTTCCCTTGTCATGTGTTCAACAAGGATAGTTTCTTGTCCTTGTTGAACACATGAGCCAGGCCATCCATTTGTCCGCCCAGCTCAATAATGTTTCTGAATAGCAGTAGCTCTCAGTAGTCTTAGACAAAGAATGGCTTTTCTCAAGACAGCTACGCAAGGTCCTTTAACTGGAAATTCATTTACTTATTCTTTTATTGTATTAAAATATTTATATCCTTCTTCATGGCTGAAGTTGGGTTACAAATCATAATTATAATAATTATCATTTAAAAGCAACAAACTAAACTCTCTAAATAACTAATCTCCCTGCAAGCCATTAAAAATGATGGCAAATAAAATGACTTTGAAGAACATCTAGTTTTTTTTAAAGAACAACTTACCTCTCACCTTCTTAGGGAGCCCATTTCACAGAGTGGGAGTGAACGCAGGCTGTAGCTAGTGCCAGGTGGGCTACTTTAAGAGGGGGGAACTGCTTGTAGGTGGCAACCTGAAAACTGCTGTTAGCACATAAAGATATATTAGAGGAGATAGCTAAGAACTGAAACTGTTGTCTGCCTATGTGTTCATACTGTACAGAGAAATTACAGATAGTAGCATCACCTAACTAGTCAGATGCTCTGAATGGATAGTTCAGGCAAGCCTGATATCATCAGATCTTGGAAGCTAAACAGGGTCGGCCTTAGTGATTGGATGGGAGACCTCTAAAGAAAAACAGGGTTCTATTCATAGGCAGACTGTGGCAAGCCCCCTCTGTTCGTCTCTTGTCTTGAAAACCCTAGTCAGATATGATTTGATGACACTCTCCATGACCAGCTAGTCAAACATTTTGTAACTGCATTTGCTTATTCTGAAAAATACTTAAGATCAACATTTTCAAGCTGTGCAGCAACAAAATGCTTCTGTTGAAAGTTGTGTGCCGTTGCTGAGTAGTAATGCTTAATGTGCCACAAGAAGATTCAGGGTCTGTATAAAGTTGGAAGTTAAGTTCAAAGAACAGTGAATCTTGAAGAAGGAAATGGTATCTTGGATCCCTTTCCAGGTTGGCCGTTCACTAGTTCCCGTTCAGCAAGGCTGTGGTAGCCTGATAACATTGACTGCCTTTTCATGTCCATTGAAGAAATTTTGACATAAGATTTAGAAGTGTGCCTGAATGGCTGGCTGGCTTTATATGGGTGGAACTAATGTGTCTTTGTGTTTCACTACAATGGATATTGCTTTTGTTCCACCTTTCATTTGCCTTTGTATCCTAGTTCGTTGATTAGCTATGCTAACAGAACCTTGCTAGAGTTACAGATTGCCAAATGAGAGAAAATTATGGAATCATCAACCTTTTTGATTATAGCGTAACTTGCTTTGCATACTAAAATATGAACTCTAAAGGCCTTTCCCAATGGGGGTTCTTTCTCTCACACTGCTTGTTCTTAGCGCTTTGCTAGTATTAAGTGTGCCAACGTAGGCTGCTTACACAGATGATTCTCTGTGTAACAGTCATTGGTGCAGTGAATGCAGAGGCAAATATGCAGCAGAGCATATGCTCTGCAGTTTTCACACACTTAATCTCCCCCCCATGCTCATTATTTTTAAAAACTAATTGCTAGATCACTAGAGCAATATAATAATCTATTGTCATAATCTACTAGTTCCTGAATTTCATTTTTTAAAAAGTCTCTATAATTTTTTGTTGTTGAGTTATAAAGGGAAATATGCTGCCTGGGAATTAGTGCAATATTGTAGTAGATTCTGATAACACTACTGCCATCCAGAACTTCCTGATTTTTTTTAAAAAAGTCTGAAAAAACCCCTCCAGTGTGCATGTGAATTGGGAGTGGGGTGGCAGATGTGATGGCTGAGGTCAAGAAAATAGCACTGGCATCAGAAGGAAATGTAAAAATGTACACTGCCATGTCTGAACAGTGTCCAGAGGTACTTTGACTGTCATCTTTCCCAAAAGAGAGTACCAAAACAGGTTTGGGAAAGATTGCAACAAAGCAGGACAAAACATAGAAGCAAGACAAGCAGAGGATCTCATGTGGATTTTATATTTAAAAAACACCCAAGGTAGCTAACAAATATGAAACATCCTAATATAATGTAGACATCAAACAGTACCAGCTTTCAGATTGGTTTGTTTTGCAGGCGGCTAGGGGGTGGAGCTGAGCAGGAAGAAAAGCTCGGCCTAGATGCCAAGTTCTCCCCAGGATCTTGTAAGGAAGCCAAGGCAGAGTAAAGCATCCTTGAGGAAGAAGTTATATTGGAAAGACACAGGTCTAGCTAGCTTTGCTGCATAGAGCAGCTTTGCTGTGTGGGCATAATATCAGTGTGTCTGTGCATGAGTGAGACAACCAGATGGGCTCTTGTTCAGTCTGAGGAAAAGTGTAAGCTCAGGCACTGAAGGAAGGAAGAGCTACAGGAGCAAAGTAGTACAGATTTGTACAGTATTCAAAATAAGTTTTAAATGTACCTTGCATTCAATAAGTACTTAACACTAACTGAACTACCACTCCTGCCCCTTGCCCAGCAAAACACCAATGAAATTTGTGCATTTGGGGCTAAAAAAATAATAATCACATAATTGATGTGGAGTAAGAGAGCTGGTAAATAGTCATCCTATCATAACATTTGCAGAGGACAGATGGCACTTGGGTGGTAGTTTACTGACAGCTGGTTAAATGACAGTATTCTGAAAGGATCTTATGTAGTTAGCCTTGTTACTCAAATGAGCCACATAAAGCACAAAACCAGGCAGAAAAAAGCACTTTCGAAGCATGGGACTTAGTGACTGTAGTTTAAGAGACAAATGGGAAGCAGTAAATAAAAGAAATAATTGAAAATTAATCACTGAGACCTAGGCAGTGCTCCATATGGCTGCTTAGTGCAAGGTGTGTGCGATGAAAGCATCACCATGGACATAGTTTAACAAGAACAGCTCAGTTGAAATTTTATCTCTTTTCAATTCTGGCAGTTGGCCAACAGGATAACAATTCTGGTCAGGCTTATAAAACTCTGGCTGACTACTCCAGAGACTCACGAACCCTCCATGTGCATCCAATTGGTTGCCAGTGGGGGAAACATAGGATTGTGGCAGGAAGCTCCTTCCCTTATTTATACATGTTTAGTTTACAGTACTAAATCTATGTGTGTACATATACTTGTGGTTGGGAATCCTGCAAAAATCAAAGGCCAGGATCGCAAAGAACAACCTGCATGTTCAATTTATATGTGCAAAGGTTCATTTCCAGTGTGAAAAAGCACATAGGTTGTATTTTGCCCATACAGTCATGATTGAATACCCTTTGGGTATTCAGCATACACACACTGAATGCATGTAAATAGCCTGTGGTCCCACTGAAATATTTGTGTCAAGTGCATTGTGATACACTTTTGTTGCTTTCTCACAGTTAGCACCAGAGGATTAAATAAAGTTGGCAAAGAGCAAAAAATTGAGTCTTCTTTATGAGGGCCTTTGTATTCTCAGAAGTGTGTTTGTAGAAGTTTTGTTAGTACTGACTTGTCACGAGGACATGCCATCAGAGTTATACTTGAAAAATGGCTGCAGCTGTGGTTTTGAAGTTTAAGAACATAACAGAGAAGTAAAAGTAATTTGTTCTGCTTCAGATGTGATTTAACATTCTTTCGCTACTCCAAAAGAAGTCCGGAACCTAGATGATCTTTACAAGGCAGCAACAGCCAATTCAAATTTTGTTTCCAATCCTGCTTTCAATCTATTTTCTCCTGAGGTAGTTTAATGAAAAGATGAGCAAGATAACAGTTTTGCTGGCTTTGCTGAGTCTGATCTTCACCTTCGAGCGAGGCAGCTCCCATAAGCAACCAAGTGTCTTCCGAAGCATTTTTAAACGAATAAAGTCTTCTGTGCCAACAAGAGGGGACCCTGGACAACCGCTGTTCTTGACTCCTTATATTGAAAGTGGCAGAACAGAAGAAGGTAAAACTAGTTTTGTTAAAATTAAAGAATGCTGAGAGAATATTTTTAGTGTTTTCAAGATATGAGCCTGGGTAAAGTACAGAACACCTGAAGCTCTGTTTGTGGAAATAAAAGGAATACTAGTTGTTATCAGGGCCCTCCTGAGGTAAAAAATTTATGGTAATGTAAGGAGGAGCTGAATTAAAGGCCCAAAGGCCTTAAAAAAGACCATCATCATACCCAGGGCCGGTGCGCCCATGGAGGCCAGGTAGGCGGTGGCCTCGGGCGCATGGGCATTGGAGGGGCGCCGGAGGGGGTGTCGGGGGCGGAGGTGCAGGCGCACGCAGCGAAGCTGGCATGACTGGGCTGCATCTACTGCTGCAGCCAGCCAGCCAGTTCCGCGCTGCCGCCACCGCCGCCACACACCCCAGCTGGGCGCAGCCTCCGGGCGCTGCCCCAGCAGCGGCTTGCGGCTTGTGCGCCCAGCTGGGGTGCGTGGCGGTGGTGGCACGGAGCTGGCTGGCTGGCTGCAGCAGCAGCTGCAGCCGGCCACGGCAGCTCCACTGCGTGCTCCTCCACCCCAGCCGGTCACATAAGCCGTGAGCTGTTGCTGGGGTGGTGCACGGAGCAGCCTCCGCACGCCGCCCCAGCAGTGGCTCGCAGCTTCTGCCCTAGGCTGGGGCATGTGGTGGCGGCGGCACGGGGCTGGCTGGCTGGCTGCAGCTGCTGCTGCAGCCAGCCACGCCAGCTGTGCTGCGTGCTCCTCTGCCCCAGCCAGGCGCAGAAGCCATGAGCTGTTGCTGGGGCGGCGCACGGAGCAGCCTCTGCGCGCCGCCCCAGCAGCAGCATGAAGCTTCTGTGCTTGGGGCTCCATGAGCTGCCTAGCCCCCCGCGGCGCATGATGACATCTGCGATGTCATCACACACGCCACCTCAGGCACCAGAACCTCTGGCACCGGCCCTGATCATACCTGCTCTTTGTGATCCTGTCTGAAGAGATGAGGCTTGTGTCAGCTAGACACAGGGCTTTTTCGGTGATGGCACTCCACCTTTGGAATGCCCTCCCGGTTGAGGCTTGCCTGGCTCCCACTTTACTGTCCTTCAGGCACCAGGCCAAAATGTACCCATTCTTTTAACTGAGGAGTTCCATCTTTTAAAATCTGTTTTGAAAGTCTATTTCTAAGCTGTTTTATGGGTGCCATCTCAGGCTACTGTATATTGTTTGGGGCTGGGTTTTTTTTTATGCCCCTGGCTTGTTCTGTGATTTGTTTTAGTAATAGCTATTCTTACATTGGTTTTTGTTATAATTTTCTTTATTGATTATGAGTCGCCTCAAGCAGATCTCTGGAGAGGTGGCATATAAGTTTTCTAAATAAATAAATAACTCTTTGGCTGTGGCCTGCTAAGGCATAGATGTATGTGAGATAATTCATATACCTTCTCTGAGGCATTCTGGTGTTCTTTTTCCTTTGAACATTCCATCGCTATTCAGAGCTCATGCATTAAGAAGAGATTTGCGGAAAAATGCGCAAAACTCACAGCACGACAGCATCTTCATAGTGTGATTTCCCATCATGATCCCGTTTAATGGCATGATGACATCAGAAATTGTGCCATTAAACGGGATCATGATGGGAAATCACATTATGAAGATGCTGTCGTACTGTGAGTTTTGCGCAATTTTCAGAGGGTTACAGGTGTGTGAAAGTGGCCTTTGTTTCTTTGGCATTTTTCACTTACTTATGAATACCTTTCATCGGGAAATCAAAACAGAATCCACAGTAGTACTGGATACCCAGAATGTCCTAGGAAAAAGGACTGCTTTGCTTGCATCCTTCTTTCTTGATACAGATGTTGATGCAAACCATTACTTGTGTTCACTGGCCTAGTTTGTAAGAACAGTACTTCTGGCTTATCAAAATTGAAAAATGCCTTTAAATTGCCGCTGAACTGCTAGTGTGATGTGGAGTATAAATGGAGCATTCTTCAGACAAGTCTAACTACCCATTGAGGAGAAGGTGTGAACTCACCCACTTTCTTCACTTCAGTCCAAGACATTACACTGAATGTGTGATTGCTTCTTACACTGTGGAAGTTCAACTTTGAAATTGTTAAATAGGCTAAGAAAATGAGGCAGATATCTAGCAATCCATATATACTACTAGTATTTTTCTAAGCTGATCAGTGTTTCCTCTTTCTAGGAATGTCTTGCAGTAATACAGGTTGTTTCCAATGGAATAGTTATACCTTTTAAATATTTTGCCTAATACTGTAAATAAAGAGTGACTATATACTGAATATTTCTGCATTCTTGAACACTTCTTCACACTGCTCTTTGTCATTTGGCTTGTTTTTTGTTGTATTATGTAGGAAGGCAATTAAGTCTGGTAGGCCCCCTCCCAGGAACCAATGTGAAGAGCTATTCTGGCTATCTCACAGTCAACAAGACTCACAACAGCAACCTTTTCTTCTGGTTCTTCCCAGCTCAGGTAGGACTCACTGGAAATGCTGCCAAATGAAAGAGTTCAGAGTTTGTTTCTGAAAATATAATTGTGGAGGAGAGTGGCTGCGAGGGCCAGTTGCTGGCTCTGTATCATGTTTGGTGTGACTGGAAGTAAACATGATTACGCCAGAAGTTACATTGTGATGCACCAGAGGAGCAGTCACCTCATGTTCTCATCCAGCTGATATGAAAAGCCTCACTGGCAAAAAGTAGGCCTCAGGGCCAAGCTACAAATAATGAATGACACTTGCCTGGCAAGTGAACAGACTCACATGTATTCCTCCCTGTTCACTTGCCATTCACTTGCGCTCCACTTAATCAAGTGGAGCGCAAGTGAATGGTAAGTGAACAGGGAGGAATACACGTGAGTCTGTTTACTTGCCAGGCAAGTGTCATTCGTCACTTAGTGAGAGTTGTGGAGCTGACAGAGAAGGTCTTCATGAAGGTTCCTGACAAGACCCTAAGCAGGAAACTATGGCTCCAGAGGCAGACATCGAAGCTCAAATAGACTGTGAGGGAGGTCAAATCCACATTACTCATTCTAAGTCGCATGTTCCCCGCATTCCCCACGCAATCCCGAGTGCCGGTCACATTACCTCATTAAACAGACGCATTTCATTCGCATTTCTCCTGAATATGTGGTCACAGGTTTTCAACGGGAGTTTCACGGTGGCTGTGAACGAGCCAATGTGCAATTTACGTGGGTTTTTTAAAAACCACCCCCCTTCCTGTCTCTCCGGACGTTCCGAGAGTTCCTATTGGCTGATTCAACTTGCAAGTGCTCCGTAGTCTGCAAAAGACTGTTTTTGACTTCATAGCATTGGATTTATTGATTATGCTGTTTCTGAATCAAATCTGGTAGTTTGAAAAATCATTTTGGGGTGAATCCATCCTCAGAACAGACTCGTGAAACTTCCTTTTAAACTGTTTTTTATTTTTTTTATTTTATATTACTGTAATATCGAAATTATGAAATATCGAAATAATGACACTTCAAGGAAGTGAAACTTCAGTAAAATTCAGGCACTGAACTGTCCTGCATAGGAAATGCCCACGAAAGCTTCCCACATGCTTCCAAATTTCCCAAAAAGAAACGGGTGAGAGCCATCAGTGCTGTCAGTGGGGGAAAGAGAGGCATCATTATCTTCAATGATGTTTCTTTATAAGGCAAGATTGAAATAACGGAAAAGTGCGTGCAAAAAAATAATTTAAAAAAATGGGTGGGGAAAAAAGGTCCCGCCCAAAAAAGCGGTTTTCGAGCGGCCGTGTGACCGGAGGGACGCATGAGAAAGACGGATTGGAAGCAGGAATGTGAACGAAGAGGAAAAAATCACGGATTGGAGGCAAACGGAAGATATCCGATAAACATGCGGGTAATGGGTGAATGTGGATTCAACCGGAGTCTGCTGCTGGCTCCACCCTTATCAGAAGGTGTTGTGAAATTTTTGAGTGACAAAACAGCAGGTAAACAACAGAACTGTTTGAACTGAAGCACAGTGCAGTATCTCTGTGTACAGAGCATATGAGTAGTCCAGAGGGGATGTAGAGCTAAGTAAGGTAGGTAGGTAGGTCAGTTTCCACTGTATCTTTTGTCTTGTCTGCTTTTCTTCTGTCTCCTTGATTACCCAAATTGCTGTCTTTCCTAAAGCAACAGGAGGACTCATGTGGACTTTATTCCTAAGGTAGCTCCCCACCTTTCGCTTTGCACAAACAAGCTCTAAACCAACAGTAACAACAGACATTAGTCATGAGAAAGGAGAGAACAGTGCAACTCTCTCTGACCCAAGAGAAAAAAATTTCTTACTAGCCAATGATGATTGGGAGCAGGGCTTTTTTTCAGCTGGAACGCGGTGGAACAGAGTTCCGGAACCTCTTGAAAAGGTCACATGGCAGGTGGCCCCGCCCCCTGATCTCCAGACAGAGGGGAGTTTGGATTGCCCTCCACGTCGCTGAGCAGCACGGAGGGCAATCTAAACTCCCCTCTGTCTGGAGATCAGGGGGCGGGGCCACCTGCCATGTGACCATTTTCTCCGAGGGCAACCCACTGAGTTCCACCACCTCTTTTCCCAGAAAAAAAGCCCTGATTGGGAGTCCCAACAAATTATCCACAATCATACAACCAATCAGAAAAGTGCTCTGAGATTGGTAAAAGTTGCATCTTCTTGTGATCAAAGAGTACAGATTATTGGAGGTAGTTTTTCTATGTAGAGTCTAGAAGTGATGACTGTTGTACAAATGTATCAAGCCTGAGTGGGGAAAGATGACATGTTGATAGGGCCTGTTCAGGGGTGGGAATGGAGTGCTTGGAGCACTTCATGACCTCAGTTATCTTTCACTAGATGCACAGAGAGTCTGCCGCTGATCTTGAGGCACAGGGAACTGGTAAATAAGTCCTTGAGGCTAGAACCCAGGCCTGCCAAATCCCAATCAATCATTCTGCTTTTGTTTATTTTCAAATGTTAGTTTGGGAAGTTGCCTATAATCTAATGCTTTATTAACAGACAGCCTTTTCTTCTTTAATGTAGTGTGACACTTTTCAGTGACTACCTATTTTTTAAAAATACAACTTTCAAATCCTACTGCTTTTCTACTTCCAGCACTTAAAATAATTATTTATTTCTTAGGATGTATTTATTAGAGTATATGGGGAGATTCTGTTTTCTTGCTTTGCTAGAGAGCATGAAGATAAATAATATTAAAGTATTCCTTTTGTTGTTGTTGCCTCTTTCTGATCTTCTGGGAGAATGGGTGTATTTGGATAATGAATGATGCTGAACAATTTCAAGTCACGTGCACATATTTTTTAATGAAATCATAGTACTGTTTGCTTGTGATTCTCAGAAAGTTCTGTGATTGCATCCTCCTTAAGTTCCGAGTGCCACTGAATCCCATGATGATCTGTTGATACTATCTATTAATGAAGGGCATTTTTGTGAATTTGTAAAATAAAATCAATATATAAAATAAACATTCTTATAAAATGGGATATTTTCCTGGACCCACAACAGCTGGTCCTGGTCACAACCTTCAGATGCCAACTCCTCCTGTGGCCACTCCAATGGCAAGAGAGCCGGCTTAGCTCCTATATATCACCATGGCTCCTTTAAGGAGTTGGCAGCAGCCAGGCTGTCAGGCAAATGGGGAGCAGGTGTGGAAGGTCAGGGGAAGCTCTTCAACATGTACATGTATAAGGAGCCAAATGGCAGGCTGGAGAGGAGGCTCCAGGTCTTCTTCAGGCTGTGGTGGAGTGACTTGGGAAGAGAGGAGGAGGAACAAAGTGTGGCTAACCCCTCCCCTCTCCGTATCTGAGTGCTTTGCTGGCCCTAGTGCGTCAGCTGAAGCCACAGTGGCAAACAGGGATGACCAAGCAGCCAGGGATCCCCACAGGATAAAACTGGCATTTTCTCTGAGCCTCCACCCTATATCCTGCTAAATGGCAGTGCCGAAAATTCAAATGACAGTTTTGTTTAAAGGGCTTTTTTCATCCATCAATTTGTGAATGCAGTGTAAACTCTACATTAGCTAGAATGCTCATTTGCAGTATGGAGGGCACCTGACAGCAGTAATCACAACGATTTAAACAGCATGACTGAAGTTTTAAAGATTTTAAAGACTTGTATATAAAAATATTGAAAGTGATTCAGTGAAAGGGTCAGTCCAATCTTACTGAAGTGAATAGATTATCTCTTGAAGGTTTGAGGATGTAAGAGGGGCTGTGCTGCAAGTCTTAAGTGTGCAAAAAGATTGAAAGATATCAAAAATCAGTGTTGCTCAACTAAGGCTCAAATTAGATGTCACCTCTTACTTAGATTAGGACATGGGTGCCCATCTTGCCTCACTGTCACACCGAAGGGGAGGATATCTTTCCTTAATAGTGCTCTGTCACTCTGTTCTGTTCTGGAGCGCCGGTGGGAAAGATTTCAGAGCACTGTTTACCAGAATAATCTCTGCTAGGCAACAAAATGTCACAACGTTTATGAACTAAAATACTATCAGTATCTTGAGATGTGAGTTCCTGGAAGGGAGGGGGAGTAAAAATTTAGAAAAGAAAAAAATCTTCTATAAAGCATGATCTTTTTTTTGAATGAGAAAAACCTTGTCTAACAAAACATTTCACTCATTTCATAGGTAGATTATAAAAATATCTAAAGGTTTTATCAATTTTTCCAAAGGAAAAACTGGGAAATTTGAGGGAGCATTGAGAAAAAACTCAGTACTGTAGACATGTACAATATTTTCAATTTTTGGCTATTACAGAAGTCCATGAATGCTCTTGATTTGACTGTTTTGGTTTTATGGTGATAAGTCAGGCCACTGTGGCATAATCTGTGTTTTCAGATAAGTCACTTGATGTTTGGCCTGAATTTTGGAAAGCGATGTTAAATACATGTTTAGAGAACTGAGGCTTAAATTTACCATTTGCTGTGTGTAAGTATTTCTCTCTCTTGCTTAGGAAATTCCTTATCAGCAATTCAGTACAAGAGAGAGTATTAGAAAAAAGTGTATTGCGAAACTAATCTGAAATAAGGGGGCAAAGTCCAAGAACAACTAAAGGAGGATTATGGGATAAATGTTCATAGTATGGTTTCTGGCATCAGCAAACTTGTTGAGCAAAATGCTATGGATGTAAAAAAATGTCTAGGTTTCTTTCTTTTTAAGAAGAAAAGATCTTTCTTTTTAAGAAGAACCATTTTTCTACTGACAAATGCTTTAATTTCGCATGTCAGTATGTGGAGCACTTGCAGACGAGCACTTGAAGTTCACTGCCCAGGCCTCAGGTTATAGCCCTTTACAGATTGGTGGCAGAAAAGCAGAGGAGGTTCTTGCTGACTTGATGAAATATGCCTCGGCCTTCTCTCCCCATTCAGTGGACATTATTTTTTCTTTATCTCCTTTCCTTTCTCCCAGTGCTTTTGAGGCCTGGTCAAGAGCCTCATCCATTGTCTCTGCAACAAGCTGCAAAACCATTTCTTGTTTTTTTAAAAAACTGGGCAAGAAGCAATCTACCCCATGAGATACCATGTTGTGTGGCATTAGTAGTTAGAAACATTTTGTATAGCAGAGCTGAATGAGCCTACTGCCTGAACTATGGATTGCTGGGAGCTTAAAACAATTTTGCTGTTGCTGTTGTTGCTGCTGCTGCTATTAATATTAATATTGTTATCAATATTGTTATCAATATTGTTATCAATATTGTTATCAATATTAATATTAATATTAATGGTTGGACTATTCATTTCAGTTGGCACAATGTGGTTCTTTTCCTAACAGAAAGCCCTGAGTTCCATGAAATTAACATTTAGCACATATGGTTGCCTAAATACTAAGCAAACCCAGGCACTCTATACTGATTGATTTATGGCTGTTAGAATTTTGGCCCAGGTGTCTCTGCAATAAATGAACTTTGACAAAACTTTGGACAGAATAATTGATGAGTTTTCAAAGTATTTGACAGACACAGACCATGTATAACAGCGACTGCTTTTTGCAGAGAGGTTTAGACCACCATATAAAATCTTAAAACAATACCATTAAATTGAAAAGCAGTGGAGAAGCTTTTGCCAATAAGTTTCATTTCCTTTTCATTTTTAAAGTGTTAATTAGGATGATGTATTCTGACTACTCCAGGGAAAAAGAAAAATGGCTTTGTATAAAAATACCAGCACTGTTTCCAAATAAAGGATTTTCTCTTTTGTTAAGTAGCATAAACCATTCATTCCCGGTGTTAGGATAGCAACTGTGTTATTTCTGCATTTAGTGTTGCTGTCACAGACCTGACCTCCTTACTTGAATAACGTTGTCCGTATCGTACAACTGATGCCAAAGGCAAGAAAACCATTTACAAAAGCAGCCCTTTGGCTTAGAGGGGGCCCTGCAACTGCTTTCAAAACTGTATTAAATATCCAACCTCTCATGTGTTTAAAAATTAAATGATCATGGAATAAAACTAGAGGACAAAACTCTCCCAACAAACAGAATTGAAAAGAAAGCAATTAAAATTGGCTAGGATTTCATTATGCGGTCATCGTCAAGGTTTTTTTTTTTTTTTAACATTAGACATACCTAAATACATAGCGAATGCTTAGAAAGATTCAGTGTTTTAGCTAGCTTTCATCCTGACATGCTAGTTTTCTATAAGTAAAGAGGTTTTCTCCCCCCATGGTGAGGTATTTCAGCATGAGACTGCCCCATGTGCAGTCTGGTACAGTCCAGCCCTGACTTATTTATATGGCTCTGCTATATGCTCCTTCTTTCTCTGTCTGAAATCAGAAACTGTCTCTTCACTGTATGTCCAAGGCAGTGTTTCTAGCATTACAACTCACCCACACTACAGCACACAGCATTATTTATGTCTCTCCTCTTTGTCCATCAAGTCACAGCTGACATAGCAACCCCATAGGATTTTCGAGGGAAGAAATGTTCAGAGGCGGTTTTCTATTGCCTGCTTCTGCATGGCAACTGTGGTTGTCTTTGGAGGCCTCCCATCCAAGTACAAATCAGTGCCAACCCTGTTTGCTTCTGAGATCTGACTGATTCAGGCTAGCCTGGGCCATCAAGGTCAGGGTGCTCTCTTCCTGTCTTCTAGGAATGTATTTTTCTTCTGCTACAGTTCTTCTCTTGTCCCCACTCCAGGAATCCTCTTCAGATGTGTTTTGGATTTCAGAAGTGAACCACTTGAAATCATAAAGGCCAGTATGCCTGATTTTAAAAGCGGTGATTTAAGAGACCTGAGTTTAAATACTGTACACAAATTGGTAGCCCTGGGCAGACTATTCCAAGTTTATTGAAAATATTTTACCATGGATACTTAGCAGCGCTCTTTGAGACCATTTCTGACAATGACTAAAACACAATCAGAAAAAGATTAAAATAAACAGACACATAACATGTATTAAAAGCTAAGAAATCTAAAATCCAAGCAATAAAGCAATATTGAGAGCTGCTATTTCAAACCTCTTCACAACAATCCAGTTTAATTACAGGAGGGGTCCAATAGAAAAACAATCTGAACAGGGACTACAAAAGAATCAAACTTAATACAACTAGGTGCTGGACTCAATGAATGGAACTAGACACAGGAAGGTGCATGAATCAGTATCAGCTGTCTGTCTGTAAAACAGTAATGATAATCACCCGATTCTCTTGATAAAGGTTTTAGAGAAGGCTTTTTGAGAAGGGTTTTTGATCCTCCAAAGTCCTCGGTTCATCCTGGAGACACCCTTGATGCAGGAAAAAGAGGGCAAAATGATATGAAATGTCAAGAGCTCCATGAATGGAGTTATCAGTATTTATTTTTCTGTAAATACCAGACATGAAGGCTCCTGATTTTGATTGGGACTAAAGTGCAAGGAGAGGGGAAGCTTCAGTCTCCTTTTTATGCCATTTTCCTGATCTTAAACAGGCCAGATAGTGCTGCTAGCAGGGGCTGGTCCACTATCTGTTCTTTTACCCCAACAAGGCAAATGGTGGTTCTACAGGGCCATTCCAGATTGAGAAAATGCCATGGGCGGGGGGGGGGGGAGGAAAGGCTTAAACAGTCCCAATCAGAATTGGGAGCCCCTCACACCTACCAGTATTTCATACAGTTCAGCTCTCAGTAAGCAGGAAATACCTTTATTTATCTAAGACCCTGCAGAATCATTTCCAGTTAGTATAGACAATACTGAATTAGGTGATCTAAAGCAGTTCAATGTATTCAAAACACTGTGTGCATTCAAAGAGCTTCCAAAATGCTTTTTCTTTATTTGGATCTATATTCTACCGTATTCTGAAGGCTTGACACAATTAACAGCTCCTTCCTCCTGCTCTGTACTTTCCGTGTACATAATTTATGAACAGTCTTTACAAAGAAGGCTGGAGAGGGTCCATGGCTCAGTGCAGAACATCTACTGGGCATGCAGAAGGTCTCAGGTTCAATCGCCACTTAAAAGGATCAGGTGGTAGGTGACGTGAAAGTCCTGTCTGAGACCCTGGAGAGCTACTGCCAGTCTGTGTAGACAATATTGATCTTGATGGACTGATGGTCTTATTTCTTATGGTGCATTATAATTTTTAATTCGATTTTCAAATGCTATCAGGTTAATTTCAATTCATATTGTCCTTTAATTTGTAGAAACAGCCCGAGAATGCCCCTGTATTACTTTGGCTCCAAGGTGGACCTGGAGGAACATCCATGTTTGGCCTTTTTGTTGAACATGGGCCATACGTTGTTCACAAGAATCTCACATGTTAGTATGGCTTGCTTCTTCTTCAAAGGATTCCAGTGAGATGTAAATATTATAACTTTGTTGTACATTCCATACACAAGATGGAATAGTTTATAGATATTCTATGTTTATTTGATGCTGAACAAATTGCAGAAGCTGATGTTATTCATCTGATCATATTTTAGGTTATAAATGAAAACTTGCTGTTTTAACTTTTTTTAAAGAAATAAGTTTTTGTTATGGGAAAATGTTTGAAAGACTTGGCTTTGTATCAGTCTGATGGGAAATAACTGTTAACGGTCTTTAATGAATTAACTTAAAAGGTCACAGGAGTTGTTTTAAAAATAAACTTTGTAAAATAAAATTTAGACCAAAAAGAAATTCCTCTTCCATACACATGAATGTTGGAAAGAATTAGAAAATGCCTAGTTTTGCCAAGGCTGTGGATAATGTGAAGCTTGTTCTTTTGCGGCTATAAACATGTATTTTGCTTTGGAAATAGGCCGCTATCACACCATTATCAGGCATGATATGTTTTGAACAGTGCAATCCTAAACAGAATTACATCCTTGTAAACCCTTGTAGAAGAGTATAACTCTTGCACAGGATTACACAGTAATAGTATCAGGGTGAAAATAATCTTAGTTCAAATCCTCACTCCAAGTGATATGTCAGCTTTCTTACAAACTCACGAGGCTAACTTCTGCATGGTGGTAGGTTATTGTAATTCACGAATGTAATACTGAAACATGCCTGTGAAGTCTGCAAGAAGTGTCTTTCTTCACTGGGGAAGAAACCTGGGTAAACTTGATCCACTTTGCTTTCTACAGTGTTACCAACCACTTTTTGTATCAGCTACCATACAACTTTTTTATGACTTAACATTTCTGAAGTTCAGAATTTTTTTTTTTTTTTGGAGCTACACATTTTTCTTAGAACTGACTATCTTTTATCTAACTGCACATTTTTAAAAGCCCTGGTAAAACCAACATTATGATATACTTCAAAGTAGTGAACCCATTCAGAATGGAATTTTTTCATGTGATTGCCAATGTGTGCATTTTCTTGACACATAAAACTGCCAAGAAGTTTACTCATTGATATGCATCCAGAGACCAGCAGTGAGAATATGGTGCAACACCTTATTTTAGGTAGATCTCTTGATTATAAGAATTATATGTGCATGTACCAAAATACAGTGGCAAGATAATTGCTGTTTCGTACTGTATGGTCTTGAACATTTTGAATGATGGCTCAGTACTGGGCTGACTGACCTTGATGAGTCAGTTTTGCTTTGTTGTGAAACTAATATAACTGTTTTTGATTTGTCAAAGTCACCACATGGTGAAATCTAGCTATACTTCTGACGTGCTCACAATGCCAGCTATAACAACTTTTTTCATTTTGACAGTGTCCGAACGAAAGTTTCCTTGGACATCTAAATTCTCCATGCTCTACATTGACAACCCAGTAAGTTAAATACATAAAGTTTAGACTACAGAACCAAAAGTATGCATGTTAAAAATGTTTTGCTATTCCATTAAAGCATTTTGGGGCTTCTTTATAATGTAGTTTATCATAGGTCAAACTAATGTGGGTTTTATCAGCTGTTAGTCATGACTAAATGAAATCTTTGTATTCAGAGATGAAGCATTGCTAATGCCAGTTGTTGTGGGGCAACAACAACTGTGCCTCACTTTACTTCTTACATTTTTCCTGTAACTTGTGACCAGGTTTTATGCAATATTGGGGCCAGATACCAGGTAGAGTTGTTATATGGATGTCCTAAGAAATGACATCTCAGGAATGAGTAATTTGCACGTAACATTTAAAAGGAATAGCCACATTAAACTTATCTTTCATACGGTGAGTCTTCCCATCCCTATCACACAATACAAAGCAGGTCTGTTCAGAAGTAAGCTTCACTATATTCAATGGGTATTAGTCAGAGGTAGACATGGGTATGAATTGAAACACAAATCAAATTTCATGACAAATGGGGCTGATTCGTGTATTGTGAAAACGTGTTTCATGGGGGCCACGTTTTTTACAAAATCCACGACTTTGGGGGCTGATTTGTTTGATTCGTGAATACTTCGTGATTCCAGACAGGCTGGCACCAATCTATTGATTCCCTAGGCAACATAGGCCCGGAATGTCTACAGACCTTTTGTCGCCATAGAAACCCCAATCTTAGCCCACATAACCTTGATAGGCAGCTTTCCCTGCCAACCTGAGAGCTCCCATTCTGTTCTATGAGAGCAACAAGCAGGGGAGAGATGGTCCTTTTGTAGCCATGGGAACACCAATCTCATCCCTCTAAACCCTGTTAGGCAGGTCTGTCTGCCAACCAGAGAGCTCCTGTTCTGCTCTATGTGAGCGTTTTTTTATATAAGGCACAGTTCTGTGCCTCCTGCTTTCAGTTCCAGTAGACAGAGGGAGAAGGAGGAGATGTTGCTGGGATTTAGAATGAGAGAGAGTGGATTTGGGATCTTTTGGCTGGATTTGCTGCTGCTTCAAAAGTGACTGAAAAGCCTCTTTCTTATTTTCTGCTTTTGTGCTTGCTGGGAAGGTTGTTGGGTGAGTGTACCTTTTTTACTCCACCCTACCCCAGTCTCAGGGCATTGCCTGGCTCTGGGGCCTAGCTTGACAGAGGCCACTCTACCCCCCCCCCCGAGCCCATGGCACCTGGGGGGACAGAAGGGAGGCAGTCTCCCAGTCAACGTATTACAATCTTCACCAGACTTGGAGGGTGGCTGGAGAAGAGCCTGCTGAAGTCTCCCTGCGAGTTTGGCGTCTCTGGGTATGAAGAGGGCCATTGTAGGGCCCTGGGATCTGATGAATCACAAACCTAACAAATTGTTTCACGAAACAGGACAATTTCATGAAAGTTCATGGTTCGTGGAACACGATGAACCACGAAACTCAGGGTTCGGTTTTTTCCCCATTTCGTGTCCATATCTAGTCCCAGGAAAATGTTCTCAAGATTAAAGCCTAAATTTCCCTCTTCCTTCTAATCCTGGAACAACTTTAGTTCACTTTTAAAGGGTGTGTTTTGAGATCTTAATAGACAAACTTTCTAATGGCCATTAGAGGATTATTTTAAACAGAGTAGGTTTGAGGTACTTCTCCCTATTTCCTTATTTAATAGGATATATTTAAGGCAGTGTTTGTCATGTTGGTTGAAACAATGCCTCTGAAATATATGATGATGCTCAGGACATTTTGCTAGAATAATCCTAACTGGTGGACTTCTTCCTTTTTTCTTTTTTTTTTGAATTTTATTTAAAAGACAAAAAAAGAAAAGTAGTGTATAATGAAATAAAAGATTATACAGGTACTATATTAGAAATTAAGCTGAGTCTTATACAATCGTATATAAACAATACATGTAGAATAATTTTGGGAGTTAAACAAGCAGTATGTTTAAAGTTACATTAACCTAATAAACTGGTGGACTTCTAACTGGTGGACTTCTATCAAAGAAATATTTCCTTAAGCAGTAAGTGAGAGGGTGGAGATCCAGGACTTTGAATGTGCTAAGTGCAAAACCAGCATTTAACTCAATTCAGGTGAAACCATATACCTCACAAAATATCCTTTTACTTGATGTGGAAAACAGCAGTACAGAGCTGAAAGCTAATTATTACTCACACATCTTATATTCTCTTTTATTCTCAGGTTGGAACTGGCTTCAGTTTTACAGACGATACAGGATATGCAGTGAACCAAGATGATGTAGGAAGAGATTTGTATAGGTAAGTGAATTGATGCCAGCTGGATTTCTGATAGGCTTGAAGAGATATCTGAAAAATTAGCAATGCTTGCTGACCCCCTTCTGCATATTAAAGTGTTTGTAGTTAATTACCTTTTGCCCTTCTGAATCTTTGTCATGATTTTGCCCTTCTGAATCTGGAGTCATGATTAGAGATGGGCACAAACTGGAAAAAAAATGAACCATGTGGTTTGTGGTTCGTCGTATTTCATGAACCATGAACTTTCATGAACCTGCCCCAGTTCGCAAACTGGTTCGTTTGGTTCCATCACATCCAGGTCAGCAAATTGTCACTTCTGGGCCAGCAGAAGGCCACTTCTGGGCCAGCAGAAGGTCTGCAGGAAGTCCATTCCCTGTTGCCTAGGAAACTGATTCATTGGCACCAGGCTGTCTGCAGTGACAAACCAAAAAACAAACCAAACAAACCAGCCTAAAAGTTCGTGGCGGTTTGTCAGAAATGGGCTCTGACGAACCGCTGGTTCGCGAACCACGAACTGGTCTGGTTTGTCATGAATTTTGGTTTGTATTTCAGTTCCTGCCCATCTCTAGTCATGATTTTGCATGTCAGAATTGTATAGAAAGGTGTTTCTTCATATACAGGCAATAGGCCAGTCTCATAGTTATAGTGTTTCAATATCTATGGAGAATTAAGTATGTGTGGCAAAACTGTGCTTGCATTAGATCTGTGAGATTTTATCACACTTCCTTTTTGTAGGGATTGTATCAGGGTGGAGGGAGCAAAGTAAGAGGTGAAGTGATACAGGGAGGAGACGTACAGCGAGGGAGCAACCACCAGGAAGTGTTTTCTCACAACAGCAAAGGAAAAAGCGTGAGAGCACTGGTAGAGGCCCAAACCTATGTTTAATTGTTTACTTTATTTATACAAATCTTGACTAGCAAACATATTTCTTTTGGCATAGGGTTTGGCAGGGGACTAGTAAGGACTGCACAACCCTAATAGGTGTTGTTACTGGCTGAGAATGCCAGGTTAACACCAGCATTCCAGGCAATTATTTTGTTGAACACTGATGGTGGTGTTATTGCACATTTGTTGAACAAGATTTCCTCAAGAAAGCACTTATTTTCTAGAAACATTGGATTTCCCCCCAACACTCAAACAGTAATATGCTTTCACTGTGAAAGTGAAATTCGGCCTGCGTCAGTTATGGTAGCAAATATAATGTGAAATCTGATTGTGTGAAGACAATTGTGTGAAGACAATTCTCTCTCTCTCTCTTGCACTCTCTCACACACGTACACCTTTCTACCTGTGCCATTTTAGGGACTTTTAAATAGCTTATTTAAAACTGGGCACTTCCCTCTCTTTGGTAATTTATTGCTAGCACATGACTCTTCTCCTACTTGACTTAGAGGGAGTAACTGTTTCAAAGCATCCATTGTTTATGGCCACAGTCTTCCCCTTCCTTTTTTCTTTTTTGCTTCAGGCTTTTGAAGCTGATCCTGGAGAAAAGCTAATCAAAGGCATTGCAGAAAACTGATTTCAGCTGTCCCTTTATAGGTTTCATATTTTATACATCCCGCCAGAGATTGTGAGGCAAGGGGAGGAAGGTTAGTTTGCTCAGTATAAGTATGAGGCTACAGTGAAGGGCAGAAATGAAGAATATGCTTACAAAGGAGGAAAATAGGAATGTTAGCCTTTTCATATAGTAAGGAAACAAATTACTCCTTCAGACAACTGTTCGTGTAATGGTTCAAGTGTCATGCTGGAGTCTGGGAGGTCTGGTTCCTATATGCCTTCAGCATGAATGTAAACCAGTCACAGGTTGGAACAGGCCTACCGTACATGCTCATTGCAAGGATAGAAAAGGGGAGAAGCATGTACACTGCCCTGAACTTCTTTTAGAAAAATAAGTAAAAATATAATACGTTGTAGCAGTAGCTGAGAAGGCACATTTTAGTAAGTTGCCCACACAGGTGGTAATATTCGGCCATATGTCACAGTGGCCTAGTATGGAAGTAATATTCCGGTTCTCTGGTGGTCCAGAGGGAGTGGGACAGTTCATGCAATGGGAAGTAGCTTCTCCTCTCCAGTGCAGGGTCAGTTGACTTAATTGATCTCGGATGGGGAGGGGCTCTCCCACAGCTCGCCAGTTTTTTCTGGCTTTGCCTTGGTGTAGGACGTCAACGATGCTCCGTAGAGCACAGGATCCCAATAAAAAAAAAGAGTAAGATCCTTATCAGAGGAGAGTGGTGAGCAAAGAGAGCTTGCTGGGGACGGAAGGGTTTTCCTTCCACCACCACCCCGATCGCGGAAGACACGACTGCGAGTGGTGGAGCTGACGGCACTAGGCGCGCCTAGCTTCCACGGCTCCCACCCAGGCTCCCACACTGAGCTCCAGCCCTCGGGCAAGGAGATCTCTCTCTCTCTCCTCCCCCACCTTCACCTTCCTTTGCCTCGGAGAGTGGTAGAACCTAAAGAGCCAGCAGACTAACGTCGGGGCTGAGACGGCCTGCTACAGCTTGGCGCGGCTTTTCTTTCCTGCTCTGGTGGAGGCTTCTCTTACAATGCTAGAGGAGCGGCTCCCGGCTAAATGGATGGTAAGAAGCCTTTTCAGCTGTTTTCTGGTCACCCCCCTTTTATTCTTTATTTCTCCTGGCTGGTCTTAGACTCCACTTTTCCCACCCTTTCTACTGAACATTGCTATTTGGGTAGGAAAGAGCAGCTCTGGGCAATAATGGCAGCCAAGGCAGGCTTATCTAAAGCTGCTGGCATAGAGGGCACTCAGTGTGATTTGGATTTGCCTAACTCCCCTGCCTCCCTGTCTCCGCATCAGTCCCCATGGGATGAAAAGGAAGGCAATGCTGAGCTAGATTTCACAGGTCCTGATGCCAAAGCTAACTTTCTAATATGGCTCAGAACAGAGATGAGGAAAGAATTTAAGGAGGTATTAAAAGAACATGGCCATATCAGTCAGGCCCCTGTTTCCTCCGAAAGGCAAGGAAAGCAGTCCAAAAGGGGGTGAACCTCCATGAGATTAAAAAAAAAAAGGAGTGCCGCCTCCTCACCACCAAAATCTAAGAGAAGGAGGGAGGAAGAGTCTATCGTTGATAGGGATCTTAGCCCCTACAGAAATGATTAGTCAGACTCAGAAATGTCAGACTCATCCTCAACTAATGAGGAAGGAGAACTATCTGAGGAGGAAGAGGATACCCTGGCCCTTTCGCGGGCAAGGTTATTTCCTCAAGAGGTATATACTAGACTGTTGCCTAAGGTCTTAAGGGTGCTGGAAATTCCATCTATACCCTCTGACAAGAAGGAAACGAACCCTGCCTTCCCACAAGGGTCAGAGAGGGTTCTACCCAAGAAGGGCAGTCTACAAACTGGTGTGACCCTACCTGCAGTTTTCTATGACATTATGAAAGCAGAATGGGAAGCACCAGCAAAATCTAAGACTACTCCCCCTATTGTGAACAAGCTTTACTCACTGATACCAGAAGTGGCTAAGAAAATAAAATTACCCATTGTGGACAGCCTGGTATCTAGCCTTGCAATTATTTCAGTCTTACCCATGGAGGCAGGTGGTCTCCCTAAGGACCCTTGCAATAGAAGGATTGAACAGGCACTACATAGAAACTTCGAGGCCTCAGCAACATCACTTAGAGATTCAGCATCTGGCTCCTTATTTGCAAGGGCAGCTTTCTCCTGGGCTTCAGACTTAGCTACAGCGGAAAGCAGTGTTCCAAAGGAAATCAAAGATGAGGTCAAGAAGATAGCCCTGGTGACAGCCTTTGCAGCAGATGCCTCCTTGGATGCTCTTCAGTTCTCCTTCAGAGCAATGGACTTCAATGTTGCGGCTAGAAGGAATACTTGGCTGAGAAAATGGGAGGTGGATCCTTTGGCGCAAGCCAAGGTTGCAGCAATTTCTTTCAAAGTAACTAACTTTTTCGGTGAGGCATTGGAAATATTCCTAGTTGAAGATGAGAAGAAGAAGAAGGTTCTACCGCCGAAAAAGAAGGAACTGCAACCAAAAAAGGAGGTTCCAGTCCTTTCGAGACCCCAAGAGGACACCATGGTTCGGGAGCTCTGGACTTCTTAAGGGACAATGCAACCCAGAAGCAGATCTGATAGCAGATCCTCAGCTTTCTCTAAATTCAATCAATACAACAAGGGACAGAAGAAGGAGCCATCCGCATGACTACGACATTCCAAAAGAGACATCAGATATAGGGGGCAGGTTACAGATATTGCAAGCATATGGCATCAAACAGTCTCAGACAGATAGGTTCTGGACACTGTAACAAGTGGATACTCTTTGGAATTCAAATCAACTCCACTGAGACATATTCTCCTAATGTCAAGGAACCCATCAAGTCAAAAACATCAACTTCTACTAAAAGCAATCCAACACTTACTCGACATAGGTGCGATAGAACCTGTCCCACCAGATCACAGGAACCAAGGGGTCTACTCAGTGTTCTTCATAGTACTGAAGAAAAACAGAGATGCCAGGGGCATTCTAGATCTTCGGTGGCTGAACAGACACATCAGGATGCTCAGATTTTGGATGGAGAGTCTGTGGTCCATTGTGTCCTCCATTCGAAAAGGAGATTTCCTAGCCTCCATCGATCTGTCGGAGGCGTACTTGCACATCCCTATAAAGGAGAC
Source organism: Eublepharis macularius (assembly GCF_028583425.1). NCBI lineage: Eukaryota > Metazoa > Chordata > Lepidosauria > Squamata > Eublepharidae > Eublepharis > Eublepharis macularius. The sequence goes on from NC_072800.1 coordinate 47,123,927, forward strand.
ACATCAAAGGTTCCTCCACTTCGCTTACAATGGAGAACACTTCCAGTACTGAGCACTGCCCTTCGGTCTCAAATCGTCCCCCAGAGTTTTCACCAAAGTACTAGTAACACTGATGGCACTCCTCAGGCTTCAGGGGGTCTCATTATTTCCATACCTTGATAACATTCTAATAAAGGCATCCTCCTTGCAACTGGGCTTGGAGGCAGTAAAAAGAACATCAGAATGTCTGAAGGGACACGGTTTCATAATCAACACAAAGAAGAGCAGTCTGGTACCCGTTCAGAGGATCATACACCTGGGAGTAATGATAGATACGATGAAAGACAGGATATTCTTATCTTCAGAAGGACAAAGGAAGATTCGATCCATGATATTACAAATCCGAAGGGACCAACAGCAGGATGTGATGTTCCTGGCTCAACGCGCAGGAATGATGGTGTTGTGTCAGGACATAGTACAATGGGTGAGATTTCACATACGGCCACTCCAGTGGTTCCTTCTTTGTTACTAGAGAGCCATCGCACACAAAAGACACGTTCTGACAAAGATACCAGGAAGTCTTCTTCAAGAGATCAAGTGGTGGATGGACCCTTGCAGGTTCCAGTTAGGTGTCCCCCTTCAGGAACCGAGGAGAGTGGTGATAACTATATTCGCCAGTCGGAGGGGCTGGGGAGCCCACTCTCTGAGCCAGATGGCCCAAGGTACTTGGTCGGAGGAAGAGAGATCCAAGAGCATGAACCTGCTGGAGCTGAGGGCCATCAGAAAGGGATGAATGCCGTTCAAGAATCAACGTTCGAATACTCATGTGTTAGTACAGACAGACAACATGACGGCAAAAGCATATCTGAACTGACAAGGGTGGGGATCAAGTTCAAGACATTGCACAAGGAGGCCAGTGCATAATGGAATGGGCAGAAGCCAATATCCAGTTTCTAAGAGCAGTGCATGTGGCAGGGCAGAACAATGTTCTGGCGGACCGACTGAGCAGAAGAAAAATAGATCAGTTGGAATGGATGCTGAACAGGGACATATTCTTAAGGATATGCAACAGGTTTGGCACGTCACTCATCGACCTCTTTGCAACAGGGCAAAATTGCCAGGTTCAAAGTTTTGTGTCCAGAAGAAGGGACCTTCAGGCAATAAACACAGACACCCCTAAATTGCGATTGGCCACGGCAGCTACTGTATTCCTTTCCACCGATACAACTAATTCACAGAGTAATGCAGAAGATAATAGAACAACAGGCAGAAGTAATACTCATTGCACCACATTGGCCAAGATGGGCATGGTTCCAGGACCTGATGAGGCTGTCAACCATGGAACCGTGGCCTCTGCCCATCACGGAGAATCTGCTGACACAAGGGACCCTACGTCATCCTCAATCAGGGGTACCAAACTTCACTGTTTGGAAATTGAACATGACCAATTTAGGAAGTTAGGTTATACAGAGGACGTGATATCCACTTTGCTAGCCTCGAGAAAGAAGTCGACAAGCAGAAGTTATAACAACACCTGGAAGGTTTTCCAGGACTGGTGTTTGAACAGACAGAAGGACCCAATGTCAGTTGCAGTTAGTGAGGTCCTACTGTTCTTACAGGAACGCTTAAACAAGGGTTTGAGCACTAGCACCTTAAAATGACAAACGACAGCCATTTCAGCTATTAGAGGGTGTAGGAAAGGTAAATTTCTCACTCAACACCCACACATTAAAAGATTCCTTAGAAGTACAACACTGATCAGATATACAGATTCACAACATGGAATCTTAACGTAGTGTTAAAGGCTTTAACTAAAGAGCCTTTTGAACCTATGGCGACATGCCCCTTAAAGGAGCTAACCTTTAAAACTCTTTTTCTGGTGGGGATAACATCAGCAAGAACAGTATCTGAGCTAAATGTACTTTCAGTAGATAGGGAACTCTGCATTTTTCACAACGACAGAGTTGTGTTAAGGCCAGACCCAACCTTTATTCCTAAGGTTAATTCCACTTTTCATAGAGGTGCAGAAATAAATTTACCTTCCTTTTGCACACATCCCAAACACAAAAAAGAAAAGGAATGGCACTGCCTAGATGTGTGCAGAGCCCTAAGTTTCTGTATAGATAGGACAAAGCAAATCCGCAAGTCAGAGTCCATGTTTGTTTCATTCAGAAAATCATCCCTGGGCAATAGTGTCTATGTCCATATTCATAGATCCAGAGGAGTTAGCTGTGTTAGTCTGTAGTAGCAAAATCGAAGAGTCCAGTAGCACCTTTAAGCCTAACCAACTTTACTGTAGCATAAGCTTTCGAGAATCACAGTTCTCTTCGTCAGATGTGCATCTGACAAAGAGAACTGTGATTCTCGAAAGCTTATGCTGCAGTAAAGTTGGTTAGTCTTAAAGGTGCTACTGGACTCTTTTTGATTATACTTCCATATTAAGCAGGTGAATCAGGGGATGTATCATTGTGGCTTATAAATCCAGGGGATTGGAGCCTCCAGGAGGGATAACGGCTGACTCTCTTAGAGGGGCGGCTACTTCAGCTGTGTACAGATCCTTTCCCTTCCTGGAGGTGATCTGTAAAGCAGCCACTTGGAGATCAGTACATTCGTTTACTAGACATTACAAAATAGACAAGATAGCCTCAGCTGAGACTTTCTTTGGGCAGAGAGTACTGCAACACACCCTCTGAAGCTGACAATTGAGTAACCCTCCCTGGGGCACACTGCTTTTTTATGTTCCATTGTATGGACTGTCTCACTCCCTCTGGACCACCAGAGAATGGAAGATTTGAATTAACTTACCATGAAGTTTCCTTTCTCGGTAGTCCAGGAGTGGAACAGTCCTACCCACCCTGCAGAGGGAGAGGGTATGCTGACGTAATGAAGTTACATTATAAAGCAGGATCAGAGGTGTATAGTTTGTTACAAAACAATTAATTATGGCTTTAAGTTGTGTTATAGATAGGAAGTTGAGTTTTGACATAAAGGTGGAGGGGAACTTTCTATACCAAGCAAGATGGCTCATGAGAACACAAGGCCTGCAAAAGAACTGGTGAGCTGTGGGAGAGCCCCTCCCCATCTGGGATCAATCAAGTCGACTGACCCTGCACTGGAGAGGAGGAGCTACTTCCCATTGTATGGACTGTCCCACTCCCAGACTACTGAGAAAGGAAGCATCACGGTATGTGAATTCAAATCTTCCATTCTCCTAAGAAAAATTAGGCAATGGGGAGAATTCTATTACATGATTTCCTTCCTGCCTTCTCTTTCAGCCATTGCACAGTTTTAATTTCGTTGATGTCAATGCTAATCATGGTTGGTGTTCCCCAGGATTTTCAAGCCCTGGTATAGAAGTGAACTATGGTTTATGTGCCTTTCTACTCAGGACCCCCCTCCCTGGAATATGTACAGATTGTAGTTGAAGATTTCGCAGTTTAAACCTAATCACATCCAAAAGTGTTAATAAAATATGTTGCAAGAGTAGAAATAATAGTTTCTTTTTCTGAATTATTATTATCCTAGACTATTGTGAAATACAATGCATAGCAAGGGTAAAGTTAAGTTGATGTCACTTTGGTTTTAAATAACTAAGCTTTTGAGGAAGAAAAACCTACCTTGTTCTTTATCTTTATTTCAGTGCTCTTGTTCAGTTTTTTCAGCTTTTTCCAGATTATCAGAAAAATGACTTCTATGCAACAGGAGAAGTAAGTTCAGATTTTTTTTTTACAATAACTGAGCATGAAATTCCCTAGTAAGAGAATCTCCCTCCATCAGATGCTTCCTCACTGCTGGCATATGCCTCAGTCCTCAGAGAAGGGAAGGACCCCCCTTTACTGGTGATCATTAATCTTATTCAGGGTCTTCACTTTTCTGCTGATGGCTTGGATTGAATGTTGTATGCCATTTCCTGGATACAAACAACATGTTTAGCTGACTAGGCAATTTGAAAGATTTGTTTAAACAGACTTCTGCCTTCTGAATTGTTCCATTGTATACATGAAAATTAAGAGATTTTATATGATCACCCAAGCAGAATTGGGGAACTAATAAACAGAACAAGAATGGGTGGATAATATCTCTTCCTTCTGCCAAGAATGTGACTTGTAAGAAAGAGATATATTGAGATGATGTGTAGAGCAAAAGTTCACAAAGTAGCTTTATTCCTTAAAAATATTTGGCCTTGGATGATCCTAAGCAGGGTTACCTGTTTCTCACTTGCCCTGACAGCCCTTTGCTGGGTTCACCATAAGTTGATTGTGATTTGACAGCATATACACACAAGCAGAGTTACACCATTCTAAACCCATTCATTCCACAAGGATGGCACTTGTTAGGTAGCAAATTGCATACATGTTTACTTTTGACTGTCAAGCCATTTCTCTGCTGATCACCTGGAAGTTTAGCTAATCATAAGAGGAGTGACATTTTAGTCAAGTAGGGCATAGCAATGAACCCACTAAAGTTGGTCTGGGGAGATGCTTTTTGCTTCCTTGCAGTTGTAGTATCTTCATGCTTCCATGTCTTTTTCCTTAAAAGGTTAATATGCTAAAATTTTTGCCATTGCATCCTTTCACCTATTCATCATTGATATTAAGCTAACTTTTAAATAACTTCTTTTAGCATAAACTAATCCTGTAACCTTCTGATTCCAGAACTCCCCAAGCCTATTATATGTCCCCTTTATAGCATTTTGTATCAGTTAATTATGGTATTGATCTGTGCACAGCTGAAACTGCACAATTTTAACATTATTTAAGAAAAAAAATTAATGGCAAGAGAACACTTGAGAAGTGGGAAGGAAGAGAAGCTAAACACAGTAAGAGTTCTTGTTTGAAAGAAACAAACCCATTACAGATATTCTTTCAACTCACTTTACAGTTATTTACTTGGTATTCTTTTAAATCCTGCCAGGTATTATTCAGGGTTCCCCCCTCCTTTTTTTTTTTGGAAGCACAAGAGTCTTGGGTGAATATTATGAACATTGGTGCAAATACCTGTTTTTAAAATTAGTTAACACAAATTAAATCTGTAAAACAGCCAGCAGGGGGAGCACAAAAGAGCATCTGGCATTTTAGCACAAAAACACTGCGCATAGAAAGCCCCCTCAGTTAAAAGCAAAATGTTGTTCTTGCAGAGTATCTGTGGTTCATTTATCATTTTTCACTGTCAGTCCAAAGGGCATTTCATGGTGAATGTCTTCGGCCTCAGCATTTAGTCTGGCAGTGTTGATCTTAAAATGAAGAGTTTAGATTACGAGCCTTTCTGAACAACAGCTTTGTTTATCACTCTTCGCAGTGATGCTTGTTTTACTGACATTAATTTTTTTAAGTACTGGAAACAGAGAAACATTTTTGTCTTTCTGCCTGGTAAAATGTAAATAAAAACAAACGATTGTTAACCATCTCTAGCAACTTCAGCCAAGCAGTTCATTCATTGGTTACCTAACTGGCAACACATGTGACATTCAAGTCAAGAGGCACTGCTTTCATTAGAAGTTTGTTCTCTGATTCTGTTTTGTCTCTGAAGATGTAGATTGCATCTTGCTTAGTCCAACAAGAAAGTGATTTTTTAAGTGTTCATTTTTGCTAATAGATATTCTTGGAATGGATAGAAATCTGCAGTGAGAGCTTCACAGTTGCATCTTATTTTATTATGTATAGGAGTCATGCCACTTTCATATGATAAGGGTGAAGAAAGTTTTAAAAAACAATTTGTTTGGATGCAAACTTGTCCTTGTGCATGCTTGGGAGGAGGTTCTCTGCCTATTCCTGATGCATCCTCTACAACCCCACAGTATATAATTCCAGAGGCCCCTGGATCCTCAGGAGGGGCTTTTCAGGGGGCAGAAGGGGCTACAATAGGAAAGGGCCAATGGGAAATCTGTTCTGGTCATAGTTTGTTGGGACTATTACATTGCTTAGTAAACTGTCAGTGCAAGGGCTTGTTCTTGTTTTCACTAATCACTTTTTCACTTTTAGATCAGGTTATTTTAATGATGTTATTTATCATTAATGTTTTATGTCCTTTGTGATTGACTGTTGTCACTATATTGTTGCATGTGGCTTGGTTCACTCAAGTTATCTGGAGGATATTGCTCTGTAGGCATCTTCTACAAGGGATCTGATTTCTTCTTGTGAATCATTGCTGATTGGATCTGGAAGGCTAACTCTGTGGAAGCACTAATAGTGCAATCTTATGCCAAGAATTCTTCTTAGGATTGCACTTTGAATCCTCTTCTCAATTTTGTGTTACTCTTTTGTCCTTCCTTTCAATCGTCTATCTGATAGCCACTTTCACTGGGTTTTATTCTTTTTCTTTCTTTTTTTGGTGCAAAAACTTGAGCTATTCCTGCATCATCCCTCATCATATTCTTCCCAAATTATTTTTCAGAAGATTTGTAATCACAATTTATTACTGGCTAAATCTTTCAACTACTCATTCTCTATTAATCAGTTGTCCATTAATCAACCTAATTCTCAACATGGCCAATCTGGGAATACTGAAATCCAGAAACTGGAGCCATGAACAGACAAGTCGGATCTTTCTGTAATGTTGAAAAGCTGCAGGTTCACAGAAATATCTGTAATCTTAAAAAAAAAAAAAGTTAGAGGCTTATCCCCACCCACAAATAATAGAAGCAGCATCTGTCGTTTTAAATAAATCAATGTCCTTCTAATGGCTGCTGCTAGGCAGCCAGAACAGCATTGACAGCTTTGAAGCCTTGGTTCATCTGTAAAAGGCAGGGAGAAGGAGGACCGGGGCTGTTCCCAGGCTGTTTGGACTTTTGAGGGAGGACTCAAAAGGCCTGGCAGCAACCACCATGCAATTTGATACCATGTGACTTGCATGTCTCATCCAGGGTTCACTGCTTGCAACTGTTGGCAGATTATGAATGACATACATACATAAGTTAGAGTTTCAGACTAGGATCTGGGAGACGCAGGTTTGAATCCCTGCTCTGCCATGGAAGCTTGCTGGGTGAAATGCTCTCAGCCTAACCTACTTCACAGTGTTGTAGTAAGAGTAACATGGAGGAGAGAAGAATGATATAAGCTGCCTTGAGTCCACATTGTGGAGAAAGGTGGGTATAAATGAACTAAGCAAATAATAAATATAGCTGAAGATAGGGGACAGATAAAAGTAGGTAGGTTGGTAGGGAGGGAGGGAGGGAGAGAAGGAAGCTGGAAAAGGGCAGAGGCTATGGGTGCATTTACAGAAGAGAAAGAGGAAATAGTGAGTGAGGGAGCGATTGAGAATGCCCATCCCCACAAGTTGTTGTGGGTCCCCTCTTCGTAATGTCTATAATTAGCAAAGTATGTGTTTCTTTGTAGAGGGTTCATCCATTTTTTGTTTCCTTTAAACTTTTCTTTCTTTCCATTCTGTACTCCATCTCAAGAAGAGTGAGCCAAGAATGCCTGAAGGCCCCTTAGGTGCTCATGACTGGGCCCCTAGGAAAAACTGAAAGAGCCAACCTAAGCAGAGTTACACCCTTCTAAGTCCATTGAAGTCAATGGGATTAGAAAGGTTTAACTGTGTTCAAGATGGCACTGATTATTTTTTCCCCCCAAAGATGAATGCAGTTTGAAAGAGTGTCACTGCTCCTGGTGTTTATACCCAACCCGCAAGTATCTGGAAAACAAGTTTGGCAGGGTTTTTTATTTTTTAAAAAAGCCTCCTAAATCTATTTGACCAGAAGCATTATGAAGGTAAAAGTAATATAATGGGAATCAAATCCTTTCTCTGTGCATTTTTAATTTTCTTAAAACTCTTATCACTCTCTAGCTAACTGCAAATTAGTTTTTAGGATAGCAATATTGCTCCAGTGCAATATCACAAATCAGAAAATTTATTAGCATAGCATAAATGCTATCCTGTGATAAACTTCACTAGATAGTACAACAAGTTAATTTAGGGATTTTAAAAGGCTTTAAAATCCAGGTTACTGTATTGATTTGAAAGCTAGCCATATATTTTGTATAATATTTCAATTGTAATGATAGATACAGATTGTTAGTTCTTCATATTTCCTTTTGTTGACTGTTCTGACTCTTCATTATCCTTTTAGTCTTATGCTGGAAAATACGTGCCCGCCATTGGCTACTATATTCATACCCATAATACTGCTGCAAAGATAAAGATCAACTTCAAGGGTGTCGCCATTGGAGATGGTCTCTGTGACCCGGAAGTGGTACGTTGTCCACATATTGTATATTTTTAATGCTTTTTAGACCTAAGTGGTGTATGATTCTCAGATTACAGGCCTAAAGAAAGAACCCCATCCCAAGTGACTTCCTAATGGTTCTAACAAATGCCTTTAATTTTTGCCACATGTTTCTGAACATCAGCTTAAGAAATTAACTGTGCAGAGCTAGCCTACTTAAACACCACTCAAGTTTTAAGTCAGCAAACTGCTACAAATGTGAAATTGATTTTATTTTTTAAAAATTAGAATGGCATTTTAGAGAACACTCTTCACTAATACTGTGCATTATACACATTTCCTTTGTACAGATGTTGGGTGGCTATCCGCAGTTCTTGTATCAAATTGGTTTGGTGGATGAGAAGCAGAGGGAGTATGTCCAGCGGCAGACTGATCTGGGAGCAATCTATATTCAGCAGAAGAAATGGAAAGAAGCCTTTGAAGTATGTATTAGAGACCCACATGCTGGCCTTCAGCAATTAAAACCATCTGAAACGAGTGAAGGGGTCAAGAAGAAGCAGAATGGAGGTCAGAAGTTTGGTGCTGGAAAAGTTGTCCATTATATTGCAACCAAAAAGGAGGGTTGAAAAAAAGAGGATAATGGGGGAGAAAAATCGCTGTCCAGTGTTTCTTCAGAATTTACCTTGGCCTCTTTTCAAAATGGAGTGCTGTAGAGTATGTTTACACAGGCATCTCTCTCATGAATTGCTTTAGTTTCTCTAAGCCTGTGCTTGTATGCCCTTAAGGATTAGTTTATCCCCAGGAAATCAGAGGAAATGCAGTCCTGGAACATGTTGCTTATGCTCAAACACGTGCACAAACCCCTTTAGATCCATGGATAATCGTTCCAATTTTTTAGTCAAAAGAGGGGTGGTGGTGGTGGTGAAGGAAACCCCCTTATCACTGACTGGCATTTTTAGTGAATCTTGCAACACTGTATTGTGCTTGCCATCAAATTATATCCACTGTAGAGTTTGGATGCATGCTGTGATGGTTAAAACTGTAGCTGGTGGGGTTTTCGGTCTGATTTTTAGAAATTAGCCTTTTAAAATGCATATGTATCATACATATTTGAGTCTGAAATCCTTCCCTTGGAACTAATTTCAGATCAGTCCCTAAAATCCACTCATTATATAAACATTACCTATGGAGAAGGATTGTCCTACGTGCTCTACCTTGGCGCTCTACCTTGGTGAGGAATGTGGCTTGTGAATGAGCCACAAGCCCTAAAGGTGAAGAGGACTTACCTCTCTTCTCCCTCCTGTCCGAGAGAGACTGGATGCAGCCCCCTCCCCCGATAAAAGTTCTCAGAGCATGAGGCAAATCTGTCCGTTTGGTCTGTTCTGCCTGATGTGTGGTCCATGAGGTAGATATCTAGTCATGGAAAATGGAATTGCACGTAGGCCCTTTTCGCACTTATGGTTTAAACCGCCATTTATGAGCATTCGCCCCAATCGCAGTGGCTTCAGCAGTACACTCATTTGTTTCACACTGTCCACTGTAGTTTCGATTTGGTGGCAGTGCTTCATTTCAAACCTGCTTTGAAGCCTCGGTGCAGTTTTGGGCTTTTGGGGCTTTGCAATTCACATCACACTTTTAAAAAAACTTTAAGCATACATATTAACATTGCAATGTTGAAACCCACCCCCACCCACACTTTTGCTGACTGGGCTGCCCCCTGCCCACTGGAGAAGCAATTGGTGGCAGAGTTCTGGGGGGAAACATGTACCACTTTTTTTTTTAAAGCCAAGTCAGGAAAAGGTTAAAATACTGCTGCTTCTTTCCCTCTCTGCTGCTTTAATTTGCAAACAGCTGTGCAAAACACTTTTTCTTTTGTGGAGAAATTAGTAATTTTACAACACTTGAAAAAAAAAGTGTGTGCTCATACTAGAGCCAGTTTGGTGTAGTGGTTATGAGCGTGGGACTCTAATCTGGAGAACCGGGTTTGATTCCTCACTCCTCCACTTGAAGCCAGCTGGGTGACCTTGGGCTAGTCACGGCTCTCTGGAGCTCTCTCAGCCCCACCCACCTCACAGGGTGTTTTGTTGTGGGGATAATAATAACATACTGTAAACCACTCTGAGTGGGCATTAAGTTGTCCTGAAGGGCAGTATATAAATCGAATGTTGTTGTTGTTGTTGATATTATTATTACTGAGGGAGGAAGGGAAAAGCAGCCATTTAACCCTTTCCTGGCTTTTAAAGCTAGCAGGAAATTAGCAGCAAGCTTAGGAATCATTCCTGGCTTTGGAAAAAAAAATAAGAGTGCGAGCATACCCAAGAGGAAGGAAGCCAACGGAGAAGCAGCCTTATGACCCTTACCTTGCTTTACTGAAACAAATGACGGAAAAAGAGTTCAGAGAGGTGAGGAGCGTGGGAGAGGTTAATTCTGCGCAGACCAATCAGCTCCTGGGGGAGAGGGGGGAGAAGAGAAGCAGAAGGGGAGTATAAGTGTTCTCACTGACACTGATCGCGCCAGCTGTGACTTGGCAGCAGCTTCAAAATAAACTCATGTCTGCAGGGGGGAAAATCCAGGATGCTGGAGACAAACATCAGTTGCATCCCATGACTACATAGCAAGTGTGAAAGTCCCGCAAAATGGGAAGCAGAAAACGCTTTCAAGTTCCAGTGTAAAGAGGACCAGAGACTTCTGTCCCTTTTAGAAACCATTAGGGACAATAACATGGGTGGTATTAAGTGAAGGGATGCTCTATGGTTTGTACTTCATTATTGTATGTGGTTCTCTTTCCACAGGTGTTTGATGTTCTGTTGAATGGGGATGAAACTGGAAGCCCTTCGTATACTCAGAATGTTACAGGGTGTAGCAACTACTTCAACTTCTTGCAGTGCCAGGTAAAGGCTCCAGTTTGCTATGAACAATGGAACCTGGGGCTGATAACATCAAAGCCATGAGGCAAGCTGGTATCAAGCAACAGCTGATTTCAGTATGTTTGAGGGAAGGCTCCCCCCCTTAAAGCTAAGCAGACTGAGCTTTGCCAGACTGAGGGTTGCATGAGCAATTATACAACTGCTGCCAAGGAGAAATAAGGAGCATTGGACTTCTAGAATTGTACAACACCATCAGCTGCATTTTTTCTCCTACATCCCCACCCTTGCTATGGGCAGCACAAACCTATGCTGCTGCAGAAGGGCACTGTACCTTTGTTACTTGGAAAATGGGTCTATACATTTATAAACCCTGATAGCTAAGTGGGATCTCCATGCTTGAAAGCCTAGGGAGATCAGGTGCTTGGAGTCAAACAGCAAGTGGAGGGGTGCTTTTAAGCCCTTCCTAGAGCTTTGTGGAAGCACTTGGTTGGCCAATGTGAGAAACACGAGACTGGATTGGTTGCTTCACAGTTGTAGGTTCCTTTGAAAAATACTATACAATGAAGGAGTTTCTACAGAATGAGCTCATGTTGACTGCCTTGAATGTATGGATGCACACTCTCTAGGCAGTGAAAAATGAACATGGCTGCATTGTTTTACCAGCGTCAAACATCTTGCCTTTTCCCGCTGATCAATTGCCAAGTGTCAGCAGTTTTCAGAACCTGCTGTGCCCTCCCTTATGAATCTAATAAGCTCAAATGTATTCAGTTTCTTCAACGTTTCAGATTTTACCATGAAACTTCACAGGCCAGTTAACACAATCTCCACTTATTTTGTGCTTTCTATCCTCAGTGCTGGAAAAAACCCTGTGGATGGATAACTTGGGCATATAATTTTGAGCTGACTTCATGTGGCCTTTCCCCACTTTTTCTTCTTTGTTTTGGTTTTAATCAGGAGCCTGCTGACCAGGAATATTTTGGAGAGTTGCTATCCTTGCCAGAAGTAAGGAAATCTATCCACGTTGGGAACTTGACCTTCCACGATGGGTCTCTAGTGGAAAAGCATTTGCTTGAAGATGTGATGAAGACAATCAAGCCATGGTTAGCCATTCTAATGGATAATTACAGAGTAAGTAATCGGCAGCCAACCTCTACTTCTTGACAGCATATTTATTTAATTATTTATACCCTGCTTTTTTTCCCGAAGGGGCACCCAAAGCAGCTTACAAAATAATTCTCTCCTTCATTTTATCCCGTGAAGTAATGAGAGTGACTGGCCGGCCCCTGGTCACCCAGCAAGTTTCCATGGCAGAGTGAAGATTCAGATCTGGGTCTCCCAGAACTTACTCTGACAGTTTAACCACTACAACATGCTGGCTCTCAGGAGACCCTCTGAGTCAGACTGGTTTTACTTGATAGTTTCCAGGACCCAAAGAATAAAGGTACAGTTCTTGATGTTGTATCCTGCATTCCTAGGAAAAAAACTGGAATTCTTTTAAGCATCAGGTATTTACCATGCATGCTTTAGCAATGATGACCACAGGGAATTGGCCAATTAACTTTGGATTTAAAGTAATCTGATATTACATATGCTTTAATTGTGAATGTAGTTATTATCTATTTTTGGACATACATTTTCTTTGGATCAGACTCACTTTGAGGTCCTCATTTTTCAACTGGGTGGCTTATTCAAAAACACAATAATGCAAAAAACACATCATATGATGAACAGTTTTTCAGTCTTCTACCTGATGTAATAGGCTTTCACTAAGGGATGCTTTTTAACCAGTCTCTCATAGTAGCTATATTCTACTCAGGTACTTTTCTGCTCCACAACTTTTCTTCAGCCTGTTTGTACAGTACTAAGAATCCCTGCCTATAATGTTTCTGCAAATGGTGGCAGTTAACAGGATCTTACTTCTGTTGGCTCTGACTCTGGGAACAGAGAATTTGATTCATGCTTCTTAATCATGGCATTCCTTTAATTCCACATCCCACTGAAACTTATCTAAGATGCATCTTTGTAAACAAATTTAAATTGGTCTGAAAATGGTATGCATATATGAGTGTTCTTATAATAGTTATTACATTGGATGTTTCATATAACTTTTGAAAATGGTTTAATAGTTATGGATTTCTTTTTAAAATTATTTTTGTTAATTTTTTTCCAAGCATTCGTATGTACAGCAATCAATAGTTATGTATTTCTCAAAGAATCCTGGATATTTATCTTTGTGGGTATTGAAGTGTGTTTCCTAGAAGGATGCATTCTTTGAAAATTTGCAGTCAAATTTTGTGAAAAACTTTGCACCTTGCAAATTGTGTCCTCAGCCTTCTGTGGAATGCTTTACATTTTAATGATGTCAGTCGCTTTGTGAAATTTCCAGTGCACATTTTTTCTCTAATATGACTAACTCACATTTTGTCATTTCAGTTTTTAATTCTTTTGACCCTTGGAGCAACTGTAGTCTTTTGTGCCCCTTTTTTCCAATTGTTTTTAGGGGAAGGGAGGTACACACATGCCCTTGGATGATAGCACCATTCTAAAAATAAATTCCTTTGCTCTCCCGATTGGCTGTTATATTGCTGCTGGACAGTTTATTCGAAGACACTTTTGTACATTCTAAGTTGAGTGATGTAATGAACAATTTTAATTTAATTTATTGCAACTACACCCCACATTTCTTCCATCATAGGATTGGTGGCTGACATAGAATTCCAGGTCTCCCATCAAAGAATAAAGACAAGATCTAGAACAAAACAAAACTTTAGTGGCACCTTAAAGAGTAGAGAAGGGCACGAAACGGGAAAAAAATGAAACAAAGAGTTTCATTTTTTGTTGCATTCCACGAATCATGAAACACAAACTTTCACGAAATTGCCCCGTTCATACCCAGAGATGCCAAACTTGCAAGGAGACTTCAGCAGGCTCTCTTCCACCTACCTTCCCAGTTTGGCCAATATTGCAAAACGTTGACTGGAACCCACAAAGCTGGCCCCAGAGTGACCCTTTGACTGGGCTTGGGGGGAGGGCCCCAAAACCACCACACAGACACCTGCACAGGCGGGGGAGGTGCGCAAAATAAAACCAAAGGAAACAACAAGAGTGTGAGCCCTCAAAAGAGCAGAGAAAGAATTAAGAAGAAACAAAGACAAGCAAAGGAAAAATAAAGAAGGCCTCAGTCAAGCTAGGCCCCAGAGCCAGGCAAAGGCTTGAGACTAGGATGGGATGAGGTGGAGGAAAAAAGGCACCCTCACCCAAAGACCTTCCCAGCAAGGACAAGTGAGGAAAATAAGAAAGAGGCTTTTCAGTCTCTTTTAAAGCAGCAGCAAATCCAGCCAAAAGCTCCCAACTCCCCTCTTTCTCATTCCAAATCCCAGCAATGGATCCTCCACCTCTCTCTGTCTACTGGACCTAAAATCATGAGGCAGAGAGAGGTACCTTATATAACAAACGCTCACATAGAGCAGAACAGGAGGTCTGTGGTTGGCAGACAGAGCTGCCTAACAGGGTTTGGAGGGATGAGATTGGTGTTCCCATGGCTACAGAAGGCCCATCTTCTTAGTTGCCTAGGGGATTAACCCCCCTGTTCCTTCCTGTATAGAGCAGAATGGAAGCTCTCCAGTTGGCAAGGAGAGCTGCCTATCAAGGTTACGTGGACTAAGATTGGGGTTTCCAATAGCAACAAAATAGTCTGCAGACATTCCGGGCCTATGTTGCCTAGGGAATCAATGGATTGGTGGCAGCCTGTCTGGCATCATGAATCATTCACGAATCAAACGAATTGGGCCAAAAAGTTGTGAATTTCGTGAAAACCACAGCCCCACAAAACACGTTTTGCGAAACATGAATCGGCCTGATTCATCACGAAATTTGATTCATGTTTCGATTCGTGCCCATGTCTATTAAAGAGTAGCAAAATTTATTCCAGCATCAGCTTTCAGGAGTCACATCTTACTTCACCAGACTTACTTGGCTTCATCAAGTCATCAAGTGCCCCAAAACCTGCCAGGAATTCAGCAGTGTTCCAGGAAATCAATGGTACCATTTTGGACCGTGCACTTTGTAAGCATCAGAAGGAGGGAACCAGGCCAGGGTGAAATCCACTGCCTGCATATATTGCAGAAGTTGGACATCATCTCATCTCCTAAGATGAAGCAGTACAAACATGTCCCACAGTTTCTTGAAGTCAGGAATTAATACTGGAGGAAAGTTTGTTACAATGAAATGTTTGGTATTTTGTGTGAAATGGTGAACATCCTCTTGAGCTTTTGCTGGAATTAAGTATATATTACTTTTAAGGAGCATAAGAAAAATGTGGGGGGAGGGTTTGCAGTGGGGGAGGGGGTTGCTTCTCACTGAACCAAAACCAGATGGAGAATAATTCTCATAATTCATTGTTTAGGATTTGTGAAAGATGCAGCGTGACGTGAGGTAGCTAGTGATGGATGCAGGGGCCCAGTGACCTTTTAAAAGAGCGTGATCACTTCTAGATTAAGACCACCACATTTGGAGCTTAGAAATGCTCTCAGGAGTGGTTCAGAAATTTTTCCACAGACTCAGTTTGACACTCCATCAAGTTACTGTGTCTCTGTCAAACTGTAGGCTGTTTTTGTTTTTCTTTTTCATGTACAAGTTAATAAAGAATGAAAAAGTACCAAGCTGGATCCAGTAACATCCTTTCTTAACTATGAACACTTCTTCTAACAACGTTTTTCCTTCGACAGAAGTCTTCACTTTATGAATGCAGTTATGTGATTCAATTCAGTGTTATTTGGAAAATGCTATATTACTAGTACAAGTGGTCTGTTAAAATCTGTCATTAGTATCTGGTGTAATCTGATTATTTTTGTCAAATCCTGTTGGTATAGCTTATCCGCTGAAAATCCTGTGTCTTTTGGACGTGTTAGATTTATCGTTATTTAAAGAAGAGCTGAACAGATGTGATGATAGTGTTAGATCTCTTAAGGATCTTATAATTCAGTTTTGTAATCCCAGTATGTCATAATTTTACCAAAAGGTATGATCTAATGGGTTGTGTTTCCAAAGCTGGAAGAAGTGATAAGTGCAAAGGCGGCTTAAATGATAACAACAGTGGCTGAGTGTTGTGAAAAAAAATCAATTTTTTCTTGTTTAAAACTATGTTTCTAGTCATCTTATTTAGTTCATCCTCATAAAGGTTACAAAGTGCCATCCATCAAATTGAAAACCCTAGTGTCTGAAGGTTTATTACAACATTTAATTGGGTTGGCTTTTTAAAAACGTTACTGAGAATTGGCCATCTTGATGCAAGGTTATTAAAATTGGATAGGGGTTAAGCAGGACCCCTAAAGGGTTTCTAAAATTGAACAAAGGAAGCAAGTTTCTAATTTGTCTTAATTAAATGAAGGAAGCTCATTTATATTGACAATCAATTTTACTTCCTCTCATAAATTACCATATGCAATTTTAAAAGTTCTTAATTACCTTTATTACTTTGCTCCTGACTTTTACACCGACAAACAAAATGAAGTTACTTAAATTTTAACCATGACCCACACTTCATTCTGTTGCAGAGAATCAAGAAGTGGTCCTAAGGGATTGGTTGTTAAGTCTGGTAATAGTGATAAAACACAGTATGAATCAGAAGATCCATTATAAAATCTTAGATGATCAGAGGTCCAGAGTTACCATGTGAGTGTGGTTGAGGGGGTTGGAAACTTGAATCTAATTGGAGTCGGGGACTGACCATGAGTTACCAGGGTTGTGTGTGCCTTGGAGCCTCTTTGGAAAGCAAGAGGGGGTTGCAACATTGGCCACAGGTAGTTTGAACGCTGTGGTAAATACGAAGAATGTAGCCTCCTACGCTTACCTGGTTGAGCCTCTCTTGTACTTCAGGTTCTGGCTTTTACCATTCTCTTCCAGTCTTGATTCAGGTATGACTTCTTGTGATTGATTCCACATGGGTTTGGCAGGTGGACAATATTCAATTATATACCACTATCCTATTCTTGACCACAGTAATGGTGAATTCCCTTGCCCTTAAATTTTCCTCATTAAATTTCAGCCTTTGGTAAATGTTTTGACTAAACACTAAAACTTAAATAATGAATCTAAAGAATGGTATCTAAAGAAGTCACAGGACTACAAATAAAGACTGCAGGAAAGTAGTAGCAGAACTCATTGTACTCTTAATTAGTTTTATTTTCTTGGAAGATGTATGTACAACCTCTCCAGAGACCCGCTTTAGGTAGTTTCTAAGGCACTTGGCTTAGAATATTAACAGATTTATCAGAGCAGGACATCACCTTTGACCTAGACCATATCACTTAAGATATTCCCTTATTTAACAAGTTTTACATGACTTAGAAAATTTGTGCATATACTAACAATTCCTAAGAACAGTGTATAGAGTTCTACTTATGCTGCAAGATTTCAAAGATTCTTCTTCCTGCTACAGCCTTTAAAAAGCAATTTCTGGATGTTGGAGGAGGGACCCTCTGGAATGGTTTTCAGCATAGCATGGCAACTGCAGCTGGAAGGGGATTGGTAGAAATATAATACCCTCCTTGTGCTCCTCTGGATCACCTTGTCATTTGTACAAGATTTCTAGAGCCAAGCCATGTTGACCAGGAAAGAGGAACTTTGCATTCTTAATTAATATTTTGTTTTTGTTTTTTGGTGATTTATGTGTTCGTATTGTTTGGGACAGGTTTTGTTAGGTGTCTTGGGTATTTTTTAACAGGCAAGATATTAATATTTTAAATAGTTATAAACCAGTAAAATTGATCTTTCTCAAGCTCCCTCAAATTCCAGATGTCTATGAATGCCAGAAATCTATTCTATTTTTTGTTGTTCTTGCCTTCCTTTTTTCTCTATAGACACATTTTTTTCAGGCTCCAAAAGGTATAAAATAGTTTTGAAAACTTCTCCATTACATGAAAATTGGGACATAATACTAACTTGGCTATTTGTGTCCTGCTTTATATTTCTAAGTTTGGGCTCTATTTCCTCCAAGTTTGCTGTTGGGAGATTGTCTCAAGCTGTCCTTTTCCACTTTAATTTTTGGTAATTTTCTTCATAAAGTGCAGCTGTTACTGAAACGCTTAGTGATTTTATCAAGTTTTCTCATCATCTATGCTTTACAATGTCACTTGTGAGGAAATATTACACCAGTAGGTTCAGGCAATGAACAAACATGGCACATGTGCTGATTGGCCATTTTATAACATTAACAGTATTGTTCCTCATACAGCTCAGGCAAAGACCTCAGGAACCTAAACCCACACACATTTAATCTTTCAGGATTTCAAATGGGAGTTCTTTTACATCCACTGCCATTAGAGACCTTTCTTCCTTAAATATATCCTTGTTGCTCTTTCAGATAGATCCACTTCAGAAGTCAAGAAGCAATAATTACTGTTTTATCAATCTTGTCACACTTTATTTGGCATCACTTTTACATTGATAGATTCACAGATTTCTTACACACATCTTCAGCCATTTATTTTCTTAATATTGAATTGGTACATTTCTATATTTATCCACTGCATTAATTGGATGCAGAGTTTCAAAAGAAAGAGGAAGAATCATGATGGTGAATTAGCTGAATTTTTTAGCTCCTCCTAGCAAATGAAATTTCACAAGGTATCCATAGGAGTTGTGCCAGTCATACACAGACACACAAAGCTGTTTCAGTGGTGAATCCTTTTATAACTGTCTACCCGTGCATACACATGGAGTATTGTGCTGTCGCTATACAACATATGTCAGTATGAGGCTGTCTCTTGATATCAAGTTACCCAGTTTTTCTGAAGTGGTTTTCTCAAAAGTAGGAAATACTGGCTCATTTTGATTGGGAGTGGGAGTGGCTTTCATTGATGTTATTAGTTGTTTCCAATCATTTACTTATTCAGTAAATGCCACCTTGGGTTCCAAAAGTGAGAAAGACGTGTTAGTATTTTAAAATAAAAACATAGATAAAATATGTATTGTCGAAGGCTTTCACGGCCGGAGAACGATGGTTGTTGGGGGTTTTCCGTGGTCTTGGCATTGTAGTTCCTGACGTTTCGCCAGCAGCTGTGGCTGGCATCTTCAGAGGTGTAGCACCAAAAGACAGAGATCTCTCAGTGTCACAGTGTGGAAAAGATGTAGGTCATTTGTATCTACTCAGGAGGGGTGGGGTTGAGCTGAGTCATTCTGTAAGAGTTTCCCAGGGTGTGGAATGCTAATGGCGGGAGGCTTCACTGAGTCATTCTGTAAGAGTTTCCCAGGGTGTGGAATGCTAATGGCGGGAGGCTTCACTGTATCCTGAGGAGGTTCTTTTGCATATGGATTGGTGCTTGATGTGCTAATCTTCTCTGCAGGGCTATTGTCGGGTGTGGAGTGTTTTGTTGGCCTGGTGTTTTTCAGAACTGGAGCCCATGCTCTGTTCATTCTTAAGGTTTCTTCTTTCCTGTTGGCCATGGCCACCCCACCCCATGGGGAGCCCACTCAGCCCAGTTATAGCAAACTTCTACATGGAACATTTTGAAAAAACAGCTCTAGAATCAGCACCCCACAAACCCAGTGTATGGTTCCGGTTTGTGGATGATACATTCATCATTTGGAGCCATGGGGAGGAAGAATTGATGGAGTTTTTGAATCATCTCAACAACATCCACCTGAACATACAATTCACAATGGAGAAAGAAAGTGAGGGAAAACTCTCATTCCTGGATACCTTGGTCATCCGCAAAGCAAACTCTCAGTTAGGTCACAAGGTCTACAGGAAACCAACTCACACTGATCGGTACTTACACAAAAACTCCAATCACCACCCCCGACAGAAAAGAGGCATAATGAAAACATTAGTGGATCGTGCAAGACGGATATGTGAGCCGCGCTTTCTCAATGAGGAAATTAATCATCTAAACCACGCACTTCAGGCAAATGGCTACTCCAGAAATGAAATCCGAAGAGCAATCAAACCCAGGATGAATCAAACAACCAAGGAAAAACAGTCACCTACAGGAAAAGTGTTTTTGCCATATATCAAAGGAATTACTGATCAGATGGGAAAGCTTATGAAAAAGCATAACCTTCAAGCAGTATTCAGACCCACCCGAAAAATACAACAGATGCTACGATCAGCAAAAGACAGCAGAGACCCCCTCACCTCTGCAGGAGTATACCGTATACCCTGCAGCTGTGGACAAGTTTACATCGGGACCACAAAGCGTAGCATCCAGACAAGAATAAAAGAACATGAAAGACACTGCAGACTTGGACAGCCTGAAAAATCAGCAGTGGCTGAACATAGCCTAACTCAAACAGGGCACAGTATCTTATTCCAGGACACCGAAATACTGGACAACACTTCCAACTACTTTGTCAGACTGCACAGGGAAGCCATTGAAATTCACAAGCATAAGCAAAACTTCAACAGGAAAGAAGAAACCTTAAGAATGAACAGAGCATGGGCTCCAGTTCTGAAAAACACCAGGCCAACAAAACACTCCACACCCGACAATAGCCCTGCAGAGAAGATTAGCACATCAAGCACCAATCCATATGCAAAAGAACCTCCTCAGGATACAGTGAAGCCTCCCGCCATTAGCATTCCACACCCTGGGAAACTCTTACAGAATGACTCAGTGAAGCCTCCCGCCATTAGCATTCCACACCCTGGGAAACTCTTACAGAATGACTCAGCTCAACCCCACCCCTCCTGAGTAGATACAAATGACCTACATCTTTTCCACACTGTGACACTGAGAGATCTCTGTCTTTTGGTGCTACACCTCTGAAGATGCCAGCCACAGCTGCTGGCGAAACGTCAGGAACTACAATGCCAAGACCACGGCAATACAGCCCGGAAAACCCCCAACAACCATAGATAAAATAGTTTTACTTTCATTTATTCAAGGAAGAAAAGGAATATTCCTCCTCAAAATAAATTGACACTGGCCGCTTCCACACGTCCATAATGAGACGGCCTGCTAACAGAACTTTGGCGGATTATCTCACTCATTACATACGCCTTCGTTCCCCATGCGCGAGCAGGTCATCATGATTTCGAGATTTGATCGTTTTTTGTGAAACTAGTTTTGTTCCATTTTCATTTTTGATGCCACTTTCTTTGTGCAATTGTCTAACGTATCAATGCATCTGGAGACTTTTTTGTACTTTTGAAGTGCCCTCCCACAAATCTCCAACCCCTCCTCTTGCCATTACCCCTCCCACACAAGCATCTGGCTCACATGCACGATTATAAGTCCTCCTCACCCTTTTTTTTTACTTTTTAAAACAGTCCTTGTGCTATTACGATGCAGTGCTTGCTACATTGGATCACTCAGCAATCAGACTATCAGTTTAGGAACAACATTGGGAACAGAATGCCATTTCTGATTTTATTTCAAACTAGCATTAAAGCCTGTTGTTTTGGAAAATACAACAGCTCCTAGCAGCGCTTCCCCCCCATCCCGGCGCCTCTCCCCACAGCATCAGTCAAGAGGGGGATGGGGAAGAGAACAGGGGCTTCCTCCTCTGATCCCTCAGCCACTGCTTGGCTTGTGCCTGGCCCTCCTAAGACCCCATGGAGGCAGCAGGGAGCACCACCCCTGCTGCTGTGGGACATTGGGAGGGCCTGGCCGCCGCACTGAGCCTTCCCGTAGCCTGTGCTGAGCTCTCATTTTGCCCCCACTCACTTCTTATCCCTGCATACTGCACCTCCGTGGGGATACGGAGTTAGTACTAGGGAACATGGATTGCCTTTTATATAGTAGGATATGAAATCATGTGATTGTGTTACTCTATTGTTTGTATATTTATTAAACGTTGCATTTAAAACTTTGGAAAATCAATGGTAGAGAATGGAGTACTATGCCTGCCCAGTTTCTACAGAAACTGAAAGACAGGACAACGATATAGCGCAATCCCACATGCATTCAAAAAAAAAAAAAGGAAAGTTGGGTGGGACTGCACCAACATCATTTGTGACGAGGTGCAGAAAGAACACACTTTCTGTTTTGGGACCTTTTTTCCTTCTGCTACGAACACACACAAGAAACGCACGAAGACGCTGCGTATGGAAGGTAAGTTATGAAAGTGGGTTGGGAAGACTCGGCTTCAGGACAGAGAAAGCCCTAAAAAGAAGGAACCTGTGGAAGCAACCATTGGGTACCTTATAAAACCATTGGGTACCTTATATTTGAATAACTGAAGTTACATGCTCTTATTGCTGAACCTTCTTAGGATAAGGAAATATATGTATTAAATCCTATATACCCACCTAAAGCAATCTTAGGGAGGGACCACGATACAGCTTATTCATTGCAAAATCAAAATTAATTTTTCTCTATTGGATTAGACTCCATTGTGGTAAGAGTTTTCCTCCAATGGAGCAAGGCTTTGCAGAATTTTTTTTAAAAATACAAACACTTACTGATTCCGCACATATTGGATAATGCACTTCCAATCCTCTTTAGAGATCATTTGGAACTGAATTTTTCATGTGTGAAACACAAAATCCACTTCCAAACGATTGCTAAAGTGCATTGAAAGTGCAATATCCAATGTGTGTGGAATCAGCCACTTAGTGAAAGAGAATCTTTGGATCCAACACACTTTCTTCTAGAATCTGTTCCATGAAATGGATAAAAAAAATTAAACCTAGGTATTTCAGAATAAGTTTTCACAGCTTGAATTGTTTCTTTGTAAATGTCCCTTAAACACTCATTACAGACAACTGTGTGCTATATAAATGCTGAATGATCTGTGTACAAATATTCCTGTAAAGCCTAATTTTAAGGTAGTCAGAAATGATTTGGTGACAAATGTTCTGAGAAACTTCTCCTCCCAACCAAAATTAGCTCTTGTAGTGTGTTCTCCAGATGTTAGTAGAATGGTGTTCAGTAAGCCTTGCTCTTTAATTGAAAGAATATTTATGGAATTAGCTAAATAACAGATGTTATGTTGAATACAACATCTTTGTGAGTAACAGAAGATGGAAGGGGAGGAGGCACTTTTTCCAAGAAGGGCAGTCAAGATCATGTGACGCTCCCATCACATTCAACTAAAAAATCATCATTCAAACAGAATAGAACTACTATGAATTGATAAGGAGAGGGTCTCACCTTTGTGGCTGCTGTGAAGAAGTTCCATGATAGTGGTGACTCCCTATCCAACCACTCCACTGATCAAAGCTTATTTTAATTAAAAAATTTATATTCCACCTTCTGGTTCACGTTTGAAGCCTTCCTCTAATCTAAGGAGCCTTCTTCCAAATTAAGAGGCTCTTCCATTGGAGGGGCAGCCTTAAGTTAGAGGGAGGCTACTTGGAGTATGGTTGAATCCACTCTATGGTGGAACTGAGGTCATTCTGTATTGGCACTCCCAGTGGACTTTACCCAATCAAATATAGTTTTCATGCGTACTTCATTGACCCCTCCCCATTAAAAAGGGGGGAAGGGTCAATGATTACACCCTACAGAATAGACCATTTAAGGGGATTGTCCATGCTGATACCTTAGGTCATCTTCTCTTCACATCCAGTGAGATAGGTTCATCCCTTTCTATAGAGGACCTGCTGTTGTGATGTGAACCCAAGGACCTTGACCTTATCTGTGTTCTCAACTGAGTGTGGAAGATGACAGTTAGGGATGCATGAGGTGAAATTCAGTCCATTGGAGTCTAAACATAATGAACTATCAGTGTACAAGGGCTGTCTTCTTAAAGCTGTGGCACTGCATGTTTGAGGCTCTGTTTCAGGCACCCTGTTATAGTGCAGGTGAAGGTTTTTGCTTGCAGCTATGTGTGCTGGCCCAAGACAAACAGTGCTACTGATTCAGGAGGTTTAGTGAGTGACAAGCTTCAGTTCTGCCACATGCCCAGAATTTATCCTCTTAGCAACAGCAGTGTCATTTTCCAGTTCAGTATGATAACTGCCAGTTTGGTTCAAGTTTTCCTCTTGATGTACCTTTGTGGATAAAACAAAGTTCTTGATGATGATATAATTTATGCGTTGCCTCCACTTCATGATACTTAACAGGTAGCTAATATTTAATATCCAGTTCCACAATTGCAAGACGATATGTGGAATCTGCTGATAAATTTCAGTAAGTCTTGAGTTAGGTTTTTTCCTATTGATTCTTGTCCAATAAATCATTTTGTAATTAAGTGCTATTTTTTTGTGCTAATCAAGTTGTAAGCCTTTCTAGGGCAGTAGTTTATTTTGAAGGCTATTTATTGAATCCTTACAAATCTATAGGGGATATTTCTTTTTTTACCTCTTGAGTAGCTTCATTGGAAAGGTTAACTTGCCTTAGGTTAAGAATCTGCAGAAGCTTTCAAGAGTTCATCTAGTCAGGAAATTGTGGCGGGCCCTGTCATTTATCATTAGACAGCCCATTAAATCCAGATGAATGCTTTGTTCTAGTTTTTTTATGTCGCAGTCCCTTAATTATCTCACTAAAATCTTAACATTCAAACCACTGTGGTTAACTTCATTAGCTGACCCTAGCACTTGTCTAACTAGAGTTTGAAAAAGTTTTGTTCCACTTAAAGGGTAACGTGTAGTGAATCTATTCTATCCACTAGCCTGAAACGACCGACTGTGGATAAATATACATAACCACATTAGCACACAATTGAGTGTTCATTTATATTTTGTAATGTGTGTTGATCTTCTTTAATATGTCAGAGTGTTGAAACAGTTATGTCACATTCCACAGCAGTGCATATAGAAAGGATTAGCTGGTGAGAGGTGATGCTATTTATAAAATATGGCCACTAATATTCATGAAAGATATTGATTAACATATTCTAAAAAGGTTATGTATTTGCTCAGAGTCCATATCATGTAGTATGAAGAAAGGGTTCTGAGGTTATTCTTTCTTTTTAAGCAAATCATGGCCCAATCCAACATGAGCAAAACCCTGGTTAATAGCTGGACATACATGCCCTCCTCTTGCGCAGTAAGAAGATGTATGACTTCCAGTAACTCATGATATCTGAGTGCGAGCACGTTAATTTCTGTTTGGCTAGACAAGGTTCTTAACCATGATTTAATTCTGGGAAAGAAACTAACTTGTTAGTAAAGATACTTGCATGACTAATTGGAGTTAGTTGAAAACTAGCACATCCAGCAATGGACCGTGCCAGTTCCAGGCAAACTATGATTCATTTGTGACATCTGAATTGAGCATGTTTCTTCCTGGAGACTAGAGGTTCTTGTGATTTATTTCAGAATAAAAAGAAAATTTCTAGAGAAGGAGATGGATCCCATTTCTGAGAAACAAAACAAGGAACAAAATAGTGCTTAGTTCTCGTGGCCCCTTCTTACATGCCCAGGATAAGACCGATCGCACCTTGGGGTCAGGTAGCAGTTTTCCCCAAGCCAGTTTGGCTAGGGATCCTGATGGTGTTTTGCCATCTTCTGGGCATGAAGTAAGGGTCACTGGGCTTGTGCATGGGGGGGGGGAGTATTTGTGAATTTCCTGCATTTGTGAATTTTCTGCATAGATTCTATGATTCTATGAACAATGAAACAGGCAACTTTGCAAAGACTAGGAAAAGTCTTGTGCATCTCCATTTAGAAGGGTCAGGTAATAAGTTATGTGAAAGGTGACTGCCTTGGAGAGCTGCTGCTAGAGTAGACAGTACTGATCTGATAGACCAAGGGCCTGTCTCAAAATAAAGCAACTGTGGATTTGTCCCTTGTGCAGTTCCAAAGGCATCATCATAAATGTCAACTTATGTTTATAATCCAACATTGGGAAAACCAGTTTAAAAACAAGGGATCAATTTAGAATAACAACAACAACATTTGATTTATATACTGCTCTTCAGGACAACTTAATGACACACTCAGAACGGTTTCCAAAGTGTGTTGCTATTATCCCCACAACAATCACCCTGTGAGGAATAAAGAAACAACGTGTGGAGAAAAGGTTTAAACCTGCACAGATGAGCATATGCTCTAGTCTGCTCTAAATTGCCCCCTTCCAAAATGTTTTTTTTTTAAAAACTGAGCTGTTAAATTAGTGTTTATGTTACATATTCACATGAATGTTGCGGCCCTTATTTCTTCAAAGCACTTCCCTTGCTTTGCTTGCATCCTTTATTTGAAATGAATTTGTGCCTCCTCCCTTGCAGGAAGGATGGAAAGAAAGCCACCCAAAGAAGCTTATTCTTCCTTAATGCACTTAATAATATATTCCAAAAGTCCTTAACCTTTGTTAATCTCTCTGCTTTGCTTTCTTTGTCAGCAAGGCTCATGTAATGCTTCTTGCATATTCCACCTCTTGTATGGATACTACATGTGAATTTACCTATCCATTGGTCTTGTTACTTCCTCCCCGCTATTGTTGGGAGCAAGGATGATGGTTATGATGGCAGTTCTGAAGTTGTGTGATCCATGTGGATTGATTAATAACACTGGGAAATGGAGCAGTGTGACATTGTTATCTGGAGAAAGAGTATTATCTTTTCCTCTCCATTTGCTAGCATTAGGTCATCCTGCCGTAGTGGAAGTATCTCAGTGTGACAACAGAGCTTGTTTTCACTGTTCTGCTTAGTTTCAATTTAGGAGTTTTAGATGAATTATATTCTTTCTCTTGGTTGTTCTGCCCTTTGTTACCAATTGAAAAACATTTTTATGGTGATAAACAGGAAGGTTAATGTGGTGCTTGGTCCCATCTTTGAGGAACTTCTGGGAATATTTAGTGTTAGTGGCTGTCTCAGAGTAGACAGCTTTGGCTGAGCCTTTTTGCAATACCTCTGATCTTGTTTCTGTGTAATTGCCTCAATGTGTGTGGCTCTTTCAGACACAAAACTGGCAGCTGCAATGTTTAAATACTCAGTTTCCTGCAGTCTAGCGAAGTGCCCATGCAAGGAAGTTCAGGAAGGAAAAGAAGGCCTTTGCACTGCCAGGCCAGTGTCATGGTGAGGTAAATGGCACAAAGGTGCATGTCTTAGTCAGCTTCCCCTGTGTGCCCTTTAGGGCACATTTCACAGGCCTTTGGATGTTTGATAATGTTGCTGTTAACAATAGAAATTTCCTTTGGGTGTCAGGTTTACTCAAGTTATGCAAGTTACTTTATGTTTCAGTAGTCACAGGTTAAGATTTCATGGCGTTTTCTGTCTCTAAAGACCTGACTTTCTAATTCAGAGTTCAATTGTAATGGAGCATTGGGTCTAATGCTGTTGTTTCCTTGTAGAAACATTATGTTGGTTCATCACCACAACAGTACTGCTGTATCAGTGAAGCCAAGGCATTGCGGTACAATTGCACTTTTAATAGTAGTAATAGTAATAACAATAACTGTGCTTATATACCACTCTTCTAAACAGATTAGTGGCCCACTAAGAGCAGTGAACAAAGTGTCAGTTTTATCCCCACAATACAGCTGGGGAGTTGAGGCTGAGAGGAGTGGCTTCCCCAAGACCACCTACAGAACTCATGGCAGTAGTGGGATTCAAGCCAGCAAAGTGCTGATTTGCATCCCAACCACTTAACCATTATTATTAACCATTATTAACCATTCGCTTTCACTTGTAGTACTATGGCTTAGGTTCAGTTTAGGGTCAGAGGACCCTGCAGTAATATTTTTTTTGAATCCTCAATGTGAGAGTCATCTCTTCATGTTACAAATACAAGAAACAAAAACCCACAGTCTTCAGTGCTTCTGGGCAAGGTGACATGGGAAGGGCAGTAAAACTGGAACCACATTTGTGGTCTGTATGAACCTCGTATATTCCAATTTAAAGAAAGCTGTTCCCTAGGTTTTTGGCCACTGGCACTGGCACAGAACACACAGCAGATTTGTAAAGTGTATCCTGTGTCTGGCATTGTGTACCAAATTTGGCTTGAGTACTCTCCTTGTAACATCTAATTTCTTATTATTTGAGACAGGGCTGCCATGTCATTGCTCAGCTATCTGAAAAAAATGTTCACGTGTGCGACAGAGAGACTTTTCATGTATCTGAAATATGAGGCTGTATTTCAGAATCTCAGGGGTAACCTAAAGAGGCCTTCATTTAACTGTTTACTATAGCTCTGTTGGAGTCCTTTCCCTTTCCTCTGTTGATTGACGGTGACGAGCTGTATCCCTAGGTAACTGCATGCAAAAATCCAGAAGTTCTATTCTGGGCTTCAGTTTCAGTCCTGGGTATTTTTCTGATTTAAAAAAAAATCCTGACAAGTAAAATATTCTGCAAGTATTTAAACTGTGTAAAAAGGGGATATATTGTGCTCAGATGAATACACTGTAATTGTAATGGAGTGATTGTTTTGAAAAATGTTCATAAATGATTCATGCCATCAGGATCATTCAACAAAACTGTGATTAATGACATGGCCCCTGTATCAAATGATGCTATTAACTGCTGTTAGCTTTGCTTACTGGAATGGATTTGGTTTATGACCCCCAAAAAAGTCATTAGTCAGAACTTGTGTTTTGTACTGTCTTGCTTTTACCAATTGCCGTAGCTATTGAATTATGGCTGCAGCTGTTAAAAATGGCAGCGCTTCCTCAACCAGTCAGGGGACAATCTGAAATTGTCTGGTTCCCTATTCGGCGTTCCTTACAAATATCCTTGGGGCTTAGTAGCATATATTGAGGGCCTTTTGGTTGACAGTTTGTTGTGGAGTGCTCAGAATGGGAGACTGGGTGCATGAGGCAGGCCAGAACATCTTGGTCTGCTCTTCAATCATAATTTCCTCTTGCAGGAAACCACAAAATATCCTAGATTAAAGTCACTAGGGAAAGGAGCAAAGTTTGTTTGCATAGTATTATGGTGTATTGTGTCTAAGCCAAACCATGAAAATGGAGCTTGTTTTAAAAATATAACAGGAATAAGAGTTTTATTTATCACACACATTGTTTATATTAAGTCAAGAACTTTGAGGTGTTCAAGCAGATATGCTTTGCAACTTTTAATGAGAGCTTTTGTTATAGACCAGCTTCCCCAAAACTGCGAATTGAATTTAGAACTGTTTTTTTAAAGTCTGTTTGTTGACACTGCCATGCCTAAACAGAGCACATGTACTCAAGTCATGAAAGTTTGCTTTCATATTTTTATTCCTAATAAGTGCTGTATCTGTTTCTGTTTGCTAATTTGCATTATGTTGCACTGTTTCTACTCAGTGCATTTCTAACATCTTGAATGTGAACAGATTAATTTGCAGCAAGTCAGAATTGTGAAAATAACTCTACATATCCTGCTTAACCATCTAATTATGCATAAGTTAACATGTGATAAAATGGAGGCTTCCTTCTACTTTCCTTAAGCGTTGCTATGACAGCATTCTTTCACAATGCATAACTAATATTTGGGTTGTCTCTTTATATTTTATATGAGTAAAAGCTACTGGTATTAACGGTAGATGACCTTTGAGAACAGTTATGTTTACCGTTGTAGACAGAAAGAACAAGAAATTTGCTTAGTGCCCAACTATTAAAATGTAATTATTTCTTATTGATTGTATAGATGATGGGTGTGTAGGCTAATAAAGGACAAAGACCAGTTCTTGATACATTGCCCCTTACTGCCCCTCCCCCCCAAAGAACCATTATTGTAAGTGGTACACTCTTATTAGGTGCATTTATTTTTTTCTGTAACACAAAAACTTTGCTGAATGAAATGGTCAACTTTCTCCAAATAAAATGGATTTCTTAAGTTTATGCAATCTCCCACCCTTTTGCTCTCTGAGGGATAAACGTGCATGTTATGTATTTTTTACATGAGTTCACTAAGGGGACTTGCAGACACGCTGCAGCTGTAGTGCTTGTTGGTAACTTCATGTAAGCACCACAGGGGCCCAGTTTGGGTCAGGAACACGGTGTGTGTGGGAGGGGGGAAGGGAAGGGCTCCTGCCTCCTCCCTGTACCCTTTTCTGGTGCTGAAGCTGCCCAGTGGGGTGTTACTTGCCATTTTGGCTTGAGAAAACAGAGGGGGTAGAGGCAGAAACCCCTCCCCATGCTGCATCTGTGATCCAAATCGGTCCCTGCAGTGTTTTTACATGGTGTTCACACTGGGCACTCATAACGACAGTATAGCTGCCAGTACCCACTGGGAACTCATGTAAAATCGAACGTGTAATTTGGCCTTTAATCTGTGTGCTGTGACTAGGCAACTAACCAAAATGAACTTCATTGGTAGTTTGCTATCAGTTTCACAAAAATAGGAAACAAGCAAGTCAAGGGTCAACATGAAATTATAAAAGCATTAAAGTTTGACAGAACTCTTTTTTAATATGTTATTTGTTCACATGGATGTGCTCAAAAGTCTTCATGAAACTACAGCTTATTGAAAACTTATCAGAAAAACTGAAATTAGTTTGAATAAGCAGTGCTAATTATATGATGCCAGAAAGATTGTAGAAGTGAGGCTATCTTGCCTCACCAACTGGGGCGTTGCTTTTTTTTACTATGCCGTGCCTACGTTTATGCTAGTAATTGTAATTATTCCCATACCGTTGAGTGTAACAGCTGCAGAAAATTTTGCAGAGGCCATGGAGAATCAAGGTCTTTGAGGCATAGCTCCTTCATATAAACAGTGCAATTATTTTATTTGAGCTAGCTTGGGTGAGTCTTACAGAAAAGGCTTTTAACCCCACCAGGATTTTTTAGTAACAAAGAATTAATAGTTCATAGGAAACATGTGTGTATTGCAGCCATACAAAGGGTTCCATCTTGGCTTGAGCCCTAACAGTCTGCTGTTAGATCCTGATTGATACAAAACATATATGCTGTTTGGGTATGGGCTTTAAAGGGAAACTTAAACCAGGTTTGTGGGATGAGAGACATTTCTGCACCAATAACATGTTCCCCTTCCTCCCTTTTCTTTTAAGCAATGTATGCTACATACTAATAAGAGTCTTTATTCTTAACCTTTTCTATTCACTGAGCCAGAGTACAAAAATTTCTGGTAGAATCTACCAGAACAGCCTGCCAGGCATTTTGGTGGTGTCCTTTCTTTCCATATATGGCCCAGACCAAGAATAGATATTCCCTGACAGTAGTGCTCAGTGAACTGCACTTAAGGTTGCTACACTTGCTATTAGATGTCCATACATTGTTTTTACTGTTGCTACTACAGTTAAATTGATTGTACTATTTCCGTAGTATTTTTTATTTTAGATTTTTTTTGCTTTGTTTTGAAGCACCTTAACCTTGAGAAAAGGTAGCGTGTAAGCCTTTAAAATAATTACAATATTTACATTAACTATACATGTATTTGATCATCTTAGTGCTGATTTTTATTTATGCTTATGGACAAACATTACTTCATAGAACTATAGCTTGGCCCTCTAGAAAGAAGTGCAAAATGGGGTGGAGGGGAAGAGAATTGTAAACACAATAATGGTTGTTGTGGATTTTCCAGGCTGTATAGCCGTGGTTTGGCATTGTAGTTCCTGACGTTTCGCCAGCAGCTGTGACTGGCATCTTCAGAAGCGTAGCACCAAAAGACAGAGATCTCTCAGTGTCACAGTGTGGAAAAGATGTTGGCAGGTTATCTATATCTATATCTATATCTATATCTATATCTATATCTATATCTATATCTATATCTATATCTATATCTATATCTATATCTATATCTATATCTATATCTATATCTACCATCGTTCTCCGGCCGTGAAAGCCTTCGACAATACAGTAAACAGAATACCTTGGATTGAAAACTTTTCTATTATTTCACATTCCAACTGTGAATTTAGTTTTAGCTTTCACATTTAAAAAGCAAACATTTTTATTTATTTATGTTATTTATAGTCTGCCTTTCTCACCGAGACTCAGGGTGGATTACACAATCTTAAGTCAATGATCAATGGCTGGGGCATTCGTTGTTTTCAATAAACAATGCAATAGGGCAGGGCCGGATCGATGGGGGGTGGGGGGGCAGGTAGGGTAGTCTGCCCTTGGTGCCGTCAAAGAGGGGGCACCAGGCGCAGCTGCCAGCCCCCGGGAGCACATGGGCGGCTGAGCAGAGGGCAGTGGGAGTCCGCCCGTGCCATTCACCTGCTGCGAGAGCAGGGACATGCGGCAAGCCTACCGCCTTGTCAGTGTGCCACCCATGCGGCAAGCCAGCTGCCCCCTCAGCGGGGCAGGCAAATGGCATGGGCGTCCTCCCAGCCACCTGTGCTGCCGCCACCGCCAGCTCCGCAGTGTGCCGGGGCAGCCGGCTTGCCATGCAGGGTGGCATGCTCCACAGTGCGTGATGATGTCACAGAAGTGACGTCATCATGCAGCGCCGGGAGCACGTGCGCGCTGTGCACGCGAGGCCAGACTTGGGTTGCCCTGGGCGCCGGCAACCCTAGATTCAGCTCTGCAATAAGGTATGGATTGTAGAAATTTGAAAACAAGCAGAAATTCAATAGAGAGCTGAGACAATGCTAAAACAAAGCATAAGCAATTAAATATGATCTATTAAACATTGCAGAAGCACTCCAATAGGACCATACTTACAGCAACAGACAGTATGCAGTAGAATAGTCCACAGTCCTTCTAAGGAATAATTTTGCTTAGTGTTCAGAAAGCCAGGACAGTGGGAGCTTTCCTGACCTCTTCAGGCCAGCCATTCCATAAGGAAGGGACTACCACACAGAATGCATGTGTTGGGCAGGGGCTGATTTTGCACATTTGCAAGGTGGCACCTACAGAAGCCCCTGTTCAGATGAACAATGCTGCCCTGGCATAGCATAGGGAGAGAAGCAGTCCTGCAGTTATGAGGGAAAAAGGCCAAGAAGGGCTTCAGTAACCCCGTTGCTACCATGTTTTGTTTTGTTTTTTAATGAGAAGTGTGCTTTCTTAGTTTGATGTGCCAATGAAAGCCAAAGGCTTAGAAATAACACTGATGAAAAAGCAGATCTTACAATAAAGATGAAATGTGAGTTGATTGTGGATATTCTATTTCAGAATTACAAGTCTTAAAAGTTTCCCCACACCAAATACCCCTTCCTTATAAAAAGCTAGCATGTTGGGGGAAAGATTCTGAGCCAGCCTTTTCCTTCACATGCTGTTTTTGTATGTGTATGGAATACTTTATGTGGAATATCATGCACATATTTGATTGATGGTCTATGTCAAATACTTTTAACCAAAATGGGGCTGGTGGGGGAGCCTAAAAGTCATACTTGCCCCAGCTTGCTGTTTTGTGCTTCTTCCCTGCTCCTTGCAGAATTTTCTTCAGTACTACCTTTCCCATTGGGCTGCTTCGTCACAATGGGAGTCCAGCCAGTAAGGGATCATGATATCATGGTACCAAATAGATGGCATCTCTGAGTGCACCTGAAGCCAATTCAGAGTCAAAACTGTGCTTCTCGTAGGACATTTTCTTCCCTCTAGATTGATGTAAGGGACATGGGGCAAGAAGGGGAGTTCTGGCTCAACCCTTTTTGAATTCCCCGCTGCAGTCTGAAACAATGCCTCTCAGCAACATATACATCATTGGTGCTTTTGCTTGTCTATTTCAGATTCAATAGCTGTTGTCTTCCAGGCTGAGAACATGTGTTATACCTTATACTACATTATTCTCCAGTCTCCAGTCCTAACCTTGTGAGGATAAAATGGAGGAGGAGAGAAAAACGGGGTATAAATATGTAAATAAAGTTGAATAATAAACAGAAGAGTGGCTTTATTCTTTGGGTGGATGGGTCAGATATAAAACCTTTTTGGCTGACCAAATGTTGCTGTTGTCTTACAAGTTGCTGACTTGTGTCTTTTTTTCCAGGTTCTCTTATACAATGGGCAACTTGATATCATTGTAGCAGCCCCACTGACAGAACGATTTTTACCTACTGTGCCCTGGGCCAAAGTAGATGAGTACAAAAATGCTGAGAGAGTCGTATGGAAAATACATCCTGCAGATCCAGATGTTGCTGGCTATGTACGCCAAGCAGGTGAATTCTATCAGGTAAGAGAAAATTTCCCTATGATGCGAAAACTGTATTTTAAATGACAAGAATTCAAGTTCATTTCCACACACTGGCTGCAATCCAGTAAAATAAATGAAGCAAGCCTAAAACCTGTGGTGCTGGAAGGGGCTGTGTATGTATTTAATGCTCCCACACATACACACGTCACAATTGTCCCAGTTCAAAACTCCAGAGCTGCTATTTGCCTGAATAGACGATATGTACAAGCACTAATATGTACCCTCACCTGGATGATCCAGGTGGCCCACTCTTGTCAGATATTAGAAGCTAACAAAGAAAAGAGGGCTTCTCCTGTTAGTAACAGAAACCAACGACTACTGAGTAAACCGGAGAGACTCTACAGGTAAATCACTCAAGGCACAATAACCAAATATATGTATATATTCTATACAGTGCAAAGTGTGCATCTATACAATATAAATGTAAGGACAAAAGATAACCGTATTATCAAAAGACACGATATATACATATGAACATCCTATCCAAAATGGTCCAGTCACAATTCTAACAGGAGTGCACGCAGGCACTCACCAAAACTGCAAATATATACCAATGTAAAGGTGCTCACAGGTGCAGCTGAGCACCTTTACATTGGTAAATTCCTGTTGGAATTGTGACTGGACCATTTTGGATAGGATGTTCATATGTATATATCTTGTCTTTTGATAATATGGTGATCTTTTGCCCTTACATTTATATTGTATTGAGGCACACTTTGCACTGTATAGAATATATATATATATTTGGTTATTGTGCCTTGAGTGATCTACCTGTAGAGTCTCTCCGGTTTACTCAGATATTAGAAGTTAAGCACGGTCAGCCCTGGTCAGTATTTGGATGGGAGACCACCAAGGAAGGCCAGGGTTTCAGTTGCCTTGAAAACCCTTCAGGGTCGCCTTCAGTCGGCTGCAACTTAGCAGCACACACAAACCCTAATGTGTCCCCACCACCACCACCTTCAAGGTTGATAGCAGGTTGGAGAAGGGAGAATTTGTGCTGAGAGAAAAGGTTACATCCTTCTTCGAATGCTGTGGTCCTGATCCAGTTTGGGAGTGGGGCACTCCCATGGCTTATATTAAAAGAAGTGTAAAGGTATGCAAGATGAGATAATGAATGTCCACCCTAAAAATGTGGTTTTCTTGTTGTCAGCAAAAAAGTAGTAAAAATATCTTACTAGACAGTGACTAATATTAAGATGTGCCTTCTCTAAAACAGGCAACATTAATTTATTTATCTTCTGCTCCTACTGTACTTATTTAGGAATAAGCCTGATTGGACTCGTTGGCACTTACATCTGAATCACCCTTCCCACGTTCTGTACTTTGTGCCCTACAGAACTTGGGATGGAATATAGGAACTTTTACTCGACTTGTCTTTAAGTGTCATTGTTCTCTCAATAGCATCGGTTGAATACAACAGGAGCTCTAGTAATATGATCATATTCCGACCACCTTGCAGCCTGGTACAGATCATAATATGTTGGAGCTGATTCCAAATGTTTATGACTTCAGTTTGGACTCCAGTTTGCAGGAACAAATGATTGTCCGTGGAAAAAAAAGTTTAATTGATTTTTGCAGAAAGCACTGAGCAACTGATCAGTGTAGCTGTCTTTGATCGCTGTTGACAAAGATGGCATTCATGCTTGATGTCTGCTAGCAAAAAAAAAAAAGCATAGGATTTTTTTTTCCTGTGCAGCAGCTGCAAATACATAACTGAGTGTCTTGTATTGCGCTGCAATGGCTTATCACAAATGATTCAGTGTGTGTTTGCATCATAATGAACTTCATTGTGGGCTCTTACAAACCATGATCTGCTCCTACAGTTCCTGTAAGCTTCTGGAACTGAATCTGGTATTTTAAAAAATACATTGCATAGATGCCCAGAAAGCTATGTATAGTGTGAATAAACCATTTAATTAACCTGCCTATCTTCTTCTTTGCGTTTCTGTAATGGGGTCAGTAACCTATGGTGGGGGGAGATTCTGTAGGTCCAAAATACATCAAAGAGAAATGCTGAAAAAGCTGATATTGAACCAGTTTATACTTTTAAAAAAACAGCCTGAAACATTTCTAATATACCCTTGGTTTGGGATAATTAAGAAGGGCTTAACTGTAAATTCAGTTCAGTCCAATGAATCTGACATGCTGCTAGTACAACAAGCATTATCATCCATCCACAATACTTATTTCCTTATGCAGCCTCTCTTAGAATAGGTCGTGTTTTGTTAGGTTGTTGTTTTAAAGCTGTTTAAATTGTCACACACATACTAGGGAGATAACAAGCTCAGATGCCCACTATCTAGCTGATTTTATAAATCTAATTTATAACCCAGAATTGTTTATTAAAAATTCTTATTTAAATGACTGTTTGAAATTGGCTTAATTCTAATACCATGCATCAACATATTTTTGGCTTCACTAATAAGCACTTGATTCTTTGCAAGTATTTTGTGAAAACTGAATAGGGCTATAGTAATTGGTAGCTACTTTAGATATAAGCAAATTGTTCAGGCATTATCCATGAAAGGGTTGTCTTTTGCAGTCAGTAAATGTTAGCAGACCGCCTAGTAGCCAGAGAAACACGGCATGTAGGAGCTTGCATTACTAGTATGCATGGGAGAGAAACAACTTACACTCAGGCCTTGGCTACGTTTTAGAAAAGGAAATAAGAGTTCTTTATTGTGTGAATTCCATACATGATCCCTATACAGCTATCTAGTCCAAGGAGGCCAGTGGATGGCGGGATGGGAGATCCTGCATCAGTGGCACAGGATGGAGAAGAAAGAGATGGAGAGTGTGACAAAAAGAGGAAAGTGAAGTGTTCCAAAGAGGAAGTCCTTGAGAATATTATTCTACACAACAAAGGAAGTTGCCAGGGCAGTAAAAAGAAAAGTGTAAAAAGATTCCTGACATGTTTATCTTTGGTTTGTCTCCCTCTGAAACCTGAGTAAGGAACAGTGTTAGGCCTCCTCTTCTTACAGTAAACTACACTTACAGTAAAACTCACAAGTTTATCAATATTTTGGATATGATCTAGGTTATCACTATCTACCTTTCTATCGTTTTGCTAGGATGAAATTGTTTATGAAACAGTTTAGAAACAAATTGTGTTGGATTTTTCACAGTGATTTGAGACTGCTTGGCTTACAGTTAGCAACAAGCTTAGGTTTCACTTCCAGTCATGTGGCTAAGTGCTTTTCTGAAAGTGGGTCTTTCTAAGGATTTGGGGAAGATTGCTGAATTGCAGTAAGACAATATGAATAAATGTATTTCTAATCAAAGAAAGGAGCTGCTAAATAGATTTTGGATAATAACTGCCAAGAGCAGTAAGTTCCCAGCAAGAAAAATCTTGGCTTTCTTGAAGTCTTTGTCAGACATAGAATACAGTTGTTTGTTTCATAGTTTGAAGATGAGCTAAGTTCCTAATACTACATATTATGTCAGTAGTTTTTTAGAACCTTCTGTGTGGTGTTTTGGTATTTCATATGGCTTTCCCTTGAGTTTGTGAACCATATGCAAAAATGTGTTCTTAAGCTTTCATAATGGCATTGAATATAAGGAAGGATTATAAGGTTTAAAACCAATTTTGCTACATCTTTTCACCAGTTGTTCATCTGTCAAAATATCTAGTGTCAGTTAGTTACAGAAGAGATGGAATCCCTAACTCAGTGGTAGTGTGCCTATGGTGTATGCTGGGCTATAGTGCAATTCTAAGAAGAGATATATCATTCTAAGTCCCCTGAAGCCAATGGTCCAAGAAAGTTGTAACTCTCCTTAGGATGGCACTGTGTGAACAAAGTGCTGGACTAAATGAGCTTTTGCTCTGATCCAGAATGGCTCTTCTTGTGTTATTTGCTTTTCTTCCAGTGATAATAATCTCTACTAAGTAAGTAATTACTTAATAGTAATAGTCAGTGTTCCCCACCACATACACCAAGGGTTTTTCAAGCATGTAAGAATGATTCTTTAAAAAACAGAACAACCCACCACAAAACTCCCAACAAATATCCACCCAAAGGAACCCTACCTTTGTGGCAAGTTACGAAGCCAGTTTGGTGTAGCGGTTAAGAGCACGGGACTCTAATCTGGAGAACTAGGTTTGATTCCCCACTCCTCCACTGGAAGCCAGCTGGGTGACCTTGGGCTAGTCACAGTTCTCTGGAGCTCTCTTAGCCCCACCCATCTCACAGGGTGTTTTGTTGTAGGGATAATAATAACATACTTTGTAAATCGCTGTGAGTGGGCATTAAGTTGTCCTGAAGGGCGGTATGTAAATCGAATGTTATTATTATTATTAAAGCGACGACAAGTTTTGTGAATGGTAAGGGTATTATGGGCAGCATAAAGGGCTGGCCTTAACTAGCAAATACAAATCCCATTCTTCTGATAATCATTTTCTGCCAGGGAATATGTGAAGTTTTTTCTTCTTCTTCCTTATTCATTTCAGGAAGAAGAGAAAACTGTAACCCCAGCCAAAACTAATGACCAAAAGCATGGGAGCTGTATTGACAGTAAAAACAAAGGCAGTCACACAATCTCCTGTATCTAATAAACCGTTTAACTTGCCATGTTGTTCTTTGAGAGTAGAGGTAATGGCAAGAAGAATGACTCACAGTAGTGTGTAGAGACAAGTCCATTTTAAATTTTTTTATTTCATTCTTCTTTCTCCTCCTTCTCCTGCACCTCCTCCTCCTCCTCCTTGTATTTGAAATTTCTTGGCATCATTAATACTGTAGCCCTTCTTCAGTTGGATTGTTACCAGTCTTTTATCTCTTGTGGGATGGCACAGTCTTGCTATAACAGACTCTGACACTTGGCCAACAACCAAATGGCTTGGTTGCCAAGAATTCAGTTCCTTTTAGATCCAGCATACCTATTTTTGTATGTGCAGCTTGATCTTTTTTGACCTGCCAAGGGCCATTGAAGAAGTTAAAAGTTTTCTGAGCAATAAGGGCACAGAAACTTTCTTTAGGGTGAACCTCTGCAGTCACACAGGCAGCCTACAATCTGATTGGTTCAGTGATCCTAGGCATCATTTCTGGGCAGCCATTCTGGCAAACTGTTTTGCTGGAAATTATCTGAATTTAGGGAAGATTTTTCTCAGTGCTGCTTCTTTGAAAAGTTGCATTCTTTGTTCCTAGCCATGTTGTTTCTCTGCTTCCAGTGTTTTCCTTGCTCCTCTGCTGTGCTTACCTCAATTCCTATTATTCCTGCTTTCTTGAAGTTTGGCCATCTCATACAGTATACAGCTCACTATCTACCCAATGAGTTCCAACCTTTCTGAACTTCTTACTGGCAAGATGAGAATGTAGACATAATGACCATTGCTACCCAGTATTCATTTGTAATAAAACCTGTTTGAGGCTCAATCAGTGGAAGTCACGTGTTGTGCAAAAACAATGTAGTTAGTTATGTGTTCAAAGGTAATAGTAAAGTTTATGGGTCTCGCCAGTAAATCCCATATTCATGACCCGACTGACACTGCATTTTATTCCCACGAAGCCACATGTCTGCTTGTGAAACCAATAATTGATGTTGTGCTGACCTGCTGCTGATCTTAAAATTATAGTAAAATTCTGGCTGTCTATGTTTGGTTCTTCCTACCATTTTCCTGTCCACTTAGGACAGTCTGTTTTGTAACATTCTTAATTGTATGTGTCTGGCTTAATTGTACATGCCTGTGCACTTGTGGAGGTACCCACAAGAAAAAATACTTGTACAAAAAATGATGGAGTCAAATAAGTGATGCTTTAATAGATTTTGTTTGCAAGAGGCTTTACTTATTTGAACCAAGGTTAGAAAATATCGCAACTGATTTTTTAAATAACTCTTTATTTTAATTTTTTTCTAATTTTTTAACAATAACAATATACAAACTTTTAACACCAAATGATTGAACATTGTAGCAGTATGTGAAACATAACTTAAAATATAAAGTTATGTGCCATATGCAATAAATATAAGAAAAAATCTTTATTATTATTTTTTGGGGGTACAGAGCTATCCGTAGAAGCGTAGTTGGGGGACCAAGTTTCTATATATGAGGATTGATAGTTGGGATTATTCATAGATGTTAACTGATCAGTTATTTTCTCCATTATGAACATGTCCCAAACCTTCAGCATCCATTGTTTAACAGTAGGGATTTTATCTGTCTTCCAAGTTTGAGCTAATGCAGTCTTGGAAGCTGTCAACAGTAGAGAAACAAGATCTTTTCTCATATTTGGAACACAATTATCATTCCACAAGTTAAGCATTATAGTTTCTGGACATTTTTCTATTTTGTATCCTGTGATCTTTTCCGTAACATCTAGAATTTTGTTCCAATATTTTTGTACATGTGGACAAGACCACCAGCAACGTATAAACACAACTTTCCTTATGATGGCAAAAAAAGCGTGTTATTCTCTTCTGGTATAAATGCCTTTTATTACGAATTAAGAACATAACAATAGTGATGGGGAAAGACTAAGTATCTGTGATTTTTTCCATTGGGACAAGATTAATGTTTAACATAGCTTTTTGAAAAAGCAAAACCAAAAGATAATTCCCAGTAAATTAAGCACAAGAGCATAAGAAAATCCCTGCAGGATCAGTCCAGGATCAGTTCAGCATCGTGCTTTACACAGTGGCAACCTGTTGCCCCTGAGGACCAGTAAAGAGAGCTTAGAGGCCAGGACCTCCCACTGATGTTGCCTCCTAGCTAGCTTCCAGAAGTGATGTCATAGCATGCTGGTGAGGAGCATGCATGTCACCCATTGTCTGGGTTGCCTGCCAGTGGCAGGCGATGGCCGGGCAGGGAGGTAAACTGCTGGGAGTTTGCTCTCCACTGGCAGACACCCGGCAAGCCAGTGTATACCTGGCTAAAGGTATACCTCCTTTATTGTTAATTAAGTCATTTTATTTATTTATTTATTTAAAATATTTCTGTGTCTCCTTTTCACCCAATTTAGGGTCCCCAATTTTTAAATTTTTAAAGCATTTAAAATACAGATATATATATTAAAAATATTTTTAAAAATTAAAAAAGCACACACACAAAACACACACAAAAGCAGGGATAGGGTTAATAAGAGTTAGAGAGGGAACACCAAACAAAAGAAAAAAAATCTTCCTTTGCTGACGGAAGACAATGATAGAGCAAGTCAGACAAACCTCCCTAGGGAGGATGTTTTTTTTCTTCAAAGGGAATTTCATGGTTTTGGGACCACAACCATAAAGGCCTTGTCTTGGGTTGTCCCCCATCTAGCATCAGATGGTGGGTGCACCCGAAGCAGGCTTCTGAAGATGACTGGATTGTTTGGGTAGGTCCATATGGGAATAGGCAGTCCAGGTAAGCTGGCCCCAAGCCAAATAGGACTGTAAAGGTCAATACCAGCACCTTGAATTGGGCCCAGAAGCAAACTGGTAGCCAGTAGACTTGCCATGCCCCTGCAATCCCCACCTACTGCTCCCAGCCCTGCTGACCTGGATGGCAAGGGGGAAGGCATGGAGGGAGAAGTGTGTGCATGCACTCCTGTGCTTTCCTGTTGCGCTGGGAATGCAGAAGCTTCTGGGTTCACTGGAGCTGAGCTCCATATAAATCCTCCATTTACAGATGATTTCTGCTGAGGTCAGCTTCAATGTGGCTCCTCTGTCATGCTCATTTTCCAGTGTGTCATTTTCTGGTGTCATAGATCCAGAGGAGTTAGCCGTGTTAGTCTGTAGTAGCAAAATAGCAAAGAGTCCAGTAGCACCTTTAAGACTAACCAACTTTACTGTAGCATAAGTATTAAATAGTGGGTTCAGACTTGAAGTAAACCAACAGCTCTTTATTCAGTATAACCACACACAACAACAACAACTGACAGAAACCCTCAATATATATACATACCAGTTTTCCCTCCCAAAGAGTTATAGCCAATGAGAACACGTACTTTAGAATACCCTCGTTTGCATAACTCACATACATTGTAACTTATTTACAGCTCAGTGATTGGTCTTTATCTGGCTCTCCTGATTTGCTGCCACCCGTACTTAGTGGCCACTGATAGCAAAGCCTTGAGTTCTCTAACAGCTACAGTTCGACCAATACATTACACTCCTCCCCCCTAAGTCAGAACTGACCTCCTAACAAATATAATCTTTCAGGTGGCTGGGAGTAGTCCGAGTCCGCTGGGACCTTCGTAAGGTCACTTGAGGCGAGGGACAAAGTGCGTCCGACAATTGAGCCGGTGTTTGGGCGGTTGGTAGCCCGTTACTTAGTTCCGCTTGGTTCTCGGGGGTAGTACTTGCCTCTGCAGCCGGTGAGCTGACCGTTGGTGCCTGCTGTGGTATAGCTTCACTGTCCGTTTCTGGAGGGATGGTATCCTGTTCACTGGGCGTTGGTAAGCTCTCGGCTCCCGTTGTCCTGGTCAGCCATCTGCGTCGTAGCTGGTCCACGTGTCTTCGTAGTTTCCTGCCATCCGCAGCGACAACGGCGTATGACACTGGTCCCGTTGTGGTGTCCACGGTCACAGGCACCCATGGCAGACGTCCGCTGTAGTCGCGGGCATATACGAGATCCCCCGGCTGGAAGGTCCTTACCTCTCCTTCCGGCATGGGCCTTTCCTCATCCGCTAGGTCGGGGTGGAGCCTGTCGAGAGTCACGGTGAGCTTCCTGTTCATTAGTAGTTCAGCGGGGCTACGCCCTGTCGTAGAATGCGGCGTGACGTGTTGCTGTAACAGGAACGCAGCCAATCGCGATTGCCAGTCTCCTTGGCTGATTCGCCGAAGGCTGTCCTTTGTTGTCCGCACCATCCGTTCTGCCTGCCCATTGGTGGAAGGGTGGAACGGAGCAGACGTGACTTGCCTGATGCCGTTGTTGGCCAGGAACTGCCGGAACTCCGCTGACGTGAATTGTGTTCCGTTATCTGACACTACCGTGTCAGCCAAACCGTGTGTTGCAAACAGCTGACGTAGGGCCCTAATGACCACAGCAGTAGTCATTGTGGAGACGGGAACAACTTCTAGCCATTTT
Organism: Eublepharis macularius; assembly: GCF_028583425.1. Classification (NCBI taxonomy): domain Eukaryota; kingdom Metazoa; phylum Chordata; class Lepidosauria; order Squamata; family Eublepharidae; genus Eublepharis; species Eublepharis macularius. The sequence continues at coordinate 47,166,834 of NC_072800.1, forward strand.
GAATAAGAGTCCACAACTATTAGGAAGGTTTGTCCCTGAAATGGCCCTGCAAAATCAATGTGGAGTCTCGACCAGGGTGCTCTCGCTGACTCCCAAGGATGTACTGGGGCTTGCGCTGGAGCTGGGCGTGTTTCTTGGCATGGCTGACAGGTACGGACCCATTCCTCGATAGCCCTATCCATGCCTGGCCACCAAACATAGCTGCGCGCCATTGCCTTCATGCGGACTATGCCTGGGTGTCCGCTGTGTAGTGCCTCCAGCACTTGTTGTCTCAGTTTGCTGGGAATTACAACTCTATTTCCCCATAGCAGACAGCCCTTGTGCACTGAGAGTTCGTGCTGCCTAATGAGGAACGGCCGAAACTCTTCGGCCAGCTGGCCTGATGGCCACCCCCTCCACACCCAGTTGAGAACACGGCTGAGGGTGCGATCTTTAGCAGTGTGTGACGCCACGTCGGAGGCTCTAAGTGGTGGACTCGGCAAGTCTTCCAGCAGCATGATGTGATGAGCTGGAGATGGGTCGGTCCCCTGGTCAGCAAGTGGCAGGCGGCTCAGGGCGTCGGCATGTCCCATTGCTTTGCCGGGGCGGTGCTGTAAGTCGTAGGAGTAGGCAGACATGAACACCGTCCACCACAGCATTCTGGGCGAAAGGATTTGAGGCGTTTGCTTGTCTGGAGAGAGTAGTCCCAGGAGTGGTTTGTGGTCGGTTGCGATGAGGAACTTCCGGCCGTAGAGGTAATCATGGAATTTTTTCACCCCAGCTACGATAGCCAGAGCTTCCTTGTCTATTTGGGCATAGTTTCGTTCCGCGGCCGACAAGGTTCTTGAAAAGCAGGCGATGGGTGCTTCACGCCCGGTATGCATTCTGTGGCTTAAGACGGCTCCGATACCATATGGGGAGGCGTCGCAGGCGAGTACGAGTGGTTTTTTCTCATCAAAGTGTGTCAGCACGCTCTCTGACGATAGTAGTTTTTTTACTGCTTCAAACGCCGCGGCTTCTCTTCTGCCCCACCCCCAGGGGGCGGAGGAATCTAGAAGGCGGTGCAGGGGTTCTGCAATTGAGGCCTTATGTGGCAAGAATGCGTGGTAGAAGTTTAATAGGCCCAGGAAGGATTGTAGTTCCTTCTTTGATCCTGGAGGAGGTGCACTTTTAATGGCCCGTACCTTTGCTGATGTGGGATGAATACCGGCTGCGTCAATGAGGAATCCCAAGAATTCCACACTCTCAGCAGTGAATTGGCATTTCTCTCTCTTTACCTTTAAGCCGGCGTCTTGTAGTTTGCGAAGGACACAGCGAAGCCTCTCTGCAAGTGCGCTTTCTGACTCCCCCGCGATTAGGACGTCATCAAAGTACGGAATGACGCCTGGAATTCCGTGTAGAAGTCCTTCCATGATGCCTTGGAAAATTCCTGGGGCGACGTTGACGCCGAATTGTAGTCTCTTAACCTTGAACGCCCCTCGGTGTGTCACGATCGTTTGGGCTTCTGCCGTCGCCTCGTCCACAGGTAGTTGTTGGTAAGCCTGTGCCAGATCAAGCTTGGCAAAAATCTTTCCCCCTTGAAGCGATGCCAGGAGATGGCTCACGACTGGTACTGGGTAGGCATGTTGCTGTAGTGCTTTGTTGATTGTGCATTTATAATCTGCGCAAATTCGGACCGCTCCATTGGGTTTCAGTGGGGTTACTATGGGAGTTTCCCATTTAGCGTGAGAAACTGGCTCCAGGATCCCCTGTTCGATCAGACGATCCAGTTCCTCATCTATCTTTGGCTTGAGCGCAAATGGAACCCTGCGAGGCTTCAGGCAGATGGGGGCCACGGCTGGGTCTAAGTCAAACGAGACAGGCGGTCCTGTGTAATTACCAAGGGCCCCGTCGAAGACTGCTGAGAACTCTCTGCATACTGATGCTACCTCATCACGATGCAGCCGCTGCACGCCTGCGATTTGGATGCCGAGAGGGCGGAACCAGTCGAGGCCAAGTAAGCTAGGTTGGCGGCCTTGAACTACCACTAATCGTAGTGGGCCAATAAAGTCCTTGTACTTTACTTGGAATGTGCCGATGCCCATGATCGGCACGCGGCGGCCTTGGAAGTCTTTCAGCACCATGTTTACTGATTCAAGATGAGGTGTGGATGACCCTCTGCGTATCAGCTTGAGGGTGTGTGACGAGATGATGGATAACGCGGACCCTGAGTCGACTTCCATTTCACATGGCATGTTTTGGATTTTCACGGTTACTTTTATTTTGTTGCTGCTTGGAGGTCGTAATGCTTGCACTGATGACTCACTAGTCTGGGCTACATTAGCGTGGCGTATAGTGACTGTATGGCAGTCGCTCTTGCGGTTGGGTGCCTTGTTGTAGCCCAGTGCTGACTTGTGGCTGGACTTGGGCGATCCGACTTGGTTCTTTGCAGAGCGACAGGCTCGAGCGATGTGTCCCATCTTCCCGCAGTTCCGGCATTGTGCTTCCCGGAACCGGCAGGACTTCCTCCAGTGAGGTCCTCCACAGCTTGCGCAAGGGGTGCCCTGAAATGTTGTGGCCCCCCCCGGTTGCTTGCCGTGGAACTTAGTTCTCAGGACCTCTTCTTCGTCATCCTCTGATGATGACAGGTCCTCTACACACCCCTGATGTACCTGTTCGGCCCTGTGGGATGATGGGGAAGTGTGCGACTGCCGGACCTCTTTTGCAGACTGTTCTGCTGCTTCAGCAGCGAGTGCCTCCTCATGCGCTGTTTTGAAAGTCAGCTCTTTCTTCGCAAAGAGTCGTCTTTGTAGTTTTTCATTTCGCAGCCCACACACCAACCTGTCCCGAAGTGCCATCTCTAGGTCAGGGAAATTGCATTGCCGGGCTGCCTGCCGGAGGGCTGTGACGAATGCCGCTATGGATTCCCCTTGGGCTTGGTTGCGGTTGTAGAACGCGTGTCTGCTGGCTATTTCTGATGGCTGTGGTGAGAAGTGTTCTTTGAGTCTGTTCTTTATTGTGTCGAACGGTGTAGTTTGAAGCTGGGCTGGCGCCACTAGTGCCCGTGCTATATCAAACGTGGAACGCCCACACACGCTGAAGAACGTTGCTCTCGCGAGATCTGTGTCTTCAATCTTGTTCGCCTCAAGGTAGAAGTCGAAGCGGGTAATGTAGGATTCCCAGTCCTCGGCTGTTGAGTCAAACGGTTCGAAGTGACCCTTAGCGGCCATGTCTGCCTTCTGGACGACGCGAGCGTATGTCGGATGGTGGAGGTGACAATTCCTCACGCTTAAGATTTCAGCTTAGGTCTTGGGGCTGCCTACCCAAGCACCTTGTTAGTGATATCGCTCTGGTATTGGGGCTGCATACCCAATCAGAGATCCCATCCTCGTCGCCAGTATTAAATAGTGGGTTCAGACTTGAAGTAAACCAACAGCTCTTTATTCAGTATAACCACACACAACAACAACAACTGACAGAAACCCTCAATATATATATATATACCAGTTTTCCCTCCCAAAGAGTTATAGCCAATGAGAACACGTACTTTAGAATACCCTCGTTTGCATAACTCACATACATTGTAACTTATTTACAGCTCAGTGATTGGTCTTTATCTGGCTCTCCTGATTTGCTGCCACCCGTACTTAGTGGCCACTGATAGCAAAGCCTTGAGTTCTCTATCAGCTACAGTTCGACCAATACATTACAGTAAGCTTTCGAGAACCACAGTTCTCTTTGTCAGATGAAAACTGAATCTTTAGCCTTTCCTTGTAGAAGAGGCACTCAAGCCCATCTTGGTTGTCCTCTTCTGCAGTTTTTCCAGCTCTGCAATATCTTTTTTGAGATACAATAATCAGAACTCTCAATGGTACTCAAGATAAGGCCACACACAAGGGCTCATTACAACAGTGAACATTTTGTTTTCAAGCCCTTTCCTAATAATCCCTAGCATGGAGTTTGTCTTTTTCACTGCTGTTGCACATTGACATTTTCATCAAGCTATCCACTGCAGCCCTAAGATCTCTCTCATTGTGTGTGTGTGTGTGTGAGTTTATGCCAGTTCAGACCTCATCAGTATATATTTAAAGTTAGAACACCAGCAGCTATTCTTGCAAGTGTGAATATGAAATCATGTCCCACCACTTATTAAAGCAGTGTTGCTTTTTGAAATCCCTGCTGACTTAGAATATTTGGCCGGTCTGTTTAAAATGAGAAATATACCTTCTCCTTGTGTCACACTTTTTTTTTATTCTCCAAGGTGCTCAGGAGGGTATTCATGGTTCCCCTGTTCTCCATTTTACCTTCACAAATTGGGAGTTGAGATGAGAGAAAGTAACAGGTGTACAGTTCACTTAGCACCCTTCATAACTGAGAAGGGTGAGTTATAGTCTAGCCCTCTAATCTTGCTCTTTTTTTGCTCTAGCTTCCAGGACTACAACTTCCAAAGTTTCCCTACCTCTCCTGCCCTTTTTCTAAGTAGCAAATAATATACTCCTCCCCTCAACCCAATAGGAAATTGGTTTCTGCCCAGTTTGTCTGTATCCTGTGGCTGACATCTTAACTCTGACCGCATGGAAAGTTTGGGAGGATGCGACAACATTGCAGCCAGTCATTCAGCAGTTAGGCTTCTGGTTCTTACAGGCCAGTTGCACATTTGTTGGGTGTTATATGTGAGGTCATTCTTGATTTAGGTAATCTCTTCTTTTTCTTCCTTGAAAGGACCATGACATCAGACCTCTTCTGTGTATATGCATAAACAAAGCCTTCTTACATTCATGATATGTTTAAAGCATCTGACCAGCAGATACATGTTTTTAACATACTAGAATTTAGCCTCTTCTTAGGTCTTTTGAAGATCCGTGATTAGGCAGCACTGTGACATCCTACAGCCATTGCCCTCCTTTACTTTCAAATGTGGAGGTCAAAGAGGAAGTTTGGGTCACAGTAAATATAAGCAAAGGCTTTGCATTCTAGTGTTCATTTTCTGTCCTGCATGAATGCCATTTGGAACAGAGCCCTGTGAACTCGGCTGGCTAATTTCCCCTCAATACTATGCGTGTGTCTTTGAAGCAGGATGGAAAGAAGGAGAAAAGCAGCTGTTTACTGCTTTGACCTAAACAACCCTTTTGGTAATTTTTTTCAGTTTCTGAAATTAGGGCTCAAGCCTGGAACAGCCTCTGTGGAGAGTTCAGCAGTGTCTAGTCAGGGCAATGATTGGAAGAAAGAGGAGCAGTGTCTGGAAGGACGTAAAGCGTAGCCAGCGTTTGTGTTTCAAACTGATCCCAAAGCCAAAGTAAAATGAGTGCAGGGTCTGTGGTTTAAAGCCAGTTAACATCAGGATAGAGTATGTGTCCCAAATAAATTACCACATCTGGTTCCTGCGAGGGGAAAGACCAGCAGTGGATTGTGCATGAAACCTGAACTCTTTCTCACCCCTAGAAAGGATGTGCTTTTCTGGCTGAAGCCAGGATGCTGTACCATGGCTTTATATCCCTGTGCCATCAGTATTTTTCCGAATCTGACAAACATGTTAATTGTGTTATCTGAGAGGAAACTGTGGGAGGGGCAGTCGGGGAAGTTACTTATGTAATCAAGTCACACAAGCCCCTATTTTGATATCTATGAATGTATGTTGAAGGTAATTTTAACATACCCCCTCTTGGTAGAACAGGGATCTAGAGGCAGCTCTCTTTCCCCCCACCCCTCTTCAGGGAGACATTCTGGAGAAGTCCCCCTCCTATTCCATTAATGTGCTGTTGGGCAGTGTCCTCCTCATAAACTATATAGGCACTCCAGATTAATGTGCCTTTTAGAGGAAGTCTATGCAGCCCAAGTTGTGGGTGCATGTTAAGTGCAAGTTGTGAAAGCTCCTGGTTGCTATGTGTTTTTGTATTGTGTGTTATGAAGTTGTATGTTTATAAAAGAGTCCGACTGCCCTCTGCAAGTAAGCCTTCTCGGTTCTGCTCAGGAGGCTCTGAATTCAGGGAGTGCTCCCTATAAATGGTATCTGGATCACATGAACGTTGCTCATCGTCTTCTGGCTTCAGTACTCATCATATTGAAGTAGAGATCTGTGATACAAATGGCTAAACTCCTGGAAGATTTATATAGTAGCGATTTAACACACACACCAACCCCCCCTCTTTCTGTCATAATGCTAGTGAGGAAATGACACTGTGATCTTTTTTTTTTTAAAACTTTTGTTCACATTTAATAAGGAATTTTGGTGCCAAACTCTTTTTAAACCTAAAGGCTGTATTATAAAATAAAAATATCACATCAGTGTCCTTCAGCTAGCTCTGTTGCTTCCACAGAAGTCACTGCACCAGAGAACTGCCAAGACGGAAGTCTGACTCTTTTTTCTCCTTCAAGGCTCCAGACTGATTGTTGGCGCCAGCAAGGATCCTCTCTGGAGTAACATGAAGATATTGTCCAATTGTTGTTTACTTGTAGCATATAGTGACGACGGAATATCTAATCAATTCAGATGAACTCCAGAAGGACCAAATCTGAGAATAAAAATGCCAAATAATTAGAAAAGCAGCATGAATTTACAAGGCTTTTGAAAAAATTATATTGCATTACTAAATCTCACCTTTTAATGTGAATTTGGCTTGTTACATATGCAATGGAGTGAGGCAGTAAGGAAATGGCACAGAGTCCTGATGTGGTGTAGAAAGGATTGTGCCGTTTCAGACTGTAGGTGCAAGAAAGATTGTTGAATATTTCCCTACTTTTAAAAAAGCAGGAAAAAACCCTTCCTACAAATAAATAACTAGCACAGCTGTCATTTTTTCGACAAAGACTTTTACTTGGACGTGCATTAAAAATGGTGGTCCCAACCTGCAGTCAACACTACCGACTCAGGATTCTGTTGTCCCATTCTGCTGTTTGACTCAGCTAGGTTTCTCACAGTCATACTTCTGTCTGAAATGAATACCACATACTTGATATGATTAGTAGACACCTTATCACTAAGGTCTGGAGAAGACACTTGCAACCTTTCTGAGGCATATAACTGTTACTCCAATCTGAGTTGGAATGATAAACTGGAATATGAACCAGTCTTGTAAATCTTGCTCCACCATGTTATACCTACAGGCTTATATCACTCCAGTCCAAATTGATACCTGAACTGTAATCAGCTGGTGAGACACACCTGGATGTGGACATTTCAAATTCTTTGAGGGCCACTTCACATTTTTAAGAGTACTCTGAGAGCACCCTGTTTGGACAGATTGTGTGAATACAACACACACACACACACACACATTACAGGAAAACATTGTCTTATTTTTCCCTTTCTATGACTGCTTACTTTGTTTACTGCCTTCCTTTGACCTCCAAATACATTCACAGGCCTGTTGCCTACTTCAGTTTTTGGACCAGAGTACTTATATGCATATTCAGCCAATAATTACAAAGGTATGCAGATGTAATTGAAAATCCTCTGAAGAATCTCTGATGTGGTATCTCCCATCCTTTCTCTTTTTTGAAGATGTGTATAGATCCATTATACTGCTATAAGTGATGCATGTATAGTTTGGACTTGTGCAAATGTAGGGAGCTTCAAAACATAAATTGAGACTTGGCCTCATACAAACAGCAAACACTTGAAGCAGTTCAGTAGAAAAACCGTATGTAGGTAAACAAAGCTTCTGCATTGTTAGCTGTGGACATGAGGGATAGGAAACACAGAGCATGGGTTGTACATGGAACTCTGAATTGTAACTGGCATTTGGCAGACCATGTGTGCATACATGTGGAAACTATTTTATTTATTACTCATTTGTTTCTCCTCATTGTGTAATTTCATTTACATTAATGCAATGAAAAGCTTGCTTACAGCATTTGCACCTGATAGCAACAGCAGCAGTAGCAGCAGCAGTAAACTTTCATCTGTGTATATTATTCTGCAGGATAAATGCAGCTACAAAATCCTGGATGTAATTTTTTTGTGGATAGATAGCAGTGATTCTTCTTCTTGGGCTTAGTTTTTATTATTTTTTACATTTTATTTACAATTCTACAGGTCATTGTTCGAGGTGGAGGACACATCCTGCCCTACGACCAGCCAGAAAGATCTTTGGACATGATCGACAGGTTTATATCAAACAAAGGATGGAAGCCTTAATGGATACTGAAAGACGGCTCTAATCTTGTTGCCCTCCTCAATTTCTCAACAAGAGAGTTAAATGGTCTTTAGAGAAACTTTGACTAAGGAAAGGCATTGAAGATTAAAATAGTAAAACAAATACTAATGTGTGATTTGTTTTCTTGTCAAAAAATCTGTGGTGTAAAACTGCAGTGCAAAAGGAAAAATCCGTTTGGACAGGATGTTAAACAATGCTTCAATTAGATCTAGAAAAAAGAAGATGCTGAGGTGGTTCCAGAGTCTATGCTAATTCATTACTAATATTTAATTGTCCAAAATGTGCAGAATGGGAAGGGAATTCAGAAGCAAACTTATACAAGTATCTTTAGAAGATGTTTATATGTCTGCCTGTAGCAGCTCTGTCAATTTTGGTTGGTGTCTTGCTTTTTGCAGAGGTTGAAGAACACGATACTTTCAAAGTGATGAATATTAATATTTGGTAAAGAATTGTGTGCCTTTTCAGCAGCAGACTTCATCTTCATCAAGCATTTTTGTTGCTTATGAAAGAGACTAGGAGTTGTCATAGGAAGCAGTGTGTGGGACATCATTTTCTAAATGCCCCTTAGGATGAGCATATTATGTCTACTGATGATTACTCATTACACTGTAGTTTCTGTAGAAATGATGGTTACATGAAATGTGAACTAGGGTTCACATGTGAACTAGGAAAGAACTATTTTAAGATCCCACATTTAAACAGTCTTCCCAACAAAAACTTTGGCCGTCGTCACACAGCCATAAATTTAGCACCATCTCCCGCTGAATGCTCACCTTATTCTGGTTCTCTTGCGATTTCGCCATTCTCCCCAATTCATGCTTTGTGACTCTTTATGTCGTCTTTATCCACTTCCATGTGAATGCCCTGGATCAACTATGAACACTTTGCAGCACCAAAACGCTCACTCTCCCCAATCATCTGTCTCACCTAACACTGATTCTCCTGCCCTACACTCCCACAAGCCCCAGCGCGACCCGCAATTAAGACTCAAAGTAATTAAAAAAAAAAAAAAAAACGTCAGCCTTATAGCGCTATAGCAAATTTTTTTTTTTAAAGGGCGGGATTTTGGGCCCCGTTTCCAGAGGCACTTTGACTGACCATCAAATTGCGCTTTTCCCTTTTAATGTGACTGACTGGAAGCGCAAGCAGTCATCAAAAGATGAGAGAATCCGTTCTAATAACAATAACAGAAGAAACGATTTCTAGTGCAACACTGACGAAATAAGGGTCCGTGTGACGACGGCCTTTGTCGGGTTATGAGATCTGGTATCTTTGCTGTATCTGCAGGCAAAACTCCATATGATGCCAAAATTTATTATTGGAACTCCAGATGTTCAAAAGGGGGAGCATCTGGATTCGGGCTGAGTGCTGAATATGGGGTGGGGGAGTTAACTCTTCCTCCCCCCCCATAAACATACCATTTCACTTTGGAAATGTAAGTTCCTCTGCCTTGCTTGAAACAGCCCAGGAAAAATTGTCTATGAGAGTTCTTACTGTTTTGCTGTGTCAGAACTTGTAAAAAATCTAGTCCTGGTACCAATAAATTCAATCTGATTCTTGTGTTTCCATAAAACCAGGGTGAAATATTTTGTATTCACTTATCTTTTGTTTGTACATAGTGTGACAATCCTAGGACGTGAGGATTTCAAAGTAATTACCAACGATCCCTTTACCTTGTGTTTGAGATGTTTATCAAAAACAAATGAATCTCTCACCAATCAATTGCCTTTCATTTAGCTTAATTGCCCACCTGTGTTTTTAAAATGCTAAACTCTGCAGGCTAGACTTTTCAGTGTTATAAGGAACCAAAGCTGGAAAATGTGTTGTACCTATAATTAGCAGATTGTACCTTTAAAGGATGTGTTTTCACAATAGGACAGTCAATCATAAGCTGATCCTAAAGGCATTCCTTAAATTAACTTAGCCCTTCTGGGAGCTGAATGAGCCAATGTCCCAATAGCCAATGGAACACTGGCTGCAGGGCCAGTCCCAGGTTTTAGGGAGCCTGCTATGCCCACTACTAGGTTCCCCTTCTTGCTCTTCTTCCCATGTGCCCCCATCTGCCTGTGCATCCTTCCTCTGCCCTTTTACAAGCTCTCCCACCCCTGCAGTCACAGCTGCCCACACCTCCTGCACAGCCTTTCCCCAGTGATGCTCTGTAGTGGGTGCAGGTAGGTGTGCTGCTGCCACAGCCACCAGAAATGCTGATGCTTTGTGCACAAACCTATGTGCACTTCTCCAGCACTAGACAGCATATGAAGCTGAGAGCAGAGGTGACAAAGCACTCACAAGCAGGCAGTGAAAGGGTGTGAGTACAGGCCTACAGGGGATCCAGCAGCAGTGGGTCCCCCCAGAAGCCATTGGCCCTGGCAGCTGCCCCACCTTGCCGTGTGCTGGCACTGACCCTGATTGGCCCAATCAGCTCCCAGAATGGCTAAGCTAATTTAAGGTGCTTCTTCTCTGGCATCCCTTTAGTAGGTAAGTGTAGGATACTCTTTAACAGTACTATTTTGTTCTGCTTTAATATTTATATAACATTTAATTGGAGAGAGTACTTCAAAACTCTTATTATTCATGAGGAATATATAAGACTACTGTCTTCAGAAGCATGGAAAAATCCCAAATACACATGCTCTGAATTACAGAACAGTTCTGAAATTAATGATATAAAGAGTCCCCTAAGTCCATTTAGAAACATACTTTGAACTGAAAGCCTGTTCAAATGTATGAGAAAACAAAAAAGAGCCAGTGGCCTTGAGAACAAAAGCCTCTGGTTTAGGACCAACAAGCTTGCTCAAAGTACACTTGGCCAAAGACTTCACATTCTCATTGGTTTAATTTCTGGATACAAAAATGTATGCATGCTGTCTTGTTATTGCCCCTTCATTCTCTCTCATGTATGTTTTCAGCTTCAGTAGTTGTCAGACTTCTTTTACTAAGGGATTTGGAGTGAGTGAGTGTGTGTGTTGAAAAATGCTGGTGTCCATTTCAACCATTTGCTAATTGAGAAATGAAACTCATCTTAGACTTCAATATGACCACAATATTTCTGACACCCACAGAATTACCATCCTGAAACTACTTTTCTTGCGTAACCAAAGCCCTGTAGTGGCTGGTTGTAATGCACATATAGATGCCCTCTAAATATGGGCTTATTCATTGACTCCAGTGGGGAGGGGGAGGTAGCTCTAAACTTGCTGTTCCTTGAAAAGCCTGCTGTAAGGGAGTGCATGTCAAAGCAAAAGACAAACAAGCAGAATAATTGTGCTTTGTCAAAACAGAAACATGAGGGCTGTGTTATCAGAAGGCGTTTAGATCCAGAATTGGAACTCTGCTCTTCTCAAAGAAAGATTATTCCTTTTTTTTGAACTTTGAAAACTGATTTCAAATCAAATTAGAGGGTCGTATTTTGGAGCACACGTTGGTTTTAAACAGACTTTTTTTGGTAAATAACATAGGAGTCCAATGCTTTATAGTGTATTTTATTTATTTTAATTAATTAATTAATTAGTTATGTCATATATTTAGTCGCCATTCTCACAGACTCAAGGCGGATTACACAGTGTGAGATTTATCTTATTGCATTTATCTTATTGTCACACAGGTTCTCCCAGACAGTAAACATTTATGCCTAATATGTTTCCTACCTCATTGTAATGAAAGCAAATCACTTAAAGGACATAATGTTGAGTTGCAAAACAATTAACTCCAGTCATGAAGATGGTTTTTATGAAACATAAAACATTTTCCTATGGAAACCTCTGTGGAGCTTTTACTGTCTAAAATGCAATGTTTCCACTTCTGAATAGTTATAAACCTAGTTCTTTGAAATGTGATGGTAGGCATTTGTCATGGGGATGGCTGTCCATGTGGCTGTCAAGTTATATTAAAGCCACATGACGTATACCTTTTGGTCAATACTGATTTCACAGGGCCTCATAATACACAGACTGTTTTGATAAATACGTTAAACCTAACTAGGCAAAAAGGTCTTGGCTGTGACCTGGGGATCGAATGTCAAAGTTCACTCCTTTAATTTCCTGTTCTCTTCTTAGAATTTTCATTTGGGAAAGATGATAGGTGCGTATTCTGAATGACCAACATGACCTGTTAAGCTTGAAAGTAAGTTGTATAACTTGGTCTTTTATCTTGATTTTTTGAAACTTCTTTTAGAAGATCTAGTTTTTAAAATAAGGGAAATATCCCAATTTGTAAACCGGGGATTTACTACTACAGTTAGGTAACATTGCATGCATTGTGATTTTTATTCCCCAAAAATAAAGTAGAGAGAAAGTTATCAAACTGATTTCTGAAGACCCTCATCCTGTGTTGCTCTTATTTGTAGACTTTTGGGGGGCACAAGGGGGGGGGACCTGCAAGTACTTGTAGGGAGCATCTCATTTCCCTCTCCCTATTTCTCCTGAAAACCCCCATAGCTTCTCCCCTTTTCCTGTTTCCTTTTCTCTTCCCACCCACCAAGCAACCTACCTTTACCTGCCCGCCCACCCACCCACCTTCACCTTTGCTCCCCCTCCTGGCAGTTTTTCCCTGCAAAAATTCTGCATGGTTTCAGTTGCTGGGCTGCACTGGGCCCAGTTATGGGGAGCTGACTGCCAGGCTGGGGCCAGTTGTGCAATGAGGAACCCACAAGGACTTTAGGAGGCACCTCATTTTCTCCTGCATCCCTCTCCTCTCATCATTTCTTCTTTTCTGCTTCTGGCAACTTCCATATCCTCACCTGTTCTTGGTTCCTTCTCTCCTTCCCACTCGCCAAGTAACCTGTCTTTTATCTGCACTCTATCTTCAGCTATATTTATTCTTTATTTACTTCATTTATAACTCATCTTTCTCCCCAAGGGGGACCAAAAGCAATATCCATTGTTCTCCTCGCCTCCATTTTATCCTCACAACAACTCTGTGAGGTAGGTGAAGCTGAGTGTGTGTAACTGGCCCAAGGTTACCCAGTGAGCATTCATGGCAGAGTGGGGGTTCAAGCCTGCCTCTCCCAGACTCTAGTCTGAAACTCTAGTCACTACACGCACTGGCTTTTGTGAGGTGGTTGCTGTCGAAAAGTGGCAAGCAGATGGGCCTGGGTGAGGCGTGCAAGTCAGGTAGTAGTAAGCTGCCTGGTGATTGCTGCCTGGCCCGGCCCGGCCCTGATGAGTCTTACTCTCCCTTCAACAGCCAAATAGCCCTGCAAAGGGCCCTGCCCCCCTTCTTCTGCTTGTTACTAACAGAAATCAAGGATGGAAAGCTGGCAATACTGCTGTTGTTGCCTAACAGTGGCCATAAGTGAGAGAGGCACAGGTTGAATGGTGTACTTTAAAAAAAAAGATTTCAGATTTTTCTGCAAATTTGGGGCTTTTCAGGTTTGTAGAAAGTTCTGCCTTGTCTGTACATGGCTCCAGATTTAAATATCCACAAATGCAGTCATGTTGAGAATTACATATATTGATAGAAATTTATATATGTAAAATTGTAAGCTTTCAAGAGGCAGAGCACACTTCTTCAGATACCAATAGATTTCTCCTCCATGTGGCTGAATGTGGTGCCTTTGAGGATATTAGGTAGGTAGCTATGTTGGTCTGCAGTAGGACAGTAGGATTTGAATCCAGTGACACCTTTCAGACCAACAAGATACTCAGAATGAAAGCTTTTAAGAGTCATATAGCTCCCGTCTTCAGACACTTGAAGGGAGTTCTGACTCTCAAAAGCTTACATTCTGAAAATCTTGTTAATCTCTAAGGTGCCACTGGACTTAAACCCTTCTGTTCCACTGTAAACCAACACAACTACCCATCTAACTGTCCTTTTCAGATAGGTTGGTCAGCTCCAAAACTCTGGAACACTCCCCCCAAGCAGATTCACCTGTCCCCTTTTGGTGCCTTCTGTTCCACCTGAGAGTGAAGACTTTTTTGTTTTGCTTGACATTCCCTCAGTGATCCCTCTTTCCTCCCCAGTGTTTTTAAGTGTTGTTTTTACGTTTTATATTTATTTTAAATTGTTTCACTGATGGATTTATGAGTTGATCTTAATGGCTTTTAAAATTATGATAATGTGTATGCTTTAGGTTCATTAGCCACCTTGGTGGACCTGTGAGGGAAGAAAGGTGAAGTAAAAATCTTGTAAATAAATAAATAAATAAATAAATAAATAAATAAATAAATAAATAAATAAATAAATAAATAAATAAATAAATAAATAAATAAATAAATAAAATGGTTTCCAATTCAAATCCATATGATACAAATAACAGCAATAATTGTTGCCTTTGTAACAACTTGCAGTACTGTCTGGTGGTGAGATAGCCGTTCTCCATTCATAACCTTCCCCATTCTTTTTGTTTTCCACTTCATTTTTCACTAGCAAAAGGCCCAACAAGTTTGATGCAAAAGGCAGATGGAAGTTGGGAGAGGTCCAGATTCTTCTCCAACCACCACCCCTACTCCATAGGCTGGGAAACCTCTTTCACTGCAATCAGTGCCCATTGATTTCAATGGGCTTAGACTGAGAGTAACTCTGTTTAGGATTGCACTGATACTCTAGGAAACACTGCTTCCTCCCCAGTGATATTTCTTTTGATGCCGACTAGCTTGTCTGGCTTCAAGGTTGCTGGGATAAATGAAGTAAATATAAATTCCTGGGATCTCTTTGAATTTCATGATAACTTTTCAGCTAATATCTGTTTAAGATTTATCCCACTAATGTACTTAATATTTTTTGTACAATTTTACAAAATTACAAAACCACTGAAAGTGTAATGGTGAATGTCACAGACACACACACACAGTGTTAAAACAACTGAAACCATTATCTGAAGCAAGCAACTGATAATAATGAATGGAGCAGTAGTGTAAATTGAATAATTCATTATTCAAACCAACAACCAAATTTTCTAAATACAGACACTGCATGGAGGTTATTAAAATGGATTGCAAATTAGATATTGTCCTGCAGATTTTACAGAAAATCCATTAAACATCCCAGTTTATGACAACTGCTTTGAATACCCTGTACTATAGAATTCTTTTATCTTAAATAGATAGATGGAGCCTTTCTTCCATGACCATCAAGATGTGAGATTCCTTCTGTAAAAAAATACCAGTGCCTAATTCCTCCCCACCCCCACCCGACGTGTTATAAAACTAACTTTTGGTGGCTACGATAAGAAGCATCAAGCTGGGGATTTAATCATGTTTAGTTTCTGTTGTTATTTTAAACATTATACATAATATGTTTGGCCGGTTTGAACAACTAATCCTGATGCAGGGATGTGTAAGCCCTCTCATGTGCAAACCCCACCCTACTCATTCTTGTGGCTGGACCCCAGTTTGCACATGTAAAAGTAGTGTGGCTTAGGTTCTGTTCCTCCATTTTAAAGAATAGGGTCCTGCTGAAAGTGTTCTTTACATCCCTATAAGAATTTTCAGAACTCAAACATTAGACTTTGCATTTATGTTTGAGAGGTTTTCATTTAAGTTTATGATGTAACTGTCCTTGAGGCTTCAGCAGAGTATGAGATTAAAATGAGAATAAATAATATCATTTCCCTTTACTGAAAATGAATCCTTTCTAAGTGATCCAATAACTATAGAGATTTCTGGGGGTCTCTGCCTTGAATTTGCAGCAACTGAAGGCTTCTTTTGCTTAGAATACTTAACATTTTATTGGCACGTCGACATGCTGGAGATTTGCCCAGAGAGTAACACAATCCTTTTGTCCTCTGGGATAGTTACCTCAACCACCTCATACTTTGCCTGCTGTTAAATGTAGATTGTTCACCCCTTGTTGCTGTTGTTGTAACATCTCTGGTACGTCCTTATCATTTAATTTTGCCAGAACTTGTGATATTTTATCCTACTTAATAGTCTTTGCAGTGTCCTTGAGTGCTATTCCATATTGTACTTTTCATTATTGGCCTTCTTTCTTGCTGTTTGGGTTGTCATGTCAACGCCAAAACCTAGAATTACTGCTTGAGAGGATTTCTTAAGAAAGGCACATCACAGTTACCAAGCTGCATGAACAGAAAACACAAGCATCACAAAATAAAATAACAGTGTGGCCCAGATAATTCAGCTTCCAGTTGTCCCTCTTTGGTTCCAGAAAAGTTCTTTGATACCCGGAACAAAATTAAAAAACGAGCTTGAAAACTGTAATGCTTTATTATTGTTGAGCAGTCAGATTATCAGTGCCAGACCACTATGCATAGAAAATAATAGCCAAAATACAGGCAATAAACCAGTAGAAAAGTAACATTTCACAGTAGCACCAGCCGTTTAATGTAATCTAGCCTTGCCCTTTCGCACAAAGAAAATGGGTCTATGATTGCCATGGATTTCATACTGAGCTGCAGTACACCATACCACATTTCCTACTATTCCAAAGGGGAACCTGACCCATTCTTTTAACACTTCATTGCACTTTAGTGTAACACTGACAAACAGAATCCAAAATGGAACTGTGCAAATAAGAACAGGTTTGATACATTTTTAATGCCTCTAGTCACGGGCCGGGAACAGGGTTAGTTCCAGTTATGTTTTCAAATATATATCCTTTTACCTGGATGTGTGAATTTTTGCCATTAATTCCTATAGAGAAACATGAAGTACAACACTTAGAAACACTGGAGACCCACTCCCAATGGTTTATGTTGTTCTCCCCTCCACTTCATCCTCACAACAACCTTGTTAGGCAGGTTAGGCTGAGAGTGTGTGAATGGCCGAAGGACAACCAGTAAGCTTCTGTGGCAAAGTCATTTGCTAATGACTTCTTTGGACATTAGCAAAGGCCCGACAGAGGTTTTTTTTTCAATCAGAAAAAGTGGGGAAGGTTTTGAAGCATAACCATTACAAGACAACATCAAATAACATATGTTTTCTTTTCCCCATCCCATGGTTTATTCGAAAATGAAAGTATAAATAGTGATCATATGAAGTTTTCCAATATGTACTCAAATCTCTAGTATCCAAAAGTTGTTCAAATATTCAAATATCAATCATAGTCTTGTATAAAATAATCCCACGTTTTCTTTCAAACTACACATCATTGTCGAAGATCCAGAGGCTCAAGACACAGGCCGAATCCACATTACCTCCGCGCGTCCCGGTGTTGCGCTAAATGTCCGCAAAACACCCGGAAGTATAGCGTCTTTCAAGCACGATTTCAGAAATCGCGCTTGAAAGACGCTATACTTCCGGGTGTTTCGCGGACATTTAGTGCAACACTGGGACGCGCGGAGGTAATGTGGATTCGGCTACAACTAACAGCCCAGTGTCACGTAGTGTGATATTTTATTGTCAGTTCAGGAACTTTGGCAACCCGTGTGCAGCCCACTGATAACCACAAAATGCTTTCCTGGCAAATGGAGGACTATGAGGAATGGTAGCAGGACGAATCGGCAGAAATTTTCAAGTTAAGTCTGGATCCCACCTGGTGTATTCTCTCGGAGCTTTACAAGCACCTCTGTATTTTTTAATTTTTATTTATGTCATTTATATTCCACCTTTCTCACTGAGACTCAAGGCAGATTAGAAAGCAATAAGGAGACATGGCCTTTGTCTATATTCAGACGGAGATTGAGCAAGAACTTCAGATCTTTATGTGAAGCACAAGCCCTACCCCATAACTCTATGGCCCCATTTCATACCAGAAGAAAAAGACTAGAAAAATACACTCTTTGAAAACAACTTTTTTTTTGCTTAAAAAAATGCAGGGGTCATGCAGGGTCTTAATCTCAATGAGTACTCATCAGTGCATGACTCTTCTTGCAGCCTCCTGTTTAAAGCATGAATTTGTTGCATGTGGATCCCACCCAGCCTTCAAGGAGTTCAGGGTGGTGTCAATTGGCTTACCTCATCTCATCGTTGCAACAACCCCAATGAGGTCAGTGTTAGACATAAAGAGTATGATTTTTTTAATGGAATTCTGGGATCTTTGAGACTGAGAAGTCCATATACTAACCTATTGCTTTAGCCATCACAACCACATGCCATTGCAGGCTACAGGATCAGGCACAGTTTCTCTCTGTTTCCAGAACATTGACTCTGTGATGGCTTGCAAAGGGGAACTAAAACCTCCCAACTTGGAAGATTTGAAACGGAGATTGATAATGCAGGGAAAATACTGCTCTGGTTGATTACTTCATTTAAATTCCACAAATATGGGGCTGTTGTTAAACAACGATTGGTTCCCATTAGTATTTGCTTAAGGCAGGAAAAAGCAATGACCTGTGATGAAGTTGTCAGCACAGTGACTGCTGCAGAGCCGTGCCTGGGTCATTCATTCCCCACTGCAGTGTACATCATAATTTAACAGTTTACCTACATGGTTGTATACTGAGATGCAGAAAAAATTATTGTTGTATTAGTATACATGTGACAGTAGCAGATGCCCAGATGCCAAGGATATTTCCATTGCTTTGTTCCTGTTTTATTACTGACGTAATAATGAAATGGTTTCTATTTAAATCCATCCAAGAATGCATATTTCTCTCTGGTATGCATCAGCAATGCAGACGGCATTTACTCTCCAGCCCACCCCTTTCCCATATAGTCTTTATAGCCATAATGCAACATCTACTTAACCACGAACCACTGTCTGACTTGCTCTCAAGCTCATGACTAGGAACAATAGAGGCACTCAAGGCATGGTAGTAAAGGTGAAATTAAGAGTCAAGGGTTAGAAGAATTCCATACCATTCACAAGTGAGTAGCTTTGAATAGATTTGTGAAAGATCCAGAGCTGGCTCTTTTCATCAAAGAAAATATTTAATAACATCTCTGTAGATCTTTAGGAAACCTGCTGATCCTCTGCTATTGCATATGATAGACAAGACAGATTGCTCCATTTTGGCTGTCATACTGAAGGTGCTGGAGTGACATTTTATATGGAGGCAGCCAGAACATGTTTGGGCCATTCACTGTATGAATCATATAGAAAATGTCTATGCCACCCCCAGTCATTGCTAGCAATTACATAGTTCTGATGTGCAGATTGCTCAGGCTATAGGAGAACTCACAGACCTAACGGCCCTCATAAACTATGCGGGACATTTATGTCCATTTGACATTCCCCTCCACATTTGGGTCTGCCAAGTTCACATGAACAAGGAATTGCATACAAGATGCATTAATGTTCTTATAATGAAATATTGCATTTTGCTGCCTGTTGGCCAGTGTTTTAACATTCATTCATTGTGAAACAACCTGGGAATGGCTAACATGGCTAGACCATATTCAGTGGGCACATACTGGAAAAAAAACTCTTAATAGGGTAAGGCATCCAGTTGTTGAAACAGGGTGTTATTATCAGACTTTTTTAAAAAATAGCATTTACTAGAAATTTAGCATAATCTTAATCTATAGGAATCTATAGGAATGCAGAGTTATTTTAATTTCTGAGGTTCTCTCATAAAGAGTGGAAGAAATACAGAAATCTATGTTTCTGAACGGTGGTGTAATGACATGTCCAAATGGCTGTTTCCCCCAGAGTTATAGTGAAGTAAGCCAGAATGAATGGAGAGAGCATGCCAACTAGGCACATATGAGTGTACAACAGATATTGTTTTCAATTGTGTCATCTGTGCTAATGCTAGTAGACCAAAGAATGCTCTCCGAAGCAGTATCAAGCAGCAAAGGTGCTGACAGAATCCTCCTGTGATTTGCAAAAGTAGGCCAAACCTGTGCAGCCGGCACTTGAAATAGCATCTGCCTCCAACTTGGTATCAAAACAGAGATCCTGACAACTGTTCATTTAACAATCGAGTGGATTACACAGCTTTATTTTGAAACTAAAGTTACCAGCATGGATGTACTTTGATTCACACAGGGCTCTCAATATGCATGGTACTTTACAGAGTTTAACATAAAAAAAAATAGACAGGTCCTTAATTCCAAGATAGGACAACAAAAATGAAAAAACTAAATAACAGAGGGATGATGGAAGTAGTAACACTTCTTGTGGGCTTACACAGTTTTATGGACTGAAAGCTTGGTTCCCAGCACCAAGGATTAAGGGTTAAGCCAAGGGCCTTGTACAAAAGATGAGTTTGAAGGATTTAAAGGAGGAGAGGGAAGAGTCTGACTGACTGGCATTTCCACTTAAAGAGAACCTGGATCTGCATCAAGGTCTTTGTAGGGCAGATTTTTTAATTACTATTATTTCCCCAGAAAGAATGCAGCATTCAGTAGTAAACGAGGTCCAGAATATAAACACTCTAGTCCTAAATGCATATCCATAGCAGTGTCATTAACTTTCATGAAACTCAGTGCCAAAAAAGTATTGTAGCCTTCCAAGTCATGAAAGTCGTGATTTAAAATTCTTTATAATGGGGAGGGAGAAAGAAGAGTTTAATTTCAGTTGTGGCACATTCAAGGAGCCTTATATGGGCTTCAGGCTGCTTGAATCAATTGCACAGCTACAGGGGGAAAATGTGTAATCGTGTTTTATATTTCACAGTGAAATCCTAAACAGAGTTACCCTAGTCTAAGACGATTGAAATCAATGGGCATAGACTGGTGTAACTCTGTTTAGGATTTCACTATTAGTATCCTAACAGATAATGTGTCAATGATACAGCAACAAATTGTGCTTAATCTTCCTTGCCTAAAAGTATTTAAGCACTGTGTGCCCTTTTTTTGGTCTTATGCAAGTGACTTACACTTGGCCATTTATGGGTATAGCTATTACATTGTACTGAAAGTATACATTTCTCTCCATTACAGCATTTCATTCCCAGGGAAAGCAAGAGCCCTTACACTATAAAAAGCAATGGAACTGGTTCAGCGTATCTCTTGTGTGCACATATCCCATTCAACCAAACTAGCAAAATACAAGCAGGGTATAGCCAAAAAATACATGTGGTTGAAATAATTCTTCACTTATTATGATTTTTTTATTTATTTCATTTATATCCAGCCTTTCTCCCCAGTAGGGACCCAAAGTGGCACATTGTTCTCCTCTACTTTATCCTCCACACAACCCTGTGAAGTTTCTGTAACATAGTGGTTAAGGTGTGGTTAAATCAGCACTCTGCTGGTTGAAATCCCACTACTGCTATGAGCTTAGCAGGGCCTTGGGTAAACCACTGCCAGCCCCAGCTGTATTGTGAGGATAATAACAACACTGACTTTGCTCACCACTGTGAATGGGTCAGTAATCTGCCTAGAAGAGCAGTATATAAGCAGTTATTATTTGCTGAAGTATGTTCAGCTGAGAATACATGAGCAGCCCAATGGCGCCCAGCAAGCCTCCATGGCAGACTGGGATTTGAACCAAGGCCTCCCAGATCCTAATCCAACGCATCAGCCTATTTAAAACATTTATTTGGATAGCAAACAAGTGAGCCAGCATGGTATGGTGGTTAGACTGCTGGACTAGAATCATATCCCCACTCTGCCATGGAAGCTTATTTACTTGTTTGTTTAGTATATTTTTAGCTCTTTGATGGGGGACCCAAAACCGCTTTATAAAAAATATACCTTAAACCAATTTACAAAATAGTATAAAAGTATGTGTTTTTTTTAAAAAAAACAAGCCAAAAGAAAATCAAAATCCTAGGCTCAAGTCAGTTTGAGTGGCCAAGGCCATGGGCTGTGATCCATGGGCTAAGAGGGAAAATGTTGTAAGCTGGAACTGGATCCCCAATGAGCAGGAAAGGGAAGTGGTATAAGCGAAGTAAATGAACACATAAGTGAGGACTGTAATTTCAATCAAAATTCAGTTGCCTAAATCCAACATGTACTGATGCAAACTTTGCTCATGCACAGCTCACAGACATGCTGCTCTGCCAACACGCGCTTTTGTCCTGATGTTGACCTGATGTTCTGATGAAAAATTGTGCCTTCCGTATCCCTTCATTTTGATGGCCCCACAAAATGGGCTAGACTCATCTTCAGATACCACTGGGAATGTGCATCCTTATCTATGGCACCTGGAAGCCATACACTATGAGAAGTGGATTGGGATTTTACATTTTTAAAATTAATAAGCCTTCTGCACATCCTTGACTCAGATATTTAGTGTTAACAGATCTTTGCAACTGTCAGAACAAGTTCTGTAGTCTAACAGTCCCTTGGGAAAAGATCTGGATAGTTATTAAACATCTGGTAGTTTCTCCCTGTCTGAGCAGAGTCAGCACAGAACATTTACTGTGGGTCTGGGATCCATGCTTTCTTCCTGAAGAAGAACTGAAGCCCTCCAGCGACATTCCATTCTTAAATGGAAGCAAATGATTCCATCACAAAATACCTTATCTGCAATGTTATTCAACCAACATGAATTACAGATGGCATATAGATTACTTCCACAAGTGAGCCATAAACTTGGGCGGGGAGGGGAGGGGAGAGAGAGCAAAGCATTCTATGGGATCTGGCAACAAAGGGCTCAAATTAGGCAACTTTATATCAGTCCGATTGGCTTTGGCACCCAGCATCATTACACTTAACAGCAAAGAAAATAACAGGCCTTTGCACAAAGTTTTAACCATTCTTCTATGAATGTGGGGTTCAACGTATATACCAGCTTGTCAGCTAGGTTCGAGTTTTAAAAGAACCTCTATGGACTTCAGATCAGACCCCAGGATTTCAAGAAAGGCCCACAGTTGCTAGCCATATAACAATATTGGTCAATAGACCTGTGCGTTGGTGACAGCTACTTATTAAGTACATCGAAATGTTGTGGTGTGGCCTACCAATTTTTAATGAGCGGAAACAAAGTTGGAACTGAGCCCACTGGCAACCTGTGCTGCATAATGTGAGCTCTGGGTGCAGGGGTGGGGGTGGGGTGGATCAATAGGGAGACAGATTTATGCAAGAGAAACTGAGAACTGAAGAGCTGGCATAGAAGAGTAGCTAAGAATGTGACCAGCAAATCTCAACACATTCAATTCTTACCTGAACCACGGACTTGCCAGGTGGCTGCTCCACGACAGGACTGCTGTAAAGGTAATTGAAGTAACTTATGGGATGAATATATGAGCCTGAAATATGCTGTGTATTATTACAGAACACTGAGTCACTTATTGGGAGTGTTGTAATAAATGCCTCACACCTGGGAATATCACACTCAGCACTTGTTTTCTGTAAAGACAGGAAAACACCAGTTGATGTCAAGAATCAACCCCGAGCAGTGAAGGGTTCAAAATAGAAATACTTTATTTTGTCCTTATGGCTTTATTACTCTTTGTATTTGTAGTATTTTATGCTCTGGCTGTCCTTAAAAATTTGAAGCCACAATTCAGCAGAGAGAATAGGGCTTATTACAGGCTTAAGCAGACTTAACTCCATACGGGGTTGTGCCTGCAGTGCCAGAGGAGCCAAGCGAGGCCTGCTGATTAGCACCCAGGAAAATCCTAAATGCGTAAGTCAGTTCTAAAACCATTGTGGATTTCCATGGCCATTCAGTTCCTCCTTTCCTATCAAAACTGGGGGGAGGGGGGCAGGCTCTACGGTACTTTGCATGAAGAAAGTTTCAGGGTTTGATCCTTGGTATCTCCAGTTAAAACAATCAGATAGTAAGTGATGTACAAGACCCGAGACCCTGGAGAGCTGCTGCAGGTCAAAGCAGACCACCCTGACAACCAGTGGTTGGACTCAGTAGAGGCAGCGCCATGTGTTCATTCACGTTCAGCAATGCAAGAGGAGTTGAGATTGTTCCCCCACTCCTGATCATCTCCTACTGGTTTTCCTTGTGGTTGTCCCAACTCCAATCTGAATCAGCTCAAGAAGCCAGATGTTTATATTGATTGATCATCTTCAGTAATGTAATATTTGTGAGAATGTTACTCGTTCGCTTAGCGATGTGATGAGAAGTTTCCTCCCCATCTCCCCTTGTGTATAGGAATTGGCCAGGCAATCCAGCAACCTTACTGGGATATGTAAAAAAACAAAAGCAAAACCCTACTCCAGAACATTTTCTTGCATATGATATCATCTCACCCTCCACAATAACACATTACCATAATTGCTTTATCCAATTTGCACACAATATTAGGAAGACTCTTTGGGTATTGAGAACAGGTAGATAGGATGATCCCTCAAGTGACTGAAATGTATCTGGGGAACACCCAATGCCCCCCCCCCAATCCTAGCCACCTTTACTTGTCTTCTTTTTTTACTTCTAAGTAAGTGTGCCTTGTTGTGTGCTATAGCGGAAGCCTTCAATGGAGTTCTGAGGAACATGTACAATGGGCAGATACCTCTATTTTCATGAGGCAGTTTTCTGAGTGAGGGTGCTGCTGACTGCTGAGCTTTGACCACCACCACCCCCGCCTCTGCAGCTCTTCTCTGAGAAGCAAGATTTGGCCATAGTTAAGCATGCTCTGATTATATCCAGGTTGGATCATTGTACTCTACGTGGGGAAATCTATGAAGACTGTATAGAAGCTTCACTTGGTTCAAAATGCACCAGCTGGGCTGCTAGCAAGTTCAAGTTACAGATATCATATCTTGCCAATTCTAATACAATTTTACTTATTCCTGGTTTGATTCTAGACCTAACTGAAAGTGCTGGTTGTTACTTATAAAGCTCTACACAGTCTGGGCCTAGAGTTCCTCAAAATCAATGTCTCTTAAGCCTGCACCTGCCAATTAAGAGGTCCTGCTCTGTGTCCTATCAGAGCTCAGGGGGTGAGTGTGGCAACCCTCCCCAAAGCCCCTCCTATCCTCCAGAGTTCTGAACCAATCCTCGTGATTCTGGCCTCACACAAGTGATTGTCAGCCCACAGAACTCCACTGGATGAGAAGAGAAACCTTTTTTTCTCAGACAAGGAATTGCAGCTCTGGATAAGAGCATTGGCTTAAGATAGGATTTTTATTTGGTTTTTAGTTAGGATTTCACTTGTTTTAGTGAGACAAACTAGCACCCTATCAGGGGCCTGTGAAATCTAACTTTAGTGTACAGGTTCTATGAACAGGGGCTCTGTGAGTTAAAGGAGTGGCCTAGAACCTGAAGAGTAACCCTGTCAGTTAGGGCCTAGGTTACAGCAAATCTTGAATGCTGAGGGAACCAGTCTGGAGAATAAGGAATCAAATCTCTCCTTAGTGTTTGTGTATGTTGAACTGAGGCTCAGTTTCAATGTTAACTCCCATTGGGAAGTAAATAAAATAAACACATTCATCAGATGGTTGTTGGGGGTTTTCCGGGCTGTCTTGCCGTGGTCTTGGCATTGTAGTTCCTGACGTTTCGCCAGCAGCTGTGGCTGGCATCTTCAGAGGTGTAGCACCAAAAGACAGAGATCTCTCAGTGTCACAGTGTGGAAAAGATGTAGGTCATTGTATCTACTCAGGAGGGGTGGGGTTGAGCTGAGTCATTCTGTAAGAGTTTCCCAGGGTGTGGAATGCTAATGGCGGGAGGCTTCACTGTATCCCGAGGCGGTTCTTTTGCATATGGATTGGTGCTTGATGTGCTAATCTTCTCTGCAGGGCTATTGTCGGGTGTGGAGTGTTTTGTTGGCCTGGTGTTTTTCAGAACTGGAGCCCATGCTCTGTTCATTCTTAAGGTTTCTTCTTTCCTGTTGAAGTTTTGCTTATGCTTGTGAATTTCAATGGCTTCCCTGTGCAGTCTGACAAAGTAGTTGGAAGTGTTGTCCAGTATTTTGGTGTCCTGGAATAAGATACTGTGCCCTGTTTGAGTTAGGCTATGTTCAGCCACTGCTGATTTTTCAGGCTGTCCAAGTCTGCAGTGTCTTTCATGTTCTTTTATTCTTGTCTGGATGCTACGCTTTGTGGTCCCGATGTAAACTTGTCCACAGCTGCAGGGTATACGGTATACTCCTGCAGAGGTGAGGGGATCTCTGCTGTCTTTTGCTGATCGTAGCATCTGTTGTATTTTTCGGGTGGGTCTGAATACTGCTTGAAGGTTATGCTTTTTCATAAGCTTTCCCATCTGATCAGTAATTCCTTTGATATATGGCAAAAACACTTTTCCTGTGGGAGACTGTTTTTCTTTGGTTGTTTGATTCATCCTGGGTTTGATTGCTCTTCGGATTTCATTTCTGGAGTAGCCATTTGCCTGAAGTGCGTGGTTTAGATGATTAATTTCCTCATTGAGAAAGCGCGGCTCACATATCCGTCTTGCACGATCCACTAATGTTTTCATTATGCCTCTTTTCTGTCGGGGGTGGTGATTGGAGTTTTTGTGTAAGTACCGATCAGTGTGAGTTGGTTTCCTGTAGACCTTGTGACCTAACTGAAAGTTTGCTTTGCGGATGACCAAGGTATCCAGGAATGAGAGTTTTCCCTCACTTTCTTTCTCCATTGTGAATTGTATGTTCAGGTGGATGTTGTTGAGATGATTCAAAAACTCCATCAATTCTTCCTCCCCATGGCTCCAAATGATGAATGTATCATCCACAAACCGGAACCATACACTGGGTTTGTGGGGTGCTGATTCTAGAGCTGTTTTTTCAAAATGTTCCATGTAGAAGTTTGCTATAACTGGGCTGAGTGGGCTCCCCATGGCCACCCCATCCATCTGTTCATAGAATTCGTTGTCCCATTGGAAGTAACTGGTTGTCAGACAATGATGGAATAAGGCTGTTACATCCTCTGGGAAAATCTGATTAATCAGTGCAATAGTGTCTTTTACTGGAACCTTGGTGAACAGGGATACAACATCAAAACTGACAAGTATGTCTTGTGGATTGAGTTTCAGAGAACTGATTTTGTTGATGAAATCTGCTGAATCTTTGATGTAAGACGAGGTTTTCCCGATGTGGTCCTGCAGGAGATCTGCCAGATGTCTAGCTAATTCATATGTCGGTGAACCAATGGCACTCACAATGGGTCGGAGTGGGACTGAATCTTTATGTATTTTGGGGAGTCCATATAGTCTAGGTGGCTGTGCTTCTGTCTTGCATAGTTTGCTGTGCGTGTCGGGATGTAGTGAGGAATTCTTGATCAGCGCATTTGTTAGCCTGGTGATTTTGCAAGTGGGATCTCGTTTTAGAGATCATCATTGTCTGACAACCAGTTACTTCCAATGGGACAACGAATTCTATGAACAGATGGATGGGGTGGCCATGGGGAGCCCACTCAGCCCAGTTATAGCAAACTTCTACATGGAACATTTTGAAAAAACAGCTCTAGAATCAGCACCCCACAAACCCAGTGTATGGTTCCGGTTTGTGGATGATACATTCATCATTTGGAGCCATGGGGAGGAAGAATTGATGGAGTTTTTGAATCATCTCAACAACATCCACCTGAACATACAATTCACAATGGAGAAAGAAAGTGAGGGAAAACTCTCATTCCTGGATACCTTGGTCATCCGCAAAGCAAACTTTCAGTTAGGTCACAAGGTCTACAGGAAACCAACTCACACTGATCGGTACTTACACAAAAACTCCAATCACCACCCCCGACAGAAAAGAGGCATAATGAAAACATTAGTGGATCGTGCAAGACGGATATGTGAGCCGCGCTTTCTCAATGAGGAAATTAATCATCTAAACCACGCACTTCAGGCAAATGGCTACTCCAGAAATGAAATCCGAAGAGCAATCAAACCCAGGATGAATCAAACAACCAAAGAAAAACAGTCTCCCACAGGAAAAGTGTTTTTGCCATATATCAAAGGAATTACTGATCAGATGGGAAAGCTTATGAAAAAGCATAACCTTCAAGCAGTATTCAGACCCACCCGAAAAATACAACAGATGCTACGATCAGCAAAAGACAGCAGAGATCCCCTCACCTCTGCAGGAGTATACCGTATACCCTGCAGCTGTGGACAAGTTTACATCGGGACCACAAAGCGTAGCATCCAGACAAGAATAAAAGAACATGAAAGACACTGCAGACTTGGACAGCCTGAAAAATCAGCAGTGGCTGAACATAGCCTAACTCAAACAGGGCACAGTATCTTATTCCAGGACACCAAAATACTGGACAACACTTCCAACTACTTTGTCAGACTGCACAGGGAAGCCATTGAAATTCACAAGCATAAGCAAAACTTCAACAGGAAAGAAGAAACCTTAAGAATGAACAGAGCATGGGCTCCAGTTCTGAAAAACACCAGGCCAACAAAACACTCCACACCCGACAATAGCCCTGCAGAGAAGATTAGCACATCAAGCACCAATCCATATGCAAAAGAACCGCCTCGGGATACAGTGAAGCCTCCCGCCATTAGCATTCCACACCCTGGGAAACTCTTACAGAATGACTCAGCTCAACCCCACCCCTCCTGAGTAGATACAATGACCTACATCTTTTCCACACTGTGACACTGAGAGATCTCTGTCTTTTGGTGCTACACCTCTGAAGATGCCAGCCACAGCTGCTGGCGAAACGTCAGGAACTACAATGCCAAGACCACGGCAAGACAGCCCGGAAAACCCCCAACAACCATCGTTCTCCGGCCGTGAAAGCCTTCGACAATACATTCATCAGACTATGACAGACCTAAGCAAGCCCCAGAACAATGCTAAGCAGCAGGGGGAAATGACTATGTACATATCACTTATGTGTTTTCCAGAATCCAGAGTAGATCTGAATTTTTTACACACGAACACGCAAGAGTTTCTCTTGGAGATGCTGGCTTCATTAATTTTGTGGTACATCACAGCCACAGAGTCCCAATGGCAGTGTAGTTGTTAGTGCTGAACTGAGATGTGTGTTCAAATCTCTGATCTCTCATGATGAGGCTAGTTCTTCATGAGAATTTACCTGATTGTTGTGAGGGAGGGAGAGTTGTATATGCTATCCTGAGCATCTTGGAGGAAGGGTGGTGTACAAATGTACTCTTCCTCCTTGACAAATACTACTTGCTCCGGCAGCATATATACTAAAATTGGACTAAAATTGTCATGTTCACTTTATACCATGCATACATACATTTGAAATCGGTGGTTGTTTTTAACTGCTAAAATCACACGTGCATGTTTCTTTTGAACACACGATTCATGTATGGAAGGAGGATTGAGGTGCAGAAGCTTTGAGCCAGTTGGCTGGGGTGATAAAGTCTGGTATTTTTAGCAGAGAGTTAATGAGTAGAAATGGGCGCTTGGAGCTTTTTATGGTAGGTAAATTACATCACCGGAGAATTGCTGCAGATCAAACTGATAGTGAACGGGAAGTTAGAGGGGGCAGTTTAAAAGATGGCAACCGAATCAGAAGTTCGTGTACATGGACCCTTGAATCCGTAGTAAACCGTGACTATGGATTTTGTACCGGCTGCTCCAGGACGAGGAGAGGGGCCAGGGCGAGGCTGGTTTCTGCGCCAGCAACTGAAACGGCCGAGCGCTTTATCTGCAGCCCACGTGTTTCTCTCTTCTCCCCCTCCCCTGCTCAGTAGACAGCGAAGTTTCTAATTCTGCTGTCCCCACTTCGCGCCCCTGCTGCTTGGATACACCGAGCCGAGCCAAAACAAAGCCCCCTCCCCTCCACCTACCGAATCACACACCCCGCCCTGTCTCCGGCCCGGCCGTCTCCTTCCAATCCGCCCGGCCTGTCCTCCCTCCTCCCTCCCCTCCTCTCTCCCCCCTTCCACCCGATCTTCCAGCGCGTCCCCGGGGGCGAAGTGTGGGAAGTGCGAGTTTCCGCTCCGTCCGTCTGTCCCCGGCCGCCTCCCCCGCCTCGCTCTGCAAGTCCAGCGAGCAGCCCGGCAGAGGCAGCAGCAGGAGGGGCGCTGGGAGCGAGAGCAGCTCGCGGGCGGCGTTCCCTGCCTACGGCTGCAGAGGCAGGCGATGAAGCCGCCACCGGGCTGGAGCTCCGGCAGAGACCCGTAAGCCCATCCTGGCCGAGAGAGAGGCGGGCAAGGAGGATCGGTAACGGCCGCTGACTTGCACCGGAGCCGTGCTGTCTTGCAGCAGTCCAGCCTGGCTCGGGCAGCGCGTATCCCAAAGCCGGAGAGGAGCCCGATCCGTAGCTGCAGCTCAGGAGAGGGGGATGCCGGAGAGACGCCGCTGGCGCCGGGGAAGCAGCCCGCCACTCGCCCGGGTGGGATGGAGCGCATGGTCCGCCTGATGCAGCTGCTGCTCCTGGGCTGCTCCCTGGCTCTGCTCCCGCCGGCGGCGGAGCCCCTCTGCCCGGAGCCATGCGACTGCCAGCAGCAGCAGCACCTCCTCTGCACCAACCGCGGGCTGCGGGCCGTGCCCAAGGCGCTGGAGCCTCAGGACATCCTCACCTACAGCCTGGGCGGGAACTTCATCGCCAACATCTCCGCCTTCGACTTCCACCGCTTGGTGGCGCTGCAGCGCCTGGACTTGCAGTACAACCGCATCCGCTGGCTCCACCCCAAGGCCTTCGAGCGCCTGGCGCGCCTGGAGGAGCTCTACCTGGGCAACAACCTGCTGGCGGCCCTGGCGCCCGGCACGCTCCGCCCCCTGGCCAAGCTGCGCATCCTCTACGTTAACGCCAATGAGATTGCTTACCTCAGTGCCGCTTCTTTCGCGGGCTTGGGCAGTCTGGTCAAGCTGAGGCTGGATGGCAACGCGTTGGGCTCGCTGGGCGATGCAACCTTCGCTGGGCTGTCCAATTTGCTCTACTTGCACCTGGAGGCCAACCGCATCCGCTGGCTGAGCCGCAATGCTTTTGCTGGCCTGGGCAAACTGCGGTTCCTGGACTTGTCAGGCAACCAGCAGAATTTGTTGCGCCATCCGGACACCTTCCAGCCTATGCGCTTGCTCAACACCCTTCTTCTCTCGGGCAACAACATACAGCAGTTGGCAAAAGGGCTCTTCCAACACTTGCCCAGTTTGGCCAAGCTGTCCTTGAGCGGGAACCGCCTGGCTTGGTTGGCACCAGAGGCCTTCGCAGGGCTGGGAGCCCTCAAGGAGCTGCACTTGGAAGGCAACCTGCTGAGCCAGCTCGCTTCCACTTTGCTGCAGCCGTTGGGTAACCTGGAGGTGCTGGATCTGAGCCACAACTTGCTTGTTAGCCTTCACCCTGACACCTTTGCCCACCTGCACAAATTGAGGGAGCTTAGCTTGCAAGAAAATGCTCTGTCTACTCTGTCCGGGGACCTCTTTGCCTCCAGTCCAGCTCTCTACCAACTGGAACTTGATGGGAATTCCTGGAGCTGTGATTGCCGCCTGCAAGGCTTGAAGCGCTGGCTGGGCTCCTGGCATTCCCGGGGACGGCTCCTGACCGTCTTCGTGCAGTGCCGCAAACCGCTTGCGCTGGCTGGGAAATATCTTGATTATCTGGAGGATTCCCAGCTCCTACCTCCCCCCAATGGCTCTTGTTCCGAAGCGACTGCCTCTCCTTCCCCATCCCCTCAAGGCAACATCAGCTACAGCCCAGGCCGGGTACAGGAGAGGCTAAGCTCTTTGCCTTCTGCCTCAACCATGCAATTGGTAGGATCCCAGAAGATGTTAGTCCCCGTGCCAGAAAGAGGCAGTTGGGTGACTGACGCTAGCCCTACCACCTCAACAGCTCATTTGCTGCTCAGCACCAGGCCACCTCCTCTGCCTGGTGGCGCTTGGCCCAGACGGGCAGGGAAACACCACTTGGTCTCTTCAGTGTCTGCTGTCCCTCCACTGGTCACTGACCCATGTGATTTTAATAAGTTGTTTCTGTACAACCTGTCGGTGGATTCGGTAAGCACCAGTGTAGTGACTGTGCGCTGGGGGGTCCGCCCACATCGTAGCCCTCGTTTGCTGGGGCCTGTGCGCTTCAGAATCCTTTTTGATCGCTTTGGGGCTGCTGTCAAGTTCCAGCGCTTTGTTTATCTCCCTAAATGGAGTGAGCCGACGGCCACGCTCCAGGAGCTGCGCCCTGATACCCCTTACCTGGTCTGTGTGGAGGGAGTAATTGGGGGCCGTGTCTGCCCGGTAGCACCACGAGACCATTGTGCGGGGCTGGTCACCTTGCCTGAAGAGGATGCAGCAGCAGCTGCTGCTGTGGCAGGTGGGGCTAGAGGCCCAGACCAGCAGCTTCTCACCCTGGTGCTGCTGGCAGTGAATGCACTGCTGCTCTTCCTGGCACTGGCAGCCTGGGCCTCCCGCCTGGTGCGGAAGAAGGTGCTAGGGTGCCGTCGGAGGAAGGCAGCATCACCGGTACATGTTAGGCAGATGTACTCAACCCGTCGGCCCTTACGCTCCATGGGCACTGGTGTGTCTGCAGATTTCTCTGGCTTCCAGTCTCATCGTCCTCCCCGTAGCACTGTATGTGCCTTAAGTGAGGCTGACCTCATTGAATTCCCCTGTGAGCGCTTCTTGGACAGTGCTGGCAGCGGTGGTAACAGCAGTGCCCGCCGTGGAGAGGATCACCTTTTGCAACGGTTTGCGGACTAAGATGGGCAGCATTAATAAAACTATAATTTGCAGGGTTCTGTTAGGCTGGAATCAGCTGGATGTTAAAATTGTGGTTTAGGGAGGTCTTCTGGGAACTGTAGCCCATACTTGGCTAAGGGGCCACCATTGAACAAAAATGGTGGTTCATCTGACAAATGGTAGATGGCTCTAGAACAGAATATGCTCAGAAACAGCAACTAAGGAAGTTTGCTATTACTTAAGTGATTGCTGCTTAGGGACCAAATGAAACTACCATGGGATTCCACCACTATTCTTTCCTGAAGTTGGATGGGCACTGATTCCTGTTCATTGGCAAATAACAATATTTAAAAATTTAAAATATCATGTGGGTTCATTTTCTAAATTGTCCCATCATTATTTTTCACACTCACTGCCCCTAGATTTAACTTTGTTGTTAATCATAGTTATTCTTGAGCAGAAAATGAATTAAGAAGCTGAAATGGAAAAAAAAGTGATGCAGTATGTTTCCAGCTGGTTTCCGTGCCTTTGTGTTACCTTTACCTGTGGCCTTACACCATTTTAAGTGCTATTCCCATCAATGAATGCAAGGTCAGAAATAGGGCTCCTCCTTCACAGGACAGTAATCTGGTTAGATTTTAATTCTTTCGTAGTAAAACGTCGTAGTGGAACTGTTTTCTGTACTGGCATTCCATTCTGGCGGAAACAGCAGTGTGCGCCTCCTGATCATGCACAAGCCCATACATACTACTGTTGCCACTAGTAAGACTATACTGGCATTGTTATGCATACATTGAATACATTTGGAACAGTGCACAAGCCAAGGGTGTGAAAGAGCACATGTTTTGCCTGCAGAAGGTCTCAAGTGGAGACCCATGGCAGCTCCGGTTAAAGGATCTCAGTGTTGGGAAAGCCCTTTCTGTGCTTGCCCTTGAAGAGCAGCTGCCAGTCAGAATACACAGTCATGAACTAGGTAGACCAGGGGTTGATGCAGTATAAGGCAACTTTGCATGGTCACTGTAGTGTTACTACTTCTGTAGCTTCACTGCAGCAGCAATGTATTTTTTAGTAGTGCTCACAAGAGGGACAGTCATGTTTAAAGTGGCCCTAAGAGGCTGTAGAATTGATTCCCTAGTGCATGATTCAGAGGTAGTTTATTGTATCTGAAATCAGTGAAATTGCAGATACTGCTTTTCATAGATACTGCATTTGAAGTTGTTAAGAAAATCCAGGTGTGCCTAACTTTTGTCAGATAATGTGAACCCAACTTACTACTATAAAACAGTAGTAGGATTATTCTTGAATTTATAATATTAAACACTGATGCTCAAAATTCAAAAACTATTTTGGTTCCTAGGCTTTGAGTAAAGAATTTTTTTCAAGGGTTTCCTTGAAAATGAACATTAGCTTGTACACGGTTTTTAAAAAGATAGAATGGTGCATTTTATACTGACCAGGTTTTGTGTTTTTTTTTTAACTCCAATGAATGTGAGATGTCTTTATGTGTGTTTTTATAAATATGCAAAAGGAAAATGCAAACAATTTTTATTTTGTAAGGCTAAATTGCTGACACCACTAGGAAAAACTAACCAAAGTTTGTTACAATTTGTTTAGAATGAATTGTTTTTACAATGGTTTTGAATAAATACTTTTTGGTACTCGTACAACTTAACATTTTTAAAAGCTCTCAGGGTATGTATTTGGAGAGTTAATCAAAGGAGTGTGTTTGGTAGATAACCTGGACATATTGTTTCTGAAAGTAGCAATCAGAGCATAGTTCAAACATCTGGAACATTTTTAGACATCCCCAATTAGGCAATACCTCTTAAAATGTACTTCATTTGACCTGGAAGTTAATTTTTAATATAAAGAAATTCAGCCAATTTATTGGGTAATGAATACATTGTTCTAAAGTATATTGACTCATATTAGAAGCTATGTAGGTGCTCACATTTAATTTGACTCACATCAGAAGCTTTATATGTGCTTTCATGTGATATTACTTAAGTTAATCTATGTTTGACATCACTTTTTATTTTTCAGCTTGTTGAGCTATGATGTCATCAAACATTTTCTTATTGGGTCACACACCACGGAAAATGGGAACTGTTCCTTCTGGGGTCTGTTGCTTTCGGTGATTCTTGTGCCAGGAAACTTCCCAGTGGATTGTGTCTCTGGAGATCATGTCTCCAAGGGAATGAAATTGGTGTATCTTTTGGTTTGCAAGAATGACATTTTAATTCATACCTTTTTCAATAGTGCTATTTTAGGGCACAAACATTTTAATTTCGGAGCAGTCAGAAATGTTTTGATTAGATTTCTATACACACTCCATGATTCTTGAACCTATGATGCTTGGATTCATGTCAAACTTCATATTCTTGATGTGTTCCATACCAGCCCTGATTCTGGTCTGTTTCCTGGTACACAATGAGAGCCTAGTAAACAGGAAAAAGAATTACATGCTGATGAATACCACAGTTGCATATGCTCAGATCCACCCATCTTGTGTTTGTGTGTGGATTCTTCCCTGCAGATATCTTTGCCCATTTTCACATCTGACACTAAATAGCACAATTTACCTTTTTGTGTGTGTTATCTTGTGCTGTGTGTGAATATTGTGAATGTGAGATAGAATACAAATGGATTTTATACATCTCATGTGGGGAATTGCTCTTTGTTTCTGTGCTCATCTGCTTTGATGGGCAAAGCGAGCCCAAAGGTCTTTGCTGTCTTGGAACTCTCCTGTAAATATATTCATTACGACTTTCCCAGCAATTTGTCCCATTCCCCCCTCCCTCAAATTGATTAGCTGTTTTGAAACTATAAATATATGTTGTCTTGAATGCTGCCTAACTGGGAAATTGGCCTTGGTTTTGACAGCACTAGAACAGCGGAAGCTGTCTCCATTCCATTTTGACAACAGGAGCGGGGAAGGAATGTCAGTAGTAGGATCCAGTTCTCCAAAACATGGGAAAAGCCCCTCCCCCCATGTGCATAGCAGTGAGCTCAGGCTCTTTCAACAGATGTGTGCTACACGCACAAATTCCATTCCAGTTGTCTAATGTGGGAATCAGCCACTGGAAAGTGCAGCCATCATTTGAATAATACTTCAAGAAGGCTGGCAATATAAGATCCACATTAAGAGGGCTGGTTATATAATTCACTATATAGCAAACAGATAAAAGTGTTGCTGTGGCATACATAATACACAGTTAATTGTACACACTCATGATTACTTAAATTACTGGATTATTCCTCATTGTCTTTCAAGGATTGCAGTCATGGCACCTAAAGAATAATGTTTGGTGCTTGGTTAGCATGCTTGTGCCTGAAGTGGAAAATCTAGTCCACGTTCTTTTTATAAAGCATTTACATAGGATCACAGTACTTTCATACTCAGAAATGTCATTGTTATTACAGAAGAATGAAGAAGGCATATTTTGGAAAGGGGAATTGTGGGTAAGAGAGAGTAACTTAGTCAGTGCTACTCACTTGACAAGTTTATGGCTGCGTTTGAACTTGGACCCTGCAGGCTTTTGACAAGTACTCTTGCTACTCCATCACAGGAGTCTGGAACATCTGACTTATGGTACTCTGTATACTGCTGGTTAAATGCCCTGCAAAATCTTGTTTCCAAATGAGATCTAGATCCAGAAAAACTATTACTATCACTGGAAGATATGCAGATTTGACTGGATCATATAACATGCCATCCATCCCCAGGATTACAGAAACTACCTTATACTGAACCAAATTGTTAGTATATGAAGGTCTTTACCCAGACTGGCCATGGTTTTCCAGGGTCTCAGACAGAGGCCTTTCTCATCACCTGATCCTTTTTTAAAACTGAAAATGCCAGGGACTGAACCTGGGACCCTCTGCATGCAAAGCATAGAACCACACACACACACCGAGAGAAAAAGGCACCCAAAGCCTTTATCTTACAGTGGAAGACCTAGCTGTTTCTGTTTGTGAGTAAGATGAGTGGAAGGAGAGATTGATGACTGTACTTTTGGTGGCCTGAGGAACTGTGAGTACAAAGGGTGTGATCTCATATATCGTGCGCAAGTGTCAAACCCAGGAGATTTCTCTGGCTTGTCGAGCTCATTCCATTCCTGCATCTTGCTAATTCACCACTGCCAAAGATGACTTGCCTCTCTGATTCATAAGGTCACACTTAAGGTTACACTTCTTGTGCTGACACAGGCTGCATTATGGATGCCTTCAGAAACATTCCTCTGAGCAGGATGCACCCAATATCTTACCTGCTCTTGTAAACACCCGATGGAATGAATACAAGAGGCTATTTTGAGGAAAGGGCAGCTATAGCTTCCAACCCATGCTGATAAGTTACTTACTGAGCCATCTAGACTAACCAAGAGGTGCTCCAAAAGCACTGCAGCTGTTTCTCTTCCAAATCAAATGATTACTTAGAAAGAAGTCATTGAAACATCTACAAATTGGGCCAAATTTATCCTCGATACTGATCCAAACAATCTGTGACTCTTTTCATTGGTGTCCATTTCAGGGGTTCTTTACCAATCCCTAGTCAATGACACCATATGGGATGTCATGGGATCCACTGGAGATTTCCACACTTGAAAGGGATTTTTGTCAGAATGACTTCAGCATTTTTTTTTATTTCATTCAATTTATACCCCGCCCTTCCCGTGAGCGGGCTCAGGGTGGCTTCTAACAAAATATATTGTTAAAATACAATAAAACATCATTGTAAATAGCATAAAATCCACTATTAATACACATTAATACAAACAGCATAAAAATCCAGGCGCCACCAAACACCTGCTGCAGCCCAAATGCTCTCCCAAATGCTCCTCCTGGTGTGGAGGGAACTGAACTACAGCAGGAGGAGAGAATTAATGAAAAATTGTCAACATCCCTTCCTTCAGTGGAAATTACTGGTTCCAACTTATTTCTTCCCCTTTCATGCCCCCTTAGAATTAAGCAGCTTTTCTCTGCCCTGTTGATGCCACGCTACAAAATGATACAGAATGACCTTCCAACTTACTGGTATTTAAAATGTTTTTATAATGGTAAAGATCACCTCTGCTGCCCTGTCAGGATGTAATACCGTGTAGTGCTGAGGACTCTTCATGTTATTCATTTTTGTTTGTAGAGTCTTCTTGGGTGTATGATTTTGTCCATAGAACACATGAAACTGCCTTATACAGAGTCAAACCGTTTGTCTATCAAGGAGGTCGATATTGTCTACTTTGAGGAGCAGCAGTTTTCCAGGGCCTCAAGTGGAGGTCTTTCACATCATCTACTTACCTGATCCTTTTTTCAGAATTCAAGAGAGCAGCATGCCAAACGTGCTCTAGCCGTAGCACTTCCCAACATTTTCTCACATTTCCTTGTCTTTCTCACAAGATAGTTGTGATGATCACTTTCATAAGTGTTTTAATAGGTAAAATGTTGATTAAAGAATTTAGAAAGTACCTTTTAAACAAAGAGCCCATAGATTCTGTTGCTACTGTTAAACATACAAGGCTGTGACATCAACTCGTTTTTTAAATCAAAACACTGAGTGATGTTTCTACTATGTACTGAGTATAATAATTACTCAAGCCATATTTCTTCTATGACTGAAAGCAAGAAAATCTTACGTTAGCCAGTTTATAGACATATCTGAGTTCATGAGCTTCATGTATTCCAACTTGAGTCAATGCAGAAGAACAGAAGTAGACCCTTCCCTGACCCCTGCTTTTACACTGGTACCTATATTTGGAATAAGGCTTCTGTGTGTGCATACTTATGGAAGACTGGGAAATATGTAGTCCCTCCCCCTGCCCTACCGTGATCCTGTGCTTTTAGGTCTGCCAGTTCCAATTATTGGGAGGAAGAAATTGGTGGAGGAAGAAAGTTGTCCGTAGATGTTTATTTATGTTCACTGGATGCTATCTGGAATAATGACTTCTCAACATCTGACTAAAATGGAATAGATGTGAAATGTATACCATATACTTGAGGGAACTCTAGGTTTTGTGGGTTAAAAGTATCAACCTTTGGCTCTAGCAAGCTTGGCAATTAAAAAAAAATATTTAAAACATTTCTGTGTCGCCTTTCCACCCAAATAAGGTCCCCTAGGCCACGAACACCAAACCTTAAAACATAATTAGAAA
The DNA here is from genome assembly GCF_028583425.1 of Eublepharis macularius. Lineage (NCBI taxonomy): Eukaryota > Metazoa > Chordata > Lepidosauria > Squamata > Eublepharidae > Eublepharis > Eublepharis macularius. The sequence continues at coordinate 47,205,314 of NC_072800.1, forward strand.
CAGAGTATATATACAATAATTCAATAAAAACATAGAGACAGACGCAACACCAAAGACCAGGAAGGAGATCAATAACAGTTAGTTTAACTTCAGCCCATTAAAAAAACACAAATGAAGCTATAGCAGAGGCTGGCAACCTCTCTTAGTCTCTTGTCTTGAAAACCCCAGCAGGGGTCGCCATAAGTCAACTATTACTTGACAGCACTTTCCAACACACACATCTCAGGGAGAATAAAGCTTTGGGAAATTTCCCAATGTCCTCCTCCAGGGTAATCTTTCGAGCTTCAGCAGGCTTATATGCTCCCCTACATCCATTCCCTCTCCTTTAACAGATATTCAGCTGCTGCATTCCCTGCCTTCTAGAGCATAATTACTCTCTCTCAGATGATTTACAAACTAATATTTTTCTGCATGCTTGTGCACCTCTACCTTATCTGTAAATGGACACATTTCACAGCTCTTCTAATAGACAAGCAACCTTAACTTTATTGTTATAAAGAATTATAGGATATATCTTATCTTTGCTATAGGGAGGAATGGGGCTTTTTAAAGGCAGACATTTGATGAAGTAAATCAGTTTTGGGGTTTCATTACTGTGTTACAGCAGATACGGTCTTATTATTCATGACACTGAGAAATTAATTAGCCTCGGGAAAGACTGAGTCTCTGATTCAGCCAGATTCATGATATCTTGGATACCTCACATGGAAAACAAGGTTAACAAAAGGAAACATCTGCTTTTTATTCCTGTGAATGAACATTTGTGCGGTGAAGGAGCACATAAGCTTTGAATCACTGCTTATCATGTTCTAGGCTAGAAGTGATTTTTGAAGTAGGGACTTGCCTTGGATCCCATGTAGTGGGAAAACACTTAACAATAATATGCCATTTACTGACCTCTAGTTTTTCCTCTGGATATTTCTTTTTTTGATTCTGGAAACAAAAAAGCATGTTAATCAAACACAGTTTGGGAAGAAATACAAATGTTTAGTGAAGGGAAGAATGCATACTTTACTCATCCTTTGAGAGAAGGTAGAGGGATGTTCCAGTATTTTTCTGCAATGGTCTCTCTACTCTTGATATTCTCTCTTATTCTGCCCTTTCCCCATATGTTGACATCTGCTTCAGAAATAAATAAAACTGTCTATTGGTACCAGTAGCTGTGAGACTGTGATATGAAGATTTGCATTTTTTGATGAGAATATTGCCTTTGTTGATGCTTTCAAATATAATTGAAATCTTCTTTTTCTTCCCTGCTGTCACAGTCCTAAGACAAATTTTATGGCATTTCTTTCTTGTTTTAGAGCCATAGTAGACCTTACATAATCTACAGGTCCTGCTGTGGGTGCTGATGCCATTTTAGAGCTGAACTCAGCAATTTAAAAATGCTATGATGGCTCAGTCCTGATCTGGCCCGCAGTGCAGTAGGACCAGGTAATCTAACCCCCCCCTCCCTTCAAGTGCAGAAACAGCCCTTTGTGGCATTTTAAAATGGCCAACTTCGGTTCTAAAATGAGATCTGTGTCTGCAGATTGGACCTGTGGATGCCATAGTGTCTAGTTTTGCCCTTAGACTGATGTTTTGGGGAGGAAGTAAAGCCAAGGATCATTCATATATGTATTTCCAAAAGGAATCCCTGAGCCAACTGGAAGGTATGCTTTCTCAGCCACTTTGTTATCCTTCACTGCTAGGTATTGGAGCATCTTCTCTATCAGTCCTGTGCTAATTAATGTTTATTTCTTGTTCTTCCATTGCTTCCCTTTTTTAAATTTCAAAGAATCTATTACCACATGACCTTATCTGTTGAACAGTGTGATTCTGAGTCAATTCCCATGCTACGTGTTCCTTTTGGCAGCCATCAGGACTCTTGACAGACGTGGCCTGAAAGTTCATGTGTGTGGGGAGATAGGGCGTCAGTGTTCCCTACTCTCATGCTATTTTCTCTGCATGAAATGGCCCCATTTGCCCAAATGATGTAACAATCAGTACATGTTATGTTTTCCTCACAACGTAGCTCCCCAGGAAAATCCTTGCAGTGGAGGAAAACTTAAGGCCTCCTTTCCCCATGGCCCATAATCCTGGTCCAAATATCTGTTTCACAAGATTTTGCTCTATTCAGTCCAGGGCATTCAGAGTGCATCTAGGATACATGGAATCTGTCAGTGAGTAATACTTTTTTCTGAGTAGAAGCCAGGAAATAGTGACATAAATTGGGCTGAGAAAAATTAGGAAGGAAAGAAGCCTTCAAAACATGTCTTCACAAACGTTAACCTAAAATAATCTTTCTTCACACACTTGTGCTTCACTTCCCAAAGTTCTGCTGCCAGGAAGAATCATATTCAAACATAAACCATTGGAGGTTAGCTTGATACTTGCCACTTTAAGTAACTGCAGTTTGAGGGTGAATTCAAACCAGATGTTTATTTTTGGTCAGGATTATTTTCTGTTGCCTGGTGGGGGCAGGAGGGAAAGAGAAGCACAAAGAGTTATGGAACAGGCCTTTTCGTACTGCAGTTGATTAGAACAAATTAGGAAGAGGCTATGCTTCAGATTTGAAATGCCGAGGCGTTTATGATCTCAAGCGCTAGCAATTAAAAGGAAACAAAAACATGGGCACTGAAAGAATATGTCTTGCAACCAGTAAGCAGGATACATGGGTCTGCAACAGCTGGATTTCATTGAGTCTCAAAAAGTTTAATAGCATAAGCTTGCACATCTCTTCCTCTTCAGAAGTTCATCTGCCAGGTGGGGGAAATCCTACCCCTTCCTCCTCTCCTTCCCCCCAGTAAGGTTTGTACTGTAGCATTTCATTTTTACAATAAAAGGTATTGTCTCAACATGCCTTAAAAGAATCTGTCTTTTAACCACAGCAGAATTTACACCCCTGGAGGAAAGGGAATTCAGCATCCAGTGAACTGAAGGAATAGGCTGTGTATAACTATGAAGTGTGCTTTTTATCCTCAGCCTTCTGACAGAGAATAGTTTCATGGCCCCTGCTTGCCATAAAATGTGAAGTTTCCCATGCTGAAATTGAGTCCACTTATTCTAAGCGGATAGGTTTGCATCTTCCACAGACAAGTTTTCCTTAGCTCTGGTAATAGGGAAAACATCAAACAGATTCTTTCCTTTTCTTTACAGATGAGTAAATGCCTTCAAGAATTTTCTTTTAAATGTGAAATAATGGGCTTAGACCTGTGTGGGGAAACAAATACTGGATTCGCTGGCTGCTACTGTTGTACTAAGGGCTGAGGAGAGGAAAAGGATCTTCCAGCTGTTTCTGTCATATCCTCATAGTGCAAGCCCTCTACATAAAGCAGCCTGCGTGAACATGGACCATGACATCACTGGTGTATGTATGCCACTGTAAACTGTAGACTAGGAAGAGATAGGCTCAGTTCAGCCATCATGTGAAACCATGGCCTAATTTAACTAGCCATGAGTGTGGTTGTCTGAATGCAGACCATAGGGTTAGTTAGGGTTTAACAAACCAGAATATGAAACAGTGATTTTAATCAGCGTCTCAGTGGCTTTGTGTGATGTACAAATGCAGATATCTTGGTTTAACCTGTCTTGTTTTCTGGCACCCTAGAAATATAGAAACATAGAGCTGGAAGGTAAGGGTCATCTAGTCCAACCCACCTGCACAATGCTGGAGATTCACAGCTATCTGTCACTGCTGCTCTATGCCCACAGGAAGGTAAAAAACCTACAAAATACTTGGCCAGTTGGCCTGGAGGAAAATTCCTCCCTGACCAACCCCAAAGTGGTGATTGGCATTACGCTGGGCATGTAAGAAAGGGCCATGAGAGCCTAGCACTGGCTCATCTCTTCATGCCCTCTCTCTCCCCATATGTGTACATTCACATTGAACATTGAATCATCATTGCTGTAAGGTGGCCATCTAGCATCTTCTTAAATACCTCCAAGGAAGGAGAACCCCTGTTTCCTCCCCCACTACAGAGATGCCTGACCAGACTGAAATAAATGAGACCAAGCTTTTTCAAGGCGCAAAGGATTTGAAAGATTAACTGCAAACTGAATCTTGGTTTCAGAGACTAACCATTGTTAAAATGAACTGTGTTTTGCTTTATGTCCATTCTGAGCTATACAGGAGCAGTGTCTGCATCACAGGACACAGAGGCAGAATGGGAGTGAAAAACAGGACTGGAAAAGGGCCCTGCCCCCAAAGGAAGAGGCAGTCTGCTTGGTTCTGCCTACCCCTCTACCAAAGGGGGGGAAGAGGGAAGGAGGGTGGAGGAGGCAGCCTGCCTAACCAATTGGCCCAGCCCCTCTTGGCTCACTTCATTGTAGGGCTTGGGCGGGCCAGGTGCCACTTTGCTTGCCTTGTGTGGGGCTTGGACTAGCTGGGCATTACCTACCTCACCTTGGAGGCCAATGCTTCCCCCCCTGACTTGCAAAGGGGTTGAGGCAGGCCATATGCTGCTTCCCCACTGCACATGGGAGTTGGGTTGACTGGTTGCCATCTTCCCCCACCTTGCACTGGGGCTGGGCCCTGTCCTTCTGTTCTGGGGTTGGCCTGGTCCAGATGGAGGGAAGCCATTGGTCTACCAGGAGCTTTCCCAGAGCTCTTGATGGCCAGTCCACTCCTGTTGGGTGGTGAGAATGTTGGGAGAGGATCTAGGACGCTCAGGTTTGAATCCGCACAATGCCATGGAACCTCACTGGTGACCATGAGGCAGTCATGCTCTCTCGGCCTCACTGGGATGATGTGAGGATAAAATGGAGGATGGGGGACAAAGTTGTAAGCTGCTTTAAGGGAAAAAAGAACGATAAATATCTAAATAAATAAAAGAAATTGTCTGACACTCTAACCACTGCACATGCTAACCCTTGCTAGGTGCCCGCCAGTGGTAAGCAACCTCCTGGCAGTTTGTCCCTCTGCCAGTCAATTACTGGCAATCAGTGGGAGGAGGCTTGGCAATCTCCAGCAGGCAGCCCAGGCAAGCAGCCACATGCATGCTCCCACACCCCATGCAATGACATTGCTTCCCATTATACTGGAAGTGACAATATCATGTGAGGATCAGTTCTTAAACATTCTTAAAAATGCTGTTGTAACTCCTATGAGATTAATTGGTTTAGCCCAGTGGGGTGGAGTCAAAAGCTAGAGGCAGGCTGCTGAGGAGGAGGCTGGTTACTGGGGAGCTTAATAATTGATATGCTCTTACCACCTTGAATAAGGTAATCAAATGTTGTCCATAAGAAATATGATTTAAAGTGGTGTTTGTGTATTGTGTTTAGTTGGTGTTACTGGGATCAGGGCTTTTTTTCAGCGGGAACGCAGTGGAACGGAGTTCCGGAACCTCTTGAAAATGGTCACATGACTGGTGGCCCTGCCCCCTGATCTCAAGACAGAGGGGAGTTCAGATTGCCCTCCACGCCGCTCGGAGGCACGGAGGGCAATCTGAACTCCCCTCTGTCTGGAGATCAGGGGGCAGGGCCACCAACCATGTGACCATTTTCTCCAAGGGCAACCCACTGAGTTCCACCATCTCTTTTCCTGGAAAAAAAGCCCTGACTGGGATTATATTATTTTTGTTTAGGGCTATAATTCCCCAACAAGAAGACAGAAGCCTGGGATACAGTTGCTTCAAATTAATGAAAGAGGACTCATCACTTGGTGAAATGTTGAACTGTTTTGCCTTTTCAAAAACATTGTTGATTTAAAGTTTTCAGTATGGTTGCACTTATGAGTTAGTTTTTTTTAAAAAAGTTGTATTTTATTAATTGTTAAAAAGTTTAAAAGGAAAAAAGAAAAGAAAAATTCTTTCTTAAAATTGTGTGAAAGTTGCTTCCTAAGCCCCATAGAACCCATGAAAAGAGAAGTTACACTATGTTTTGAGCTGGTTCTTAAAGAATCAGCCCCAGCACAAAGCGTGCACGTGTTCCTGCTCCCTGCGCAATGATGTCACTTGTGGAGATGGCATCATTGTGTGGGAGCATGCAGGAGTTTTGTGTTAGTGAGAAGCTCCTGTGGGGTAAGTGCCTGTGCTCCCCCGCCCCACCTCTGACCTCCCAATGGTTGCCAGATCCATTTTGGATCTAGAGCACAGCAGTGCTTATTCACTGGCATTAGCTATATAATCCTCAAACATCTTTCGTCAGAGTACTTAATTTGGACCTGGAAAAAGTTGTAAAAAGCCACATTGATCCATGTAAAATGCAAAAATAACAACAAATCTCATTTATTAGGACCAACCAAATTGACACAAATATTGTGCAAGGTTTGAAACTCACCAGAACGCTTGATCAGGGTGGAAGTTACAAAACTTGGATAGAGTGATAGGAAGCAGATTTTTCAGGCCATGATGTTCTGTCCTGAAGTTACCAACACCCTCTGTGAAATGCAGGCCCCAAACTTAACTTAATAGCTGATCTTAGGTTACAGTACATTCTTTAGGAAGAGGCATTTTGATGGTGTCTAGTCTTTGTCCACACACTGAAAATGAAGAAACTATCATTAGTTCATCCGTGTTCCTCTCAAATGTCAAATGACATGCACCATTCCCCTGTGGGCTGAGAGCAAAGGGCAGCACCTGGTAGTTGAAGATTATTTCCGGTGATGCAGAAGATATAAAATCAATTAAAGCAAACTGGATTGTTTTTACCTTGTGTGTTGCAAAGTTTTTAGTAGAAGTGTGTCCCGGGTTTGTTTTTATTCTGTTGACAATTCCCTCTCTTCCTTGGCTAAAATTTGGTATCTCTGAAGTACATTTTTTTAAAAAATCTGGTCCATGCAAAATTGAAAAGAACAAAATCTGTGTAATACTTGCAATACCATATAAGACCTGGGCTAAAGAATGCAGCGGATAGGACAAACTTTGAGCATCAGCCTATTTCTAAACTCCAGAATGAACCCAGAAGCTTTGTGGTTGTTGCCCGTGTCCTGTTCTGTAAAGTAGAAAAACATTGTCACTGTTTCATAGCACAACATCTCTGCCATAAAACCTAGGTGATGGTTTTACCTTGTGGGTATGAAAAGTAACAGCTCCAATAAAAAATTTAACATGGCAGTAATTGGAGTCATGTTGCTAAAGCATCAGATTACAAGGCAAAAAACCCAAAATTAAAGCAAAAAGTCAAATGGCACAATCACATTGTATATCATGAAACAGTTGTGTCAGACATCTCAGGGAATGGGACAACAAGCCTCAAGCTGGTGCCAAATGTGATTTATTCTTTTATATAAAGCCCAGAAAATTTTGATAAACATCTTCCTCAGGGCCAATTAATTCTGAAGTCCTCTTCTCACAGAGAAAGAATGAAAGGGGAAAATCAATACCACATATAGCAGTTTTGTAAATGAGCTGTGACTGTCAAGCTGCTACTGTCTCATAAACCCTTTCAAGGTGACAGGATTCTCTCTTGATGCGGCAAAAGCAGTCCTGTGTGGAGAGATACAAGGCATTCTCCAGGTTATAGACGTTAAAGGGGAACGGTCTTCAATACAAGGAACCAAGGCAAAGCCACACAGACTGTTGTATTGCAAAAAGTTATATTTTACTCAGTTTCGTTTTCTTTTCCACGCACAATCACGTGAATACGCTTCTTCAAAAGCCTTCGTGAAATTGCCAATGAATTCTCTGAATAATCGATAGACAGGAGTCATCCAAAATTCCTTCTTCTGTTTAATACCGTGCATAAAGCCTCAATCCTCTCAAGTTCTCCTGAGAGGAGAAAACAGGAGAACTTGAGAGGATTGAGGCTTTATGCACGGTATTAAACAGAAGAAGGAATTTTGGATGACTCCTGTCTATCGATTATTCAGAGAATTCATTGGCAATTTCACGAAGGCTTTTGAAGAAGCGTATTCTCAGCGAAACGGGATATCTAGCCGGGCAAACCCGTTGCCATTCTCCCGTCGGGAGCAGTCCCTGGTGGGTGGACGCTCCTAGACCTTTATTTTTGTTTACAACTACGGTTTTCTGTGATTGTGCCTGGAAAAGAAAACGAAACTGAGTAAAATATAACTTTTTGCAATACAACGGTCTGTGTGGCTTTGCCTTGGTTCCTTATTCCCCAGGTTATAAACAATATGCAAACCTTCCTTGAGACATTTTGGTAACAAAAATAAAACCAATTAATCTTTTGTCCTTTAAGCAGAACTCCACAACTATACCCTCTGAAATGCAGCCTACAGTTACCTGAACCTTTTTAACTACTCCAGATTTGGGCCTCTGGTTGTCTTAGCCTCACCTAAGCTTCCTCACTCCACCTCCCCCCTTTAAAAAAAATCCCTCTTAGGCACTGATGGGACCTGCTTTTCCTGTCTCTTACTATTGCCTTATGAGATCCAGGCAACAACATCTTTGCACATTTCTCATACATCCCCATTAATCTATCCATGAGTTAAAATTTTCAGTTTAGGTCTTTCTCACCTCTGACTGCTCCCACCTTCAGAGGCATGGTAAAATGGGTGGCTACTGAAGGCAGTGCCTTATTTGTGGTGGCATCTAGACTCTAGAATGCTAGTCCCTTATACTGTCATTTTTAGATCCCTGTTAAAAACGCCTTTGCATATCCCTTTGTCAATATCTGACTGGTGTTAGTTTTTGTGTTTGAGTTTGCTTTTGTTTGTAACATTGCAATCTTAAGAACACTCTTCTAGGAGGATGTCCTAGGGAATAAAATTAGATTTATTGCTAAGTAAACATGTTTATAATTGCTCTCTAAATTGGGTAAAATAATATATGTCTCTAAAAAAAGAGATCAAAATCAGTCAGTCACCTTTTCCATCTAGGCATGACCATAGGTAATCCTGTACAAGGGAACAATAATGGAATAAGGCACATTCATTTAGATTTAGGGATCATTTCACCCATGACTGGGTAATCCAAAGCCAAGAATTTGATAAACTGTCAAGTTAATGATAATATTGGTCAGTGACTGAGCCCAGTGACAAGCAATGCCTCCATAGGTGAACTTCCAGCCAACAGCAACCTGGGCACAGGTCAGAGACCAAGAGTGTACAGCCTAGACCCACTTTGAGGGGCAGTGGGAGATAGGGGTCCCTGGGGAGACTGATTCAGCCAGGTTGGGGGCCCAAATCGACCTGGTGCGAAGCCTGGGAGCACTTCCAGGGCCTGTACGATGATGTCACTTCCAGTTAGGGATGCCATCCCCTGGCTGGGGGCGGGGGGATACCCCACTCCCACCCTCTGCCCCTTGCCTCTACTCACCTGACCTGGGGGGGGGGGAGGAAAGGTAGGGGAATGTGCAACTCCCAGGGCAACACGACAATGTCACCTCTGGGAGTGATGTCATTGCAGTGCCCCTGAGAGCACTCCTGCGCTTCTCAGCAGTATGTTTTGGACTCCAAACAGGCCAAATCATGCCCATTTGGGGCCAAAATCACTCCTCTGAGAAGCACCCATGGGCTCCCAGGGCTGCACGATGATGTCACTTTCCAGAAGTGATGTCATTGCATAGCCGTGAGAGCATGCGTGCAAGGAGCACCTGGGAACAATGAAGAGGTAAGTGCCGAGTCCTCTGCCCTCCCACTGGTAGGGTCAGGGGGACCTGGCATCCGTACTTCCAGGAAGTGGCAGCCCCCCCCCCAGGAGGGCCTGCTGCTAGGGTGGAGAGCAACATAGAGGGTGGGGCCTGGCTGGGACACTTGTTAAAAGCAGTCTGGAGATACAGTTGGGGCTGGCTGGGCACTGAGCAGGGAAAATGTGGCTGAGCCTGGGGGAAATTGTAACTGGCCTTTCCCAAGTTGCAACAAAGTTATTGAGGAATGACCATCTCTGCCTCTTTGATGGAAACACACACCGGTATGGATGGTTTTCACCTGCCCAGCTTGCTATGGATGCCAATGCTGCTTCCCCCATGTGGTGCTGTGGCAGTCTCCACTCCCACGACTGTGCCTGCCCCACTCACCGGGCCTACGCTATCATACTGACTTAAACCTCAAAAGAAGTCTCACAAACAATATTATAATTGAACCTGTCAAGACTTGACTTGCTATACACAGATGGATTTCTATCTGCATAACGACTCATTCATAATGCTGAAAATCAGTTCCACATTTACTAAATGAGTTGTGATTTAGTTGAGGATGATTCTATAAATCGTCCATAAAGAAAATGCTAAGCTGGCCTCCCTGGAAAAAAAAAAAGTTCCGGCCTAGTCTAGGTTTCCTAGCATGTCACTATGAATGGCTTGTTTATAAGCTTTCCATTTACAATGTCTCCTACAAGCTGCATTGTGTTTTCTCTCAGACAGTTTTAAAAATTTAAAGACGGCTAGTGCCGCCTTGTGGAATTTGAGATTTACTGCAGAGCTCAGAACAAATTCTATAAATTCTATCTCTAAATTTTCTCCCTCTCTCCTTCCCTCTCATACCATGCTCCATAACTTTGATATCATTCTTTCTCTGGAACAGCAATAAAGAAATACCTGGCATTATGGCATCATTTTGCGCATTATATTAAATGTAAAGGGACTTGGAGTAGAAGAGGGTGAAGGGACTTGGAGGTTCCTTGCTTTTATTGTCTATTTGGCCTTGAAGGTCTAGCTGGAGATGACTGAGGTAAATTCATATTTTAAAACACAAATTTCTACTGAAAAGCAGGAGTGGGAATGTTTTGTGTGGTAAAGTAGCGGGCATAGGTGATGAGATCTAAACCTCCTCTACTTGCTGATTTTTTGTAAGCTCTACCACACAAATAGAGGCTGGGGGATATTCTTTTGGGGGGGAAACTTAAGTAGGTAAAGGATCAATGCCCCTTCTTTCCTGCTACTGCCTCACTTTAAATTCAAGGAAGATTACCCTAAATCCTCAATGTAACAGTTCTTTTTAAACAGCAAGATTTGAGTCAAGTAGTACCACGAAGACCAACAAGATTGCTTTTCGGGAGCAAAGCTCTCTACGTCAGATATAAGCAGGGCTTTTTTTCTGGGAAAAGAGGTGGTGGAACTCAGTGGGTTGCCAGCACAGGACCACACAATGACGTCACTTTGGGTCACCTGGAACAAGGGGGGAGTTTTTTAAAGTTTAAATCACCCTCAGCGAAAAGCAGGGCCACCAGCCATGTGACCATTTTCAAGAGGTGCCAGAACTCCGTTCCACCACATTCCAGCTGGAAAAAATCCCTGGATATAAGTAGGATACAAGTATCCCAGCCAGAAGGTGGGAGGGGTGTTGCAAAGAAAGGTGTCAGGATGCAAAGGTACAATTCAGCCTGATTTAAACAGAAATTAACACCTGTGGTGAGATGAGAATCCTGTCTTTGTCCAGAAAGAGTTGGCATCTTGGTTCATTGCAGGCCCTGGTCCCAGAGTCCATGTCTATGTTAGAAAGACTATCAGGAATGATAAGTTGTTTAAGGTTAGGGGCTGCCTTTTGGCAAGAAAAAGGTTGCTTGTATCATTGTCCAGCATAATGCATTGACCTGATTTGAGTGAGAGCTGTATGTGACCTCCAGTGGTGTCCTGTTGTTTCATGTGGGCCTATCTTGTAGCAGGTTCTTCCTTGGTGTCATTCTGGCTTTGTTAATCTGTTTCCGTACTACTCTGGATGGGTATTGTAATTCCAAAAATATAGATCCTGCTGGTAAGAATGTATTAGATAGATTGGAACAGATGCAGTTGTAACATAGAGCTTTGCTGTAGACAATGAGTTGTTTGATGTGTTTAGGATGGTGACTAGAGTTATGTAGATGTTTGCCATTGGGTAGGTTTCCAGTATAAGGTGGTTCTGAAGCTTCCATCATTTGTAGAGTGGTTTCTAGAAAATGTACTTCCTGTGTAGATTGGTTCAGGGTCAGAATGGTGGAGGGATGGAAGTTGCTGAAGACCTGGGCCGATTCCAGACGGCCCTCCCCATGCCGAAACGTCGCGCGTCGTCACGCGAGAAAATGTGATATTTTGCGTTTTCCGCGCGACGACGCGTGACGTTTCGGCATGAGGAGGGCCATCTGGAATCGGCCCTGGTTGGTCTTAACGGTGCTACTGGATTGAATCTTGCAGACCAACACGGCTACCCACATGAAACTACTTTTTAAATGTATCTTTCCTTTACATCTGAGTTTCAAAAGTGATATTGTAAATGTGCTCTTATAAAACCTTGATTTGAGATTATAAAAATGTTTTGATAAAAGTGCAGGTGATGGAAAGACCATAAACAAATGATGTCAATAAACCTCTTCTGCAGTGCACAGCAGCAACTAATGGACTTGCGCATCAATTTTTGAGTGCGTCTGCTTGCTGAACTCCAACAAGTAGAAGAGAATTCCAGAGAGGTAGCTGTGTTAGTTTGTAGCAGCAAAAATAAACAGGAATCTTGTTGCACATTAAAAACTAACAAAATTTTATTCTGGCATGAACTGTCATGGGTTAGAATCTTATGGAATATTAAATACTTACAAGTTTTTATTCTAGCATTACCTTTGGTGTGAATGTTCATGAAAACTTATGCTAATTTTTTTTTTAAAAAACCTGTTCATCAATTAAGGTACCACAAAACTCCAGCTTGTCATAGATTGTTACCTGCTGGCTCTCTGTTCATGCCTTACTGCATGATACGTAGAAACTACTGCTGGGCTTCATTGATGCTGGTGTGTGCAAGTTCTAGTGTCAGAATAATTAGAAAGCCAGTAGACAGAACTGAACATAATTCATTAAGTAAACACAGCATACACACAAGGACATATTGCAGGGGGATGCACAACTGAAATTACTCCTACATGCATATAGCAGTGAGTATACAAAAGCAGAAACAGCAAAAGGGGTCAAGGAAGAATGAGAAAGGGGTCTACATCACAAAGAACAGCACGCATAAATACCCACAAGGAAGTCCCAGAGGAAAAAAGAAGAAGAAGGGCAGCCATTGCCATATAATATTTGTGATCTCAAGAGTCCTCTCAGGGCATAAATAGCTGGGATCTTTACCATTGTGATAGGAGATGCAAGTACAACGCACCACACAAAGGGAAGCTAGCAATCTGGAACCCCCCACAGAAAGGAATGGAAGATGGCAATATAAACTATTAAATCCATCATACTCCCTCCTCCTTCCATTAAGCATTCTCAGGAAAAAGTATCTGTGGAGCAATGTGATATTTATAGCCACAAATGGGAGAAAGTTGTGAGACCTTAATGACACTTTGCTACCCTGCAGTTCATGGCCAAGATCTCCCTTGACCTGTGGGGGCCCACGTAGGCAACAAAGCACCAAGGCCTCGCTAAAGCTTCTGGTACTAAATGGTACCCACCTCTTTCATTGGCTCGGTTAGCCAAATACCCATCTCCAATCTTTTTCTTCTTGCAGCACACTGTCTCTTTGGATCACATGGTGCATCGGATAACAGTACTTACTTTTGTTAAACAGAAAAATAGCCCAGTTCACATGTTAGAGTGAATACATGGACATCTGGCAGGTATACACGCACGTCTGTTTGTAAGAACCAGCCTACTTGTGTTTGCTTTACAAATGGGCACCCCAATACTGTTAAAAGGAGTTTCCCGGTAGGAACTCTCTACAGAATGGTGGTGCATCTTGTCTCGTTTGGCACTGTGTATAGGCTAGATTCTGAATGGGGTGAGAGGAGGATTAAAGGGATAGTACACTAGCTTGGTTAGGCTTGGGGAGTCATCTGACAGAGTCTCTAATTGGTTGTTCCCTCTCTTTCCCTTCCTTCGCCATGGGAAATGTTAACAGGCCTGGTTGATGGATTCTTGTTGACCAATATGGCTCCCTGTTGGTGAACTTGTTGGAAGAAGCAATGTGGTGTACAAAGAGAAAGAGAAGACGACCCTACTGGGGGCAGCAAGGTCTAGTCAGATAGGAACATGAGGCCAGCACCTCTCTTTCTATTGAGTGTCACTTCCTTGTCTTGTCTCCAGATTGGTACTCTCAGGGCAGTAACCTGCTTCTTCTCAGAACCTTTCTCTTTCAGTCAGCTAGAGAGCTAGAAGTCTATCTCTCCACTTTACTATCAAGTATGTTAGTTCCTAAATAAACTTTCTTTACTCTTAATCAGTTTGTGTGACTATTGTTGTATAGATACTCTGCCAACAGAACTAATATATTGGCATGGATGCGGCTCTAAAAGGAAAGAAAAGCTCTCTGCCTTTGTATGAGATTTTGCTTGGAGTGATTGAAAGAACGAGCCTGCTTGCCTAGGCAGCGGTCTGCCACCCACTGGACTGTCTAATAAGGAGGCAGGGTGGGAGGACGGAGTTGGAGGGGAGTCTAATTTGGTGGGGCACTGGCCCATTTGCCCTAGCGCCCTCCACTGGGAAAGCATTGTGTAGATGCTCCAAAAACTCTGCTGCAGTTTGACAGACAAGGCACAGAAAACCCTGTCTGGAAGCATGCTAGAGTAAAAGTTACTTTAGTAGATTAGACTGGGAGTAAGCTGTTACAACCCAAACTGCTTCAATTCCCCATGTAAAGCTGGAAATGATAAGCATGGCCATGGATATATAAAAAATGTAAACTGTTCCTGAGTAGCAGTTCATCTGGTAAGAGCTGATTCATGTATACATCTCATTCCATTGAAAAGCCTTATATAAGAAGTGGTGGTGGTGAATATGAGGGGGTCCTATCTTTGGTGTTACATCTGTGACAGTTATTTCCTCACATGCAGGGCGATGAATTCATATGGTGATGAATGAGAAAGGGAAAATTACCATAGGCATGCCTCATGGGGTGTGTGCGCTGCGTCCCTTGTGCTGAATTCTAGAGAACCACCAAGTTTTTACACACTTTTTTGATTCCCAGGAGTCCACATGTCAAGGGCATATGCAGGCCTGGTGTCTCTCTTTTTGTTTGGCTTGGCTCCCTCTTTTTACTAGAGGTACAGTCCCAAACACAATTAATTAGAGGCATGTTTCTGTGAAATCAATGAAACATAAGCCCAAGTAACATGGCCGTGTTTATAGGTGGAAATTCTGAACATTTTCACAGCACTGAGCCACTGCCATAGCAACTCACTTAAATACCATGTAACATCAACTTTACATATGGGTGGGATACGCCTTGGGTAAAATAAAAAAGTATTTAAAGTCTATTTTCCCATCCTTTTAAAGACGTTCTCCATTTTTGCTTTCCCTTCCGTTCTGTTTCTTCCTCACTTTCCCTATCAGTGAAAGTTTGGTAACATTTTGTTCTATTCCTTTCAAATGGACCACATTATTAAAAGGGGAAAGACATCACAATAAAATCTGCAATTGCTGCTTCTGTAATTTTGAGCAAATGTAAGCTGTAGGAAATAGGCTTTTGCAGAAGTTGCAAGGTGACTGTAGTTGATGCATTTTGTGAGGCAAGGTGAATCTTAGAACTTTGTCCACTGGCTAACTCAAGTGCTCACCTGGGCCCTAAAAATCAGATGGGTGCTGTTTTGTCCTCCCAGAAACTCTGTAATGTAGACTACAATAATCTCTTTCACAGTGTATAGATTTATTGGAGAAAATGTTGAGGATCTCTCCACGATGAGGCAGAAGTTTCAAACTGAAGCCTAAAATACCAGTATGGTCGCTTCCACATGTTCCTCCCCCCCCCCCCCGGGGCTTTTTCTGTCCTGAAGCCAAGTCTTCCCAACCCGTTTTTATAACTCACCTTCCGTACGCAGTGTCCTCATGTGTTTCTAGTGTGTGTTCATAGCGGAAAGGAAAAAAGTCCCAAAACAGAAAGCGCGTTCTTTCTGTACCTCGTCACAAATGACTATTGGTGCAGTCCTGCCCAACTTTCCTTTTTTTTTTTGGAGTGCATGTGGGATTGTACTATATCGTTGTCCTGTCTTTCAGTTTCTGGAGAAACTGAGCATGCATAGTACTCCGTTCTCTACTGTTAATTTTACAAAGTTTTAAATGCAAAAGCATTTAATTAATATATGAACAGTAGAGTAGCGCAATCGCACGATTTCATATCCTCCTACTATATAAAAGGCAAACCATGTTCCCTAGCAGCAAATGAGGGGCAAAACAATAGCTCAGCACAGACTGCGGGAAGGCTCAGTGCGATGGCCAGGTCCTCCCAACATCCCACAGCAGCAGGGGTGGTGCTCCCTGCCGCCTCCATGGGGTCTTGGGAGGGCCGGGCACAGGCCAAGCAGTGGCTGAGGGATCAGAGGAGGAGGGAGCCCCTGTTCTCTTCCCCATCCCCCTCTTGACTGATGCTGCGGGGGGGGGGAGGCGCCAGGATGGGGGGAAGCACAGCTAGGAGCTGTTGTATTTTCCAAAACAACAGACTTTAATGCTACTTTGAAATAAAATCAGAAATGGCATTCTGTTCCCAATGTTGTTCCTAAACTGATTGCCGAGTGATCCAGTGTAGCAAGCACTGCATCGTAATAGCACAAGGACTGTTTTAAAAAGTAAAAAAAAAGGGCGAGGACTTATACTCGTGCATGTGAGCCAGACGCTTGTGTGGGAGGGGTAATGGCAAGAGGAGGGGTTGGAGATTTGTGGGAGGGCATTTCAAAAGTGCAAAAGCCTCCAGATGCATTGATACATTAGACAATCGCACGAAGAAAACGGCATCAAAAATGAAAACAGAACAAAACAAGTTTCACAAAAAGTGCTCAAAACATGGGATCATGACCACCTGCTCACGCATGGGAGATGATGACGTATGTAATGAGTGGGATAACCCGCCAAAGTTCTGTTCGCAGGCCATCTCATTAAGGACGTGTGGAAGCGACCTATGTGTCAGTTCAACTTCCCTGATACAATCAAGAAAAACTTGGTTTTGTTTTTTTAAAAAAAAGAATATTCCTTCCAACAAACAAATAACCATAGCCTTTATGACAGGGCACATTTTAAGCATGTATTTCTGAACTGAACATTATATTAATAATAATATAGATCAGGAAATAAAAGCAAACAAGAGGGGAACCCATAAGGACTCATTCCCCCTTTTATTCCTCCTATCCACTCTACTTTCTTGTTCCCTCTCCCTTTTTCCTGCTTCCTCCTTTCTTCCCACTCATCAACCAACCTTTATTTTATTTGCCTGCCACTCTTCACCAAAATTATTTATTTACTTCATTTATCCATTTGTCCAGTGAGGACTTAAAACAGCTGACATCATTGTCCTCTCCATTTTATCAGCACAATAACACTGTGCAATAAATTAGTCAGTGACGCCTGACACAGGTTGGACACTTGTCAGCTTCCCTCAAGTTTTGATGGGAAATGTAGGCATCTTGGTCTTGCAGTTGGCCTCTCTGACTGCTGTCCAATGGACTTTTCAACTGTCACTTGTCCAACATTCCACCAAGCTGCCTACATTTCCCGCCAAAACTTGAGGGAAGCTGGCAAGTGTCCAACCTGTGTCAGGCGTCACTTGTAGTTTGGCCCTGAGAGAGAGTGACTGGGCCAAGGTCACCTAGCCAGCTTCCGTGGTTAGAGCGGAGTTTTAGCCTGAGTCTTCCACATCTTAGTCAGATGTTCTAACTACTATGCAACACGGTCAGCATTCCCTCCTTCCCTCCCCTGGGAGCCTCTCCTTGGGAAAAGTCTGGCCAAATTGCAAAAGTTGTGCCATAGCAAGTTGTTCAGATGAGTTATGTGTTTTGGAATAGGCATCTCAGCATGCCTTGGACATTTGGAGGGATTGCATGTCTCTCTCTGTGTATGTATTATTTTCCTGATTAGTAAGCTTTCTCTCTTTGGCTAAGGTGGAAATGCCTCTTGACTCCGCCACTTTTCCTGTCTTTGTTGCTAGGATGCACATTTCCAAACCTTCTGCTGTGGAGGCCTAATCCATATACCCACCTGTAAAAGTGATGCTAAATTAGTTGGCCATGCCAAATAGAGAGTTCACTTTCTTCTGTTTTCTACAAGAAAACGCTGTGAATGGAATCCACCTCAATAAACTGTAAATTCTATCTTTTCCACAATTTAATTGCCTGAAGATTAATTACTGCATGTTGGGAAAACACTTCTAAATGGTTAATGCTGCTAGCAAATGAAATATAACTATTTCCAATAACGTGGTGGCTCCTGCCAGGCTCAGTCAAGGAGTCTGGGGCAGAGATAAACTAGAAGTGAAGTGACAAAGAAGTTTGTATGACTGCTGATTTGACCTAACCAGCTAAACCTATATATGCATCTTTATTTTTTATCATCTCACTGTTAGGGTATAGCTTGAATTCTGGTAAAGCAGTACAATGAAAATACCTCAGAGATCAGTCCATTGACAGCAACAAATTGGTCTCTTTCTGCCGTAGGAGACTTATGGGGGTCTTGGGTAATGCTGGGGCCACAGAAAGATGTTTACACATCTTTGAATATTGCTCATGCTCTTGTGTGTGGCTTGTAAGATAATAATGTTCATTTACAGAATACAACTGCAGGTGATAAAATTGTTCTTTAAATCCTGAATTACTTGGATTCTGTATGAAGAAGCAGACACCAAACAACTCCAAAAGCCAATGTCATGCTTCACAAATATTTGTCTAACTTTTGCTCAAAGCAAAATGATTAAGAAATTTGAGTTGTTTATACAATGGGCATGTGTTCCAATAAAAGCAAATGAGTTTACAGAAAAATCCCCAAGACACTGCCAATCTTTCGCATCTGGACACCCTTGTTAACTTTGCATGCATGGAACAATTTATAAATAAAATGCTAGAGATGTGCTAGATATAGTAATGAAAGAACAACAACCAACTGAGGTTTTTTGTTTTTTTTAGGGGAGGTGGAATCTAAATAGGTGAACTTTATAGAAATTGTATAGAAATATAAAAAATGCCATAATTTATTTATCTTGTACAACCCAGCTTTCATTTAGATTACAATTAACTGCTCTTAGTTTAAACGATGGTGTATTGAACTGACCATAGTTAATACAGCAGAGAATCAAAACTGACTATAGACTGCTTAGAAATCCCAGTTTGATGCTGCCAGTGAAAACCAATTATAGCAGAAGACACAAGTCTCTGGGGTTTTGGCTGTTCTGCAGCTGCAATGGTATCTGGAGAACACTGCTAAGAAATCACCGGGAATTAAGTCAAGATTTTGACATTTGGACATCTGAATCACCACAAAGCAGGACTCGTGGACCAGTGTGTAACTGTGGCTAAGAATCCTGGTTTATGGCCTTCCTACTAACTAGATTTGGTGGGGTAGCTAGCATTTGGATGCCGCATGAAACAGAACAATAAAGAGTCCAGTAGCACCTTTAACACTAACCAACTTTATTGAAGCATAAGCTTTCGAGAACCACAGATCTCTTCATCAGAGCTGTGGCTCTCGAAAGCTTATGCTACAATAAAGTTGGTTAGTCTTAAAGGTGCTACGGGACTCTACTATTTTGCGAGTACAGACTAACATGGCTAACTCCTCTGGATATATGAACATGAAACAGAAGTATGCTGTTTAGCGTCTGAATGCAGCCTTAATGTTATCAGGACAACACTGTTCTTCAGAGCTATCCAGTTCTTGAATCTTTGTTGATGCTTATAAGAGGGTAAAAGTGATTTTTGTATTGTCTGTCACTGTCAGGCCCACACCTGTTATTGGACAGGTTGCCAGAAGCATATGACTATTTCAGGACTGTGCATCTATGAGACAACTGAACTGCAGATGCATACGAGGCTCTTTGGACTTGTATGCCACTGCAGTATTCTTCGTTGCAACATTCTAGAATAGCAGGTGTAATGGGAAGGGTTGTGTTACTCAGTGGTTGAGCACATGCCTTGCATCTAGAAGGTCCCAGGGGAGCTCAAGTAAAAGGTGCTAGCTTTTTCTGTACCTGAGACCCTGGAGAGCCACTGACAGTTGGAATAGACAATTCTGAGCTATAGGAGACAAAGGTCTGACTCTTCATCTTCATGGAGAAAAGGGAAGATGGATAAGCCAGCTGTGAAATGCCATGTGAAAACAGGTTAAAAGTCCAAGGAAAGCAAACATGGATATTTGGTCCACAGCATGAGCTGTTGCACTGGTCTGCGCAATGGGAATTGAGAGTGAGATCAAAAAGTGTCAGCCCTGTATTCCTTTGGATATGTTGTATTATTGTAATTTGAAGGGTGGTAGGTTGGTCTCTTTGGGAGAGTAGTGGCCTTCAGCTTTTCCAGACTGGGATCCACCTTCCCAGGTGATAATATGAGCCAACTGAACTGCAAGCATATGACAAGAAATCACATCAGAAAGAATGGGACATAGAATTATGACCTCCCTCGTGCTGAAGCCAGGACCCTGGGCAGTAGACCAAAAGAGCTGGTGACAGGAAACTCAAGCTCATCATCAGGAGTTGTACCATAATGAGGAACAAGTCAAAGGTCATAGCTAAGGTAGAATCCTGTATAGTACTGAGTGAATTTACCACTGTTGCTTCTCTCAGCGTGTATGCAAAAAGAGGCGGGAGGCATGGAACCTTTGCTTTCTACATTTGCATAGTATAATCAAATTTTTGCAAAAAGCCAGAAAAAATAGTGGTTCTGTAGGGCTTGTAGCTCTATAGGGCTTGTGTGGCTCTCCAACCCTGCTGAGCATCCCAACCCATGGGATGAATATCAAAAGCTAATCCTTGTTGCTTTTATGCAGCTGGTATATGTGCCAAAAACATTTTTGAAGTCCCCTGTGTCTATCTCCTGCTTGAAACTTGGCCCCTAATCTTCCATTACCCTTTGTGTCAACTGATTTATATTAGAAAGAGATGTTTAGTAAGCCAAAATTTCCTAAGGGGAAATCTGCTAATGATTAGCTGAGGTAACAGTGCCCACAAACCTTCAGTTAGCACTGAACTAAGTATTGCAATTTGCCACACACTGAAGTAGGGGAGTGGTGTCCTTTATTGTCTGGTGATATTTAGAGATGTTTTAGAGATGCTTGAAACTAATAAGATACAGTGCTCTTACAGTGCAAATTTGGCATCACTGAAAAGAATACATTTTAAAAGATAATTCCCACATCTTGGCATAACAAAAGAACCCTGTGGAATCAGACCAGTAGTCCACCTAGTCCAGCATTGAGTTTCATTCAGCAGCCAGCCACCTGTCGTGGAGGGCCAACACACATTGTGTAGAGGTCAAGGCCCTTCTGCTGATGTTGCTTTCTAGCCCTGGTATTCAGAGGTTTAGTGCCTCTAGATGAGGAGGTTCCCTTAAGTTACCATGACTAGTAGTCATTGTGGTAGACCTATTGTCCATGAAGCTGTCTAACTCCAAAGCCATGCATGCTCATGTCCGTCACTATGGCCTATGGCAGTAAATTCCACCATTTAATTATTCACTGATTAAAGAAGAACTTCCCTTTGTCTGTCTTCAATCAATTGCCCATCAATTTCATCGGGTGCTAGTACAATTCTAGTATAATAGGAGATATTAATATTATATTTAGATATAATATTTAAAAAAGTATTTCAATATTACATACTGAAATAAACACTCTGTTAAATGAATCTGTGAGGAAGTTTAGGCTGACAGAGTGACTGGCCCAAGGTCGCCCCAATGAGCTTGATTGCTATGAGAGGATTTGGACCCCAGTCTCCAACCCATTAATCACAACACTGTATTAGGTCTCCTTAGGAAGGAGTTACCAGTAGAGGTGGGCACGATCCCCAAAAACTTACCGATCAAGCTGATCGGGGATTGGCGCCGATGACGACCCCAAATCACCGATCTACACCGGTCATCTCTCGTTTCCGATCCGTGGATTGGGGATCGGGGAGGCCAAAGCGGAGGGGCGCCCCACTGTTCCCAGCTATGTGGGAAGGTGGGTGGTGGCAGCGACTGCTGGGTTCAGTGGGCACGGGGAGGGGACGTTCACACACACACACACACTTAGAGCAGAGGGGGGGAGTTTTTAACCTGGCGATGAGCCGGCTCCTCTCAGGGAGGGGACATTCACACACTCACACACACTTAGAACAGAGGGGGGGGGTTTAACCCGTCCCTGCCTCTCCAAATAGAGAGCGAGAGAGACACCCCGTCAACATGTTTCAGCCAGCTTTTATAAAAAAAGCAGGGACAGAATCCTCTATTCCTCCCCACCCGATTTTAAAAGCAAGCAGCCAGTCTTCCGAAAGCATATTTTAAACACACACACGGAACCGTGAATGAAGTTTTCCCACAAAATACAGTGTTTTTAAAAGCAGGTTAAAAACAGAGAGTGACAGACAGAAAAACAGCCATTCCTCCTACAAAGCCCCGTTTTTTTTAAAAGCAAAAAACGTTTGGAGCGCCCATGGCTACAGAACACCCCCTTCCCCCTCCCTCCCCTGGCTGTCTTCCAACTGGTGAGTGCATTGCTGCTCCGTGGTTGGAAGGAAGCCCTGCTGATCAAGGCAAGCTGGGCTTCCATTCGGGTTTCCAGGGTGACAGAAGGAGGGCAAACTCAGCTCAGGCATTCCCCTGGCTCCGTTGCCAGGGGAATAGATTACTGGTGCCAGAGTGACTGGATCTCTGATCTGATACTGATTGCCCCGATCAAGCCCTGATGAAGCCCCCCCCCCCCGAACGCTGGATTGGTCGCCGTGGACGGCACCGATCCGCCAGGTCCTGATTGCGCGAACGCCATTTTCGTGGGTATTTTTCTAGCATAATGCTGATCATGCCCATCTCTAGTTACCAGTGTCTTTGGTTCTTACTGTACTTTGTGGAGTTTTCTCCAAAAGTTGGCATATAGTTTGCTGAAATAAGGAGGAATATCTGTTTGACATCTTACACTTACTCCCCCTCTCCATTGTCATAGTGTCAAACCACAATCTGAGCACTTGCAGAACATAGACTTTAATGTACCTCCCATAAGCCTTCATCAGTTCTCTGGAGTTCAGGAGAAGACATTGTTAGGAAGGAATACGTTGCATCTTTAAAGAATGTTCCTTGCCCTTTTGCTCCCACCACTAATTGTTCTTTGGGGATTAATAGTAAAAATGTAAAGAGTCAGCTCTCTGTTCCAGTCAATAACTTTAATGAGAAATCTCCGTGCAAAGGGTGAAATGTGCCAAATTTTGATCAACCAGGAAGTGGCATTTCCCCATGCAGAACTCCTAGAATCCATTTAAGGTAGATAACTCAGTCAAAAGTAATTAGCTCTGATTGTCACAGGTGAAGAGCATTAAGCAAGGGAGCCTGCTCACAGTATATGAATTTGCCAGGAGTTATGTGATGGGAAAATTTCAATGAGATTTTTGTGCCTCTAGGAAAAGGGCTTTGGGCATATCCCTAGACTGATTCTCAAAGCAGTATAATTAATTACTCTGGAGAGTTTGGGAAAGTGCAAAAACTCTTTGAAAGGGTATCCTAAGTTCTAAAAGGGCTACTTAAACTATAAAAAACACTTAGCACATAAGATCCATTTAAATATTCAGTATGTAGACTGGCTTCTGTTCAAATGAAAGTTTTAAAGTTATATTTTTGCTGTCTAGGAAACTGATCACCCTAATATTTTGCAGGCTTAAGGTGGGTGGTGGTGGCCATGGGATGAAGCTTAGGAGGTGACAGAAAATATAGAGTTTACCATAAAGTGCTTTCTCACTTAGAACAAACATAGTGCATACCTGACATTTCTAGCCATAGCTTACACTATTGGACATCCCATTACTAGGACACTAAATCCACCTGGGCCCCATTATTAGCAGTGATTCTTGGATTTCTTCCAAAACACTGGCAGATTAAAGGTTACGTTGTTGTCAATGGTAACCTTCCAAAATACAATCATGGGAAAATATTCCAGTGGACTTCAGTCAAAATTACCAATGGCTCCTTAGTTGTTTGGATAATTAAAGCATAGCGACAGTTGGCTTGTGTCTCCCAGGAACATCTGACGCCGTGCCTCCCTTCATAGCAATGGTAAGCACAGCAGAGACAGTCCTGGTTTTCATAGGGAGATGTTTGCTTTTTAAGTAACGTAGAATTAAAAGATGCTAATTTATTCCAAAGCATCTGTCCCAAAATGTTTTGCCTTCAGAAGGTTGCATTGATATCAATACATTCATTGCAATATTTTTGAAATATTTACATTTTGGTCTTGATTAGAAGGTTGTTTTGTCTGTGTGGAAATTCCCCTTTTCCTGTGGGTGGGTGTGCAGTCAAGTCTCAGCTGACATGGGGCTTTTAAAGGCAAGTGAGAAGCAAGGTGGTTTGCCATTGCCTTCCTCTGCATTGCACCCCCAGTCTTCCTTGGTGGTCTCCCGTACAAGTACCAAACCCTGCTTTGCTTGTGAGATCTGACTAGATTGTGCTATACCATGCCATTCTCCTACCAGCACCACCACTTTCCCTACCTGTTAGAAAAATACATGTTGACTTGAGTTAAAATTCAGTTTGCTAAGGACTTCTGCACCGAGCCTCCTTCCTTAGTCTTGTCTGTTGTACATCCAGGCTGTCCAAAGATGGCAGTGTTTCAAAATGTTAGACTCGTACACATAAGGAAGCATGCTGTTTGGCTGGTAATATGCCACTCTTACCATTACGATCAAGCATAATCCTCTTCAGGGGCAGAAAGCGGAAGATAACTTGTTTGTGTCGATGTTATTCAACTACATAAAGATGTGAATCAGACCCACATACAGAAAGATGTCAGTGAAGACGTGTTCTAAAGTATGCTGCTCTTTTACACATTTGTTTTCAAAGCTGGGTTCAAAGCACTTCCATCTGCGGTAGAAAATACGACTGTCTCCAACTTGATTGCATTAATACAAATCCACAGCTCTCAAGAAATCCCAATGGAGAGAAATGAGAGAGAGAAAGCTTAGAAGGCCTGGAATGATCCTTGACAGAAGGCTGCAAAGATCTCCTGTAACTCATTACCTAGTTATATATTTTCTGAACAACATTTGACTTTGAGCCCTGCTTCTCATACAAATGCTCTTCCTCTTGATATGCTTTGGTAAGCACTTGGATCAGAGATGGTGGGTGGCCTCCTTTGATAAGTGCCGGTTCCATAAAGCTATGAATGTCAACATGGACGGCCACTGCTTTTGAAGGTCCCTTTTGCAATCCTCCAGCTCCCTCTTCCCCCTTTTTTCAGACTAATTTCACAATGGAAATGTGGAGTTTCAAAGATTGCTAATTGAATGTGATGGAAACATCGAAGGTATTTCTAAGTTTGTACATATAGAGCTTAAATAGATTATCCCTTCTGGCACCAGAGCTATCAAGTTCCTTTCATAAGGCCTCTCAAATGTGGAAATAACCACAGTGAAGTATTATCACCTGAAACATCTGCTGTGAATAGCTGGATTATACTGATCTTAGAATCTTTTTCTCCCTATGGCATTCACATAATTCCCTCTGTGAGAGATGTTCTCTTGTGACTGAAGACAGATTCTATGCTGCAATAATACAAAGGTTGTAGACAGCTTTTGGCGTTTTCTGGGGCCACCATGTTTCCATGTGTGTCTTTGAAGAAACAAAGGCCGGATGTCCAAGAGAAGCGCCTCACATTTGAGCACATAGATCTATGTGCACCAGATTTTCCCCTTTCTTCACAATGTTAGGTAGGTTGTTTGCCCTGAAGCTAGAGGTAGGAAAGAAAATAGAGGCACCTACCCACAACATAAGAGAATAGATAGGTGATGGTGAAGGATCAAATCACCAGTATGATTTAGATTCCGAAATCTTTTGGGTTCATTTAAAAAATGATGCACACAAGTGAAAAGAACTTAATCCTGCTTCCCTTGCCTTACTCTGTTGTGCTCTGAAGCATATTTTCTCCCATATGGAAGAAAAGACTGAAAGAAACTGAGTGGAAAAAAATAAGGCACAAGGTGGGCATCAGCTCCTACTGCTATACTAAACCCTCTGCTACCTAAGATCCTCAGAGAAACTCACTCAAATGCCAAGTTTGTAAACTGATCTAAGAACCAAATCTGAATGCTTTGGCACACCCCTGATTGTGTTTGCAATGTAAAACAGACAATAAGGCAGGCTGATTCTGCACTTGACACTTTAGCAAGGTTCAAGCCTTTCATTTGCACAATCTGTGACTAGTGTAATGAAAACTGGGGTCAATAGTACTTAAGACTTAAGAGTACACTATATTCCCTGTAAAAATCCAATCTTGTCCATCCTCCGAGATCAGATACTACTCAGAAGAAAACTGAGCAGTAAGTCCCGCTCTGTAAAGAAGCCTCTTCTTATTGCAACTTTTTCTCCCCCACCTTGCTTGCAGCCTAAATAATTATTTCCTGCGGTTGCAGAATTCCTGACACAATGATTAATGATCACTTCTAGTTCTGTGGGTGCAGGGTTTAAGTACTGCTTACTTTGCAGCCAAATTGATTTATCACTTTTGAACACATGAAGCTGCCTTATACAGAGTCAGACCATGGGTCTATCATAGGCAGCATTGTCTCCTCTGCAGGGTCCAAGCATTATCTTTTCAGGCCTGGTACAAACTTGTAAAATGGGTCCCCACACTAGGCTTGCCAACCTCCAGATGGGGCCTGGCGATCTCCAAGAATTACAACTAATCTACAGATGACAGAGATCAGTTAACCTGGAAGAAATGGCAGCTTTGGACAGTGGACTCCGTTGCAATCTGCTATGCTGAGGCCCCTCCTCTCCCTATACCCTATCCTTCTCAGACTCCACCCTGAAATCTCCAGGAATTTCTCAGCCCAGAGTTGGCAACCCTACCCCCTTCCAAACACCAGCACTGCAGTCCCTTGTCCCATATATACAATCTCACGAATTAATCCCCTAAAGACAATTTTTCTTGAAAGTTCACATTCAATAGACAAGGTCTCTAGGTGGCTTAGATGTTCCTGCCCCCTTGTAGAACACCTTCAATTTTTGATGAGTGTTAAGCTTTTTGAAACTTCTTTCAGCTTCTGCCATAGTTGCTGGCATTATGCAAAGAATCCACAGACTCAGTTTCTATATCAAACTCATTTCCATCTTGTTCATCTTATTTATCTGCTTCCCCAGTTTCTATAATGATGCCTGACTGCAGAAAGGACTTTTCTGATTTGAAAAACTGGAGGATAGATTGGTTTCCTTTATCTTCTTCTTGTTACCTTCATTTTACCTCCTTACATTTCTGACTGCCTGATTTGTATTTATAGCCACTTCCAGCCATGGCAGCATGGAGCATATGTGTTTGTGGCTGTGAATGAATTAGGTAAGGTAAGGTAAAAGTGCAAGCACCGAGTCATTACTGACCTATGAGGAGATGTTGTATCACGATGTTTCCTTGGCAGACTTTTTATGGGGTGGTTTGCCATTGCCTTCCCCCACGAAACTGGGTACTCATTTTACCAACCTCGGAAGGATGGAAGGCTGAGTCAATCTTGAGCCGGCTACCTGAACCCGGCATCCGCCTGGATCGAACTCAGGGCATTGTGAGCATAGCTTGGGCTGCAGTACTGCAGCTTACCACTCTGTGCCATGGGGTTTACATATATTTTGGGTCTGCAAATCCTGCCAGAAGCAGCAGCACTTGCTCTCACTGTCTTATGGTGCTTTGCTCGTCCCACCAGGTGTTCCTCCCTCCTTTCTATACAACAGGAACTCTGGAACTGGTAAGTCTTAATATGATAGACCCAGGAGGTCCAGAAGTTCACAATGTTGCTTGAGATTGCTGTTTTAACACTGCTTTTGATTGGCTCCAGAAAATCTCACAAAATCTGGACAATAGATATACAGATGCAAAGAAGTACATTTCTATAAATATCCTCAGGCAAGATCTATAGTTTATTCTCAATTTCCCCCCTGATGGTAATGGGGATTGCTGCCTGGGCTGGGCTCCTCTAGACCTCCAGGCCCCAGCAAAGTGTGCCCTTCCCCCACCATGTGGGGGCCTTGCTCCTCTGACTGGTGGCAGTGCCTTGCCAGAGTCTCACTCAGAATTCTTTCACATAATCACATGAGCCTTTTTACTGGGTATGCCAGGGATTGACGCTGGGACCTTCTGCAGGCAAGGCAGATGTTCTGCCAGTGAGCCATGCTTCTTAGTAAACATTTTTTTAAAAAAAAATTGCAATCATAATTTGATAATAGCACTGTAACAATAATTTTAAAAATTGCATAAAAATGAGAATGGCTGTATCTGCAAAATGAAAAACATGTACTTGCTCCTTCCGCCAAATGAACTGATAATTAACAGTTGATTCATGAATTCTATGGCCAGCCAGAGAGAACAAGAAATAATTTATTAAACTGAAAGTAGAAGAAAAGAAGGAAAGGAGGGATGGTAGCCTGGAGAAACTTCAATAGTATTTTGGCAGTCAGTTCTAAAGTCTGAAACTTAAGTTCTGTCTCATGTTTTAAATATTGCCACAAAGCAGATCTGAAAAGGATGGGAGGACTACTGGGAAAACGCTGGAATGTAAAAGATTGCCAGTGATGCCATTTGGGCTTTCTGTTAAAATGAAGTGAATGAATGATGGCAATTCCAGACTAATGGCTCATGTGGAAGCACCACAGGGCGGGAACAGCGACCAGGCTATGAAGAGAGAGAAAAAAGCGAGCAAATGCAATTACATGTACCTAAGCCTGGCTGAAGTCTGGAACAAATGTTAAGGGATTAAATTAAAAGCCTCAAAAAAAGGTTATTTTTAAGAAGCAATTTGAAGAAGCAGAGAGAGGTGACATGAATATATTTGTAATGCTAGAGATAGTGAAGAGTACTTGTGTGAACTGACCACGTGCAATGAAACCTGTCACAGCCAGAGATTATTTTCTTATGCGGTCTCTGAAGCCTAACTGATTTACTAATAAAAATGTTTTGTAAACCAGCCCAATTTTCTTACAACACAATCGTAAAATGCAGAATTTAATGAAACTAATTTTCTAGTTACTCTGATTGCAGTCTGTTTCATACAGGTTCTATAACCCGCTTTGGCATCTGAAGGCCAACAGATTTTTAAAAAAAGGTTTCACATCCTTTAAGGGTAAAACACACACAACATTGGAATAAAACAGATTTTGGAAAACCTTGATTAAAGCTTCATTAACTGCAGGAGTACAATTTTTTTTCAGTGGGAATGCAGTGGAATGGAGTTCTGGCACCTCTTGAGTCCGGTGGTCCCGCCCCCTGATCTCCAGATACAGATCAGTTCCCCAAGAAGGAAATGGCCATTTTGTAAGGGGTCCTGTGTGTTTCTCCCTCATTTTCCTCTAGAGAGTTCCACCGCCTCTTTTCCCAGAAAAAAGCCCTAGTGGTATGCAAAACCTTTTAAAAAAACCCACCCTTTTCCTTCAGAAGCCAAAGCTGATTTTACCTTAAAAGCATGTGAAATCTTTTTTTAAAATCTTGTTTGCCTCCAGCAGCCAAAGTCGGTTGAAAAGCTCATATGAAAGTCACTTAACAGTACAATCCTGTGGAGAGTGACTCCAACTGAAGCCCATTGAAGTCATTCTGCACAGAATTGTGTAGGGTAGAATCTGGATATATCCCATATGCATTGTTTATCACTCATGGTTAATACTTTTTTCCCTTACACCATTTCTGCAAACTCAGTTTGGATTCTAAAATACAACATTATCCCTCCTTTATACTATTGTATATACACCTTAAAAGTTGCTTCCCTGCAGGGCTTTTTTTCCTGGGAAAAGAGGTGGTGGAACTCAGTGGAGGACAAACTCCCCTCTGTCTGGTGATCAGGGGGCGGGGCCACCAGCCATGTGACCATTTTCAAGAGGTTCCGGAACTCCGTTCCACTGCGTTCCAGCTGAAAAAAAGCCCTACTTCCCTGTATTTATATGGTTAAGGCATTTAGTTGTGGATTTGCTATTCTTGTCAATAAGACTTTTTAAAAAACTCTAGCAACTAAGAATTGCCTCTACACTCTTTTGACACAAGTCCTGAAGGTGGCCTCTGTGGAAATATTAAAGTAACATAATTAAATTAATTATTTTTCTGACCTCTGAAAGAGACTTGATACCTTGAGCAAAAGCTAATTATTGAGACATATTAGAAAAATGAAACGATTCCCCCTTCCTCATTAAGTTAAGGTATTTTTTTTAAGCTAAAAGAATATTTCATTGTTTCTGGTTGTCATATTACAGAAATATAATCTTTATTCAAAAGCCTCTGGAGGGTTTTAAATGTAGATCAGTCAACAGACTGCATGTGCGAATACAGCATTCTACAAAACGTTTATTCTGGCTCAGACAAAGGTGAGAAGTTCCCTATTCATTCCACTAGAGGGCATTGTGGGCTACATAAACAAGGCATGATGAAGAGTTTAAGCAAGTATCTGTCAAAGGATACCATTTGCTAGGAAAACATAATTCTTTTGCTCCGTTCATGGATATTCTCTTCTTAAACCTTTGTCTTGGCTTTTAATATATATGCTGAAGGTAGTTGTGCAATCCTTCATTTAGAGTACAAATACCCATTTCCATTTAGAACTCAGACCCGAGAAGGCATACTTGGCAAAAGAACTGTTTCACATGGTGAAATTTGTGAGGATTTATCTTGTCTTATCAATTCTTATTTATACTCTTCCTGGGAAAAGACGAGGCAAGTTGCATGGTGGCCACTGTTGCCAGGTCCAGTCAAGTTGCGCAGTAGCTGCTGTTGGACCCAGTTGTGTGGCGGCTGCTGCTGGGCCCGACCAAGTTGTATGGGCAGTGAATTTCCAGCGGTCTCCATAAGGCCTGTCCCTGGCAAGTTCTTCTCCATCCAGGAGCATGACAAGGGGTGGGGGTGGGGAACAATATCCTTTCCACAACTGTTTGGGTTTCCAAGTCCATTCCTGCACACACATCCCCTCCGTGGTTTGCTTAACAGAAAGCAAGGCTTGGAAAGTAGGCGATATTGTTGTGGTTGCCTAGCAACCTCTAAATGCTTTAAAATCTCAGAACTTAGTCTCTGTGGGCGTTCTTTCCTTAAAGCTACAGGTGGTGGTGGTAGTTGTTAGTATTATGTGATGTTATCACAGTCCACCAGATGTTTGGGCTGGAATTTTTTGGTCCTTCACTGACTGATTTTATCCAAGAATTTAGGAGGCAGTGAGGTATCACCTTAATATGTGGCATGTTCCAAGTAGTGCAGCTGTTTGCCACTGTCTGATTGTTATCCTGTCTATGTCGATATTGCCTAGATATTTAGTTAGTCCTTTTGGAATTGCACGTAGCAATCCTATCACCACTGGAATAACCATTGTAGAGTTCTTGCAGAGATACTGAACTTCACGTCTTAAATCATGTTATTTTGTTACCTTTTCAATCTCTTTTTTCAATTTAACCGTATTATTGTTATTGTTATTGTTATTGTTATTGTTATTGTTATTGTTATTGTTATTGTTATTGTTATTGTTATTGTTATTGTTATTGTTATTGTTATTGTTATTGTTATTGTTATTGTTATTGTTATTGTTATTGTTATTGGTATTGGTATTGGTATTGGTATTGGTATTGGTATTGGTATTGTTTTAGATTTCAGATTTGACTGCAAGTCCGGGGCTTTGTTCAGGTTTGTAGAGAAATCTCCTCTGTCCAGCCCTGGCTCTATTTTGTGGATTTTTTGATCCATACTATAGCCCGGTTTGGAATTAGATGTATGATGGCCCTCAATCCAGCAATGGTCTCAGGCTGTACACCGACTGTGAGGGTGATTTCACCATCTCACTGCACTGACCATCACCCCTGTTAGAGATCATTATATTCATCATCTATACAAGAGGATATGCTAGTGGAAGTCTGCAACTGGTCCTTCTCTGGGACATGTTATCAGTCAGAACTGGCAGCTCTCATATTGTGAGATTAGTAGTGGGTTAGGGTTAGGCCATAGTAACTTTCAAGACTGGTAGAAAACATTTTTTGCCCTTAGGAACTTGATCTAGTGTGCAGCTCTCCTTTGTTTGAGTGCAGTTCCTTATCCACATGTTGATGATCAGTGCATTTCTACAAGAGTTTTGCTTCTTTATGGCCTATTCTCCAAGGAGTCCTGGGGTCCTACATGGCCCATTCACTTTGCCCAATTTCCATCTGCGTTCCTCAGAACTGAAACCACGGTCCAGCAAATCATGCTCTTCTTTCTGTCATGTGTGGAGAGATTCAAAGAAACCATCTCTTGACAAATGCCCTGTTCCTGAACATGCAGGCCATTTATATTATGAGTTTGTGCAGGATGCTGAGAGGCCTCTCCTGAGGTTTGTACCTGCACCTGTTGGGGCTGGGCTTTTTTGTTGTCTGAATCATTACCTTCCCCTAAGTATTCAGTCTGTATTGAATGCCAAAAGACGGATCCACTGGACTTACTACTTTTTCCAGAAGAAACATATTGGGAATGGAAGATTAGAAAGAATCCTCCATCCACAGTATTTGTGTATTCTTAACTGTGATGCAATATTGGTTCTCACTGCGGGCCAGAAAACTAGTCCGGGGGGAGGGGGGAGGATTTCTAAGCTCCATTCGAAATATTATGCTAAGTATTCTGGGGGAAAATTACATTCTGGTCATTCAGTGTCCCACACATACAATATAAAGAAAAGAGGGAGAACACCATTGAGAAAACTGTCAATTGTGGAAAGTGGTGAATAAAATCTATATCCATAGAGCCTCATTTTAAAACTTGGACTTGAAATAAATAGTATTTTAACTCGTATTTCTATCTGAAAGAGTGTAATATATAGTGGGAACTCCTTGTGAAAATAATTTCTTGCCACCTTGAACAAATGAAGATGGATCAACTTTATATTTTACATTCATTTTGTTAACAATGTCCTACACTTTTAAAATTAGTAATCTAGAGTAAACAAAAGTTATATGGTTTGGCACAATCAAACTAGTGTGTTGCGGTTAATGAATCGTAGTGAAAATGAACCCATTAAAAGGATATTCAGCACATTTTTACAAAAATTAGAATTCATATATTTTTTTCTTTTTTAAAAAAATGTGTACACAGGTTGCTTACTATTAAAGGACTAATTGTAGTGTAAATCAACCATAAGTCCACAGCCTATTAAGATATAGTTTATAGGATTTTTACCCTAAGGTAAGGACCTCTATTAAAATATACAAGAGTCACATAGCTAAATACCATTTTTACAGTGCCCTATACATAATGTCCCTTTTAAATTTGCTTCATTAAATGTTTTTGTAATTAATGCATTTAATGGGAATGCTGTGGTAACAAATATAGAATTTATTACTTTTTTAAAAAATAAAGAAACACACCACTTTGCTTACTAGACTTTCCATTAGCAAGCCACAGTGTGTGAAACTCCTTGTAATATTTATGTACCCAGACCAGGAATCTACTACCAAAAACAGGTGATGTTTTCAATAGTGCATAGAAATATTCCACATAAACAATCCTTACGAAGGAGTTAGTAGTGTGTATAGAACATGAGGCAACACCAAAGGGTATCTTTAAAGTAATCCAAGGAAAATGTTTCCCATGGTGATAGCGGTGTATGTATGTAGGCACCAGAGCTTGAAGGAGTGAGTTATGAAGTGTAGAAAGGTATAGTTCAGAAAACCTAGTCTCATTCTGAGTTTGAAAGTAAACACTATCCAGCTGCCAAAAATAGGATGCATGAAAAGTCTAAGGTTGATGCCTGAATTTACAGGCTATATAGAATTTGAATTGCTACCTCCCTTCCTCTCCCCATCCCCGGCTTTCATTTATGCCACTTCTACTCATGTGAGGTATAGATTTTGGTTCTAATAAGCAAAAGAACGAACGATGGAACTGAACTGATCTCTAGATCAGTAATAATCTACACAATGTGGTCCAGTGGTTAGAATGTTGGACTAGGCTCTGGGCGATCTCACTTCAAATTCCTGTTCTGCCACAAAGTTCATGTAGTGATTCTGGGCCTAGTTCAGAGGATTGTTGGGAGGATACAATGGGGGAAGGTAAAACCAAGTGCGATGCCTGGAGTGCTGTGGAGAAAGTGTGGGATAAAAGTGACCACTGAGGACTCAGAAGAAAGTTCTAACAAATTCTCCATCTAGGAGCCTTTGTAGATGGCAAGTGACTTAAGGGTACACTCAGGGCCAAGCTACAAGTGACGAATGACACTTGAACGGCAAGTGAACAGACTCACATGTATTCCTCCCTGTTCACTTGCGCTCCACTTGATGCGATCAAGTGGAGCGCAAGTGGAGCACAAGTGAACAGGGAGGAATACATGTGAGTCTGTTCACTTGCCATTCAAGTGTCATTTGTCACTTGTAGCTTAGCCCTCAGTGCCACACGAGGAGGGCTAGAAGGACTTCAATCAGCTCATCAGTTTTTTGGGTCTTTTCTGCCTTAAATCTTTCAAACAGAATCGAGTTCATATGCTAAGTGACAGCAGCACTGAAACAGCCTGGCAGAGGATCCATTCAAGTGCCTCTTCTGTAGCTTACAAATGACTTCCCATGGAAAGAACTAGGATGGATTGATTCGATCTGTATACATGGGCATATGCAGTGGCAGCTCATGGGATTAACCTACCCTCCACCTATGTGCAGCACTGAAAGTGAAGGTGGATGAGTAAGTCCATATTTATGAAGAAAAACACAGTCTTCATTTTAAAATGCTTCATGTTAGTTTATAGCAGGCAACTACTTTTTAAAAAAGCATTCCTTCCAATGTGTGACAATATGTTTCCTGTAATTTGCCAAGGGAGGGGTTTGGAAGTACTTCATATTCAAAAAGTAATATGTTTAAAATGATTAATTTGGCCATCGAATACATAAGTTGTCCATCCCAGTTTTAGAACATGGTATGAGACCACTTTTTTATTTTACATATAAACTGAAGACATTCTAAGATGATATTTTG
Organism: Eublepharis macularius; assembly: GCF_028583425.1. Lineage (NCBI taxonomy): Eukaryota > Metazoa > Chordata > Lepidosauria > Squamata > Eublepharidae > Eublepharis > Eublepharis macularius. Next base: position 47,239,955 of record NC_072800.1, read on the forward strand.
AGTAAAACATCTGTATAAGCCCTACTAGCAAAATGATTAGAAAATACCAATTTCCTTGTATAGGATTACCTCAATACGGACAAAACTGAAATTGTCTCTTATTTTTGACCATGCCAATAAAATTGGAATTAATTTATTAATCATTAAAATTGGCCCCTATTTTTGCCAACATGGCGTGTTGCAAGAATGTCAGCCTTGGAGATCCAGGTTTGAATCCATTCTCTACCCTGGAAGCTCACTAGGGAACCCTCGGCCTGCCACATTCTCTCAGGGTTGTTCTGAGGACAGAGGGGAAGAGGGGCAGATGAAAGTAAGCTCTTTTGAGTGTCCATTGTGGAAAAGAATATAATTAATGGTGTGACATGTAAAACTGTCAGAAAGGTAAGAGAATGTTGCTATGTTCATCGATCCAGTTTCCAGTGCATTAGCATGTTACAAGAATGTGAGAAGCAGCACCAGGAAGAAAAGGAACGATGCTGCATGAATGTTCTCACTTTTCTTGCAGTGCGTGAAGACCACTGTCTCGGCTGACCCTGCTATTTACTTGGTTCTCCTTGTAGAGCAGGGGATCAAACTAAGAACTTGGGGCAAAAATGGTCATTCTTTCTGTTAACCGTTACCTGATAGGAAAATATCTGAGTCCACTGAGAACTGTCCTAGTTCACTGATGCCTTCTGTACAAAGGTCCTGTTATCGCCACCTAGATAGAAGCAGGGATTGCAAAGACCAGTCCTTGGAGTCCCATACAAGATCCCTCCACCACACTAGACCAGATAGATTAATGTTCTAAATTCAGCATAATGCTAGTGCATCCACATTTGACTAGGAGGAAATTGTTCGGTCTTGTTAGTTTAAGTAAGCATATTCTAAATTCTCTGGCTTTAAAGTGACCGTCTTATTTTTCCATGCTTTGTCCCAGCAGTCTTGATACATTCAGCAGTTGTATGCCAAGTCTCTCCCCCCCCCTCCCACCCCTGTTACTGATTTACCACAGACTCCAAAGTGCTGACTGATATATTTTTCCTTGAGGGAAGCCTTGTTTTCCAGTGGGATGTCAGTGAGAGAAACGCCATGCCTCCCCAGCTTGTGAGCTCCTTTCGGACTGGGAGGGAAATTCTGTGTGTCAGTATCGAGGGTCTATCTTGATTGTGCTCCAAGCAAATCCTTGGAGATTGGGCTGATCAGGTTCACTAATGGTCAGGCTCCTCTTGGTATTTGCTTACATAACACTATCGGAACACATGTCTTAAATATTTTATCAGCTTTAAAGGGTCGTTTTCATAACAAGGCATTGTATTGCACTGGAGCAGAGAGATTAGGTTGGAGGAAAGATGGTCTGCCATTCACTGGAGGAAAAACAATAGCTTTGAGCATGTAACCTGTGTGACTTGCTCCCGTTTCAGTCTATTAATGGCATATTTCTCCATAGCAAGAAAAAAAACCCTTTACAAATGTCTCCAATGAGAGATTTATACAGGAATAAATTGAGATAACATGTTAAAGATCTGCTGTTTTTCCCTTTGTTACCGTTACAATCTTTAAGAAAGCATTTCTCTTGTTTTCCTCTGTAGTGTCCAATACTAATGATATATAGCTTCTGAAAACGGTGTTGTCGTTTAAAGAAACAGGTTCCATTAAAGCTCTCTTCTTCCATGACCCCTAGCCAACCTATTTCATGAATTAGATCACACTGATTAAACTATGCTAAATTTAAATTACTTTAAAACTATACTAGTTCACTGGGCTTGAACTTTTTAACAGCTGTTGTATGATATGTGAAAATCCAGCCAGGGTCACCTTGGCTGAATCCACATTACCTCGGCGCATCAGAAATCATGCTTGAAAGATGCTATACTTCCAGGTGTTTAGCGAACCTTTAGTGCGACACTGGGATGCGCCAAGGTAATGTGGATTCAGCCCTTTACTGGTCATATCATTCCTCTTCTGCAGTTAAAAGCCTAGCTGTATCCTATGGGGTTGCTCTGGATTGCTTACTCCATCCCTTTCTTTCCAACAGTCTAGGACAATTTGTTTTCAATGGGCTCCATAGGGAGAAGCAAGTGTTTGCTGAATTTAGGCTAGCTCCGAATGCTGTCACTGTACAGCTATAGCAAACAGGAGTCTTCCGGCAACTGAAATATCAGCTTAAGAGTGCCTTCCATGAACTAGAGCCCATTTCATAAGCTGCATGAAGCGATTTGCAAGGACTTTGCCAAGTCCTCATGTTTCTTGAATGAAGATTTTCAATCAAATGTGCAATGGGAGCTTGTGCATCCCACACTCACACGTGCGCTTTTCTCCTCACAACCACGGTGAACATGCAGAAGTGGCAACTGTCTTCTCCTCCATGCTGTTCTCCCCCTCCTTAAATGGCCTGCGAAGTCACTATTGCCTGGGTCGCAAAACTTAAGTGCAGGCACACAAGTATGTAATTATGTAAATTGAGCCAATAGCTGCTCCACAGTACAGTTGAAGGATCTAGAAACAGTGGAGAGGGAATGAAGCAGCGTGAGAAGAGGGCACACATGAGTCTTGGAGATACAAAACGCCAGGCACATGCCTGAGTCAAAGTTCTTGCATCAATGCTCAGCAAATACAATGACTTTGTAATGTTTCAGTTGGTTGTTATAATCACTGATGAAGTGAGCTCTAGCCCCTAAAAGCTTATGCTACAATAAATATGTTAGTCTTTAAGAAGCTACAAAGCTTCAGCTAGTCAGAGACGGAGTTCCCCACTAGCCCTGTATTAATGCCATAGCATACAACAGAAATAAACTGCTACCCATTTTGTTGCTGCCAAAGACTAACATGGGTTAATGCCCCCCTTGCCCCAGAATTCAGTCAAGATTCTTCCATATTTGCCTCCTCTAGGCTGAAAGATCAGTACGGCAGTGCCTATCATACATTTTGCCAATACACCCATCTGCTAGTATATTCTAGCAACTGATTCATTAGCGTTTCAATCCACAAAATGCAAGACTACAAGAAATATGTTAGCAAACAAATATAGCATACAGGTCAGGAAACATGACTGTGTTTGGAGTCCAATATATACTTGGTAGGAAAGTTTGAGGATGCAAGATGTGACATGGCCTACAAAGGTTGATCGCCTTTTGAGAAGGCCTGCTTTTCCTATATTGATTTCTCCAAATACAACGGTTAGTAGGCTCAGACATAATGGCTTGAACCCTAAGCTACCTTTCTGTTGTGGGAAGCAAATCTGCTCTCAGAATACGGTTAGGGTCATTTTTTGAGATTCCCCTGACCATTGCTGTCTCTCTACTTTGACCCACAAAGGAACAGTTTCAGGGGGCACATCAGCTGGAAAGGGGAGGCATGAAAGTTACCAGCTTTGCATGGGATCCACATCCCATCAACTAAATAAGTGATTCTTATCAGAGGATTGAGTGGGGGAACATTCTGAGCTTTGAAAGACACGTGGAATTTTAAGCAGCCCCCTTGCAATGGCTTCTGACTGCAAACAAAGTGCTCGTCTTCCTGTACTGAGAGTAAAATCTCAGATCCAGTATTTCAACCCTAGGTCATTAAAAAATGGGCAGATCTAAGTGGCATAAAGCTTAGTATTAAGGAGCTGGTCAATGATCATCATGCATCAAGGCACTCACTAAACGCAAGCCTGAGATCTGTATATCATACAAATGTATCATAAATATTCTTATGTAAATGAATTTGCTTTGCAGGGAGAGCAGGTTTTCTGTCCCTGTCTTTTACTTGTGACTTTGGGGACTTCACTGATAATTTAATTTATTTATTTGCATTATTTATACCCCACCTTTCTCCCCAAAGGGGACCCAAAACGGCTTATATCAGTTTCCTTTATTTTCACAACAGCCCTGTGAGGTAGGTTAGGCTGAGTGTGTATGACTGGCCAAAGATCACCCAGTGTGCTTCCATGGCACAGTGGGAATTTGAACCTGGTTGCCTAGATTGTAATCTGTCACTGTAATCACTATACAACACTGTCTCTCCGTGTGTACTTGGCAGGTTAGTGGTCTACCATTTAAGAATCACTGATCTAAATCATGGGTTGAAGATATGGTTCCTGCTCCTGCATTCCTTTCTCCCCCGCAGTTCCTTTTACTTGTGCATCACTGTTCCTTTCCTCTTTCTTACTTTGCCTTTATACAAGAATCAGGTACGTTTCTACAAAGCAAGTTTCTCTGAAAACCAGAATTACAACGCATGAACAAACCACAGCCTGCAGTTCTGGTTTTCAGGCAAATGATGCTTCACAGAAATCACAATTTCACAGTTTGTAAACAAAAAAGAGGGGCAGAATCCAACCATTAGTGGAAAAGGGGGAGAAATATGTGGGCTCAGGTCTTGGCATGATCAACCCAGCTGTGGTTTCTGATGAAAGCCTTTACTACGTTTGAGATTTGGTGAATTCAAGGCTCAACATTATGTTTCCCTCAGGCTTTAAGAAAAGTGAAAATAACTGACATTTAATTGCATTCAAGTGCTTTATTATACTGGAATTGCAGTGATATTAACATTTGTACAAATGCACAAAATCTCTTCTAGTTAGAAAGAGATATAGAAATGGGATCTAGCTGAAACATCTCCATGAACTCAATGTCCATTTGTAATAAATGAGTTCTCAAGGCAACAAAAGAAGCATAACATAACATTAAACACATTAAAAGCGGCTGTAGCAGTGCTATTTACAGGTATGTACCAATTTTTGTTCTCTCCTCCCAGTGAGGAAGGTGGTTGGATTTTTTTTCTTTACAGAATAAAACAAAACACAAAAATTTTGCATACATTACAAAAAGAGAGAGGCTCATGCCCTCAACCATCATAGCAACAGCATCTTTATCCCCCGTAGAGTTCCATAGTGCTTACTCCACCCAGTGCTCTGTGTTCCTTTTAAAAATCCATAGACTTAAGTAACAGTATTTCATAGAACTAGAAGCAACTTGCATTGATATACCAGTGCTTAAAATGGAAGCATTTAGAGATGAGAGGTGAGCAGAGCAAAGTTTTGTGACAGTACAACAGCTATTCTTTCGCTCCCAATCATGCCCTCCTTTCTGGCAGAATTGCTTATGGCAGGAAGGTTTGTAGGACTGCAGGTTCCATCTCTGAGAATACTTAGTAAATGTGAAGTATCCCCCCCCCCCCCGCGCAATGGGATTCCAATGGCAAAATGATGAATTTTACAAATGATTTCCATTCTACAGCACCCAGTTGTATGAATATACAAAGCCGCCTTATACCTGAGTCACTTCGCTGACTCAGTAGTCCTTACTCTGACTCTGTCTCAGGATCTCCAGCAGAGAAGGATCTTTCCTACACCTCCTGCCTGAGATCCTTTCATACACAATTCTCTGCAAATTTGATGAGAAGTCAGTCCCATTGAAGTAAATGAACTTTATTCTGAGTGAACATACATAGGATTGTGCCGTAATTGGAAATACCAAGAAGGCCTTCTTGGGCCATTCTGCATGCGAAGCATGCACTCCATCCCTGAGCCACAGCTCACTGTTCTGTTCTTTGCCATTGTTGTCCTGTCAGTGCCTGTAAAGGTAGCTTTCAGTTCAGGAAGCAGGGTTATTGGATGGTAGAAAGGGGACAAAGAGTAGGCTTCTATTGTTGGCCACTCCTGAATCAGGGGTAAGAAGAAGCATGAGAATGGGAATCAGAAAACCTTTTTTTATTCCCATGCGCATTTCCATGACTTCAAGGTAAGACATAAAGAAAGGCTTTGTTTCCCTGCTGGGTTTCCCTGGTATACCAAAATAATCTGCATCTCTGAGGTGTGACATAAGGAAAAAAAACAACCATTTGGTGCAGTAATAGTAATGCTCTCAAACCAGACATGAGATTAAAAAAATGTTTGTTTCAATAAAGCAAGAGTCTACAGATGGTGTGTTCCACATATTATGCATTTTGTGTAAACAGAGATGAGCATCATGTTCAGTTATTATCCAAAGAAAACTTGGAATGTGCTCAGTTTTCCACTCAAGAGGATTAATCTTGTAACTCCACACTAATATTTTGGATTTACACTGTAATTAATCCCCCCCCCCCCCCCATAAATTATTTTGAGAGACAGAAGGATAGCTGAAAGACCTTTCACGTATTATTTCTTCCAACATGTGTATTGATAATACAGGGATTAACACCATCGCATATAGAAATACTTATAATGGAAAAGTTATATAAAGTGTAATGTGGGAATGGCTGCATTAGGGTTTACTGCTAATAACATATGTTTTGAAGTTGGCATTTTTTTCACTCATTTATCAATATGATCGTAGCAGGTATTACTCATGTTGGAAAAAGGGAAAATTCAAAGCAGACCTCATAAAGGAAAGCAAGTGGCATGGGCAAACAATTTTGCTGCAAATGTCAGGTTCACTGACAAAGAAGACCTCATCAACAGATATAGAAGGAAAAAGAAAACCAATACTCTTTTTGCCTTTATGTTTCATATGACTGGAATTTTTATTCCATTCACAATTTAAATATCCCATTGCCATTAGACTTTAAAAAATGCAAAAGGTGCTGGCTCCCATGATGTTACAACAACACAATGCAGTATTAAATAAGCTTCAAATTAAAAATGCTTCTTTGGCCACTACTATTACTGTAACTACGGGCAGACTCAGCTCAACAAGGGATTTCACTTGAGGCTACCATTGCTCTCTGTCTCCAGCCTCCCCTCTGCCTCGATCCAGAGCAACCCCACCACCAATTCCTCTCACAAGCATTCTGGAACCCCTATTGCCACACTCTGTTAAAGATGTCAGGGAGAGTGAGGAAGGAAGCAGTGGTAACTTCTTTTACGAGTTGAGGTGGAGGCAGGCAGTGGTGGCGGCAAGGGTGAGGGAGGCAAGGCAGGGGTGGCAGGGCAGGCTGCTGTTCCCCCAACCTGCCATTCAGAGACACTGCTTCACCTTACCTAATGACACAACTGGCCCTGGCTATAGTTTGGACAATATTTTCAAAGCAGTCCAATGAGAAACAGGCAACTTCCTGCCATGTGCCACTTTGAGTGTATCCGTGCTATAGACTTAAACTGGTTTCAGTCCCAGAGAACACTAGGGGTTTGTAATACATATTTTTATCAGCGGATTTTCCACACCTCATTGAAGTGTGAGACCAGCAACGTTTAGAAAAAGCATCTTCTCTATAAAAATGTATTACAAAACCAATTTATAGTAGAGGTAGGGAAACTTGATTCTCTAGGCAAAAGATGACAATAGGTTAGACGAAAGGGTATTCTGCCACTGACTGATTTTTTCCTCTTTCATACTTCCTAGCACCTGCTCTTGGAGGTATTTTGAAAGACCAGGGTCAGTAGGCCGCCAGCTACATCCTCGTCTTGTCGGCTGAGGTCTTACAAGGGAAAGCAAGACGGGGAGAAAGTTAAAGTGCAATTTTCAAATAATATAAATAATTGAAATGCAGTAAGATGCTAACTAATTGCAACTGTTTCTGTTCTCCAGGCACTGTTTTAGCAATTGTACAAATTAAACTCTTTACATTCCCTCCCCTTCCACCCTGGGCAATGTCTCAGATAATTTTATCTGATTTACAATGTGGCTTCAGTGGCCTAAAACTCCTGAACGCTGCGAATAAGGGACCAAGAATAACTGATAAGGCAGTTTAGTGCAACTCACTATGTGATATTCAAAAAGAAGAAAGCATCAAGCAGGATCTCCCCATTGGAGTTGCTTATAAGGAGCCTATTCATCAAGGCAGCTTTCCAGTTATACGGGTCATTTCCTTTTAGCAGGCATGTGCATATCTTTAACAAAAAGGAAACAATTATACGTTTGTACACTTCTGTTGTTACAAAAAGCAGATGCTGCTTTGAAGAAAATACTGAATTCTGGACATTTCCAGGTGGTAGACCTCAGCCAATCATTCCATCTATGATGGGCAATGCCTGCTTGAGATCCACGAAGATATATAATATATATATTTATATATATTTACATACACATACACTGACAGTTGTACATTGCAAATCTAATGGAGAAATCCATCCAGCACTTGCTGTTGCCCATTTCAGTGAGGCCTGAGTGATGGTTCAAGCTCCAAAATGAAACAGTACATCAGCAGTCACTGGGTGGATTGCCCCTCAATGCGTTGGATTTAAGCTGTGAGGCGGGAACCTTTCTGCTCATGGAAGGAGTTCATCCCCTCCCAGAAGGGCACTTTTGGATCCATCCCCAGGTTTGAATCCAACCCAACGTAATTAAGAAAAATATAAACAGATTCTATACAAGAATGCTGTTTAAATGGAATGTGTTAAAAAATAACATTTAGTAATAAATACTTTATAAAATTCTATATGAATACTAAATTAATAGATTCCGGTTTATTTTATTTTTTAATTTCACTTTGGTCCTCATGAGTTTCCATAAATCCACTATGTAAGTTTTTTTTTCCTTTTCTTTTTTGTTAAAAAAAAGTTGTTGGCTAAAAAGCAGATTCTAACTAAAAGACTGGGTTTTTTTTTAAAAAAAACTCTCACTAAATATTGTTGCTTTAAAAATATAAATTCCCCCCTTAGGAGGGTCAGTTGTAGCTTGCTTGTTAGAGAAAAGAACAGCAGTTACAATGAAACAAATGCTGATTATAAAGACCCCCAGGTAAAGAGGCTTGTGTCCCACCCCCATTCCAATGCTGAGCTGTACATTTTAACTTATAACCGCCTGAACAAGCATGTGATTCAACTCACCATTACCAGGCACCTGAATTGCACTCACACTACCTGTCCCCCACAGGTTGTGTTAGAGGACTATGGCTTACAGAAGGGAAAATAAAGCAAAGCAGAACGAATGAAAGAACGAAGGAACAAACAAACAAACAAACAAACATTTGTACTGCCACACAATCCCTTAGGATAACTATCACAATCAACTGTGTGTGGAATTTCCAAGATACTTTCTTTGTTGCACAGTACGAAGGGAAACAAATCCCCAAGATCAAGGCCTGTATGCAAATGTGGTCAGGCCCCGTGTTTTTAATTCTAAGTGAAATGGCTGGCATTTTAACTGTAGATGAGAGGAGTGTTTTGATACAGAGTTTGAAGTTAGAAAGAAGGGACATGCATAAAATCTCAACGCTTCGTTATTTTTAAATAGAGAAAGCCTTTTCTTTCAGGTCTTCGTAATGTGAAAAGGGGGACAAGTAATGGAGAAAAGTTCAGCATTATTTGAAGGCTGGAAATTAAGAATGTAGGGAGCAAAGCAAGGCAAGTTTACTCAGAAATCAGTCCCATTTTATTTAATGGGACTTACCAAGTGTCCTTAGGATTGCAGCCTTACTAGGTTGGGGGATAATAATTGCAAGTAGGTATATACAGGGCTTTTTTTCTGGAAAAGAGGTGGTGGAACTCAGTGATGGAACTCAGGACTGCACAATGATGTCACTTTGGGTCAGCTGGAACAAGAAGGGAGTTTTTTAAAGTTTAAATCACTCTTGGTGAAAATGGTCACATGTCTGGTGGCCCCTCCCCCTGATCTCCAGACAGAGGGGAGTTTAGATTGCCCTCCGCGCCACTGTGCAGAGGGCAATCTAAACTCCCCTCTGTCTGGAGATCAGGGGGCAGGGCCACTAGCCATGTGACCATTTTCAAGAGGTGCCAGAACTCCGTTCCACCGCATTCCTGCTGAAAAAAAGCCCTGGGTATATAGCATGCTCCTAAGTGAGTTTAAGTTTGACAAATGCTGAGTACAATTACCTGTAGAATGATGATGGGATACAAATGGGATACAATTACATTATGTCCTTTATGGTTTCACCATGTCTTTGTCTGTTATGAGAATGTGCAGTATCTTGTGAAATATCACAGAGGAGCTGAAAAGAGCCTCTTCTTTCCAGAAAGATTGGGTTGTTCCAGTTTTCTAGGAATGAATCATCCTATGGAGAATAGTATAAGTGGACCAAAAGCATAAGGCCTATGAAAGGTCACACCTCAATAAGCTTGCTAGTCTTTCCACAGTAACAGGTATTTTTGTTCTTATCAACCTCTTTAATCACTGAGTGGACAAATTTGCCCATTTTCATCCTATCCTATTTTAATTGAATGCCTCCACTTTTAAATGGTGGAGCCAAAATTAAAGACACATTCTAATTTTAAATCAGATCAATTCTCAGAGTTTGTACTGGCACTTATATAAGTAAATATTCCACAAACAGAAAGGTAACTTTAACACAAGAACAGTAGATTTCTTTTAGAATTCATTAAGAAGTTGTTAGCATCAAATTAATTTGGTAAGAATCCCTTTTCAAAGGAAGCTTTGTTCCCAGTTCAGAGCTTTGTGTGTGTTCTTTCATATGCAGATCAAACACCTGTCAACTGGGCCTCACCATCCATTTTGAAGGAGGGGTTATTCCATGTACGTGTTTCTTTGAAACTGCTGAGCTGTCATCTCTGTGAAAGGAATTTCTCCATTTACTTTAGGTGAGACAGTTCCTTATACACATCTACATACAAGGATTCACTGCTTGGACCATTTGTGTTCTAAAGCTCTGTTTCATCTTAATTTTGTCAGAGCCCTGATGAATCAAATCCAGGGGGTCCATACAACTTGCCATTTCCATATTTAAATACTGTATAAATACATTTTTTCCAAAAAAATATAATATAAAAATATATTTATAGCATTTATACTGTTTGTTCTTTGAGTGAATTCTGTATTGTATCCTCAGTGCTTTCTCTTCCCTTCCATACCACCTTTCCCAAATCAGTTATGGACCTGAATTGTTTACCTCGGGGTAGGCAACCTTTTGGGCCCAACACCTGACAAAAAATATCTTCCTATAAAGATGTTGGAGTGTTGGCAAACAAAAGCGTGACAGGCGGAGAGGAGGGTTGTATTTTGAGAGATGCTTAGAGCAAGCCAAACCCAAGCAATGCTGGCAGCACTGGCCAAACTCTGAGAGAGAGAGAGAGAGAGAGAGAGAGAGAGAGAGAGAGAGAGAGAGAGAGAGAGAGAGAGAGAGAGAGAGAGTCCTTTAGTTATTATTATTGCATCTCTTGGCTGTAATAAACCAAAAAGAAGATAAGCTTGATTCTGCACCAAGGAATGCTAATAATGTTGATAGTTTAGTTTTGCAATTCCCCCTGCCAAAGAAACCCAGAATTTTTGGGGTTTCAGCAACATACCTGTTGGAATATATAATAACCTACTGACAGTTAACCACAAGTCCCTTTGCTTAAATTCCAACACTGCATTTCTTTTTTAGTGTCTTAAAACCAAATGTGTTTGAAATAGTCTGTAGACTATTTGGCAATGCTGTTCAGCAGATTTGTTTCCTGCTTGGAAAACTGTTCCCCTTCTCACAATATACGGAAACCTAAAGTCTTCTTGACATATTTAGGCAGATTCTTAACTGCTGAAGAAGATGATGACTTGCTTTGACTCAGGTTCAGTTGTCCATAAAATTAACAAGAAAACCAATTCCTGGTAATTAACATTTTCCATCCAGTATGTAAAAAAAATAAAGACCACGCAGTGATTTAATCCTAAATACACTTACTGGGAAGCAAGTCCCACTGATCTCAGGGATTTATTTTAAAGGGAATGGATATGGATTAGAATCTCTTAACATTCAACCAGTGCACCAATTTATAAACCATGTTTACTTGGAAGGGCTAAATATTAATGACTGCATCAGTAGTGACATAAAAACTACTTGCTCAAGCCTTCTTCCTATGTAGCTGCAGTGTGTAGATGATAGGATCATGTGCATTGGGCCAATAGCACAATACTTCCCTGGGCAACTATCACCCGAGTCCCATTGCATTGGATCCACCTGCATGGTTCACATTAGTGGAACAGCATAGGAAGAAGCCATGGAGAAGGAGCTCCCATTTTGCCATGGGATGGCTGCCAGTCCTGCATGACCACTGAGTACAATAACGTGGTACAGGCTTTTGCTGTGCTTCCATTTCTCTGGATTGGGGTAGATGTTTTCTGCTTTGCTTGGCAGTGCAAAAGAAAAATTAAAAAGACATAATAAGACTGCTTTGCCTGCAACAAAACTCTTATAAGGCTTTCCCTAGTGTTGCTGGCTTAGAAGCAGGGCTTCACCTGTGGTTAAGCTGCTTTTCACTTCTACTATTTATTAAAAACTCTAAATCAGGACCATAAAAAGTGTGTGTGTTTTTGTTTTTGGAAAGGCGAAACACAGTGCAGCTGTGGGAAAGGGGCTATTGAAAACAGTGACCAAGCCAGCTGTTTCTGCATAAATGGGCGGTGGGCCTAGAGGCTTTTCTTCAACCTTAGTGTTTCTTCTGAGTTAAAAAGAAAATGGTAAGAGCAAGAAGAAGTAGGAATCAGAGTTGTAGGTTAAAGGACCATAAGAACACATTAGGAGCAGAATATCTGGTTTGCAAATGGAAACGGAAATCTAGATTGAAGACAAAGAGACAGGAAACCTCAAGGAAGCTCTAATTCTGCACTGAATCATGTGATTTTAAAAGATTGCACATTTCATATTTTGGTTCATTTACATGGGCCCTGTGGTGGCTGGCCAAAAATATAGAATGAGAAAAGGGCTTATGGATAGACACAAGGACAGACGGCCCAGTAAGGTACTGCACCTCAATCCCTAGAGCATTACACAGACTGCCTGCTTTGCAAAAAAAAAAAAAAAAGCCCTGAAATTGCCAAGAATTGCCACGGCACCCCAAATTTCCTGTAAAACTCCATGCACACTGAGTAGTAGAGAAAACAGCTCAGACAAAGAATAGAAAGAGAGCTGTAGGGCTGACTGCCACAATCTGCTTTTTGAGCCAGAAAATGAGTAGGGTGTAGAAACAACTGCAAAAAGAGAAAAAATGGTATGCAAAGCTATTATTGCATTTGAAGATCTGGTGCTTTTGCAAAAACAAATGTACTTATTACTTTGTCAACCAGGCTTCCTCCGTGTATTTATAGCCCAATTATGCCTTACTGCCTGTGTATAACTTGTTAATATTTCTTAAGCCTCATTTTGGCTAACAAGTAGCAGTTTCACATGTTTCAGATATCACAGCCTGTAATGGTGAGAAAAGAACATGACAATGTACAGGAACAGATTGGTTAACAAAACAAATAACTGGTACCAGAAAACTGGAGAAAGCACCAAAGCATCTCTCAAGCTGATAGCATAATCATTGCATAACTCCCTTTATTATTACTAAGTATAAAAGACATTTTAATAACTATAAAAATGCAACGCAGAGTCTTTTGAGGGCTGAAGTGTTTTCCAGATCTGAGGATAACGCTGAAAAAATAAATGCCTTTAAAAGAAAGGAAATAGGATATTTTATCGCCTTTTCCCCTAGCAGTTCCCAACAGATAGCTTTTAAAGGATTGGATTCATATCTGTTCTGTGACTTGCAAGCTGGTTGAGGGTGGAGCTTCCCACCACATCGCTGACCGTAGAGGAAGTGGTAATTGTGTTATGCTGAATGACTTGTTGCTGGGAGCAGGCTGGGACAGGACTGGCAGGAGGACTACTTTCAGGACCTGGAAAAGAGGATAAATGAAGATTCACGGACATGTAGGTAGAACCCCTTTTCCTCTTTTATCCCAAATAGAACAAAATGGTTAATGGCACAAAACATCTAATGACTGGAAATCCAGAAAATGGGTACTAAAACTAGCAAGATGCTTTTGAACATAATGTGTTGGTATCTCCAGGGTTAGCTCTAGCACATCTTATCCCACCTTTCCTCCAAGGATCTCAGACTGGCAGAGGTGGTTCACATTTCCTCATTTTATCTTCTCAACAATCCTCTCTGATGTTAAAGTGACTGGCCCAGGATTACCCAATGAGCCTCCTATCTCAACTGGAACTCTGTGTGCATGATTTTTTAAGAAAGTGCAACATCTCATTCACAGAATTCCTGGCATCACATACATAATGACCCTGTGTCTGGTTTTATCACTTCTGATTGCAAGTGGATATCAAATGCGCCTTCACACTGTTAAACTTCCTCCGGTCAGAGCCTAACCAGAAATGAGGCAGATGAGCCATGTTCACATCTAAAGCAACAGATATGGGTGATGGTGGCAGTTAGAGATGGGCCCGAACAGAAAAAAAATGAACATGATGTTCATTGTTGCCATCCACGAACATGGCCTCACGAACAACCGCGAACATGGCCCTGTTCATGAACATGTTCGTGGTTGGCTGTTCGTGGGGGCCAGCAGGATCTCCTCCAGCCATCATCCAAGTCAAGATCCCTACTGCATCACTCCCAGAAACCTGACCTGAGAAGGCACCAGGAAAGCTAATAAATAATAGCTTGGCCCCAGAGCCTGGCAGCAGCCCTGGAACTTGAAAGGGTAGATCTCTACTGCACCACTCCCAGAAACCTTACCTGAGCAGGCAGCAGGAAAGATACCAATAATAAATAATAGCTTGGCCCCAGAGGCTGGCAGCAGCCCTGGAACTTGAAGGGGTAGAGCCCTATCCCACCACACACAAAGAAAATTCAAGCTCCAATGCACTCTCTCTATCAAAATTCCAACAGCAACTGTCTCTCCACTGTCTGCAAAGTCAGAGCTAGGAGCCCCCCTCCCCCCTGGTCTTTGCTCCCTTGCTGTAACAAATTTGGAGCTGCATACTTGAAAGGAAGACCTGCCTATCAAGCTAAATTGGGCTTAGAATGGGGTTTCCAGGGCAACAGCAGGAGTTCAGACAGAGTTCAGACAATCCCTGCCTAAATTGCCAAGGGAATTGATTGCAGGTGCCAGACTGTCTGGCTTTATGGATAGCAAGACGAACAGCAACGAATGAGGCTTGCAACGACCACCTGTTCATTTAGAATGGGGCCTCACAAACAGCTTGTTCGTGAACAGCAGATTGGGCTGTTTGTGGCTTTTTTTTTGTTTGTATTGCTGTTTGTGCCCATCTCTAGTGGCAGTGGCTATTTTCAACAAAAATAGATATTATAAATAAGGAAAAATAAACCCTGGCTGTTGCCCCACCTTACCTTGCTTTGATGCTTTCTGCTCTTTTCTTCCAGCCTGGCTCACTTCCTCTATTGGAGCTGGGCTGGAAGAAAAGTGTTGAAAGCAATGGAGCACAAATGAGGCAGAGAGAGGGATAAAGGGAAGGGATTATCACCTTCACCTGCATGTTTCATTTTTGTTAAGAATTAGATACCCTTACAAATAATGGATTCCTTTATCTCCCAGTCATGTCTAGTTTGCCCCACAGAAAACTAGATTTCTATTGAGCTTTGTCCCTGACATTGTACATTTTAAGCACTGGTGATTGATTGCATGCTGAACCATTCTATAACATGAACTCCACACCTGCAGTCTGAAATGGTACAATCTGAACATAAGTTTCAGGACAGTGACTAATAAATAACAGTAACTTAGGAATGGACCCTCCCCACTTTATTGTTGATGCAAGAAGGATGAGTCTTTTAACCCATAAAAGATCATGGGATCTATATGGATGGGGAGGCAGTGCAGAGGCAAATTGCTCAAGACTGCCCATTCTTCCTCTTGTCCCAAGAGAAAAACAGATATAACTGTGCTCTAAAAGCATGGCCCTAAACAGTGCTACACTCTTTGAAGCCCACTGATCAATAGACTTAGAAGGGTGCAGCTCTGCATAGGACACCACTGTGAGTGATTAAAGTACCATCCTAAGCAAAGTTACACCCTTCTAAGTCCACGAAAGTCTAAGTCCCAATAGAGCAAAGACAGCTGCTAGAGATTTCAAATGTTTTTCGATGCCTATACTGAACTATGTGTTCTCCAGCACTAATATGCTTTATCACAGGAACTTGCTTTCGACTGTTAACTCCATAAGTTTCATAAATATTCTTTGAAACCACAGTTCAGACATTAAGACAGATTAGACAGAAGAAGAAGAAAGAAGCAGCAGCATTCATAGGGTAATTTGGAAAATACAGCCGAACAGTTACTTACTTAGGTATCCTTGTGACTCTTTCTGCATGGCTGTAATTGGACAGTCTTTATGTGTTAACAACAACTGTTTCAGCTGTGCTACTTCATTTTTCAACATAGAGACCTCATTCTGGAAGGGAAAAAAACCACCATATGTGACCCTTAAAATGAAAATATTCCACATCTCTCACATTGTGATAAATACAGAAGCATTACATAGGTCTGATTGTTCATCAAATTCTTTTTTTTTTAAAGTTGGTCATGGGGCAAATCCTCATATGGCATAGAACTTCAAAGCTGTTGTATTTGATATTGCCTGGTTATTACAGTCTTAGCATCAGCACTGCCATAGAACAAGGCATCTGGGGCTAGTGACATTGAATCTTATCTGCAATCCAATTAGTAACCTGATTGTATGCTCTGCTGCTCACTACTACAGCAAAACTTAAATGAGCATCTTTCTCTCTTTGCTCCTGTATTGGACCTGGCACAGTCCATAAGGCAGAAGCAGTCATCTCTACTGTTTAGTGTAAGTGAGGAAAAACTTCTAGAAGTCTCATTTCTTCTACATTCATTTTTTAAAATTCATGACACTAAATAGCAGTGTGTTTAACAATCTGCATCTTTTTTAAAAAAATGCTAAATATAAAAAACAATTTTTTATCATTCTGATACTCTGGTGATCTCTTAGAAGTACTCAAATGTGCCTGTCAGTTATCCTTTGACTTTTCTTTCTCACGTGTGCATGCATTCTGTGCTTACAATTCTGTGTGCAAGAACTGGGACCGATATTGTTTCAAATGAGACTCAATCTTACACAAGGTTTTTAAAAAATTTAACAAAGAGACTTGCATTAACACGAATATATTAGCTTGCCTGAAAATCTATGGCTTCGTTATTATGAGTTAGGTTAGTAAAGTCAGATGAAATTAATCAGAGATGGAAATAAGACAGAGGATGATAGCTAATAGAAATTAATGCTTTGACTAATATCTTCCCTACAGTCTTAAAAGCTAATTTAAGTTAGCCATGCATCATAGATCACATCCAACTATTCATTCAGAAAAAAAAACTGTTGTGGATTAGACCTGCCCTTAGATTTTACATGTAACAGTATAATATCATACAGTACAGATTTACACCTGAATTTTAATTCACATTTCATGTGATGTCATCTTGTGGAATCAAAATATTTTGTGAAGCAGAAAAATATTAATTTGGAATAAACTGCTAGTATTTATGTAGAAACAGACATTTGTTTCTCATTGTTCACCGAGTGCAGAGCTTTGTTTCCTCTTGAATAATTAAAGGGGGAAGGGTTGGCATCTCAATTAAATGCTGCCATTTGGCAAACGTCAACTCTGCTTTCTCTCAGTAAATTTAACAGTCAAGAGAGTTTCAGGTCTATATAATTTTTAAAGCCCCTTTAAATTTAAACAAATCATCTCCTGATAAGCAAAATATTTTTTGCCTGATATATTATTCTCCATCTGTTTAGGAGTATAAGGAACCCTATAACCTAGAAAAAAAAACTATGGATTTTTAGTTCACTCTTTGTTTCTTTAAGGTCAGCAGTGCATTGACCAGTAATGATTACCCAGTAATATAGTGGAAATGTCAGGAAAATAATGGAGAGGGATTTTTAAAAAAATTCTGATGCCCAAATTGCAACCCATGGGAAGATTTTTTTGCCCTGCAGTGCTTGTACAGGAGAACCTCTCAGCTGTCTAGGAAACTATTTCTCAAGTTCAGTGGTGAAATTAGAAAATCCTGTGCTTCAAGAATGCAGCCACCCCCTCCAATAAAGATCAGCTGCAGCTTCATTCATGGATACAAAGGACACTGCAGGGGTCCAAAAATGTGGCTAAAAGGTCACCAGCAATGACCTCTTTCTGGTGATCGTCAGCCTTGGATATCCAGAACACCCCAAGAAATTCCTTTCACTCCCAAAAGAACAAAAGTACAGCGTTTGTGTCTTACTTCATGTGGGTAGGGGAGGTCCCATTCTTCCTCCCAACTTCTCTGACATACCAGGGGAAAGGGAAGACTCTTTGGTCTCAGGCTCTGACTTTGTGCTAGACTTCATGGTGACTGGGAGCAGAGAGGGATTCTTGTGCATCCAAGTTTGGTGAAAAGTGAATATTGGACCCTTCTGTGCGCATGCTAGAGAACTCAGGATGGCAGGGGAGGGGAGCAAGTAGCGTTGGTGGTGACTACAAATGTTTGTCTTCCAATGTTAGTCAGTCCTGATTATCTACAGAGGAAGGGGTCATGGCTCAGTGGTTGACATCTGGTTTACAAGCAGCACCAACCTGCAGCATCTTCGATTGAAAGGTTATGACCTGGTTTTAAAAAAACTCTCCTTGAGACCTTGGAGAACTACTACCAGTCAGAGTAGATGATACTATGCTGGTCTTGATAGACCAAGGGTCTGACTTAGCATAAGGTAGTTTCATGCTTTCTGTATTTTTAACATGAGGACGTGTCAAGTAGGAGGAAAAGACTCATTAGTGGACCTTACAAATGCTGTAGGACCAATGAAACTCTAAAGCTGCATTCAGAACTTTCACCGTGACATATTGTCACCCTAGAAGCTAACCTCAATTAAATGCTAATTCACTTGTTCCAGGGTAAGTATCTCTACTTATCTGAGCATTTACTAGGGTTTCAGGGATAAAATTCCTACCCAGTTTTCTCCTGCATACACCAGCATTCCATTTTACTGGGACAGTTTGGCATGGATGTACTTAAAAAGAATTGCTGTCCTTTGTCTATGTATATGCTTAGGTTGTACAGTGCTGTGAACAATTATATGCCAGGCAGCTTGTACCTTTTGTACTGGGATTAATACCTAGTGCTTAGGTGTAATCATCCACAGTAAGAGAGGTTTCATCCTGATCAGAATATAGTTTGGCATACTTAGGCCATGGTTGGTTTTGAATTTAACAACAACAACAACAACAACAACATTTGATTTATATACCACCCTTCAGGATAACCCACTCAGAGCAGTTTACAAAGTATGTTATTATTACCCTCACAACAAACACCCTGTGAGGTGGGGTGGGGCTGAGAGCTGTGACTGTGACTGTCCCAGGGTCACCCAGCTGGCTTCAAGTGGAGGAGTGGGGAATCAAACCCGGTTCTCCAGATTAGAGTCCCGTCCTCTTAACCAGTACACCAAACTGGCTCAAATGAAGAACATTAGCTACAATGTGTACTTTTTGGCTCTTGGAAGTAAGACTGATTTGTCCTATCACATTCTGCTTCTAATACTTATTGGTGGGATCTAGTGGAAGATTTCTGTGTGTGCCCCCTCGCACAGGCAGAAATGTACAGAAAACTATGTTGGCACCATGAGCTACATTATTGTATTCTAACTTGCATTTCTCTTTCCACAAGGTACCATGCACATAATAATCAACTAATTCTTCCAACATGTCTAGCAATATTTTTTGCACAAGCAAAATAGTGCTAATCGAGCTTGTGTTTCTGCTTATGCATCATTGGATCCAACTTATTGTCTTATTCCATTCCTAGGAAATATAGACATCACTTCATGCTATTTACTAAAATAAATCTGTAAGAGCAGTCAAAAAGACTGGCAATACTGAAAAAAGGCAGCTTGTGAACATTGATGCTCTTCTTGGTTAATGTTTGCCAAATGCAATGTTTAATTCCTCAGTACAATATTAGGATTGTCATATTAATAGTCTAAAGGGTAGCACTGCAGTTTAGGTCAAGAACATTTTGGTAACACAGTAATTACCCACAATGCAAACAGTGCCTCTGTGTCCTAGGCATGTAGACAGTATCCCGCACCTGAAGTTGCATGTTTGTCTGGGTGAGTTCTTCTGCTTTCTTTTCCAGTGACATCACCCAGACCTTCCTCTTCTGTCTGCAACGTGTGGCAGCTGCTCGGTTTCGTTCCAGAAATTTCCGCCTCCTCTCGTCTGGATCTTCATCCACCACTCGCCTTCGGCGACCCCCAGTGGGTTGAGGTGGCTGTATTGTCTGAGTGGGTTGCATTTGTTGGGCTGCTGCTGATACCTAGTAAGATAAATAACTGGAATCAGTTAAATAGCCGGTGGGGATGACACTGTTGCTGACAGTGGAATAATAAAAGGAAAAGAAAAAAAAAATATACGACCAACCTATGTTCTTTGAATGCAGACATTTTGGCAAGATATGAGAATGGCATAAGTTCAAAGACTTCACCAGAGCCCCTTAAATTTCTCTTAGACAAACAGCCAGCATGTACCAGGAGGATGTTTTGGAATAACCCCTTTGAATTGCAGCAGGGAGGGAAAATTTTTTCTGCTCCAGCTTATTAAAATATTTCATTTCATTTCAACAGCAGTAAAGAAAGCATTCGATTCAAATGTGAAAAGTCTAGATCTCTCTAGTGACTTGTATTCATCACAAAACAGAAGAAGTCTTGGGACTTTTCATTGTGCTCATAATTTCAAGACTTTTCTCCTGCACATGGTACATAAGCCTTATTTATATGGAAAGTCATCCTAAGGTAGCAAACCAGTCAGTTACGTTGGGTATTAGCAAAGAATAAATCTAAGAGAGAAGTGTTAAATGCCGGAAGCTGATAATGAAGAAGTCTTTTATTGCCTTGTTTTTTAAAAATCTTGAAGCAACTGTTGGTTGATTCAATGACCATTAAGTTATCTCAAATAAGACTATGTAGAAGGAGAGAGTTAAATCTTTAGATCTGCAGGAAACCTCAGAAGGAATGTAAGGTATTGCTTGTCAAAAGTGCTCTCATTTCAGCCTATCCATGTACATACAAAACTCATTTATCAAGGAAAGTTATTCCAGCCTTGTCTTCTTTTTGACATGCCAGGTTCATATAAACTTGAAGAATATGATGTGATGATAAGTGACTTGACAGTACATAACATAGACACAGGCAAACAGACACACACTTTCAATAATTGTCCTGATACCTTCTAATTCTCTGGGGAGGATCTGAATATTTGAATCACCCAGGCATGTCTTCTCTTTGCTATGTCCCTAGAATCGATATCCCTAGAATCGATAGGTGTTGATTACTTTCCAATTGGCGGCAAGCTTGGTAAAATCAAATGCCAACTTTCCTTCTTGAATGAGGAAAGAACAGACCCGATAAATGACGGCTTGCATTAAGAAATTGGGACTTGAATATATGATGAAAATAGCACATGGTCACTTCATTACATGCCCAAACTCCGGCCACATGCAATCAGCCCCACATTTCAGACTGCTACCAGGGCTGTGAGAATTGGCTGTCAGTGTCTAGTAGGTTATGCTGAGTAATGCCAGATGCCCTGTATAATACTGATATGTTTTGTGGTTCCACAACGACACACCTGAAATGTAAAAACCTCAAAGGTCTCTTTTAAACTGTCAACATAACATCAAAGACCATAAGCAACACTTTCTGAATCATCAAAGATTTTTGTTTACATTTCTGGATACCCAAATTTTTCCTCTGCACAGGCTTTCTCCCTTTTTTTCAATATATATAAACACTAGTTTTAAAGCTCTGCTTCTTAGAATTGCTCTTTTATATTTATAGAACAATGCTTTCTACTCCTTAGGTTTCTTTGCTTTAAATTAATAGTGATATGGGGCTTTTTTCAATTAGAAACAACTGGTGGCTTCCAAGATATTTGAAATATTTGATGTCATCCTTTCTCTAAAGCTAGTCAGGTCCAAGTTGGCCATACCTGGTTGGCAAAGCTCCATATGAGTAATGACAGCCAGTTTGGTGTAGTGGTTAAGAGCGTGGGACTCTAATCTGGAGAGCCGGGTTTGATTCCCCATTCCTCCTCTTGAAGCCAGCTGGGTGACCCTGGGTCAGTCACAGCTTCTAGGAGCTCTCTCAGCCCCACCCACCTCACAGGGTGTTTTGTTGTGGGGATAATAATGACATACTTTGTAAACTGCTCTGAATGGGCATTCAGTTGTCCTGAAGGGCGGTATATAAATCAAATGTTGTTGTTGTTATTATTATAATAGCACGATGCAAATGCAATACATGAAGTTAGACAGAGTAACTAAACCAAATACTCTTGCCATTTACATTGTAGTCTGAAATCTATTTGGTCCACTTGCACCCAGCTTTTCCCAGTTATGTTTGTAACAGTTTTTCTGTTTCTGGTTACAAGACCCACAATGAAATGGGAGGTATTATCATTAGCAATATTTCATGTTAAAGGCTTCCCTCAGCCCTGACAATAGCTTTACTTTGCTCTATGGTGTGTCCCAACACTTTGTGGAGAAAATCCGTTTTCAGTGCCTCTCTGTCATTCTGCAGTGTGAAGATTTTTCTCAGTCAAAGCTAATGTGCTAAGAAAAACTGAATTCTTTTCAGCCTGTCAGCCTTTTCACTCTACCCATTGACTCACCCTTCTTCTGGTGCTTGCAGATCCTTGGATGATATAAGGGAAAAATGCCTAGTAGGCAAAGGACTATGATACCAGTCAGTTGCTATCTCAGCTTCCTGCCTAGTCTGTTCTAACTCTTAAGTTTATGTACTCTAAGTTTGGTTCTTGCATCTCATCCTACATCGCACCTTGTCTATAGAGCTTATGGTCCATTAGTACATGCATTGTATGGGCTTGTAAGAAAACGACTCGAGTAGATGGGGCAACTGGATAGCCAGGGGTCCTCAATATGATACCTATGGGCACCATGGTGCCCGCCAATACCTTTCAGGGCATCCACTGTGTTTTTAGAAAGTGGGTGGGGTCAGGTGGGGCTTTGAAACAGCAGGACTTCTAACTGGCCATTGGCTGTGCAGATTAAAAAAAATCCCTTCAGCAGCAGCTGCCACCATAGTACAAGGATCTCCACAACATGGCTGAAGATAAGCTGCATATATACAATAAAATATTTTAAAACAGTAAGTTCATTTTAAAAGGCACCCCATTAAACAGCACTTCTGCCTGAAATGCTGAAGAATTACTGTTAGAGCTGTGCATTACTTCACTCCCGGAAATTCTTTGGTCGGCTCTGCCTTCTGCAGCAGCCATTTTGTGGTTGTGCCCATTCTCCTGTCAGAATTCTAAAAGTGCCCATATGCGCAGAAAGGTTTGGGGCCCCTGGTATAGCCACTGCATGATAAATAAATTTGAAGGTATGATTATACAGATAATTGCTAGAGGAACAGTTTTGTTTTTGAAGGAGAATGCTGGCAAAACTGAGATTATCCATATATATTCTGGATGGTGCTAATGTAAAAAGAATGCAGGCAAGGATAATGTCATCAATTCCCATAATCTACACAAATACACAATCTGCACATAGCTGTGTGTCAAAATTCTTTTGATTGGGAATCCATATGAAATCAGCTTCAGTAGTCAAAACAAACTAGTACCTGAAAAATGTGTGTGTAATATCTGACTCCAGCCAGCTGACACAAAGCAAAGCATCTATCACAGAAAAAAGGACACACTAAATGGACTGGTTGTTGCCTTGATCCCTGATTCAATATGTTCTTCTGTTGTTTATAACCTGGTGCTCTATTTGTACTCATTCATTTCAGCAACCCATAATTCATTAAGCGCTGCATGGCTGTTGATAAGTTTGAAATTTAATGCAAGGGCATGGCATAAAATAATCAAAATTACAGCGAAAGGGAGAACATAGCTCCTAGCAATTCAGATCATGTTTTGGTTTTGACATGAACCTTGAAATTGAAGTATTTGATTCAATAGAAAGAGTTGGTTAATAATTAGTAAAGTGTACCATAAGATTAATGTGTCTGCTGAAGCAGTCTGACCCCCAAAGAGGCCAGAACTAAGGGGAATTATAGATGGGTTTGGAAAGTAATAACCTTATGTTTATTACTCACTCAACCCATCTTTTATCCCAGTCAATGCCCTCTTCAAAAAGTGTCACTGCTATTGTGTTCCCATGAGGAATTTAAACTGTTCTGTTGTCCAGGGAACTACCTGACCTATAGATCTTAACACTTCCATTTATCCTCCAAGTAGTGCTGCACAATGTTTTTGAGCCAACATCTCTTTCACATGACTAATATGGAAATGGAGTAATTCTGTGAAGGCCAATGGGACCGTGCTGAGGTAAAGGAGTCCTACAAGCACTGGTACCTCTAATTTCATGCTCCAGTGTGTGAATGCTAAATCTTCTGTTTAGACCAAAGATGTACTGATCTTGAAGTGAATAGAAACTGTACCTGAATGGACAACCCAAGAGAAAGCACCTATTTTGCCCAAGCTTAGAAGCCTAAATGCACCTCTCGCTAGCTGCAGTCTAGAAGAACTAATCTGAAAGTGGCAACGAGGTCCTGAGTATGGATTCCCTTCCTTACTGAGTTCTAGGTATTCCTGGGCAGGGCATGTGCTTTATGTAAGATTCAAGTTATCTATGGGCACAAGGGACTTGAGAGTTTTAGAGTACAAGCATACATAAAAAGACAAACTAAGCACCTGCTTTTAAACCTGCATCATCAGAAAATAAATTGTGAAAAAGCGTTCTACCTGTGCTTGACTGCCCGTGTGCAGTGGCGGATGTGGCGAGGTCTGGTGATGTGCCGGGTGTGCGTGAAGGTGTGAATGCGAGTGGTGATGTGGATGGTTCTGCTGGTGATGGGCTTGAGGGTGAGAATGGTGTGCTGGGTGCTGATGCTGGTGAGGATATGGATGATGAGGTGGAAGCGACTGGTGCTGATGTGGATGCGAATGCATATGATGGTGGGTGGTCTGGTCCTGTCGGGAGCTCATCATTTCCATCATGTGACCCATAGTATTCATATTTCCATTGGACATGCCTGCAGGATGGTGAGTCAATGCTGCCTTCAACCTCTAGAATAAAACAAAAGAGAGCATTTACAATAAATATACTGGAGGGGGAATTTAGGTGTTACTAAAATCTGAGGCATCAATTATCTATTTTTGTTAATCGACCCAAAATGTGAGTTGTTACTGATCCACAGTTAAGGTTTTTCATCAGTTTCCAGACACAATTCAAAGTGCTGGTTCTTACCTTTATAGCCCTGAATGGCCCCATCGAGTCCAGCCCACCAGCCTCCTCACAAGGCCTGCTCTCTGTACCCACCCCACCTTACAGGTGAGTGGTGTGACTAGAGACAGCTTTTTCAGGGGCAGCACCTTGCTTGGGGAATGCCCTTCCCTCTAAGGTCTGCCTCATGCCTATACTACTATCATTTAAACACCAGGTCAAAACATTTCCTTTTACCCAGGATTTTAATTAAGGGTTGATCTTTTAACATCATTTTATAGTCTGTTTTTAGCTTGAGAACTGTGTGAGACTCATTTTAAGTTGTTTGGCATTTTATCTTTTTATGCTTTGGCTAGGTTTTTAATGCTGGATTTGAAATAAAGATGGTGCTTTATATTTTCATTATGTTTTAATGTAGTTGGAAAGGTTCCTTAAAAAGGTAGTGTAAAATTTTTCTAAAATAAATATAGAGTTGTTATCTATCATCTAGGAGACCAGAACTCCCACTTCAGTGGAAGACCTACCAGCATCCCTCTCCTTTACTTGCTGGTTTGCAGAGGGCCAGCAGGGGTAAAGAATGTTCAAAAAAGCAGCATTTTGCTAACAGCACATCATTTCTTCCAGCAAATAGCAGAAACCGACATCACAGCACCAGTGTGAGGCTCTAAGATTCAGACTAAACTCTGTGGTTTTACCATAGAATTATGTCTGAATCTGAGAGTGTTACATTGATGTTACACCGGCAATGTGACATCACTTCCGGGTAATCACCCGAAGTGACATTATGTAAGCTGGTGTGCCGTCATTCTCTCCCATCCCCATCCTATCACTCCCTGCTGGGTGTCAGCCTACTTTCAGCTACTGTGAACAAGTGATTTTAGTTATCTATTTAATTCAATATACTGTATATGTTTTATGGAGGAACTTTGGCCTGTTGCCTTTTAGCCAGATCTGGGATCAAAAAGGGAATCCCAAAGACAATTACTGACTCACACCAGGGACCACTGGAGAATTTAAACTTCAGCTGCTCAAAAGCCTCTTGATCCTTTACTACCTCCCCAAACACCTGTAAGATGCTATTTCTTTCAGTCCTTCAGCCAGTGTAGTTTAGTGGTAAGTGTCAGACTAGGATCTGGGAAACCCAGGTTTGAATCCCCACTCTGTCACAGATGCTCATTAAGTGGCCTTGGACCAGTCACTATCAACTTAACCTACCTCATGGAATTATTGTGAGGATAAAATACAAGAGGGGAGAGTGATATACGTTGCTTGTGGTGGGGGGAGTAGCATATAAATCAATGTCAATTCATCTGCAAAACCTGTATTTTCCAGATATCCTTTGCCACAGTGACAAAGTCTCCCTTCTCTGCCTAAATTAAGGAAACTTCACATTGTTTCTGTGTTTATACTGGCCTCTTCTAACTCTCGCTCCTGCTTAGCAGTGATAAATTGTTTGCCATGTAATTACTAACTGTAGAGAACCATTTTTGTTGGAAACTTTTTAGCAAGAAGAAGGAATCTTCCCTGAATTATTTTCTAACTATTGTGCAGGGTTGGCCCTGGTTAACAACCTCTGTTCATTTCTTGCTTTGAAAACCCCACAGGGGTGCTGTAGGGTGGTTGCAACTTAATTGCAGTTTCCACCAGCACAGTTGCAGGTGCTTAGTAATATTTAATAAGGAGGGCAGATTAGGAGGAAAGCTACAGTTAGTCACACCATCCTAGATGGGCTTTTGCTTGCTCTTCCTGTTTCCTGCTTGAAGGCATAAAGATTGGATGTGACCATAGGTATGAGTCAGTTGGCAAGAGGCAAAGGGTTCTTGGGCTTGGATAAGATGGCTCATTGGACTGAAAACCAGCCCAAGATAAGGTTGGATAATTGGTTGTCTATTTATTTGCATTTTTGTATTATAGTTTGGTTATCTTTTAATTATTGTAAGTTACTTTCTTAATATTCTACCTAGCTGAACACAATGCTCCATCGAATCTTATTCAATACTTTGTTCTAAGGGTTTACAGAGGCATGGTGAGGAGAAACCAAGTGGCAGTGGTGGTGTGGAGCAGCAAGGCTAAATTTGGGCAAACCCATAACGGCTTTGCTGATTAAATGGGCCTGAGAAACTGAATATAAAATATTTTCCATTCAAGAATGGTGTGTGCTTTCCCCTCATTGATAAGACAACTCCCCTCCCCCAATCTCAGCTTTTTGGTAATCTACATTATTTTTCAATATGTGTAATATTGAATACAGCACAAACAAGTCACAAACTATGATTATGGCCATGCTTAGTGCTAAGCCCGTATCTTCCCTCTGCAAATGTCATCTGCCTGAATGTATTATTCCTATCTGATGATTTTTTTCACACTATACTGTGGTGACGTGATTGGAATGGAGTTACTTCTGGCTGACCCAGAAATGAGCTAGGTCAGCCAATGTCCATTTAAGTCAGTGGAATTGACTCGCTATATTGTACCATGTTTTAAAATATCCCTCTTCCTGCCTTGTTCCAGGAATTCAACTGGTGACATGCACCAGATCAACCTGGGTTTGTGCTGCTGCTGCACAGAAACCCTCTGAGCCAACAACTGCTTGAATTGGATACCTTTAGCTGAACTGTCTGGGTCAGTAAACTGGGCTATCTGTCACAAATTAACACTTTGAAAGGAAAAAAACACCACAGCTATTAAAAACAAAAGTTATTAAGAAACAGTGATTTATCCTTCCATCCATCATCTACCCATTCGTTTGGCCTTGCTGTCCAGTTTCCATTTGGTTACAAAAATGGTAGACTGCCTCAGTATTGCTAATTCTTTCACAAGAACCCACACTCTGTCCTATTAGTTTCTCCAAACATGCAAAATAACAGAAGTTATTCAAAAATATGTTAAGGAATGATAGAGGAAAATATGCCAAACCTAAGTCATTTTCAAGTAAGGCATTTCTTCTTCTTCTTTAAAATAGAATCTGCTGAATGAGATGTGTTGGACAGCAATATTATTTTGGTAGAAGTCCAATAACATGTTATAAGATTGTTTATTCACTCCAAATATAAAACTCCCACAGAAATTTTTATAAATGGTGACTGTTAGTCTGCAAATGTGCCCACGCAGTGTTTGTCCAAATGATCCCACTTTGATGGCAAACTACAGCTTCCTCCATCATAAATGGCATAATTTTTATGCCCCCTTGTCCCCTCCCTGCTCCACAAAATGTCAAGGATTAAACATGCCATAACGTGTGAAGAAACATACTTGCCCTCACTCCAAAACAGAAAAGGCCATGACTTTGGACTTTTGAGAAGATTATATTATTCTGTTTCTTTCTGCAGTGCTTCAGCCACATATATTTATTTGAGATTACAAAATCAAGAGAAGCATCAAGACGGTTGACATGCAGCTGGTTTCTGTCAATAAGGGGTCATTTCTATTCGGTCTGTGTACTTTAACTTTACAAGCTCCTTGTTCGCTTCTCCCAGCGGGAGGGTGGGACAGCTGCCCTGGATCTGAATCCTAGTAAAAACCCAGCTATTTACCTCATACCGTCCCACAGGGGGTACAGAAAGTGCCCATCCTCAGTCTCTCTTTAACTTAGATCAGCTCTACATTGAAAGTAGTATTCTCCAGCCCACAGAAACATTTATAAAACACAGGCACAACTAGAATTATCTTTCATGGAAGTGCTATTGCTTCTACCGTGAATGAGAAATTCTTGAAGAAATACTGTTCCTTCACATAAAAAATTGTTTCAAATACAATTAAAAACCTTTTAAATCCATTAAATTGAGTAAATATGTCACAGTTGATGCTTTCTGTACTTTTTCAACATGAATGTTTATATATATATATATATATATATATATATATATATATATAAATGTCTTTTTGTGACAGCTAATATCAGCAATAAGGAACTAAAAATTCTGACCTTTCCAGAGTATTAGATAGCTAGAATAATGTATAGAAACTGCCTTGTCAATCAAAAGCACTATATACATTTTGAGTATTATTATTTGTTAAAGAACAATGGCATATTCACTGACCAGCACAGATGATGGACTAATGAATGTACTAAATACACAGAGATATTCATCACCTAGAAAGATGAATGTTATGAGATTCAGAAGAAATCTGATTCTGTGTTTCTTTAGGTAGCTCTTTAAAGGCCATCCACATGAAACTACTTTTCTGTAAATGAACATTCCACTCAAGATTCATAAAAAAGATGTGAACATTATTCATCTCTATCCAGCATCAGAACTGAAGATACTTGATGATGACACTTCAGAAACAGACAGAACTCTTTACGATTAAAGAACTGCAGTCCTTATGAGCCAAAAAGCTCCTAACGATTTCAAGGGAAGCATGAATGTTCCAGAAATCCACATCAAGGTCTGTGTTTTAGTTTAGACAATGCCAATTTGCCAATCTTGCTAATTAGCCCCAGGCGTGACTCTCTTATGTTTTTTAACACAGAAGAGTATAGTGGTTTTAAAAGTACCTTCCTGCGCATGAAGTGCTGGAAATAGAGAGCTTGGTCCTTGGCAAGCAGGAATCAGAGGCTTTGCTGAGAATTTGCAAGAGGGGTGGTAGTTGCTTAGTCCACAGTGCAAAATGATATACATGGAGTTTTTATCTAAATTGGAGATTATATCTCTAGAATCTGTCCCAGCCCAATTCAAGTGTTCACATTGGGTGACAAGTTAAGTGCCATACTGGGTGACAGGCAGTGCTGTGAGTCATGCTGGTAACTGAAAGAATGTTAAAGACTAGGAAAAAACCCTGAACTTATGTGCATTGTTGTATCTAAAGACACGCTGTTCGCTGACTTAACACAGTTACACTTCTGTCAGAAATACCATCTACAGAAGAAACAGCTTCCTGTCTTGTCAGAAGCCTTGTGGTCGGCAGCTATGCTCCCCTCTTAGGCTGGAACTCTGCATTTTTATCCTCTTGGAAATATTTGGGCGGGGGGAGAAGGGACTTTGCAGCCTAGACAAAAAGCTTCAAAGAATATGGCATACATGTGATGCAGTCCACGTGTTGCTGAAGTTAATGGCAAAAGTGGCCTGGTCTGAAGAGGTCCAGTTCTTCTCCTCTGTTCCATTGCTAATGAAACCTAAGAAGAAGCAGTTTGAACGTATGAAGGGTCCAAATCAAGGTCAGTATTGTATGATCAGGCTGGCAGCAGCTCCCCATGTCCCAGACAGAGTTCTTGCACATCATCACCTTCTATCTGACCCTTTTCATTGGAGATGCCAGGGACTGAACCTGGGACCTTCTGCCTGCCAGCAGACGCTCTGCCATTGAACCTCTCCCTGACTTAGTACTGGAAAGAATCAAGAATATGGAGTGATAATTCACAAGTAAATGAAATAGGCTGTGAAGAACTGCAAGTGAGAGGCACAGGTGCAGATACAGCTATACCAACATAGCATTATGAGACAATCTTCGCTCAACACAGGTCCCATACATTGTTCTAGTCTTAGCCTCAGAAGTGGAAGCAGTCTTGTAGAGTCCTTGCCTACAATATCCCTCAAACCTGTTGCCTGAAAACAGGCAATTCCTAGAAGGGTACTACTAACCACTGAGGATTTGAAGATTACTGCCATACAGAAAGGGAAAAAAGCACACATTTTTTAAGGTATTGGTTATGTGTGAAACCCTATCAGAGAAACCCTAAAGCTGTTTGCCATTAAGCAGAAATATAACTGGAGAAAGCAGACACTGGAGCGTTAAGCTAGCAAACCACATCACACACCCCATTTATTTAACAAGTATCTTTGTGCTTAAGCTGTGGCAGCTTTGGATTCGAATGTGCCTCTGTGAGGGAACAGACGATCTTGCTTTCCCACAGAATGTTCACATCATACCACAGTCTAGAAGCTTAATAACCTATTATGAGCACAGCCAAATCAGTTCCTCTTATACAACTACCTCTCCATGGAAAACTGCCAAAATATTGAAGACAAGTTGTGGGAGAGGCAGGGCAGTGGGGTGGGGGGAGTCAACCAAACCTAGAAAGGGAAAGGGAGGAGGGAACATTGGGCAGAAGGTGGTTGTGGTGGCTAATTCTTTTCTTGTTGTTTTCCCTCCTGCGGTTAGAGCAGTGAGAGATAATTTATCACATGTTTTGATAGTGCTCCAGCTGGCAGCCATGAGAGAGACTTTTTTATTAATTTAATTAGTCCACTTAGTTATCGATAGAGGGCTGAAAAGTACAATCACAGGGCAAGCTGTGCCAGTTTCAGCCTGTCTAGAGTTGGCGCTTCAAGACTACGGCAAAGCAAGATATTTTCACCCTTGCTGCTGCGGATGTCTATTGCTGCTTTTACCTTGAACAATGGGGGAAGGGGAGAACACTGCATGTCACCAGACACACAGTTTCTCTACTTGGGGGCACAGTCCTAGAAATGTGGGTGAGTGGGTGACTTTGAGCCAGTCACTTTCTTGCAGGGCTGTTACGAGGACAAAATAGGGGGAGAGAATCATATGCACTGCTCTGAGCTTCTTGGAGGTAGGGAAGGATAAAAATGGATAGATTATTTTTTAAAAAAGCAGACTTTCCTGGCAAAAATTCACAAAGAAACATTTGGGAAATAAAATAAGGATACAAGAAGATTCTGACAGAACAGACAAGGGGATCAGAGTTTGCAGGATCAGATCGGTCCAGCCTGCCGTTTCACACAGCAGCTGACCAGCTGCCATGGAGGGCTAAACAAACAGAACATAAAAACTGAAACTGTCTCCTACTGCTACCTCCCAGCACTGAAGTTTGCTGCCTCTGTACATGTAGGTTCCCTTAACTCACCATAGCTACTGATGGACCTGTCCTCCATGAATGTGCCTAGCTCCCTTTTAAAGCCACCTACACTCAGGGCTGGCGCGCCCATTGAGGCCAGGTAGGCGGTGGCCTCAGGAGAGGGGTGCTGGAGGGAGCACTGGAGGAGGTGCAGGGGGTGGGAGCGCGCGCCACAAAGCAGCAGCCACCTATCCCTCCCACCCCGCGCCACCACCAGCACAAGCCCCTGGCCAGGCGCAGCCACTGCGGGCAGGCATCTGCGGTGGTGCCGGCAACCGAGTGGGAGAGCTCGGAGGCCGCCCACCGCAGCGATCGGGCTGGCAGCGGCGCGTTCCCGTGATGATGTCACACATGACATCATCATGCAGCCTGGTGTGCATGCGCTTGCGTGCGCGCGGGAGGTGCCCGGCCAGCCGCAAATGCCACAAACCCTTGCACCGCCCCTGCCTACACTCGTGGCTAACATTACCTCCACTGGCACTAAATTCCAGAGTTTAATTACTTGTTGAGCAAAGTATTTCCTTTTGACTGTCCTGAACCTATTTCACTAACAATTTTATTGGGTGTCTCCAAGTTCTAGTATTATGGAAGAAGGACAAAAAGCCCCCTCTATCCACTTTTTCCACCTCAAGCATAACTCTATGATGTCTCCCCTTAGCCATCTTTTTTTCTAGACAGAAAAGCCCCAAGCTCTGTGACCTTTATAGATGTTTTACAGTCTTTAGGCCTTTGCAGCTGATTTTTGAAAACCAACATTTTTATTTATACCACTAGCCTGTTTTATTCAGACTTTTAAGTGGGATTACACAAGAATATCAAGAGTTTCATATGACTGAATGCGTAATCTCTCAACAGTTATGCATATTGTTTTATAGCTCTGCTATTCTCCAGACATGTAATATATTTCATGTGAGAATGTGTTCTAAGCAGATCTCACAGCAAACTTGTACATGGATAAATTATAAAAAGCCTTCCTATGGAGAATAAATTTCAAAAACAACATCCATTCTATTTCTATTAATCTTTCAGAATTTTTAACCCTGATGTTTGTATTGTTCGCCCTGTGATTTGGTGTACAATGATGAAATTTCGTTCCCCCCCCCATATTTTAGAAAGTGAAGCATTTGACAACTTTTTATAAATTCTGAATTGTTTCACTGCAACTATATTAAAGAGTTTTGTTCAAACAAAGTTGATAATTACTCATATAAATCAGCCCACTGTGGCATTTCTTGTGATCTCTTTCAATCGTCTCCCATGAGGATAGGAATCCCATCTGCTCCACTCCATTTAGGCTAATTGAAGGGCACTGACTTTTTAAAATGGAATCATTAATTACTCCAGTACACAGGTTCTCCAACTTTGCCATGGCAAGCCTCTTTGAGGCAAGAATTTTTTTTTTTTTAAAGGAGGACATTCCTAGCACACCTTCCCAGTTCAAGCAAAACAGCCTTCCTGGGACAGCTACTACATGTAGCTACTAGTTGTTTATGAGACTATGTATCAATTCAGTTGTATGGCTGGTCAAGGAATGTTCACTGGTACACTGAAAACAAAGGAAGATGCCAATTAGCAGGAACAGAGTGATTAGTAATGGAGAAATGACAAACAGGTACATGTGAAACAACTTATCGGGCGGAATAGCCTCCTGTCAGCTACAGCATATTATTCCACACTACGCACACTCCTCTTTCCTTACTAGTAAGAAGTTCCAGGGGTAGCACTTTCCTGGGATTGACGGTACCACTACAACTTAGTTATTTTGGGGGGCTAAAGGGGCATCTTGGAGAAAGACCCACTTGAAACTCACCATCTGTCACGAGTTAGGTTGTGTTGCACTGGGATTCCTTATCTACAAAGCATTCCTAATTCAGTGAGCCCCAGTGGAGATTTGGGATGCCATCCAAAGGCCTGGGAATCGCCTGGAATTATTACTGATTTCCAAATCAGTTGTACCGGGAAAAAAAAGACTGCTTTGAAGGCTTGACATTATGGCATTATATACCCTGCTGAGGTCCCCCCCTCTCAAACCTTGCCTTTTCTAGGCTCTGTCCCCAAATCTCCCAGAATTTCTCAACCGAGAGCTGGCTACCTGATGCATGTGAAGTCATGTAGAGTATACTGCTTGCTTGTTACCACTGAGAAGCAACCACTGGGGGCTCCCCTATGGCAACCAGAGAATATTGTATGGCAGTGGCTTGATGCCATACAAGGCTTGTCTCCCTGCTGCCCACTTCTTGCTTATGAGCCCTCCTAACACCCACACTCACAGCTTCACACACTGCCCAATACTGCTGGGGGAAGGGTGTGTTGAAGTTGAAAGGCAATGACACTCCCAGAGGTAGTACTTTCAGCTCCACACACTGTCCAGCACAGTTGGGAAAGGAAGGCTGGAAAATAAGCAAGTGGATGTGGGAAAGGTGCATTGGTGGGCACTGGAGTGTGAGTGGGTTACAGGGTGGCATGCAGAAGAGGGGAGGGCCCACACTCTGCCCAGGGCCGTCCAAAATCTGAAACTGGCCCTGTTCCAGTTCAACAGAAAATGCATTAGAGCTCAGTGGTAGAGCACTTGCTTTGCCTGCAGAATGCCTTAGATTCAATTCCTGGATAAGAAAGCAACTGAAGCAGAAGAGTTCTACCTGAGATCCTGGAGGACCACCATCAGAGCAGATACTGACCAGAATAGATCAATGGCCTAACAATATTGTAAGCTACTTTGGGTCCCCATGGGGAACAAAAGTGGAGTATAAATGAAACAGGTAAAAAAAATAAAATGTAGCTTCATAGATTTTCAAAACAACTCAGAGAAATTGGAGACCACTGAAGAAAATGGTGCTGCCCAACTGAACAAAGCACCACTTATTTGTTAATTATGCAAATACAAGTTTTTTGCCTGCTCCATTCCCCCAGGCAATAAATAAAGTAATAAAAGCTCTTAAATATAGGATGTATAAATAAAATAGCTATTAAATTACAGGCTCTCTCTGTGCACTTATCTCCAACCTAAACAGTTGCCGGGATAGAAAAATCTTGATTTCCCTCTGTATTTTCAGGAAGAGATTTCAGAGAGAAGACAATATCGGAGCTGAGCAGTAGCAGCCACAGAGAACACCTCTCAGTCTCTTGCTACTCTAATGACACATCAGGAGTTTAATCACCCCAAAGCTGAGCCCAAAGATAAATGTACAGAGGTACTTAATTCTGTTTTATGCATTCAGGTCAATGGCCTAATCTGTGCAGTTGAGCACTGGTGTGAGTCTTTCCTTCCACACACACCCAGTGTAGGGTTGCCAGCACAAGACAGGGTGGAGGAGACATGGAGGGCACCGTCACACTTATGGCATGACTTCATTTCCGGGATGAATCCAGAAGAGACACCATGTCAATCTAGGATACAGTAGAAATGCTATGGGTTTATCATAAAATTTCAAGTGAATTCTAGAGTGAAGTCACTTCTAGATTTGCCCAGAAATGACAATGTTACAGCTATTTTTGCTTTATTCCTGCTCCTTCCACCCTTTGGGGCAGCAGGAGGAAGTGGCAGCTTCTAGCAGGAGATCTCCCGCTATAGGAGGAGACCCAGCAACCCTAACCCAATGTCATATGGAAATGCAGATACTCCATGTGTCCCAATTTGTGCTATTTTTTCTTCAGTTTTGAGGATTTAAAATCATGTGCATAAACCAAATGGCATATACACACCATTTAATGAGCTGCCTTGCTTCCACGTAAAATTATGTACGTGCGGGTATGGATGGTACATAAGATAGCATTATGGTGCTTCACCAGCTAAAAGGGAGGGCAGGACCAGTAAATATATGGATTGGACTCAGTTTTCCACCAGGAGCGAGAGTTCCTCCACTCCTGGCTTCTGTTTCCCACTGCTATTCTTGTGGCCAGTGGGAGAAAAATAATGGGGGGAAACCCTTCATTGGTGACAGCATGATATCACTTTCAGGAAAAACTCAGAAGTTATGTCAGTCCATTCTAGGAATTGGTGGAAACTCTATCCTTTTACCATGGAGTAATTCCACTTTCAGTTTTCCCCAGACATCACTTTCAGTTTTCCCCAGAAATGATGTCACACCAGTGCCTTTTTGTTACAATAAAAGAATAAAAATAATAAAATAATATAAAAGGAAATTATTTTAAATAACCACTTTGATCCTGGGGTGCCAGGGAATTAGCAGTTGCAGCATATGTATTATTTTGGAATAAATATAATGGAGTTAGAGAAATAATTATTACCCCTCACTTGCATATCTTAACATTTAGCAGAAAATCTGCAGTACAGCCCTGCAGTGTGTCCCATATTGTTAAAAGGTGTTTACTTCCAGGAAAGTGTGCAGCCACAGCAACTCCCTTCTAAGTCCATTGACAATTGCACTCTTGGGTATGTTGGTTCTTGCTGGATTACGTTGGTTCTTGCTATGCTGGTTCTTCCTGCAGAAAGAGTGGCCTTTAAAAAATACCCTAGTTATTAAGTCTAGACTTGAATTGCCAAAAGAATTTTATTAATTTAAGGTATTTGTGCATGCTTGATAACAGATTTCCTGAATGTATTGTGCAGCTGAGAGAGGTCTGTTGATCATGTAATCAAGTGATTTTGGTTTTTTTCTGGGCTGGCGGGGGCGTGCGGAGAGTCCATCTACAAAAGAATACCACAAAAAATAACCCACAAAATCAACATTCCGTCCAATACCCTGATACACTGAGCAAAAGGCTCCCCTAAATCGTACTGCCTTGCTTTGTTTTTCTAAATATCAGGAAGGAAATTATTTCCTCACTTCTTCTGCAAGAAGAAGCCACCTTGGCAAGATGAGGTAAAAACATTTAAATAAATAAATACATAATAAACAAAGCTGTTTCAGGCTGAGGATAGGGTTGCCAAGTCCAACATCGAAAATTCCTGGAGATCTGGGAGTAGAACTTGGGGAAAGTGGAGTGTAGAGAGAGGACTTCAGAGGACTACAGTGCCATAGAAACCACCCTCCAAACCACTCATTTCCCCCAAGGGAAACTGATATGTACTGTCTGGAGATCAGATCTTGTCAGGATGTCAGTTCTCTAGCCAGAGTTATGCCATATTAACTTGTGTTATAATCAGTAGTCGTATAGTTTTCCTCCCTCTAGGCCCAGGTGTCGTCCAGGCCGCTCATACCCATGGGAGCAAAGAGTCCTTATCTATCCAGACCAGCCAATGACCTTGATGTCCTCGTCTTCTCATGCCTTTGCAGATGGGACTGGGGGGAGGCTGGGAATGGGTGTTTGAAGTATTGTAACTTTCGCTTTGCATGCCATTCTCAACAAAGCTTCCGTTCAGCCAAGGGCCTCAAAAGCCTTTGGATTATGGACACCTGTATCATGAGCATAGTCTTTCAATAAACCTTTTGGAATCGAGAAACCTCGTGCTTCTTGCAAGAGGGGGGAGACGAACTCTAGATAACTGGGATTCCACAGTCTGACATATCTACTGGTCCCATCTGGAGGTCAGCAGGGTTTTCTTGGAGGTGAAATCACACCATCACAATTTTTTAATTTTATTTTCTCCTACTGGCTGCTGGGCAAGGTCCACTGAGGGTAGGAGATCTTCTACCTCCAGCGGGCATGTGGCAGCCTTATCATGATGCCATTGTCCTCCTTAGTCTTAATATAAACAAAAGCAGATGTGCTGGCAGCAATTTAATTTTTACATTTAAGTGTAAAGTTGTGAAATGCTTGTAATCCCATTCTTCCTTTGCTGCTAATTTAAAATTCATTCAGCATCTATAAATATTAAGAGTGAAACTACTTCAATGTGTTTTCTTCTGCACCATCATAAATATAAAAGATGGCCTGTAAGAAGAATGCAGGTGATGAATGCCAAATCTCTCCTCCCACAACCCCAAATTACTAATAGTTTGCTGAAAAAATATGTAACAGCATAATGCAAAATGAACTAAAATCTTAGCTCCACAGGTTTTGTTGAAGAGATAGTGACAAAGAGCCCAAATCAAATACATCGTCCCAATATTCCAATGCCATTGCAAAGCCATTTCATTATGATCAGATTTCAGCATAAGCATTTTGCTTACTCAAGAAGAGTCATTTGAAGTGCCAGCTAGCAAATCTGCATGATCTGCAGATGTGACATTATTAGAAGATAGATACTGATGCTGGTTGTCAACCATACAACAAATCTGAAGGTCATACCCCTACGTTTAAAGGATTAGATTTTATGGAGCTTTGTGTGTGCATATAGCATCAAGTTCAAATATGCAGACCCATGCCATTAATGCAGAAGCAGCAAATGGGGTAAAGCAATTGTATGGGGGCCATTTCTGTTAACTTGCAGAGTTTAAAAAAAATTAAAAAGAGATTCTATTGTTTATAATGAATGTTTGCAGAATGAAACCTTGATATTAAAATTACTCTGGAATGTCATGTAAAGACAGATGACTGCATGCTATATACAGTAATAACCACACATTTTTCTCATAATGGACTATGCTATTAAATATTAATTTATATACCATTTTCTTATTTTATAATTCAGTGTCAGGCCAAAACCCAATAACTTTGCAAGCCCTTTCTGAACAGTCCTTGGATCTGAAAGCCCCAATCCTATACTATTTACTAGGGGGAAAGTCCTACTAAGTATAGTGGGATTTAATTCCAAGTAAGTATATAAAGATGCATAGGATGGGGGTGAATGACGGAGATGGGATACTATTTATATGGACCTTCAGTGATGAACTAGAGAATTTCTAAATAAAAGGGACTTGATTTGATGACTCTCTTTCACTGAGTGAAAGCTTACTCCAATGGGGGAGGAAGAGTCCTAAGGAGCCACTGGACTGAACCCAGTATGTTTGTCTGTGAGAGCCTAAACATACTTACTGGAAATGTTCCATTAATATATATTATCCGTATACCAATAAGTTACAAGTAAATGTGTTTAGAACCCATGCTAGATTTGTGAGCTACGTGCAAACAAAAATGCAGTTTTTTCCAATGGTTCTGAACAAGAGTCATATGTATTTTTATTGTTCAGTGCTGAAATGATGGAATGTTGAAAATGAATGTGAGTTAAATGAACAAATGGTGTCAGAAGAATTTCTTTTCTAAATAAAATCCATTTGCACCCATGGGATCCCTCTCTAAGAGATAATAAGCAAATGAAATCTGACATTTCCAATTAAAAAATGGTCTCTCTCTCTCTCACACACAAAAACAACATGAAGGACAAAATGGGATAAATACAAGTTATTTGTGTGGATGATGGGAAAATACATTTCTCTGCCACATGCTTGAAACTGTTGGCTGGGGACAGCTGAACAAACAGCTTGCAAAAGTCTTTTTGAAGACAGCCAACAAGTTACACCCATAATTTCATCTCTGTTAACAAAAACAACTCATACTGGTGCAGGACCTGGGATTGATTTCCTAGCCTCTGAGTTACAGTGTCATGATGCACTTTAGGTACCACCTTGCTGATTTATAGGATACAATATGATGTCAACCCAAACTAGCAAATTCCATGTGAAATGACACAAAGTTGACACGTTTCCTTGGCAATGTTATTGTATGGCCAACAGAGGAATGATTGATGATACTGAATGGCTTAGACAAAGAACTGTGAACCATAAGCCTTAGTAGTAACTGTTCTTTGTGTTAAGAGACAGGAAATGGTGGAATATCATAGGGAAGTGAAGAAAAACTAAAGGAAGGAGGTTTACACTGTTTAAATCTATTGTTTGCAATTAGTCCATCACGTTCAAATATTTGTCAGTATTTATGGGGAGCCTAAGACTTGCTAAGTTTCTGACAGTAATATATTGCCACAAAATCACAATAGTAGAAAAGTATCAGAACAGAAAGTAACATAATGCATGATATTGTACAGAAAGAATCTTGATATCACACATTTCTGTAAAAGATACATGGATAGCAGTGATCTTGGGAATAATGACAGCAACATATGAAAGAGGGCAAGGAGAGAGACCTGAATTAACCCAAGTTATGGTGAGGATGGTCACAAAGCTTAACATAGTAGAAATTTTACTTTCTTCTAATCATATTACTTTCTTCTAATCATATTTTAGAAGTTAGATGAATGTGCATCAGGAATGTCATTTGCTCAATATCTGCAATTTTTGAAAGAAGTTTAGAAAAACCATATGGAAAAGTTACGGTGATATTTTGCAAAACCCTACAAATGCTTCCTTCGAAGAGGATCACACAAGGAGCTTGTCAAATAATAAACTATTCCTGGACTGTATCACTGCAGAGTATGGGGACTGCTTGATTGAATGGTCCCCAATTAGTAAAATGATTTGCAACCAGCAATACTGTCCCTCTAACACATAGTTTTATTATGTGTGTGTGGCTTGTTTTAGCGCAAAATACATTTAACACTCCCACCCCAGCCCAAAGAGGTATAGTGTAGCAACATTTTTACCCGTGATGAGCTGTATGTCCTCTGGAACATTATGTAAAATTCTGTAACAATTATTGTCTATATGTGTCCATAAGAGTATAATAGGAATGCAAAATTCTGTACTACTTTTAGAAGGAAAAAACGAAAGGAAAAGGCAGTCATGGAAGAAGCAAGGGCAAGTCTTCCATGGTTAGATACTCAGTTTCTGAAGAGAAGCTGGAAACGGCCCCCCTCCCAATTCAGGAGGACACATAATGCTTAACTAAATGGAGGAACCTAAATGTTACAGCTCTCCCACCCAAACACATATGTGAAGCTATAAAATGAAATATTAACAACACAGCAAATTGGCAGCTGGCACAGCCAGCTATGTTTAGTGCCAGCAGTGGGCCCCTTTACAATTTTTCCCCCTTAAGCACTCACCACTAAACGGACTATTAAAAGTACACAGATTCACTGGGCAAAGTTGAGCAGAACATAATCAAATATAGACAACAGTCTTTACACTTTGTTTTCTAATGCTGATTGGATGACTTATGGGACTGAATTCATGATACCCATATTTTAAACAGTTCAGTGACAAAACTTCATGTTAAAATGGCAAGGTAAAGTCCTAGAAAGATAACCTTACTTTGTCATAAAATAGCATGAGAATTGACCTTATTTATGGACTAGGAAACTATTTAAACCTCTTTGCCAGGAAGATTTATTTTTCATTTTACATCTGGTAATAAATGCAACCTTATGCAATTTTTTAATATAATTTTATATGAGAATAATTTACAGTAAAAGTGATTTCTGTGAATGTAGACTCATGAATGTGTGAGACAGAAAGCGTTAAGCAGGCGTACTTAATTGAAAAGTCCTATGAAGTATGTGAGAGGTTTGATTGACAAAACACAAGACACAGTAACCTCCACATCAGTTGCAATGTTAGTTAGTAAATTTGAGTTCTGGTGCCTTCATACTGTTGTGTTGACAAAATGAAACCACATTTCCCAACAACATAAGCTAGATGCTTATTCATGGTTCAGTAAAATGGAAATATGTTGTGCTGAAAATAAATTATCTTACAAGGACATATACTCCACTGGGAGATAATGTATTTAGTAATTAACTACTCTTTAGGTAATATGATATTGTA
This sequence comes from Eublepharis macularius, assembly GCF_028583425.1. Taxonomy (NCBI): domain Eukaryota; kingdom Metazoa; phylum Chordata; class Lepidosauria; order Squamata; family Eublepharidae; genus Eublepharis; species Eublepharis macularius. The sequence continues at coordinate 47,281,198 of NC_072800.1, forward strand.
ATGAAGCCAAGAAATGTTTCTATAGGAACGTGACAAGCAGTACTGGGAAATCAGTTCCAAAATGAGGGAGAAACAATCATAGTGCAAAACACATTTCACATTTTGTTCGAATAAAACACAGCCACAGTTCTGGAGGATATAGCTTGCATTTACCTACTGAAGCCCATCAGTAATGGAGAGGTATTGGAGCTGACCTCATGACACAACTTGCAACCTGGAGCCTTTACGTGTGTCTGTTTGGAACAGACGTGGGCATGAACCACAAAAAACCCGAACCATTCGGTTCGTGGTTCGTGGGTTTCCATGAACCAGGAACCAGGAACTCCCACGAACTGGAGGAAGTTCCTGAACCAGTTTGTGAGGTTTAAATGCCCCTTTCCGGCTGCCATTTGAGGCGGCCATTTGAGGGGTGGGAAGGCTGTTTTTGGCCTCCTCTGCCGCTCTGCGGGCCTGTGCAGTGGCAGAGGAGGCCAAAATGGCCTTCCCACCCCTCGTGAGAGAAGACAAGGTAAGTGTGGGGCTGGAGTTTGTGGGATTTGTGCATTTAAAGGGCCCTGCCACTTGCAAGCAGCAGAAAAAGTTTAAATGGCCATTTCCCCGGGGAAATGGCCATTTAAATTGCCCTTTAATACGAACCAAATGAACCAATAGACCAGGTTGTGGAAGTTCGTGGAAATGAGCTTCCACGAACCACTGGTTCACGAACCACAAACTGGGCTGGTTTGTGGGTTTTTTTTGGTTCATATTCAGGTTCGTGCCCATCTCTAGTTAGGAACTAAGTCCCACTTAGTTGCTGATGTCATTTGACAAACTTGTGAATAGTGATGTGGACTTGAATGGCTTCTGTTTCTTTTACATAATAAACAGCCCTGGTAAAGCATGGGAAAACAGAAACCTGAGCTTGCCAGGAAATGCATGGTATTTAAAAGGAGAACAATTCCTATTACAGAATTTAATAAATATGGGCAAAAGGGAAATTATGTTTTATGCACTGAATTCACAAGCAACCAAGTGTTAGCTTCACACCAAAGCACCGGTGAATGGGAAGTAAATAGATTCATTCAGTCACATCAGCATATTCTGAATCTTGCACTATGTGCAAAGAGTGTGCTTTGAAGGGTAATATCTTAATGTGTCTTGCTTTATACAGCAATTCACCAAGCACTAATGTATAACCTCCATGGATTTCAATGGCACTTACCCAACAGTCCTTTGAAATTAATAGCAAACAACAACAACAATAACATTTGATTTATATACCACCCTTCAGGACAACTTAACACGCACTCACAGCAGTTTATAAAGTATGTTATTATTGGTTGTTGGGGGGTTTTCGGGCTGTATTGCCGTGGTCTTGGCATTGTAGTTCCTGACGTTTCGCCAGCAGCTGTGGCTGGCATCTTCAGAGGTGTAGCACCAAAAGACAGAGATCTCTCAGTGTCACAGTGTGGAAAAGATGTAGGTCATTTGTATCTACTCAGGAGGGGTGGGGTTGAGCTGAGTCATTCTGTAAGAGTTTCCCAGGGTGTGGAATGCTAATGGTGGGAGGCTTCACTGTAACCTGTTTTCATTATGCCTCTTTTCTGTCGGGGGTGGTGATTGGAGTTTTTGTGTAAGTACCGATCAGTGTGAGTTGGTTTCCTGTAGACCTTGTGACCTAACTGAAAGTTTGCTTTGCGGATGACCAAGGTATCCAGGAATGAGAGTTTTCCCTCACTTTCTTTCTCCCCCGACAGAAAAGAGGCATAATGAAAACATTAGTGGATCGTGCAAGACGGATATGTGAGCCGCGCTTTCTCAATGAGGAAATTAATCATCTAAACCACGCACTTCAGGCAAATGGCTACTCCAGAAATGAAATCCGAAGAGCAATCAAACCCAGGATGAATCAAACAACCAAGGAAAAACAGTCACCTACAGGAAAAGTGTTTTGCCATATATCAAAGGAATTACTGATCAGATGGGAAAGCTTATGGAAAAGCATAACCTTCAAGCAGTATTCAGACCCACCCGAAAAATACAACAGATGCTACGATCAGCAAAAGACAGCAGAGACCCCCTCACCTCTGCAGGAGTATACCGTATACCCTGCAGCTGTGGACAAGTTTACATCGGGACCACAAAGCGTAGCATCCAGACAAGAATAAAAGAACATGAAAGACACTGCAGACTTGGACAGCCTGAAAAATCAGCAGTGGCTGAACACAGCCTAACTCAAACAGGGCACAGTATCTTATTCCAGGACACCAAAATACTGGACAACACTTCCAACTACTTTGTCAGACTGCACAGGGAAGCCATTGAAATTCACAAGCATAAGCAAAACTTCAACAGGAAAGAAGAAACCTTAAGAATGAACAGAGCATGGGCTCCAGTTCTGAAAAACACCAGGCCAACAAAACACTCCACACCCGACAATAGCCCTGCAGAGAAGATTAGCACATCAAGCACCAATCCATATGCAAAAGAACCTCCTCAGGTTACAGTGAAGCCTCCCGCCATTAGCATTCCACACCCTGGGAAACTCTTACAGAATGACTCAGCTCAACCCCACCCCTCCTGAGTAGATACAAATGACCTACGTCTTTTCCACACTGTGACACTGAGAGATCTCTGTCTTTTGGTGCTACACCTCTGAAGATGCCAGCCACAGCTGCTGGCGAAACGTCAGGAACTACAATGCCAAGACCACGGCAATACAGCCCGGAAAACCCCCAACAACCATCGTTCTCCGGCCGTGAAAGCCTTCGACAATATGTTATTATTATTCCATGTACTTATTATTAATTGTGAAAAATTACTTTGGAAAATGTGGGTGAAGAAAAGACATCCATTCTAAAGTGTGGGAGAAGCAGTTTGAACTCATTATCCTGGAATCATGCATGCCATCCGACTTCCTATGAAAAAACCACACCTGTGAGCAGTTGCATAACTACTGTGACGTACTCTGACACTGCAATTGTGCAACTGATCAACTCAGAATGAGTGTGAAATCCTGTAAAGTGTATAGTTCAGTTGCACAAATGGATGTTACATATTAGACCAGCTGTTCTTGTTTTTTACCATGGAGGCTGTAGTGTGGTATTAAGAACCCTTTAACAACTCTTACATCACATTCAGGAGAGCCAGTGTTGTGTAGTGATAAGAGTATTGGAATAGGGCTTGGAAGAATCGGTTCCCGTTCCCACTCTGTGCTGGGTGACCTTGGGCCAGTGTCGTCTTTTTTCAGCCCAATCTACCGCACAGCTTTGTTGTGATAATAAAATGAGGAAGGGAGAACCACATCCGGGGGAGATCTATCGCTCGGGGGAGATCTATCGGCCCGTCACCCTTTGGTGTGCGGGGTTCCCCAAGGGGCGATACTCTCCCCAATGTTATTTAACATCTATATGCGCCCCCTCGCCCAGTTGGTGCGGAGGTTTGGGCTGGGTTGTCATCAATACGCGGATGACACCCAACTTTTTCTGTTGATGGACGGCCAGCCAGACATGGCCCCAGACAATCTGGCCAGAGCTTTGGAGGCTGTGACGGCATGGTTGAAACAGAGCAGACTGAAATTGAACCCAGTGAAGATGGAGGTCCTGCAGCTGGGACAGGGGCTGCCAGATGTTGGGATCCAGCTCCCTGCCCTGGATGGGACACCACTGGCAACTTTGCCAGTGGTAAAGAGTCTGGGTGTGTTCCTGGATGCCTCCCTATCGATGGAGGCCCAGGTCACGGCGGTTGCCAAGTCTGCATTTTTCCATCTTCGTCAGATCAGGCAACTTGCCCCCTACCTGACGCCCCAGGACCTGGCTACAGTGATCCATGCAACGGTCACCTCCAGGCTAGATTACTGTAACTCACTCTATGCTGGGCTACCCCTGGGCCTGATCCGGAAACTACAACTGGTCCAGAATGCGGCGGCACGGGTCCTGACTGGTATACCTTACCAGTCACACATCACACCTGTCCTGCGCCAGCTGCACTGGCTTCCGGTTGAATTCCGAATCAGGTTCAAAGTGTTGGTTCTTACCTTTAAAGCCCTGAGTGGGTTGGGACCGGCATATCTTCGGGACCCGCCTCTCCCTGTACGTTCCCCGGAGATCGCTCCGATCAGCGAATAAATATTTACTTGTGGTCCCCGGCCCTAAGGAAGCCCGCCTCGCTTCAACCAGGGCCAGGGCTTTTTCAGTCCTGGCCCCAGCCTGGTGGAACGCTCTGTCAATGGAAACCCGGGCCCAGCGGGACATATTATCGTTCCGCCGGGCCTGTAAGACAGAGCTGTTCCGCCAGGAGTTTGGTGATTGAAGGGGGCGGTGCCATGTCGGCCTCCCACCTTTGGGGTGGGGAAGGTTCTCCCCACCACTGCACTTTGTTAATTTGTTTTATTATTTGTATATTGATTTTAGTTTTTGTTTTTATCAATTTTAACTGTTCACCGCCCAGAGCCCCTGGGAGGGCGGTATATAAATTGAATAAATAATAATAATAATAAGTTGCTCTAAGCTCCTTTGAGTCTCTCTGCTCGAGACATCTTACACATAAAGAACACATGTCGGAAGATGCAGTGGTAGCCAGGAAGAGTAGTTTAAAAAGACAGAGCCGGCAGCAGGGCAAAGGCTTTGCTATACACTGGAGTTGTGTGAAGGGGCTGTGAAATGCCAGAAGGGAAATTTCAGCCTGTTATAACCTCTCCAGGTCATAGCCTGGCTCTGGAAGGCAGCTCCATAATAATAATAATAATAATAACAACAACATTCAATTTATATACCGCCCTTCAGGGCAACTTAACACCCACTCAGAGTGGTTTACAAAGTATATTATTATTATCCCCACAACAATCACCCTGTGAGGAGAGTGGGGCTGAGAGGGCTCTGGAAAAGCTGTGACTGACCCAAGGTCACTCAGCTGGCTTCAAGTGGAGGAGTGGGGAATTAAACCCGGTTCTCCAGATTAGAGTCCTGTCGCTCTTAATCACAACACCAAACTGGCTGTCCACCCCATTTCCATTCCTTGCTGTCCTTTGGTTGTGATCCCACACAATTTTACACTGGAGAGGTGAAATTGAAAGAACCTTCAGGGAGGTGAAAATGAAATTAACAAACTCTCTGAGGAGTGATCTCTGCTGGATCTGTCTTTTTAAACTATGCTTCCTGGCTAACATTGCATATCCCTCCATTTGATGAACATGCATTGAGGCATCTCGTGTAGAGAGCCTCTCAGAGAAAAGGTGGTATAAAAATATACTAGAGGAATCCTATGTAGCATCAATAGATCCCTGAATTTGATTGAGGATTACAGCTGACCACAGATTGAAAAAACAACAGGTTAACACCCAAGAACTGAACCTGTCTCTGACTCAGCTAATATGTCACTGAGGAGCAGTGTGGCATTGCAAAGCACATAAGAACTGATATTTAAATGCCTCCAAACCCATCACACGTTTTAAAATATAACAGATATAAACAAATGCATAGTATGTTAAGTATTTGCACCCTGAGGCATTTGTTTTCATGACAGAAAATGTGTGTTCAAATCATTTCTACCACACATAGATCAGCATTTTGCATACCAAGCATTTTCAGGCCTAGTCACGCCCCATCCCCCAGCTAAAATTACACTCATTCTTCATTATATTTCATAAAAGAAATATAACTTAAAATGCTGTACAGTATGCCCATATGGTATTTTCTCTTATGAGTTTCTTTCTCCTTATAATAACAACATGCTTCCCTCTAAATTTCTCCCTCCAGTTTGTTATATATAACATACGTCAGAAAAATACACTAGAAACTTGAAAACTCCATTCAGATTGCCGTGTACTATAACAAGGGAAAGCAACACAATTAATCATGCTGATATAAATGCGGGTTTTTTTGGTTGAATTGGTGTGCTAATATACCGACTGTGTGGTTTTCATTAATACAACCTCTGAGGACTTATTTTTCAATGGGCTTAGACTGGAGTAACTCTGCTTAGGATTTCACTGACAGTCTATGCACATGAAAGGGAGCAATACTGGGTTCACTGCCTCTGTTCCTGGATATCAACATGTACAACCAAATGACTACAGCAAGTACAAGTGTATGCATGTACGTTTGGTATTTTGCAGAATTTCTGACTCCATGTACAAAGCCTGCATGTGTACACCTGGGCATGTGCAGGGCTTTCTGCAGATGTTTGGCTGGCCAAGGCCAGTCCTGATAGGTACAATCCTAAGTGCACACAGTGTACAGAATTCTGAAAGCCAGAATGGGATTTAAGAGTAAGGATTATTCTATTTTCATGAATAAGGCATTCAAAAACTGAACTTATCTGGTTTGCAGTTTCTCAAATCAAGCACCTCCTATATTTGCACTGATGATTTGTTTGCAACTAAAAATGAGGAATGACCAATGAGCAAGTAGTTTTGTGTCTGTACAGAGGCAGCATTCAACATGGCAGGTAGCCAGGTAGCCTCCGCTGGCACATGCTTGTAAATTATTGGCTTGCTAAGCTTACCATCATCCAAGATTGTCATGGGCCATCATGCATCATTTAAAATCAGCTACAATTATTCTTCAGGAGGACAATATGTCCCTGCAAGAGTTAAAGCAATCAGCACTAAAGTTTCTGGGCAATTGCTGTTTGCTGTTGTGGTATGGATCAGTGCGGTAACGGATAATATTGATGGACTGTTATTAAGGTTCCTACACAACATCTTGGGAACTCCAAGATGTGTGTCAGCTTTGACAACCAAGATTGGGGAGACGTTTTATGAAGAAAAGGCTTGGTGGAGAGCATTTAAATTAAAAATTAGGGTCTTGTAATCAAACTTAGAACCAGGTCTTCTTGAATTAGTTATGCTGGATCATCATACGAGTGATTGGGAGATTTGTAATACAAATTATCATGTTTGGACATCACTTGTGATATGATAGAAACTCTGAATAGCAGTGAATTGGGTAAGTTCATCAAAAGACTTTTGAGGGCTCCTGCTTATAAGCAAGCCCGGTGCCAGGTTTTCTGGCACCTGAGGCCAGGGCAGCTTCAGTGCTGTTGCTGCCCCCACACATGCATGCATGAAGTGGGCGAGCGCGCAACTGGACTGTGTGATGACATCATGCTGCAGGCAGCTGGGACAGCATGCATCCTCCCAGCCATCCTGCTCAGTTGCTCCGCACACCACCCTGGCTGCCTGCTGCGCCTGGCCTGCAGCTGCTGTGCCTGGCTAGGAGTGCGTGCTGGCAGCAGTGACGGCAGCTGCACAGGGCAACTGACCGGGAGGGCTGGGAGGCTGCAGCACCTGTGGGCCAAGCATGGCAGGTGGCCAAGGCGGGGCACGGATGGCTTCCCAGCCCTCCAGCGCTGCCACCACCAGCTACACAGCACCCCCACTGGTGCCCCCTCCGGTGCCTCAGCGCTCAAGGTGGCTGCTGGACCAGCTTCTATGGACAAGCTGGCCCTGCTTATAAGTGAATGTTGGTTAGAGCTTGCAGAGTATGTTGTTCTTTATCAGTTGGTATGCCTTGTCCGATAAAAAAACCCAACCGTTTGGCATTTTTGGCCAACAAACTATTTGTTTGAGTTAACTCTCCCAAAGTACAGAAAGGCATTTATGCTTGCGCGTTTGAACACCTGGCCATTGGTGGTGTTGTTCGGAAGGTTTTGTGGTATTCCATACTGTTACAGATCCTGTGGCTGTGGCAGTAACCAAATTGATTCTATAGATCATGTTCTTTTGGAGTGTCCTGAATTTCTAGACTGGAGAGCTAAATTGATTCTTCATTTAAGCAGGAGTTTATCTCTCTTGAAGCTAAATTTTCTTGGCTATTAAGATAAACAAGTAACTTTGTGTGTGGCTAAATTTTTGGCGGCTATAGTAAATTCCTGTTGTAACTCTGGCAGTAAACTCGAGGTTTCCCTTTAGTAGGTGATGGCTTGCTGTTTACGACTTTGGTCGTGGAAACAGTAATTAAGAAGAAGAAATCAGCTACATTTAAAATATATGTGCTTCTTTTGCACCAGATCTGTTGATGGTATTTATCATCTGATGACATTCATCATGTTGGTGCCTATTCAGAACTTAACTCAACTGAACTACAGTTCCCAGGAGGCAGTTTTTTCAATCCAATTTAGAATCTGGTTTAAGTTAACATATTCAACTTTAGGCAGGCAAAATGAGCAAGAACAGAATACCAGGGAGCCAAGTAATTCCCCTCCTTGCCAAGCAGGGTCAATGTAACTAGCCAAGGGAAATGTCTCTTTTGTAAATTGGTTTTTCACCCATTAGGTGGGTTGTAGGGCTACCAGCCCAGCGTTGACAACCACAGGAGACAGGGAGGGCAGGCATATGTAAACTGCTGTTGCTCTGACAAAGTCATGTTATTTCTGGTGTGAACCTGGAAGTGACATCATGGTGTCAAAGCGACAGTGATTTTCTCCCCTGCCACCATTGCTGCTGAGCTGGAGGTCTCCTGGTGGAATGAGGAAACTGGCAGCCCTACTGGGTTGGGAAGATGATGGATGGGGAAAAGGGGGGAACAGGAAGAATGGGAATGTGAAAAAATGTGTAATACACTCATAGTGTGAAAGACTGGACAATTTTCAAGTGTTTCAGAGCACTGTTCACAACTGCAATTAAATTGCAATTAAATGAGGAAAGTTCACCCAATCGCTAGTTAAAACAGGGCTGAGTTGAATGGAGAGTACTTTTTATATTTTCAGCAGTGTCAGAAAATGCACTCTCCTTTGAACAGATCACATCTCACCTATACGGACTGACCCCAGATCTTGTTGAATTTGCCTTGCTTATTCTCAGTAATATCAGCACAACTAGCAAAGTATATTGATGTAATTCTGTAAAGTAGGTTGGATCCTACATACACATGAAAGGGCCTGATTCTGAATTAGACCACTGATCCCTCAAGGTCAGTACTGTTTACTCAGACTGGCAGCAGCTCTTCAGGATCTCAGGTAAAGGTTTTTCACATCACCTACCACTTGATCCTTTAAAAAAAAGACAATGCCAAAGACTTCCGTATGCAAAGCAGATGCTCTATCACTGAACCATGGCACCCTCTGCTTATTCTATCACTCCACTGAACTAAGTCTGAAGCCTTCCTCCAGCCTGAGGTGTTTTCTTTCAACTTAAAAGGCTCCTCTGTTAGAGGAGGAGCCACTTAAATTGGAGGAAGGTTCCATAGGCAGGGCTGGCATGCCCACTGAGGCCAGGTAGGCGGTGGCCTCAGGGTGCGGGGTGCCGGAGGGGATGCTGGAGGAGGCGTGGGGGCAGGAGCACATGCCACAGAGCTCTCCTGCTCGGTTGCCCTCCCGCCCTGTGCCGCCGCCAGCACATGCCCCCGGCCGGGCACAGCAGCTGCGGGCAGGCGTCTATGCCGGCGCAGGGCAACTGAGCGGGAGAGCTCGGAGGCCACCCGCGTGCCATCCCAGCCACCTGCTGCAGCAATCAGGCCGGTGGTGTGCGCGCACCCGTGATGATGTCACACTTGATGCCATCATGCAGGCCAGTGCGCATGCACGCATGTGCGCCTGGGTGCCCGGCCCACCAGCCGGCCATGGGCACCAAAAACCCTGGTGCCACTGCTGTCCATAGGCTCCTTGAAGGATCATTGGATCCACCCCAGTACGTGATCTTCAACTGCCAGGGAAAACCTAAGTATCGTGAGAAGCATTGCCTTCACTTTCAGTGGCTGCAACTATCCTCAGTGACTATATCACAAAGCCTAATCTCACTGACTATGAAGATTTGTTCATTACATGATCTTTAACTGGAATATAATTAATCATAGAAGATTCATTACTCTGAAAAACAAAAAAAGGTGCCCAACCAGCACAGGCGGGGGAAGCAATGGTGTGGAAAACGGATTTTTAAAAGGTGAATATTTGGGAACCAACCCTATGTTTATTCTGAAAATTGAAATTAAAATTAAAAGTCAATTCAAAGTAAGTTTGCCAGGTCCAGGTTGGGAAATTCCTGGAGATTTGAGGGGTGGAGCATAGAGAGGACAGGATTTGGGGAAGGGAGGGACCACAGCCCGGTATAATGCCATGGAGTCTGTTATGTATTGCTTGAGCAGAACGAAGGCTCCTGAGGCCTACAAAGCTATTGGTGTTTGGGTGCCGGCACAGCCAATCAGAACTGTTGCTTTGTAGTCCAATTACTGTGCTCAAAAGTACATACTTGTATATAGTTCATGCAAACGAAGGATTCTAGCTGCTTACATTGTATTGGTTGTTGTAAAAGTGGGAGTGGTTTCTACAAGTATAAATTAGTTACTATTGAGCCTGAGTCTTCAGTCTGTCTGCTTCCAGTCTCCAATAAAGATGTTATTACAATAAAGAGCTGTTAATCTCAATATATAATAGAGTACACCCTCTAAAGCATCCATTTTCGCCACGGGAACTGATCTCTGTGGCCTGGAGATCAGTTGTAATTCCGGGAGATCTCCAGCCACCACTTGGAGGCTGGCAACCCTAATTCAAAGTGACTATCCATATTCAAGCATTTGGTCTAAAGCGATTCCTCGCAAGCTCCTTGTAAATTCAGAACAAAGTATTGCACTGTAGTTTGGTGCTGGGGAAGAAGTGTCCATACACTGGATTTAAATGCAGCTGAGTGTTTGGACAGCATTATGGAAAAAGGAGTGGAGAGTTCGTTCATGGGCAGGATTTTCCAAGTTCTCACAGCTCTAATTATGATAGTGGAAGAAGAGAATCTATTGGTCCATATGTTTTGCCAACTTATTATAAGTCCTTTAAAGTTCACTTAATATATGACCTGACACACAGACCCTACATAACTTCTCAGTTCAGCTCTGCTTCATATCCTTGATTCATTTTAAATCTCTGTTAAATGATATAACAGCAAAAGTTCCCTGTTGAGGCAATGGTAGTGCCAAACTACTGCTTTCTCCAAAGAAAAGTGGGTGAGTAGGTACAAATGTAATTTTTCATAAGTTCAATTTTTTTTTGGTTGATACCCTAAAGCAGAAACTGTCCATACTATGGTGTCGAAGAGTTGCACCAGCACAAAGGGCAGAACATCTCTCTATAGCAGTTTATTATTGTTGTTGTTTTAAAAAAATAAAACCTAGACTTTAAAATAAACCATATGAGGCTTTGCTTACTTTAGAGGTGTAAAAAGGTCTCCACAGTGCACTTTACACAAGCTGAGGAAATAGTGTACTGTGTATCAGACCATAGAGAACAATAGTGTGTGTATTTTGCAGCCTGCAAGAAGCATTCAGGCATACTATGGGAGAGCCTGCCGTGACTCCACTTCCAGAAGAGAAGAACTGTTGCTTTAAAAAGGAGCTGGTGTAGCATGCAGCAGAAAAGCCTGTAGATTCAGCTGTGTTCATACCTCACTTTCCCTTCTGCAGTGACCTCATCTTGTTACAATGCTACTATTCATGCAGATAGGGTGGAAAACCACACACAAAAGTTTCATTTAGTCACATAAACATTGATATTTAGCCTGTCTGATTAAAAATGAAAGCTTAATGCTGTTTTGTATTAATGCTCTAAAGTAATTTTAAAAAATGCTTCCACCATCAACACATATGCCGGCATACAAGCCCTGGGATATATGACGGATTGTTAAAAAGCAACTCGGGTATAGAAATCCAAGAATGCATCTCAGTCTGATGCAAAACCCATAGCTGAAGTGCACTGGTGTAGATCTATTGATGTCAAGAGACTTACAGCAATTTATGCTGGATAATGGTCAAACACATCCATTAAAAAATTGCATGTTATTCCACAAAGCCATTATGGAATCTCTCTTTGGGACCCTGAAAACTTTAAACTCACTTAAGCGCTGCAATAAGTGGTACATTTTATAGCGCATGACAATACACTTTGCAAATTTGGTTTTATGTGGCTCAAACTGGACCTGGATCAATCCATTTATGCTGAAGCTGATCTGGTATCAGATGCCACAGATACAGATGATCAGTGCTTCAGTAGTACATGTCTGGAAAGGCTCATGCTGAATTGTTGTAGCATATTATGGACTCAGCTGGAGCCTGTTTTGGCCATGTGATCATAGCCTAGACTGTGACTTTATTAGCAATTAAATCATGCTGCACTTACCATGGACAACCATTCCAATCCCTTGGTCTGTGGGGTCCTGCAAGATTCCATTTAATCCCCTATGCTTTTAAACATCTACATGAAATCATTGGGTGAGGTCATCAGGAGATTCTGGTTGACTTGTCACCAATATGCAGATGACACAGCTCTATCTCTTGCTCCCAGCTGATCCCAGGGAGGCTGTCGAACCCCTGAACCAGTGCCTAGAGGTGGTTCTGAAGTGGATGCTGGCTAACAAATTGAAGCTTAATCTGGACAAAACAGAAGTGGATTTAGAAGAAGTGCCAACTATTGAAGATTGGACTTACAAATTGCTGTATATGGCTGAAATGGACAAGATGACAAGAAAATTGAGAGATCTGGACTCAGGGCAGTTCAACACAGACTGGGAGAAGCTGAAACAATACCTGGAGAAGAAATGGGAGGTGGGAGGGAAACTGTGGCAGTTTGAGAACTACTGAAGTATTGAAGTAGAGGGGGGAGACTTTACCGGGGGGAGAAGAGATAAATGTGAATTAATAAGCAGTCAGATTAATAGATTGACATATATATAGATATATATAGGTTAACAAACAGAACATAGAGAAAATAATTAATTATAAGGACTAAATATAAGGAGCGATTAACTAACAATATTTTCTTTTTTTTTCTGACAAGTTTTGTACCAAACTGAATGTCTGAAGATATAGATGGGTCAAAGTGATTGACTACGTGAGGAGAGATATATAGAACTATTATAAAAAGATAGAATGAGTAATATATATAGAGAATAAGTCAAATTGTTTGATATAAACGAATGTATGATCTATATGGTTTATGATATATAGAAATACCTGAAATTGAAAAATTGGGATAAATTGTTTATCTAAGATGGAAACAAAGGCTTACAGTTTGGGCATATAATGTTAAAAATAGTTAAGGATGTACTGCTTAGAATAATGGAGAATATATATTTGTTTTAGATAGAGGAAGCTAATAAAAGTAAGGGAAAGGGGACAAAGGGTTGGAAAGCTGTTGGAAGTCAACAAAAAGGGGGGGAAAGGGAGGGGGTTAGAGATGAAAAAATTGGGGAAAATTGAATGTAAATGTGGAAATAATGGATTCTAACCCAATAAAAATTTTTCAAAAAAAAAAAAGAAGTGGATTTAGAAGGGTGTAACTGTGGCTACTTTCACACACATTGGATTATGCACTTTCAATGCACTTTAGCAATAGTTTGCAAGTGGGTTTTCCTCTTTAGGCCTGCTTCATGGACACAAAAAATTTGGTTAGAGTTTTCCTTTAATTGAACTTTACTTTCATTGAAACAAAGAATGTTTTTGATGATCCTGAAAAGTAGGTGAAGGAAACATCCATGGAGTTTCCTGCCTGGTTAGGTTTTACCCAGTGCCACATTCAGTTACATACCTCAAATAAATTTTCAATTTAGATTTAATAAGGCAGTTATTTAATAAGGCATGCTAATGTAATATTAATGGATTGTTAAAAAGGTATTATTTCATTGAGTTTAACAATCTGACAGTAGACACATCTATCCGAACTTAAGTATGCATTAGTTTAATCTCCATATGGAATGGGGTTATCTGCTGAAAGATTAACAGTGCAATCCTAAACACAATTACACCCTTCTAAATCTATTAAAGTCCATGCGTTTAGAAGGCTGTAATGCTGGTTAGGACTGCATTGTGATTCATTTGATTGTCACACAAAGATCTGAGTCCAGTAGCATCTTAGAGAACCAGATTTCCAGGGAATCGACGGATTATATGAATTGTTTCTGTGCTGCTGCTTTTTGTAGTTTAGATTTTAAATTATATATTATTGTCTATTGGTTTTAAAGTTAAAATATTAAACTTTTTAAAATAATGTATATGTTGTAATCCGCCCTGAGCCCGCTGATGCGGGGAGGGCGGAATATAAATTGAATATAAATAAATAAAAAAATAAGAATTAAATTCTATAGAAAGACTAGTAGATATTTATTTTTGAAAAGGTTGGATTTGGTTTACATTATCTGTTCTTATTCCACATGCAACAAACCTTTTTTTTTTTTTACTTTATGCCTACAAGGCAATCTACATATTGGGGGGAGGGTCCAGAGACGAGAGAGTGTCTACACTTCATAGGTAAACATTTTCAGTGTGAAAGGTGCCAAAACATTACCTAAAAGACCCTTCTTTTTCAGTACTTTTCCAGTACTGTTTCAGTCCTATTTTCTATTCTTATTTGACTGCTACTCAACAGGTACCTTGCTGTCATATTTTTAAAAGAGACTTCTTATTGCTGGCTATGTGATCAAGCCAATCAGAGATCATATCAACATAATAAGATTATGTAGCCATCAAGATAACAGATGTGGTTAAATGATACTATCACAAAGGGAAATCTAAGAGAAGGCAATGTTTCCTACCCTCATTTTGGCCCCATTCTGCAATACCATCACATCATTGTGGAAAAGGAGGAGTCTGTTTCACAGTTGGTGAAATTTTTCATAAAATGTATGAATACCCACATATTTTGGGCCAGTCCCTTTTGTGACAGCAATTTTTAATTAAAAAATGGAAAGTTCCCCCTTCAGTTGTTCTGAACAACATGGGAAGCCCCAGTTTTCCCATGTTGCAACATGACAATCCTGGTGTAGAGCATTATTTGAATGAACAGTACAAGGACCAGCACTTATACAAGAGAGTGTAGCCTGTAGAGCAACCCAGACAATGACTGTACTCATCTCTACAGGTTTACATAGAAATATTCAGTAAACAGTTCTTGCCAGTCTTCTTTAAAGAAAAACAGATACCAGTTTGAATGCATTTCATTATTTTTAAAGACGAGCTTGGATCTTACATGATGCATAGTGCACTTTTTATATAGGATAGGTTTTTAAAAAAAACTTTATCAATTGCCAAGAATGATGTCACATTTTAGGTTGTTAAGCCAAGTTTTCAACCAATTGGATTCTATGTCTGAGACATGTAAAACCATTTATCTTCCAAAAATCTGGCATTCACATTAAACACTTCAGTTCATACTTCATTAGGTACCCCTAGCAACCCAATAAACACACAATAACTGGGGAGGTTTTCCTAAATAAAGAATGAATTCAGTTAATTAGAAATACTGTTTCAATTAGCTTTCATTTTAGCAAAAACAAGAGCTGATTAAAAAATGTATGTTGTTGGGTGCCTTGTTTTCTATTAAAGCAGGCAGAATGTTCATCATGAATGAGTTCTAACAGGATGTGCCTGATAAAGGTACTTCTATTGCTTATTATTTAAATAGCATAATTTCAAATTCTCATCTAAGTGCTACACATTCTTTTCTCTCTTTTCCTCACAACATTTGCCAGTCATCATTATTCCCAGTTCGCAAATAAGAAACTTCTTAAGGTACAATGACTCCTGAGTTAAAGTCATTAGAGCCAGGGTCAGCTATAGACCTGGGTCTGTATCTTCAGCTCAGGATTCCAGTTCTCTGTGGAGGGTGTCGGGAGCAGAGATGGGCACGAACCAGAAAAAAACTGAACCATACGGTTTGTGGTTCGTCAAATTTCACAAACCACAAACCACGAACTTTCACGAACCTGCCCGTGGTTTGCGAACCAGTTCATTTGGTTCGTGAAAACGTAACATCCAGGTCAGAAAATCACCACTTCCGGGTCAGAAGAAGGTCTGCAGGAAGTCCATCACCTGTTGCCTAGGAAAGTGATTGATTGGCACCAGGCTGTCTGCAGTGATGAACCAAAAAAATGAACCAAACGAACCAGCCTAAAGATCATAGCGGTTCGTCAGAAATGGGATCTGACAAACAGTGGTTCGCGAACCACGAACCGGCATGGTTCGTGCTTAATTTTGGTTCGTATTTCGGTTTGTGCCCATCTCTAGTCGAGAACTCAATGTGAATCTGGAACCTGAAGTGTAGCAGCTGCAGCAGGCAGAAGTCGAAGGCTGGACTGACAATATTTATACTAATCTTTGCCAAGGTTTCATAATGTCTGCCAATAGTGGGTACTGAATTTGTACATTCATATCCCATTTTTCACTTGAAATCTGCACTCTGAGGCCCAGCCACATACAGACTAAGGTAGCTCACCAGGCTTTGTCCCAGCCTGAGACCATATTGTTTCTGCTAAACCCCTCAGGTTTCCTAGAAAAAAGTGCAGTTTTCAGTTTGCTAGAATCTTTGGGATTTAATTACTTTAGATGTCTTGAGACATTCAAGAGACCATCATAAGGCTGTCAGTCAATACAGAAAGTGACGCAAATATTTTAAAATTGAATGTATCCTCTGTGATCAATGTGGTTGATG
Source organism: Eublepharis macularius (assembly GCF_028583425.1). Classification (NCBI taxonomy): domain Eukaryota; kingdom Metazoa; phylum Chordata; class Lepidosauria; order Squamata; family Eublepharidae; genus Eublepharis; species Eublepharis macularius. Next base: position 47,297,581 of record NC_072800.1, read on the forward strand.
CATTTTATTTACATACATTCAGTTTTCGAAGGCTACTTTTAGTGACAATGCTCTTCAGTCAGAGACAAAGGAGCACACTGTTGATCTCTATTGAACATTTCTGAACGAAATATACTGAGCATGATCCAGTTGAGCTGCAGAGACTCGGCTGTTGAAGCAGGGAGATGATATCCCCTCACTCTAAAGATATCAGGTGGCCGTTCCTTTGACATTTTGTTCCTAGTCTGTTCATTCTGTGCGTTCCAGGTCAGTTTACTCTATGTGAAGAAGTGAAGTAAGTAAAGGAAAAGTGTATTTTTTATTACCTGAAAATGTAGTTTTATTTCTAGAAACAATCATATTTACATTCTGGTTCCTCATAGCTGAAGAATTGCCTTTCCCCACATGACTTAAGATCCTAAGAACAAGGTTTGCTCTCTTTCCCTATCTTTAAAGAAGATGAGCTCTGTAACTGCCAGGGCAAGAGTCCTTCCTGTGGTGACCCTAGGGATCCCAAGTTCCCCAGTGGGGGATCCCCCATTCCCACCATGCACCTCTTGCCACCATTCACCTGGCTGGTAGGAGGGGAAAGGTGGAAGAACAGGCCTCCCGGGAACGCTCTCGGGGCAATGTGATGACATCACTCCTGGGAGTAACATCATTGCACTGCCCCAGGAGCACTCCTGCTCTTTGAGTGTGTGAGGAGTTTAAAAAGGTGACTGCCGCCCCTGTCTCCTCCTCCTCCCCCACGCTGGGAGGGTAAGGGGACTCGGCAACCCTAGGTGACTCCATTTTATGGAATGGCCTGACAATTGAAGTAAGGGCTCCCTCTTCTCTCATCTAATTTAGGAGGCAGTTTAAACGTTGTTTAGACAGGTTTTTCAAGACGTGGCATTTAATTGTGTTAATGTTTTAATGTCTGGTTTTTCTGTTCATCTTTAATTTGCTTGTTTTTTTGTAAGCCACTTTCAACAATAAAGAAAACTGTTATATGATATAGTAAAAATAAATATACCAAAATGACATTAATTTATACTTATTAATACTGATATTTTAGAATAATGTTACAAAATTTCAAAATGTTCACCTATATGCCAAAGCAACTCAAAATTTGGTAAATGGCACATCTTCTTTGATACAATTCTGTTAATACTTAGGGCATTTTCACAGCTGATTTCAAATCAACTCTGTTTTAAATTAATTCTTAATTCCAATGTAAAGCATATACTGGTTACATTATACATGGGTTAATTTCTTTCAAATTCTTTCCCACATAAAGAGCAGCAATATATCACACAAAAAGTGTGAGAAAGTGTCAGATACAGTCCTTGATCATTCTTACTTCTCATACTCTCAGAAAATTTTAATCCAGGCTAAATTTTACCAGTGTGAGTCTTTTCCTCCAATGCAACATTCTTTCCTTAATTTATCCAAGCTGCTAAATTTCATAATTACAGTTTGTGTGTGTGGGGGGGATCCAACTATCTTCTAAGTAGGTTTTGTACAACATGTGGCTTTTCTTCTAGTGAAAGAGACTCTTATATTGGAGGAAGTTTCCTTAAACTCCGATCAGGGGACAAACAGCTGTTGGTGGTCCCTGGCCCCAAGGAGGCCCGCCTAGCCTCGACTAGAGCCAGGGCCTTTTCGCTCCTGGCTCCCACCTGGTGGAATGCTCTGTCTGCTGAAATCAGGGCCCGGCAGGACTTACTATCTTTTCGCCGGGCCTGCAAGACAGAGTTGTTCCGCCAGGCATATGGCTGAGGCTGGGCCTCCGCCGGCCTTGAAAAAAGGGGTATATAAAACCCTCCCTGTGAAGGCTGTCCACTATCTTGTTTTAAATGTGTTGTTTTTAATGAATATGAATTTTTAATTGTATTTTTAATATGTTGGCATTCGCCTTGAGCCCGCTTGCGGGGAGGGAGGAATACACATTTGAAATAAAATAAAATAAAATAAAATAAAATAATAAACTAGAGGAAAGTGTCAAACTTGTGCAAAAAGGAAAGGTCAGTTATTAATATTTTAATAAATGAATGAATTAATGAATAAACTTTGCTCAATGGAGTGGTAGGACAAGGGTATTCCAATTATCTCCCACACTTTTCTAGTATGTATGCAAAGAACCATGAAAGTTTGTTATAGAGAGTATATGGGACAAATATGATTTGTTTTAAATCACCAATATAAAGATAGGCCTCTTATTCCAATCTTTGTGCCTCAGAAACATGTCAGCCTTCTGTCTTTGGCGTGTCAATGCCTGCTGCCTTAGGGGAAAAGAGGCTGCATCCAGCATCCAATCCTAGTCCATTAAGATTTCCATGCACTCACCCTTAGGTCTCTCGACTAATCTCTAATACCAGATACAGTCACCATTGAAAGCTTTAGACTCTGGACTGGGGGTGTTGGTGGAATCCTTCATTTTCTTTCATGTTGGATCTATTCTGTCAAAACGCATGTTAAGAAAAATCAAGGAAAGAATATTTGGTAGTTGCCTTATAAACCCATTGACAGCTCAGGTCTGCTTTACAAGAGGTCTAAAGCAAAACTGAGGCTCTAGCTACACTTTACAAAGTCCTCATGTTTGTTGGGGAACAATACAAGGACTTTGCATCACATGAGCAATGGGTGTTTGGTGTCTCCCAGATACACACTGTGACCAAAGCAGGCAAGGAGAAGCAGTTTTAGCCCTGCTGTTTTTGTGTCTGCAAACTAGTCTATGGAGCTGCTATTGGCTCCACTTTTTAAAAAATCACATTACATTCATGGCTACATGTAAATTTCATAACAGAGCCAACAGTGGCTCCACGGGGTCGTCTGCAGACTAGGGTCACCAGCCCAGCACTGGAACTCTGTGAGAGACTGCAGAAGGTGAGAACCTACCTGATTGGTGTCATATCAATGGTGTAACATCACTTCCAGCATGATCCAGACATGACATAATCATAACACTCTAGGATTCACCCCAAACACTAAAGTTCATGCCTGAAGTGACACTGCAGCATTAGTGAGACACCGAATCACCCCATTCTCCCCCCCCCAATACCCTATGAGAGATCTCCCACTCTAACAATAACAGGAGACCTGGTCCCCCTCCTTCAGTTGCAAAAACAGCAGAGTGGAGAGGCTAAAACTCTTTCTCCCTGCCTGCTTTGGTCACAAACAGAAAAAAACTCCCATCACATGTGTGATGTAAAATCCTTGTGTTGTTTCCCAGCAAACACAAGCCTCAGGCTTCTGACAAACCTAACATGAGGAGGACCCCTTGCTGTGTGATCCTTGGGAGTGGGGCAAAAGAATATAAGAAGAGCCCTATTGGATCACACTAAAGGTTCATCTAGTCAACATTCCTGTTTTTCAATAATCTGGAGAGGCAAGGCACAAAGACAACACCCCTGGCTATGGTTTTACCATGGTATTCAGAAGTACATTGCCTTTGGAACAAAACATACTCCCATTCTGTCCTAAAAAGTGTTGATTTTTCTGGGATTTTAACCTCTGGGATAAGATCTTTTACTCTGTGGATGAGAATATATCTCTCTAGGCCAACAAGCCAGTCCCAGCTCAAACAGGGACTGTTATTGAAAGTACTCATTTACATTCTTTCTCTCTCTCTCTCCACATAATATGCTAAATTCTAATTGGTCAATTTGTTGGATAATCAAGTGTCTCTACCTCAGAAAACACAAACACATTGCTGTCAATTGCTATATTTTTTCTTTATCTGAGGGTATGGGGAAAAGGAGAAGAAACATCACTGACTCATTGGCGCAGTACATAATGGATGACAACTTCATGAAGCAATTTGAAAAATAAATCCCAGAGGTAGCCTTTGTGCCAAATTTCAGTGACACGCTTCAGTAACACGAGATGCTCACTGTTAGCAATGCCATTCCTAGCAGCTCTCTAAGATTTGGATTCCTCCCCCCCAGGCTACAAAAGCACAATGTATGAGTTCACTGCTAAAGAACGAAAGCGTCTCTGTAGTGCAGGCAGCCTGGTGATTTCCTACAGGAATGTGCCCATTATTTTTCTACTTAACTGCTATAAATTTTAGCCAATATGGCCAGTTGGCTTGAGGAGAGTAGATGCCAGTGTAAATGTAATGGGAATAAGAAATGCAAGAAACATAAGAAACAATATGATGATTATAAGAAACAATACTTACCTAAACATTCATTATTTTTTGTGGACGGGAGCTAGGCATTCACAGCACTAAAGCTATGGATCTAGTTGACCTGGTCCCGTTTTCTGTATAAACGAGGCATGGGACAGGATTGGCAGGGCTGGAAACATGCCAGGGGAAGAATTATTACTTAAGGGATACATAAGGGAGCTCCGCCCTTCCCACACAGGATCCTGGTGGGACGCAGCATTGCTGGCACATGATTAAAGCATGGGCTCATTTTACATTGAAGTGGCTCCTATAGCTGCGAGTTTGGGATTTTCTAGCCATACAATTCAGGGAGTCGGTAGGTAGTGCGTGATATAGCACCTTTCAAAGTTGTATTTCATGAGTGAACAATGTTTATGTTTTACAGGTGCAGGCATATTGTGGCACCCCATGAAGGCCCTTGTACTGCAGCATTCCATTGTTTTCTGGGCACAGGAATGGGCCCATTCCAGCAATGGTGGTGGTGTGGAAAGCAGGGATGCTACGGAACCAATTCCTGCCTTCCCTCCCATCTGGTTTTGAGAGAAAGCTGTTGGATGTTCTCTTGAACTTCTGTAATGAGCCTAGGCATGTACAACAGTCTCTGTGTTATTGGAAAGTCTGAAAGGTAGGATTTCCAGTCAGGCAGAGAAAGCTGTTAAACGTGCACAGATGTATATGTACAGGTGTGATTCAAAAGACTAGATGAACATGGGGAGGCTGAGTGAGTGAACCCAGTTCCCCTCAATAATATTAAAATAGGATGTGATGATGGCTACAGCATTTCTGTAACTGAGGGATTGATAGGGGAATTTGGGACATCCAGCGGATATTGGGGGAGGGGTTGCATTATATGATTAATTCTGCATGCCTTATTAGGTGCAGGTCTATAACCCTGTTTCTTTTCCTTTAGCACGTATCTGAAACTTAGTATTGGGTGATTAGTAATAGCATGATGTGGCCTTTCTTAGCTTAGCTTCTGACATAGGGGTCTATTATTATCCAGTGCACCAGTACTGGAGTAATGTAAGATCAGTTACTTCTGCAAGCAACAGAGCTCTTAAAAGGTATTGAATGTTTGCTGGATCTTTTCCTCACTCCTGTGTCTTATGATTGCAACATGAATCAGAACTTTCACTCTTATAGCCCTTAATACTATTAAGGAATATATACCTTATTAGTCCACCTCACAATGGAGACTCACACAGTCTTCCTAGAAACCAAGGCATTTTTAAAAGAAACCCTTAAGAGTTACAATCTCCACTTTATTCTGACATCCAATACTCTTTTACGGATCCTTTTACAGAATACAATATCAGCAGCCTGCATTAACTGTGGAAGTAACTAGCTTTTGAACAGAAAACATGAAATTCAGTTATGGAGATTAGAGATTTTAACACAGTTGGAAAAGCTCCTATATTTTCACATGCAATGGCACTGACCTTCACACACATGGAGCAAGTATTACAGGGGTACAGCAGCAAGCATACAGATAAGGACATAGGAAGATCCCTGCCAGATCAGTCAAGCATTTCATTTCACACAACGCTCAACCAGTTGTCCTGGAGGCCGCCCCCCCCCCCCCAAAGGACAAAGAGGCCCAGGCCTTCTGATGTTGCCTCCAAGCACTGGCATTCAGAGGATACTGTCAATACTTATGGCTGCCAATCCTGTACTACCAACACCTGTGAGCTTTTAGGAGGTGGTGTGCAGGAAGCAGGAACATTGCTGATGCGGCAACCTGATGTCCAGAAATGACATCCAGAAGTAAGATCTCCATATCAGCAAGGCTCGAGGAATTCCTCAAATTACAGTATAGACCACAGAGATTGGAGAAATTTGTAGAGTATCACTGACACGATGAACAGAAGTGAGATCCCAGTGTCTGTGCAGTCTCTCTCTCACCCACACCCACACTTTCTCCACTACCCAATTGCTTGAAAGCAGGCGAGGGCAGGAGCAGCTGGAGAGCAGGTGGTGGCCCTTTCAGTTCTAGGTGACACCAGGTGATGATACCTGCAATATTACAGGGCAGTCCTGAGCAGAGTTATATCCTTCTAACTGCATTGACACCAGTGGGCTCCGAGGAGGGTGACTCTAATCAGGATTGCCCTGCTAATGCTCTCAATATGTCTGTCCCCGTCAGAATGATGTATGCCAAAGTATACTTAGGTGTTACTGTCCATTTTTGTCAGCATCAATATGTTGATTTCAGTTAATGAATAGCAGAAGGCAGATAAAGGGAAATGTTTTATACCTGCACAGAGTGAAGGCAACAACTTATGGCTCCAAAGTTACAAGAATTAGTTAACAACATGTAAGGGCTTCCAAGGGAATTTCATTTCCCTCGTACCCCCACTATTTCCTCTTTCCCTTCCATGAAAGTCTCCCTAGCATCCCCTCCATTCCTCCTTCCTTCTCTCATTCCTACTCACCAGCTGATCTGCTTTCATCTGCCGCCCCCTCCAACTTCCGTTTTCCCTCCTTCTTTTCCCCTGGCACCTGAGAAAATGCTGGCTGAGATGTCAGGCTCAAGGTCATCCACTAAGCAGTGTGGCAGAGTGGGGACTGGAACCGGCATCTCCCAGATCCCAATCTGAAACTCTTAACAACTATGAGTGGAAATATTATGAGTGGAAATAAGTATCTGGGATGGGATGACAGCCTGCAGAGCAGTTTCTCTGGTCCTGGAGGCCATCGTTACACTCTGGGGGCTGGCATCCTGGCACTAGAGCACAGATTTCAAGGTCCACCCCACATTCTCCTCACATCTTTCCAATGTAGTGATGTATTTAAATAGAGCTGCTGTGAATCAATAGGCATTTGTGGCTCCCATCATATCCAATGGGCCTTCCGGTCTCTCCTGTGGTTTCCAATGGGCATTTCCGTCATTTGTTTCAGAACCCGCCCCTCTTCTGCCTATATTGAGCTCCCTCTCGGGGGGGGGCCTGATCCTGAGTGCTGTGGGCTGTGGGTCTGACCCTCGTCTGGCCTTACTGCTTTTCTGGTATTGCTTTTCAAGGAGATGGTGCATGTTTCTCAGAGCAGCAGTGGTGATGAGGAGTTAGCCAGCGAGTGGTGCTTCAGCTGCCAGCCTGGCCCTTGTAAGGAATGGGGGTTGGGCAAGTGGGTGGGCAGGTGCCCAGTCTGCACCTTCAGTGTGACTCCCCCTCCCACTGGACTGGGCTCTTCTCTAGGCAAGCACCCCTGTAGGGGTGTGGCGAACCTGATCACAAGGGGTCTTTTTGCCCTGTGCACCCGCTCTCTGCAGAGTTGAGGGATTGTAGGTTTGGCAGCTGGTAATGACAAACACAGCCTGGCCAAAGGACTGGCTACGCCTTTCCCTGACACTCACGGCACTGTCAACTGCAGCTGCCCTGCAATTGGTGGATTCTGCCAGTGTTGCCAGGACAACTAGGGAGCATTCTCTCCTAGCCATGACTTGCTGGTCTCAGCTGCTAGCACAGCTCTGCCGCAAAAGCCCTTAGGGAGTGGATGAGTGGTGCTGCAGTTATGCAGGTGCATGGGAGCTGGTGGCCCAGCGAGTCTCAGAATTGCCCTGCTCATCAATCAATCAATAAACAAGAAGGTCATTTTTAGTCCACGTTTCTTCATGAAGGTCTTGAGATAGTAGACGATGATAGCTAAAACCTTATACCAATTTTAAAAGCAAATAAAACACCAATCACTGCCAGAAAAAATAAACACAGAAATATAACTAAGGTCTCTCTTTAATAGTTGTCTTCTTAAGGAGTCAGTGTCTTCCTGGCCTTTTCAGGAAATGCCTCCAAATTAAATACTAAAAATGTGTATGTATTTGTTTAAAATAGTTATATGCTCGACTTGGGGGACCTAAGAAGTGCTAAATACAAATTAGATAATTTAATTTAAATTAAACGTTTAGAGACCAATGTGGTCAATACAAACTGTACTCCAAACATTTCATATTTCATATACTCCTTTAAAAAATCTCAGTTATGCAATACTTCCAAAATTTTATTCTGCTCTTCCTTCAAGAATCTCAGAGTGGCATACATGGTTCTCTCCTGCTCTATTTTATCCTAACAACAATTCTATGTGGTATGTTAAGTGGAGGGAGTGTAACTGGCCAAAGGTAACCCAGTGAGTAAGCTCCATGGCAGAACGGGGATTTGAATTTCTGATCTCCCAAATCCTAGTCTGGCACTTTAACCATACCATAGTGGCTCTGTATAAGAGGACCAGACTTTCTGGCCTCTGCTTCCATTGCTGTGTAAACTCCAGCAGTGGCTCTGCCCTGGAGTTTACCAACTCTCAGCTGGCAACCCTAGCTCTGTCGAATCTGGGATACAGGGTGCCAAAAAGTCAGGTTGTTCATACTGAATTTGTTAGCAGCAATGCCATTAATGGCTTAAAAATCTAAATCAGTTAAACTTCTTGAAGCAATGGGTGCTTTTGAAAAACACTGCTAGCTTACTTTGAGATAGAAACCTAGAGGGGGGAAAATGCTAGACTTACAATTGCAGTTTCTGGATCAAATTCACCTTGATGGACAGATTAAATAGGCATATTACCTTTGATGTTACATGAAATCTGAGACTGGCTTGTCTTTTTTTCTCTTTGCAATTCAATTAGGAGCTTTTTCCTCTTTAGAAATTGTTTAAGAAGCTTTCAAATTAAGTTACATTTCTAAACACAGAGATTGCAATTAGGTTATATGTGTTTACAATTATATAGAAATTCAGTTGTTCAAAAATTATTTATATATATATATATATATATATATATATATATATATATATATATATATATATATATATATATATATATATAAACAATTTTATATATTTTATATAACCAGAACAAATTTTCAAAATGGAGGCTTCCAAATGTCTGTTCTTTGGTTTTGTTCTGGAAAACAAGTTGACAATATCTCAAACTATTAGTGCTCACACACTGAAGAGGCTAGATTAAATTGGGACAGGTAACACAGTCTAAGTTGCCTTGAACCATGCACAGAGATACTTTACATTTGTATGTACATCCGCAACTAGGTTTATATTTGCATTCAGTATTTACATACACATCTCAGTCTAGCAAGAGAGACTGTAAGTCAAGCTAAATGATACACTGGGCATAGGTTCAAACCCATGGCCAGTAACAAAATTTTATCTGAGAACTGTAGTTTTCAAAGACAGTGCCACACACAGGTTCACATGGGGGTGGGAGAAATTCCCTTGGCTGCCCCCAGCTGCTCATCTGCCTCCCTCTCTCCCCCCACTCTCCTAGTGGTGGTGCAGGCCACTGCTTACCACTGCCACCTCCCTCCTACCTTTTCTCCCTTCTCCTGCTCCCGTCCCCTGGGTGGCTGCATGCCCATGCTCCCAGAAGGAGTGAAGGGAAGAGGCAGGCAGCAGTGGCACACAACGGTCTACACCACCATCCAGAGCACAGGGGAGAGAGGAGGTAGGAGAACAGCCGGGGAGGAGAGCCGGCTTCTCCCCTTCCCTGTTCCCTAGCAAGCCCATGTGGCTCTGTCTTTGAAAACTACTGTTCCCAGGTAAAATTGCATCACTGGCTATGGGTCTGAACCCGTGCCCAGTGTCTTGTTTAGCTTGACCCTCATTTAACCTGCTTCACAACTGTTGATACAGCAGAGTGATGATCTGTTTCCGTTCAAGGATCTACAATGGTATAGAAAAAAAAATTCTAGACGTAAGCAGAGTCTTGCTGAATCAGAACAATGGTCCATCTAGTTTAGTATTTTCAACAGTGGCCAACTCGATGTCCTAGAAGGTACAGTTGATGAATAGAGGCAAAATCTTCCCTTGTTGCTTCCTCTTACAACTGGCAATAAGAGTATACTGCTTCTATACATGAAGGTCTCATTTAGCCATCATGGATAATAGTCACTGAAAGACCAATCCTCCATGAATTTGTCTACTCCTCTTTTAAAACCACCAAACCTAACACATGTTTGGTGGTGGATAAAAAAAAAATCCATTCGAGAAGGTAAGGGAAATTAGTAACAGTCGACTGAGTATATTCAAATATCTTCAACTTAAGAGTTTCTTGATTAGCAAATTGAGAGGAGCAGGCTCTGCCTCTAAGTTATTATCAATGAAGGGAGGTAATCATAGCTTGGCTTTGTTATATTATATAATCCTTGAATTGCAATCTGTCAATGGTTCTTTTCAGAGCAGATGGAACAATGGTGTAGGTTATGTTATTTCAGATCAGACATGGGCATATATTCTTTTATACAGTTTTTCCTTTTTAATATATCTCCAATATAAAGAAAATTTGTTGAAAACGATTCACCGGTGGTATATCACTCCTAAAAAATCATCTAAAGTATATAAGACATATTCAAGCAGATGTGGGTATTATAAACAACTTGGTGCAAATTTATTACATACGTGGTAGTAATTTTTTCGTGCTGCAAAATATTGGTCAAGAATAGAGACGGGGAACAAACAGCATTACGAACTCAAAAAAGCCCACAAACAGCCTGTTCAGCTGTTTGCGAACAAGCTGTTCGTGAGGCCCCATTCTAAATGAACAGGTGGTTGTTGCAAGCCTCGGTCATTGCTGTTCGTCAAGCCAGACAGTCTGGCATCCGCAATCAATTTCCATGGTAACTCAGGCCGGGATTGTCTGAACTCTGAACTCCTGATGTTGCCCTGGAAACCCCAATCTAAGCCCAATTTAGTTTGATAGGCAGGTCTTCCTTCCAAGTGTGGACTGGAGCTCCAAATCTGTTACAAGAGGAAAAGACCGGGGGGGGGGGCTCCCAGCTCTGGCTTTCAGGGAGAGACAGCTGCTGTTAGAGAGACAGGGTGAGTGCACTGGAGCTTGAATTTTCTTTGTGTGTAGTGGGATAGGGATCTACCCCTTCAGGTTCCAGGGCTGCTGCCAGGATCTGGGGCCAAGCTATTATTTATTATTGGTACCTTTCCTGCTGCCTGCTCAGGTAGGGTTTCTGGGAGTGGTGTGGCAGGGATCTACCCCTTCAAGTTCCAGGGCTGCTGCCAGGCTCTGGGGCCAAGCTATTATTAATTATTGGTACATTTTCTGCTGCCTGCTCAGGTAGAGTTTCTGGGAGTGGTGCAGGAGGGATCTTTATGGCTGGAGGAGAGCCTGCTGGTCCTCACGAACAACGAACATGTTCATGACAGGATCATGTTTGTCAGTGTTCATTGTTCATGGATGGCAACGAACAATGAACACCATGTTTGTGGGTTTTTTTCTGTTCATGCACCCATGTCTAGTCAAGAATCATTGAACTCTCAATACAAAGTTTAGGCATTATATACCAGCCTCCCAGATGTATGGCTGCTCAATAATTTCAAGTCTGTACCAAAGTGGTTTCAAGATATTTTGTTATATGCTGCTTCAGTAGCTAGAATTAATTTTGGAAATCTGAGTTATGTCCTAATATCCAGAATTGGATAGTAAAAGTAAAAGAAACAAGGTTGATGGTAAAGTTTACTAATTTACAACAAGGTAGAAACATAAATAAGGTTGAAATGGAGGGTCTTTTATTGTCCATTTATAATTCAAAATTTGCATTTTTCATCTTCCCCTGTTTAATTGATCTGTTTTACTTGTACCAATTAATGTGTACAAAGACAGACATAAATAAAAACTAACCCCCATCTAACCTAGTGGTCACTAGGTAACATGGAGTTCCGCAAGATAATTATGCAGTGTGTGAAGATGTACTTTCTTTTGCCTAGAACACCATGCACAAAGTGCACACAAATGTCCACTTTCCTTGATGCACACTCATGTGTGAAGGAGCTTTTGCAGGAAATTGTGAATGGAATGCTACTTGAATAGGTAAAGATAAAGGTAGTCCCCTGTGCAAGCACCGAGTCATTACTGACCCATGGGGGGATGTCACATTATGACGTTTTCTTGGTAGACTTTTGATGGGGTGGTTTGCCATTGCCTTCCTCAGTCATCTACATTTTACCCCCAGGAAATTGGGTACTCATTTTACCAACCTCAGAAGGATGGAAGGCTGAATCAACCTTGAGCCAGTTATCTGAACCTGGCTTCCGCTAGGATCAAACTCAGGTCATGAGCAGAGCTTGGACTGCAGTACTGCAGCTTACCACTCTACGCCACGGGGCTCTTCCCACTCAGCCTCCCATCCTTCCGAGGTCGGTAAAATGAGTACCCAGTTTCCTGGGGGTAAAGTATAGATGACTGGGGAAGGCAATGGCAAACCACCCCGTAAAAAGTCTGCCAAGAAAACGTCATGATGTGATGTCCCCCCACGGGTCAGTAATGACTCGATGCTTGCACAGGGGACTACCTTTACCTTTTACTTTAATAACAAAGTAATTGTCAACAAATTTGGTGACATATTTGTTGAAATATTGGATGTGTGTTTCATGTAGCAAAGCATGAAACAAATATGGGAGACAAACTGATTAGCATGTTGGAGCTGCAGTTCTGGTGAATAAGACTGCAACCTCGTTGTTTTAAGCTATAATAGGCTATCCTGCTGTTAGAACTCCAATGAGATTCCCTCCTTTCTAGTTTTGGAAGCTTTGGCCACAATCCAATACAGACTTAAGCACACTATGGGACACTTAGATCTGTGAATATTAAACAATAATTTCACACACACAGCTTCATGATCACACAACTACCCTTTTGCTGCCTTCTAAGCATCTAGACTCTACATCTTGGCTTGATGCTGAAAGGTTGTATGTATTCATTCTTTTGAACCTGACACCAGTTATAAATCCACACAAACATGCAGCCAAGCCGAGAGTGGTGGGGCTGGTTGCTGATTTCTTTTTCATCTGAAACAACTCTCTTACACATGGCAGTATTATTTATTCATTACTAAATTGCTGAGATCAGGTAGCAGCCTCTAAAAGGGTCCTGAAGCCTTTGAAACAGCCGTGTGCTTTGCACAAAACAGCCAGGGAAAAACTAAAAAATTGATCTTTGTTTATAAGATGGATGTGAATAAGGCAAGTGTTCAGAAAGAAGTTACTAAAATGATGTTATAAACTAGCTTTAAAAAAAATCTTAGCAGCTGATCTTCTGCTGGGTCTGAAGAAATATATGAACCAATAACACTCTCATGAGATTTCATTACTGAAAAGGCTCATTAGAAAAGGCATTAAAATACTAATTACCTCATAAACTATTTAGTTGTGTACCCACTGGGATAGTACTTACTAGTGCCCAAACTCTACAAAGATCCAGCGAATCAATTAATGCTCATTATAACTAGAAAGAGTAGGCAGACTGCAGCATGTCGGAGAAATAAATAAGTCAGAGGTTAGCATGGAAAGTGACTTGGCTGTAACACAGCCTTCTTTTGCAACACTGCTGTTGTCCGCTACGATTTAATTTTAATCAGCCTTTTTGTTACCATGGGTAATGTGATTCGCCCAGGTTTAAGAATCTCAGCAACTGCTATTGGTTCTTAAGTACATAATTTATCTTAGTAAGAACTAGGAATGACATTCAGAGATTGAAGCAGAATATTTAATTAATTTGTTAAAATAATTGCATGCTAGATTTCCATAATGTAGCTGTCAAAATGAGAAATTTTGAAGAATGGGGCTGAAGAATATTTCCCACAGAAGGTCTGCTCCAGGGCTTTCTTCTCCTCTGCAACTTCCTGCTCACCACTTCCCTCTGCTCTACAATATCAGCTTGAGGACCTTGAGTCAGACTCAGCATCTAGGAGCTCTCTCAGCCCCACCCACCTCACAGGGTGTTTTGTTGTGGGGATAATAATGACATACTTTGTAAACCGCTCTGAGTGGGTGTTACATCATTAGGAAGGGCAGTATATAAATTGAATGTTGTTGTTATTATTATTATTATGGTTAGGGTTGCCAGGTGGAGTCCAGAGAAATACTGGGTCCCAAGGAAGGTGTGCATGCTCCTGCCCCCTTGGGTGATTATGTCACTACCAGAGTGACATCATCATGCCACCCCACTTATGGGCGGGGAAGCCTGGCAAACCACTCCCAGATGATGCCGTGCAGGCACCCAGGCAAGCAGGGCAGTTGACTGGTTGCTTCTCTGGTGCCACACAGGTGCCCAAGTGAACGGGCTGGAAGCAGGGGGGAGTGGCACAGACAGTGCAGGAGGCTGTGCGGTAGGGCTGCCAGGTGAGGGTGGGGGATCCTCCACTCCCAGCATCTGCCCCCCCCCACCAGTCATCTGGCTGGTGGGGGGAAAGGCCTGGAACATGGGCCCAGGAAGCAAAAACCTCCCAGGCCAGCATGCAATGGGTGCACTCCCACTAGCCATACTGACATCACTTCCTTAAGTGATGTCATCACGCCCGGTGGCAGGCATGCTGTCACGCTTCACAGGGGCCCAGAGGTGTTAGCAACTTTGCATTGGACATGAAACAGCTTTGTTGAAATCCTAATACCAGTGCAATGCTAAACAGATTTATGCCCATCTAAGACTATTGAAGTTAATGGATTTAAAAGAATATAATTCTGCTTAGGACTGCACTGCCATTCACTGGTTTGTTGAATGGGTTCTAGTTTCTGCCTTTTTGGATATATCCACAATGCACTTATTCTGGAAATTGGTTATGGACATCCAGTGTGTTCTGTAGCCCATGTACATGCATGGCTTCACCTGATGTTGGTTAGCTCTGTGTCACTGTGACAGTTTTTTAATCATTGCTGCAGAAATTCAGGAAGCCCCTGAAAAAAGATAAGCCCTTTCCCCTGTGGAATACCTAAGGAAAACTGAGTGCAGGCAGGTGTCATGCAGTCATGCCTTTAATCTGTTCAATTAGAGTAATAATTATCAACATTTCAGTGTCCTTATTGGGAAGATCATTTGCATCACTGCATGTTAAATATGCAAACTGAATAAGAATAATGCCAATGGCAGTTGTGAATGTTGGTAAAGTAATCTTCAGTTTATCCCTCTAGCTTGCACAAGGAGGTTGGCTATATAAAGAACTGAAGTCACAATCTTCATTTATTTGTATTTATCTAACTCCACTGACATTTATGGGATGTAAGAGGCCTGGTTAATGTTTTGGCCAGTTTAGTTCACATCCAAATTCGTCTGGGCAAAATCTTCTAGGTTGCTGAAAAGTGAGACAGGGGGCGGGGAGGGCTTTGAAAAAGTTTTCTTATTGCTTTAATAACAGAACCCTCCATTTAGCTGCAAACTCCTTCAAAATTAAACTTCCCTTGAAAAATAAAGGTTCATGATTAACATGTGAGGATTTTTTTTTAAAGAAAAACCACTCGTTTCATGAAATAAAATTTTAAGTGAAAAAGTTTCTGATGCTTTGTGCAGTTTAAAATCAGCGGGTACTATTTCTACAAGGTTGATAATAAATGTTCATCAGTATAAGCTAAAAATCACCAGAAGGCTACTGGGACAAGGAGGATTGTCTATAATGGTTGTTGTGGATTTTCCGGGCTGTAGAGCCGTGGTCTTGGTGTTGTAGTTCCTGACGTTTCGCAAGCAGCTGTGGCTGGCATCTTCAGAGGTGGAGCACCAAAAGACAGAGATCTCTCAGTGTCACAGTCACACTGACTGTGTTACTGTTACTGTTTTGAAAATTTTATATATTTTATATTGTATTTTTGTTCATTTCTTTGCAACCATGTTCTAAATCAGTATGTTTGTTTATTGCAAATGAACAGCAAATGTAAACAATAATTAAACAGAGAAAGACAACTGACTGCTATGGTATGAACAATGGGCAGAGAATACAATTCAGAACCAGCAGAATACGCACACTGATTCCTTGCACTCCACAGTTGTGAATTACCAAACGATTCACTAACTGCAAAATCACTAATTTCCATAATATTCCAGTCTGGCATTTTCACAGTTGGATATGTGTTCATCTCATGCCTAATAATATTTTCAAAAGTTCAAAATGCGAAGAACATTTTCTGTGCTATAACCCACTCAGTCCACGGAGAGAAAGAGCATATCCCCAAGTAGTGAACAGCTACATGAGGATAACTGACTCCGTGATACTATTTCAGGGCTCCCTCCCTGCAGTCTCCTCCCTGGCTTAATTTCACCAAAGATGGTTTCTCACATTCCAAGCAGCTACAAACAGCAGCAGTGGACAAATGTTCTGAATCACTATTGGTTCATCATGACAAGACGCACTGCGTACATTTTTGCTATATCACCAGAAATTCAAAAGGTAGAAGCTCACAGCTTCTGTATATTCAAGTGTTGCTTGTGATGCTGAAAAACACACACTTTCCTGATTTCAAATACAAATTTCTCCAACTCATAGTGGCTGAATCCACACATACCTGCATAGCGCTAAACTGTCGGAATGCCAGCGTCTTCCTGGCACGATTTCTGATGTCATCGCGCCACAAGAGCAGCATTGTGGCACGATGACACCAGAAATTGCGCTAGGAAGACGCTGGCATCCCGACAGTTTAGCGCTATGCTGGTATGTAAGAATTGAATGACATTTCCCAATAAGCTTTCTGCTATCTTGCAACATAAAAGGAGATTCTGCCATGTGCAGTAATGGTTCAGCAGTCCAGGTGTCCAAAACAAGCTGCTTGCACACCATTTGCACACCATTTTTAAATAACAAATCCAGTGCTTAAGTTATGAAGGAGGTAAGGTAATAAACAGAACAAAATCCACAAATCCCACATCTCCTGACTCACACCGGGTCTCTCAAGCCAAACCACAGTTCTGTACTATAAATCACATAAAAGAGAAATTCCCTTACAGCCAACCCTCTTTCAGGCTTCTTCTTTTCCCAGTGCCTTTCATTTTTTTAAAAAAATAAATTTTATTGAAAGATTTTTAAAAGCAAGTAAAAATTAAAAAGGAACAAAAAAAGAAAAAAAGAAAGAATAGAGAAGAAAAAAGAAAAAATAATATATAGGAAAAGCTTTCTATTTTCTCTATGACAAATATTGGCATGATTACAAACTTCATACTTGTTCTATTATCAGAGTAAAACTTCTCATTTTTCTATACTGCTTTCCCCCCTCTTACTTTTCAAAACTACAACTCATCAGTTCGGTTTTTTTTCAGTTTCACGCAAAAAGTCAATAAGGGGTTTCCAGTTTGTTATATATGTGAAAAATGTCTTTACACTGTACATTTCAGAGATAGAAAAGAAATGGCAATACCAATGCCTGGTTCAGCACCAGGGAAGGAACACCATCTGAGATGTAAAATAGAAGGCACAAGACAAGATTACAATGATACTCAGTGGATTACTATTGTTCAGACTCTTCTTGACTCATAATTAGACATGGGCACGAACCACAAAAAAAACCATGCAGTTCGTGGTTCGTGGGTTTCCACGAACCAGGAACCACGAACTCCTATGAACTGGGGAAAGTTCCCAAACCAGTTTGTGGTTCGAGGGGTTTAAATGCCCCTTTCCGGCTGCCGTTTGAGGGGCGAGAAGGCCGTTTTTGGCCTCCTCCACTGCTCTGCGGGCCCAAGCAGCAGCAGAGGAGGCCGAAAATGGCCTTTCCGCCCCTCGCGAGAAGAGGCCGCAGTGACAGAGAAGACAAGGTAAGTGTGGGGCTGGGGCTGGGGGGCTGGGGCTTGTGGGCTTTGGGCATTTAAAGGGCCCTGCCGCTTGCAAGCAGCAGGAAAAGTTTAAATGGCCGTTTCCCCAGGGAAACGGCCATTTAAATTTCCCTTTAATATGAACCAAACGAACCAGTAGACCAGTTTGTGGAAGTTCATGGAAATGAGCTTCCACGAACCACTGGTTCATGAACCATGAACCAGGCTGGTTCGTGGGTTTTTTTGGTTCGTATTCAGGTTCATGCCCATCTCTACACATATTGTCTCTGTACCAGTCTATCTACATGGTTGGTAACAAAGATAATATACATAGGGGTCTAATCTTGTTCTGGACTGGAACTTTTAGTTCTGTCTTCCCATTAATTACAGAGGGAATTTTCCAGAAACTTGTTCTTCATTTTCATGTGTACCATTCTAGAGTCCCTCACAAAGCACAGAAGCCAATGAGGCTAAGCCTTTATTCTGCAGTCCTTTCCCAACAAGGCATCAAGGTTAAGGAGACAGAATACAGTTCTCCTGAGGCTCATTTGAGTTAATTTTTCTTCTACTCATTTCTCTAGCCATAGTTCAAGAAAGCAATCATCTTGGAATCAGGGTTCTTCTGAGTTCTCCTGTTGCCCCAGTTATAAGGTAAGCAAATTTAAGGCACAGCAGGGAAGCTTTTTCCATTTGGCTAAAACCTGCCCTCAGTCAGCCAGTATATACAGGCTTAAATACACTTGGGACACTTGAGGTGTGGCAGTAGAATCTGATAGACAGGAGAGTGGTCATTAGGGGATAGGAGCAGGCAGCCAGCAAGCTAACAAAAAGGAGACCTTGCCTGGGGATATAACTTGGGTGGATACGGACAGACACCTGAGTAAACAACGTAGTGCAGAGCTGGGGACCAAACAACCCTCCTCATCCAGGCACATAGCCACATAGACATGGGGTAGCTGGACAAGTCCAGGCAGAGAAAGGACTGCAGCAATGAGCTAGGGGACCAAACCATGCTTCACATATCTTTCTAAAAGCAGTTCCTAAGAGGGAAGTCACAAAAAGTAAATTGTGCGGGGGCTCCAGCCCCTCCATAATTTAAGCTGAAATTCTAGTTGATTACTCTGAAACTACATGAACAACAAATCCAGATTCTCTGTACATACATCCACATCAAGTCCTTACTCGTCGCAACTTTTATTAATTGCTGTGAACTTGATCAATGCACTTGACCAAGCAGATTTTCATATGTTGAATGTTTTTTTTGTCAATTAATTTGATTGTCTCTTGCAAACAACTCTTCTTGTTTCCAGGTGTTTTTTTCAGGTGGGTGGATCCAATTTCTATGTGGCCCTCTGCCTTACAGATGCTGGAGCTACAGGCACACACATGCAACATAATGTGTATCAGCAAAGAGAGGTAACTCGCAGAAAAATTGATAAGGTTTTCTGACTGCTCACTGAGAAAGTTTCTTATTACTGAATTAATGGAATTGAGCCAAGAGTAGTTTTCTCATTCCTAGTCGGGTAGAGATCCACTTTTTGCTGGATCTCTCAAAAACAGCTGAAAAGGATGTATTAGTCCTAAAATCATCCTTCTAATTAAATGAAGCCAAGTTCCTTAAAAGCCAGATCAGTATGACTTAGATACGAACTAGTTTCTGCAAGAACACTAATTTCCATCCGTGGAATGTGATTCTCCTGTCTCTCTCTTCCATAGCAGCCTGAAAAGCACCCTGAAATCTGGAGTTCCCCCCTCTCTTGGTAACAGGATTTGGTGTGTGTGTGTGGAGGGGGATTTAGGGCTACTATTGGAGAGGGGAAACAGGAAAATTGTGTTCCATGGATAGAAATACTTCTGCCAGTGAAAAAAGGTAGTCTGGAGCCAACCTTATGGGAGTAGGAGATGATGACCTTATGACTTTAAAAACCCATTAAGCACATTAAATAGTGGAATGATTGTTGAGAAACTGTATTGTTCCCTACAACTCATGTGCTGTCATCTGAATCCCTATCAGCAAGACAGCAACCAACTTTTACAAAATACTTTGTCCTAAGTCATTAGAAATGCATCTGTTTGTTTATTTACAGTTCACCTTTGTCACGGAGATTCAAGGAGGGTTACTTAATGTAAGTCACTGCAATTAACAGGAGGAGACATCTAATGAACAATGTAACAAGATTAAAACTACAAAAATCTGATATGAGGCATAAGCAGTGCTTTTTTTGTTTTTTAAAAAAGTGACAGTACAGATATATAAGGTTGTGCTGATTTCCATCAATTCCCCCCAACACCAGGACTTTGGACAGACTCCCCAAAAGGTGACAGTACTCAGTACCAATGAGTACTACCACAAAAAAGGCCTGGGTATAAGTATTAAAAAGACATGTTAAACAATGCAAGAAATGGTATTATATAAATAGAAATATATTTAAGTGACAACAAGATAAAATGCTGCTTGATTTATATTATGAAGAAATCCAAATATAAAATCAAAATTTCTGGCACAGGCAGATTGGAAGTCACCAAACTGGTCATTCTCTGCTCCATGCTTGACAATATAAAACCAAAAGTGGATTTTCCTTATTGCATTTCAGCATTTCTGCCATCACACTTTTGTCTATTTACTTTATTTAAAAAAACGCATGCAAGTTTGCATTCTTAGACTTCTGTCAAAGTACATGTGATGCTGATAAATGTCTCAAGGCAGCATTAATAGATTAATTACCTGAAGGCACTTCAACCTAACATCCACATCCACATTCATTTGACCCCCACCCTCACCAGCAAAAAAAGCCCTCTTTATTTTTCATGCACCATACAAGGACGTACAAGCCTACCAATCTGCCTTTCCATCATGAGCCCTCCTCAAACATTCCATTCTGGAAGAAGGGAGATGGAAGAGAAAATTAGTTCTTGAGTTAGTCATTGACTTACTGAGAAAATAGTTTGAATATATCTTGATTTTTAATTTGTTTTTATTGGTCTGGGTATTAAAATTATTCCTTTTCATTTTACCTATCTATCTCTGTCTCATACTTTCACACTCTGTCCCTGTGATGACATTTAGACATCATGAGTATGAACAACCCTAAAAATCTTGGGGACATGTGCTCTTTTCCCATCTCCCTTCCTTTGTGTGACCTGAGTTTTGACTTTATTGTGCAACCATTTGTTGAAATTTCTGAATTGAGCCCTTTAATATTGAGGTTTGTTTCTTGCTTACAAACCAAGATTTAAACTACTGTTTAATCCTAGTTTAGAATACTAGTTTGCAGGTAACAAACAATTTTCAGTTTCGTTCATGGCATGTGAATGCAGACATGCTGTTCATATGACTTGATCTTCTGGTGTTCACCCTGAAGGATAAGTAAAATAATCATCTACCTATCTATGCAAACCCACACCCAAGCAAACATACAATTCCAGTTTTACTGAAGTTATTGTTGAACATAAAACATAGAATTCATATATGCTTCCCTTTGTTTCCTGGACTGGTTATACATGAAAGCAACTCCTTATGGCACCAAAGCCAGGGGAAAAAGAGAGGAAATTATAAAACTGTTGTCTTACAGGGATGGGAACTTCTGCTGCAAAAAGGTTTTTTTTTAAAAAAGTCTTTTCCTTGGAATTTGCGCAGTTCTACTTTCCAGGATCATTTCCATGCGCCATTAACAACAAAAGTTATTTTACACTGTGGGTTCTCCTTCCTTCATCTGGCACACACTTCAGATGTATGTCTCATCACACCATAAATGCCCTCAAAGACAGAGGATTTTCAATATTAATAGATCTAGTTTTATCTACTCAGGAAATTTAGCATGCCAAACAGTCATGAAAAAAAGTCGTACTATTAAAAATGAGTTGGAAAACATTTTCCCCTTTCATCTTATTAAAATGTACTTTTATTTCTTTACTTTTAAACCTCTCTCATAGTACAATAATGGAAAGTTGTTCTCAAGTATAATAATTACTGTATACTAATACAATTTAAATAACATTTGATTAATTAAATTGCTAATCCTGATAGCATTATTTCTGTTTGTAACCAGCTGTGCAGCACAGCTTTTGATGACCTTCCACCCTCTTGATCAGAGCGCCCATTCCACACAAGCCAATTCTTCAACATATCACAGAAAGAGACATATTTGCTGATCAGCAAAAAAATGAAGAGGCACCAATGTGCCCAAGGGACTCCTTGGACCCCAGTAACTAGGCCCATGTTCAAGTAAAGGAAACTTAACTATATAAATGAAATGACTTGACCAAAATCAAGGCAACTATGCAATAATGGTAGGGCACTAACAAAGGAATACCTCTTTCATACTTTTGTACCTAGTCTCTGCAAAGGTAATACTAATTAGACAGAATCAGCCATTATTCTTATGCTCTGTTCTGTTACTTGCAAGAATGGGTTTTGGATTTGCCTCAAGTACAGAATCCCTGCTCCAATTCAGAAGTCTGGTTTTGCAGGATGCCACACTGAGTAATTCATTACTTAAAAGAAAATTGTGGTTTAACACTAACAAAGATTTCTTTTTATGAAACTAATATGATATTTTAAATACATCTTGAAATTTTGGGTTTTGTGGCAGACATGAACACTGATTCAGAACAAAAAAATTGTTTCCTCTCTAAATGCAAACTTGTAAATATAAAATATAAAATTTCCAAATTAGAATAAAGGCCACATCTGAGCACAAATCAAATATAAATTTGACTTTTAACATACTCCTTTTTAAAAGACACATGTCCACGTTGAATGTTTTCAAAAAATACAGGGTTTTTAAAATAGTATTTCAATGCATATTCAAACTAACATGGAAGGTTTGGTCGTATCAGGTGCCAAGGTTACACATGAATTCTAATGGGATCTAACAAATGCTTAAATGTGCCTTAAAAGCCTAATGCCTAAAATAGCCTTTACTAGACCCATACAAATTATTTTAAATTACATAAATATTTTTAATATGTCTGGCTTCTGACAAAACCCTACTATATCCCAGAGGATGGCACTGGTTACTTTGCGCTAGCTTTTTCCGTTTCCTTCTTCCATCCTCGCCCTCCTCTGAAATAACTAGCATCATTATTCGTTTGGGCTACGATTTGCTTTTATGTATTGCAGGTGGCTTATTATCACTGAAACGGTGTGTGTAGAAAGCGGACTGATCTAATGGAGAAAGGCACTTCATTAGGATAATGTTGGAAGTGGTAGGGCATGATCCAGCCAAAGTAAATCTCTTTTCATTCTATTGATTTCAAAGGGAGACTAGCTATGTTTGTGATTTACCCTTCTATTGAAATCAATGAGCTGTCTTCAACTGAATTAGCACAAACTGAATGACTAAAAACAGCAGAGCCTCATTTCCTCCACTGTGTTTCATAGTTGTCAAAAAACTAGGACAGTAAGAACTTGTCATGGATTTGGAGCATCATCCTTCAGTCATTTCTAAAATCTCTTCATGTTTCCAAACAGTACCCAATTAAAGAAGATAGATTTGCAGTGCAATCCTAATAGGGTTGCCACGTGGGGCCTGGAGATCTCCCAGAATTGCTACAGGCAACAGAGATCAGTTCCCCTGGAAAAAATGGTGACTTTGGGATATGGCAATATACCTTGCTGAGGGCCTTTCCCTGCCCTCCCTAGACTCCACCCCGCAAATCTCCAGAATTTCCCAACCCAGAGCTGGCAATCCTAAATCCTAAACTAAGTCACACCATTCTAAACCTATTGACTTCAATGGATTTAGGAGTATGTAATTCTTCTTAGGATTTCATTAAAATTGAATGTGTTATAAGATAAATTAAAAACCATTAATATTTATCTATTGCTCATTTATAAGAGATTCCAAAAGAGGAAATCTGTCTTTTAACTGAAGGAAACTATATCAGTTAGCAGAAGAGTGTTATTGAATACAACCCACCTCTTTTAGATGATGCCTGTGTTGCAGCAGACGCTATCTTAAGAACATGGGATAGAAGGGTGATGAGTATGACACATTCCATTTTTAAGAGTACATGTGACATCTAAGTTTTTCTAAATACTTCCATTGAAAACAATGATTTTTTTCTTTAAAAATCTACTGCCCAACTAATTGGAAGCACCTTTTTAATCACAAAAAAGAATTTACTGAAATATTGGTTGAGGCTTTCAGACACCCAATTTAACTAAGGTTAAATAGGTAAGTGCATGAATTCAGCTTCGGCTGGGCTCTGAATGAAGAAACCAGGCATTTAAGATTAAGATTATCTTGAATAACCTGTAATATACAAATACAGGCATGTAATCTTAACCAGGGTTAGTTTTACTTTTACAAACTGGAATTCTTACCCACGGTTTAACCCCAGTTTAGGATCCCAGTTAGTGGACAAAATACTGTCTGGTTTGGCTGTGTGCCTGCATTTGTATAACAGGAATTAGTTTTAAACCACATTCTTTCATTGTGCTCTGCCTAGAAACGGAAGAGGGCAGAGTGAGAACTCAGGTATGTACAAGCTGAGTTTTTACACTTTTTAAATTAACTGTACTGAAATTTGATTTCTGAATGCATCCCAAATACTGCAGTTCTGCTAAATAATCTGGGACAAAACTTTTTTAACTCTTTCACATGAAACAGCCTGTCTGATCCCAGGGTACTGATTGTGTGAGATACAAAACCACAAGATTGCTGTGCACACACACACACACTACATCCACATAGCAGGAAAGAGAAGCAGCTCCCACACTGCACAGTATGTGCATGGCAAAAGCCACTGGGTTGAATCCTACAAGCGTTCTCCTCATATGGGAGATTCTTTTCCTGCCTTCCTTCTCCCTTTCCAGCAACCCGCCTGCTACCCTGCAAAATCCTGTGCTAATTGATGAAGGCCATTATTAATAACAGGCACTTTAAAAATAGGCTTGACAGGTCTCTATGGGTGGCAGGCAAACTCCTGACAATTGCCTATGTGCCTGGCAATTGCTGGCAATTGATGGGAGGAAGCAGGCCACCCAGAGATTGCCCATCATTGGAGGCAGCCCAGGCAAAAGGCAGCATGTGTGCTCCTGTGCCCTGCATGATGATGGCACTTCTGGTTACACCAGAAATGACAGCATCACGCAGGAGCCAATTCTTTAAGAATCAACCCAATATCCTAGAGAATCAGCTCTGGCACAATAATGTTGCTTCTGGCAGAACTGGAAGTAATATCATAATGTGGGGCATGGGCACATGTATATACTGGCGTGCATATGTATATACTCTAGCCTACTCCCATTGCCCTTCCAACCTCCCAACAGTTGCCAAGAGGACCTGGCAGCCCTATTTAGCAGGGTGGCTGCAGTAAGGAGCAGTTACTGTGTAAAACTGCTCACCTCCCTCTCGTGTGAGTGGAAAGCTCACAGGACCCAAAGCAATGCCTCTGTTTCATGATATCCATTTGCATACCATTTCTTTCTATTCTTCTTTGGGGCTCTAGGACATTGATTTTAACTGTTCACTGATGGAGTTTTATTGCAGTTTTTATTGTTGTCTTATGTAACTCTGTATGCTGCCCTGAGGGCTCCGTCCAGCCATACAGTGGGATATATATATATATATATTTGTTGTTGAACATAATGATAATCCTTTCTGTTTCTTTCTGTTAAATATCCTGAATTTACTTAAGCTATAAAGGGATGCTGTTACACTGATCTCTTTTGGGGGTTTTCCAGTTTCAATAATGTATTCACTAAACAATTATATCCTATAAAACACTACCAAAAGAGAAGAATTAATGCCTATATCTAAAGATCAGCTAAAGGTAATTTACTAGGGTTTATCCATTTATATCAACAAATAGTTAATCCATTGAAACAAAGCAGATTCGAAGGGTCTTTGTGGAATCAGTTTCCTAAGAAATAAAGAGCATCATCTTCTGGAAAGTTCTCCACAATCTGCCCAAGAGACTTGGGGTTGCACCCTTTATTGCATAGGCAACGGGTTCCATAAAGATCCTTAGAGTCTCAGCGCACTATAAATGAGGTAAAAACAACAAATAAACTGTTGCACTTCATTCGAATAAGCCTAATATATTTTCTAACTGACTCAGCAATTTTGCCTCCAAGTAATATATACTACAGCCAGGGCTTTTTTTCTGGGAAAAGAGGTGGTGGAACTCAATGGGTTGCCCTTGAAGAAAATGGTCACATGGCTGGTGGCCATGGCGTGGAGGGCAATCTAAACTCCCCTCTGTTTGGAGATCAGGGGGTGGGGCCACCAGCCATGTGACCATTTTCAAGAGGTTCCGGAACTCTGTTCCACTGCATTCCGGCTGAAAAAAAGCCCTGACTACAGCATGTATGGAAGCATTTGCCAATTACAATCCAACATCATTCTAAGCTCCAATCAATTTATTCAAGTAAGAAGATGCCTCAGGGGCAGCAATAGTCACTGACTAACACTACTTTTGGAAATTCAGATCATTATCAAATTCTGCTCATTTAAGTTTACAGTTAGTTGACAGTTTACAAAGGTTTTCTGAAGCATTACATATTAAAGGCTGCGGAAATATTAGTGTGTAGTCAGATTCTAATGCTGCGTCTGACAAATGAATGCATCATTGAGTTCTTTCAACTGTTGCTTCTAGAAAAACAACTTAACCTAGAGAGTTAATAGAAATAAATAATAGTGAAAACAATGAAATGGTGCATTAATGTTCATTAGTCATATGGTACAGAAAGCGCATCCTGTGCTTGCCAGTCTTTGGGAAGCGTCTCCTAAGAAAAAGCCTCGCTGAAACAACACCTTTATGACTCTGATTGTTAGCCAAAACAAATACATTCAGATTAAAACGTGATCCACTTAACTTCACATATTAAAAGTACAGAATTCTCACCATATGTATCAATAATTTCATTTTTTTAAAAGCCTCAGTGCTCTATTAAAAATGGGTGGGAAAAGGCAAGGAAACAGCAGAACCTTCAGTCTCCGAAATAGATGTCAGAGGGGTGGTTTTTTTCCCCCAAGCCAAGGAGTATTTTGCTTGGCTCGACAGCGCTTCGGTTTGAAACACACACACACACACACACACTTGCCGGCAGCCTAATCCAGAAAGATTTAATAAGCTGTGCTGCAGATGCTGTTGCTATTTGGCACATCACAATTACTGTATGGCACACAGCAGAAAGAGAACCCTTGACCACAGATTTTGTTTGGCTGACGTTGCCAACCCTGTTGGCTACATCTGCTCTTTAAGCCAACCAACTGCATATTTACAGAGTGTGGTTTTAGCTGAGGTGTTAAAAAGCTTTGGGTTGGCTGCTTAACCAAAATTTATATTGAGGTAAAGATGTGACCTTTCATGTCTACCATATAGTGTCTGTTGCATGTTTATTGTATCTATTGGCCACAACTGCTTCCCTTTGCCCCCCTGCTGTGAACAACACTAACTTCAAAAGTACACATTGTGGCTTTTCTATTTAAATCAGCAATAAGAAGTTAGAAGCATGTGGTGACAATATGAGAGGCTAGTCACTGGCAGCTTTGTGTCTCTCTTGCAGTGATGCTGTTTCACATTGGGGTACATAATCCCTGACTCAACAAAGCTGTTCTCCCCTCTGAAGGGCAGTGTCAGAATGTTCAAAAGAACACTTTCAGTGAAACCTTAATACTGCAGTATAAGCGGATTGATTTCAATGGGCTTAGGCTGGTGTAACTCTACTTAGGATTTCACTGTTTGGGTATCTGTGTCATCCAATTTCACACAACATCAAGAAAATCACTGTAGCTTTGCTTTCCAGTATAGTATTGTTTGCCTGGGAACCACCAATATCAAGAGAGAGAGAAAGGGACTGAGAGAGAGAGAGAGAGATGGCTGAAGTATACACGTATGCATGCAAGAGAAATGTGTATGGAAACCAAGACCTATAAAGAAAGGCTGAAGGGACTGGATGAGTTTAGGAAAAGGAAGCACGATCATACTGCCATGCAGGTTTTCTGCTTCTCCAGAGGGCAGTGTGGCTCCAGAAGGCAGAACGGCTTTAAATTATATGAGGAGGGATTTCTGTTGAATATTGGCCGTTTTCACACTGCTTACCGGCCACGGAACATCGCGCCAAGCTCCTCGAACAACAGCGTCTTTCTGGTGCAAAATCGAGCCAGGAAGACGCTGTCGCTCTGGGAGCTTGGTGCGATGTTCCGTGGCTGGTAAGCAGTGTGAAAACGGCCATTAGGAGAACCTTCCTAATGGTAAGAATTGTCTGAGAACCAGTTATGGGGCCAGGATGCATTTTCAAGCAGAGGCTGAAGCTGCAGCTGTCTCTTTGGAATACTTTAGCTTTGGATTTTCTACACTGTGCAGAGAGCTAGAATAGGCCCTTTCAAACTCCGGGACTCAGGGCCAAGCTACACATGACGAATGACACTTGAACGGCAAGTGTATTTCTCCCTGTTCACTTGCCCTCCACTCAATCCACTTGCCGTTCAAGTGTCATTCGTCATGTGTAGCTTGGCCCTCAATCTGGGTTTCTGCATGACTCTAGGGACAGAAAGCAAATTCTAACCCACTTTTAGATGCAAGCCATGCACAACTTTAAAGAATCATTACATACACTTCAGATAAAAAATGCCTGAGCATTTTTCAGCTGTTTCTATAAGCATCCCAATGTTATCTTTTAATGTTATTTTTTGTGAAACATTTTCTCTTTGTGTACAGTTGTAAACCAACCTCTCACACACAAAAATGCATGCAACGAAGATAAGGTTTATTGCTAACGTTCACATATTCCAAAAGAACATCTTGAAATTTAAGCTTAGGCCTCTAATCCCTGACATTCTTTGAACCAAGAGAGAATGATAATCTACAACCTTGGAAGACGAGTAGCCTCAGCTGGGCCTGCCAAACTCTAAACCAGTTCACAGCAGATGATCAATCATATGACTAGAAATTAATTATTCAGCTTGAGCTCAGAGCCCAGTAGATCACCTGATAAAATGATTTTTTTTTTAAAAAAAGTCAAATTTATCAAATATAAATATGTTTTCAGCATTTTACCATTTTGGCTTCTGAATGCATTGGAGAGACTTGCGATGAAGCACATGGGTTACTGAGGTTTGGGCCTTGCATCCCCATGATACTGGAATTCATTGACATTTGCCGCTCCATCTTGAAAGAGAAAAAGAGAAAAAACCAAGTGGTATTTGAAAGGAAACACACATTTCAGACTGTACATATTCTGATTTTCCTCCAGTGGATGAAAGCTGGGCATTTTGTGCTCATTTGGGTGGCAACTAAAATCTTTTCTGAACATTTGTCTGGCATCAGAAAATGTAGTCTGTAATATTCTTTTATCCAACAACCAACAGAAAACTGCATCATCACTAACAATAGCTACCTAGGTTTTTTCTATAACTATTTCCCACTCCTTGTAGAAAACAACTCTGGTATGAGTGGCTTTTAAAGTAGTACTTTATAAGATTATGGTGATGTAGTTATTGGTAAAATTTGTTTAAGATAAAAATAAAAATGCATGATTTAGAGTACTTGAAAACTGAGGAATTTTCCTACTGGGATTGTTGAATTTGTGGGATATTTTCTCATCACATGCCTTAGATTATTGTGGTACCACTTTTTTAACACACTGCGAATGCAAGAAGTAAACAATGGAGATGTTCTTGCGGTGTACATGACAAATGCAAAAGAGTCATTTACCAAAACAATATTGCAGTAGTTTTAGTGGAGCACTATGGAAAATATTTGCTTGCCAGCTCTTCCACTGGCAGCTAAGACAGATTTTCAAGGTAACTGATTCACAGGGGACAATGTAAAGCCAGATGATTGGGACTGATTATGCTCAAACACTGGGCTTGTTTCCTGCTCACATTTCAGATGTATCTGAACAAACTATATAATGCTCTGTTTTCTTGCACGATTACATGGATTTCTTGCAGCCACCATTCCCATGCCATTTGATTGCAGCCACTTCTGTCTCTAATTTTAAAAGTAAAAAGGAAGTTTGATATTTTTGAGTCAAGAAAGACTTACTACTTAGGTGTCTTTATGTGTCTTTGGTATCTGCTTATGAAACCAGATAATCTTATAATCAGTTCTTTCAATGACTTTGAAAATAGATGCTGCTGTCTGCACAGATGCAAAAAAAAGGCTGCTGGGAGACTGGGGAAAGGAAACTGCAAGGATAACTGCTATGTGGAAGGCCTGTTGTTGCTGTGCTGTATTGACAGCCACTGCAGCAGCAGAGAAACCTAACAAGCCTATTCCTGTGTGGAAACCACCTATATCTTGGCTATGAGAGAGGCAGAAAGCGATGAAGCAAAGTATAACGAATGATTGGAATTAGAGCTGGTTTCAAGTTGGAAGACTTATTATTCTGTAGTAGAGCAAAATTTGATCTACTTTAGCACTTTAAAAACCATAAAAAATTCCAGGGTATAAGCTTTCTTGAGTTAAAGCTCGCTTTGTCAGATACAAATGAGAATGAAGATCGATCAGCCCTTATATCCAGTTCAAGGTGGGAGGTGTGTTACAAAGAAAGGCCAATTGGAGTCAGGATGCGAAAGTACAATGCACAACGCAATCAGCTTGAACAGAACTCGGAGATATGCGGAGGTGGGAAATGGAATTATAGCTGAAACAGTTAGGTAGGTGAAATTCTCAGGCATATTCTATAAATTTATTTGTACAAATCAAATTGATATTTTGTTAATTTTAATTTTTTGCTGTATTCCCAATTATGCATAATGTTGGTTTTAACAAAGCAAATGAGAATCTGATTATGTGATACTTATTCCTACCTTAAAACCCACCATTTAAGTCTTAAATTTAAATGTTTAAACACCAATTTCAAAAGTGGTATTTGAAAAAGTTAAAACTGCAAAAATTCTGAAAACTTGCCGTTTGGTTAATCTGTGTAAAATTTGTTGTAGTTCTCTGACTGGATTATCCTAAATCCCTGGGCCAAAACCCACCATTCCTCAGGCAGCTCATGTGTCTTCAAGTATCTTTAATTTACTCCAGATAAGTAAAGTTATGATTATGTTGCTTTGTTAAGGCATAAGGATCTGAATATCACTTAACCATTTAAATGAGGAATATAGCTCCAGTAAGAAAGGCCAGGATGTGTGGAGTTAATTAGAGATCTAGACTTGTTTTTCTCAAAGAATAGCCACCCATGTTGCATAGCAAACCGCCTTTGAAACTAAGCAAACTGTCAGAAACAATTTGTGATATGGCATGAAGGTCAGCTGCTCCAAGTCAAAAATTCCAGTGGGCTAGTGGAAGGCAAGCCCAAAGTAGAGTCTTGGTCCCAGACATCTTAAATTTAATTGTAGTGAAATAACAGTGGGGAAAAGGCTCCCTAGATGCAATTTGGCCATTATTTGATTTCCCACTTTTGATTAAAGATCCTGTTTTTGCTTCTAATGAGATATACAAATAGGGTTCCCAACCTCCAGGTGGTGGCTGGAGATCTCCCAGAATTACAACTGATCTCCAGGTGACTGAGATAAGTTCACCTGGAGAAAATGGCTGCTTTGGAGGGTGGACTCTATGGCATTATACTATTCTGAGGCCCCTTCCCTCTCCAAACACCATCCTTTCCAGGCTCCACCCCCAAAATCTCCAGGAATTTCCCAGCCTGGACCTGGAAACCCTACATACAAAGAACAGGTATACTTACTGGCATCAAAACTGCAGAGGATCCAGGCATGGTGGGGTTAGGAAGAGTACCAGGCATAGATGCAGGCATGGGCTGTCTTTGCCGGTTGTGCAGGTGCAGTAATGATGACAAAGAGCCTGGGAGAGGCCTAGAGGAAAAAAGGGTGAGGGAACCAAAGGTGAAACAAAGTCTGGGAAAATTTTCGCTCGAATAATAATTTTTAAAAATTTAGATTTTTTAAAAAAACTATCAAAAATATTAAAATTAAATTGGAGCCCAGTTGCACCCACCTTTGAGACTAACAACATTTACAGTTTAATCCTAAGCAATTCTAAGCATAATTCTGTTTAGGATAGCACTGAGAGTCTTTAACATGTAACAGGACTCCTGTTTTATTTTGCTGTTGCAGATTAAAATGGTGTCCTATATGGAAATAAAAACATTACAAACAGAACAAATGTTAAGCATTCATTTGGTCCTTCCTTCCTGCTACTAAACAGCAACCATTGTATTGTGTTTGTAATGTATAGCTCCTTCAATGTTTAACCTGAACTAAAAAGGATTCTGTATGGTAAATTCTCACACAGGTAAATTATTACACCTTTTGAATTTGCTTGTAGAACTCCCCATTTTTAAAAGTTGAATTTTCAGTTCTTAAATGTATTTTTGTATGTATTTTCAATTTATGATAAATTCCAGATCACATCTAAGAAATACTATTTGAGCGAAAAAGCAAATGTGTGTTTTACAATATTAGTCATATAGTAACAGGAAACATTCTTTATATTATGCTTAGCATGAATAGTGAGAAATAAAGATGTTGTTTTTGTTGTGTTGGTTATACAGAACCTGTAGCAATGATGTCAATTAAATCATCAGGGAGTCAAAAACATGTCTTGTAAGGTATCGCTGCAATGGTATAAATCTCCCCATCCCATCTTTTATCCAAATACCTCAACTTCTTCTTATGCATCTATATTATAAAACGGTCATATTTAATATTCAGGATTTATATGGCACTTGCTGTATTTAGTGCTATAGTCCACTCCTAAACAGAGATGTACCCTTCTAAACCCATTGACTTCAATGGATCTGGATGGCACTTTATAGCACTTTACATATATTATTAAAGTAGTTCTTACAACAACTCTCTAATGTAAATCAGTGTAATCCCCATATTGCTAGTGGGGGACTGAGATGGAAATAGAGTTGCAATTTGAGCTCCTGGATCACTGATTTGAATCTGGAAATCCTATGTTTGCATATGTCCAGCTGTCCCTTTTACTGTCTTCCCCCAACATCTTTGAACTGTTTTTTTCCTTCCTACCTTGCACCAAGTTGCAACTTGCAAGCAGCTTTAAAATTCCTCTGCTTCTTGGTTGGCAGGGCAGTGAAGGCACAGCAGAGGACATATGCATGGATCTTCTTTGTATTGGGACCAAAGAAAGAATTCCATGCATAGGCGAGCTACTTAAAAAGAAAAACTTTTTAAAAGTTTTTTTTTAAAAAAGGAAGTGATTGCCAAAGAAGCCAAAACTCAGGACTTTGTTGGTGTTTTATTGTGTGTATGTGTAACTGCCTTCAACAATTCCTTTTTGCTAATGTAGATTGTATAGAAGCTGTTTTAGATTTATAAAAGTATATGATCAAATTAATCTACATAGTTTTGCTTTAGAAGAATCCTTTTTTTAATTGGAAAAGAAAAAGATATAACAATACATAAAAGAAAAAAAATTAACATTAACAGAATATATATCCGCACATTTAAACTAGAAAATATTGCTCTTCTCCATCTCCTTACTTAATTTATACTCAGCATTCTATATTCAACATTATACTCAGTATTTTATATTCAACATTTTAAAATACTTATTTTCTAGTTAGCCTGCTTCCATAAAAAAACTATTCTTAATTTTTCTTAATTACCAGCTACGTGGTCAAAAAGGACTTTCCGTTTTTCCTGAAATTCTAAGATTGGGCTTTAGAGGCATCCTTGAAGACAAATCTAGGGCCTCATTCAGTCATTTATCCAGAATATGTTACAGTTCCTATGTAGAATTTTCATGAGCAGGAAATAAGTAACTTATGGATACAAATGTTAGTTTCTGAAGTGAGCAATTTGTTAATTTGTCATGTTGCCATACAAATTGTCCTAAACATATGCCTTAACTTTGCACTAAGGAGTTCTCCTCCACCACTTCTCTCTGTTAAATGCAAATGGGAGTGGGAAGAGAAACTATGTTTTAATTAAGATGTTTAAATCAAGACTTCAAAAGCTCAGTTTGAAAACAGACACATGTCCTGTAAAATTCCAGGGTGCATAGTCTGCGCGCACACACTATACAGGTATAGTTCCTCTCCCCAAATCTCAAGAACTGGCGGCTAAATGAGGAGATCTTTTCTGAATGACTATTTTGTAAGTGTTACAGATTTGTAGTTTTGGATTGGAGAGAAAACAGCACAGTTTGAAACTCATGTAATTTAGCAAAGTAGTAAGTTGCTTATTTGAGAGTAGGAAGTCTTTTTTCCTTCCAAAAATGCAAAGTTTTAAAACATTTTATATGGCTATTTTAAATTATTTCTACTATATACTACGTGGTTACTCTGCCAGAAGTTATTACCCTTGCCAGGGAATTCACATTGATTCGGAGGCAAATTCTATGTATTGTAGCATATCTTTTCCTGGGTCCAGTTCCACTAAACTAGTCTGTGTGTAGTATCATTGAGAACTAAATTTATTAATTTATTGGACAGCAATCAAAAACCAGTTTATAAATTTGTCAAAAGATTACATACACACTACAGAGCAGCATCCTCATACTTTTTGTGACTACTCTTGTAGGGCTTTTCAAAAACCTTTGTGTGCATGCTAATGGCAGAGCCAAACTGTAAGTTATGTCTACCACATGATTGCCATTGGGACCCACAGCAAGACACTAGCTGTATGTTCCCATGAGAACACAATTCAGAAGTGCCACAGGGGTCCAATTTGGATCCGGACCAAGGTGTGCAGGGAGGAGGGGGTTCTGCCTTCCTTCTGCACCATTTTCCAAAACCAAAACAGCCCAGGGGGTATCATTTGTCCTCTGGGGGGACTTCACGTACAAGCATCCAGGGAGAGTGGAGATAGATGCCTTTCAGTAAAAAAACAACTTCCACGGCTTGCTTGGAAGCCTCTGACTGCTGGAAATTAATGATCTGAAGGTATTGACAACTTCAATGCCATAATGTGGCTTCTGTGCAGGGCTTTTTTTCAGCAGGAACACGGTGGAACGGAGTTCCGGAACCTCTTGAAAATGGTCACATGGCTGGTGGCCCCGCCCCCTGATCTCCAGACAGAGAGGAGTTTAGATTGTCCTCCGCGCCGCCGAGTGGCGCAGAGGGCAATCTAAACTCCATTCTGTCTGGAGATCAGGGGGCGGGGCCACCAGCCATGTGACCATTTTCTCTGAGGGCAACCCACTGAGTTCCACCACCTCTTTTCCTAGAAAAAAAGCCCTGCTTCTGTGTAATTTACAGTTTTGACCTAGGTTGGGCTTTAGTAGTCTCAAATTTTCTCTGGAATATTTCTGTTGAAAAGCAGGTCAGTGAATGTTGTACACCCTGCATCAGATTTAATGTTTACTCGGGGCACTTGAAAAACTAGATTTTGGAGTGGTTGTTGGACAAAGAAAACAAAACTCTGCAGCACATATACAGTTCTTTATTCACATAGCAAAAGATTCCCTGGATTGGGCTTTACAGAGCAATCCGTCCTCAATAGGACAATGTTCTTAGTACTGCACTGTTAGTCTTCTATAAGATCTCCCAGTGGATATGACAAAAGATATGCCGCTGGGAAATACATCTGCAGAATGACAAACTGCAGGACCAATTGCGGCTTTTCATCTCTAACATTTGTGATGCACTACAAATTTATAATTTTCTGTGAGAGAGTGCTGATTCGCAAGCTGCTTGATATAAAACATGCATCCCCCAGGACAACGGCCTGGAGCCTCACAGCCTGTGAAGCCTACTGGCCCTTTATAAAAGCTCCCTACCTTCATAATAAACGAAGGTGTTAGGCCATTTGACAGAAACTTGTATTGGCTTGACTTACGCAGTTTGCACAGGTAATTCTCCAGAGCCCATATGGTTGGAATTTGACTTATATGTTCCAGAGCCAAAATATTTTCTGAAATTGATTTAATGAGCCTGGGAATAGGGGTCTTGGGTAAGAAGGAAATTATTTGTATATATTAAAATAGCAAATAAGCTACCTTGCTGTCCTCACTCTCACCCTCGGCTCAGCTTAACTTTGCAAGTCTGCATCTGCCTTGCAGTGGGGAAAAAACCCTGTTTTTGTTTTTGTTGGGTTTTCTTTTGTAGCACTTTGGAAACTTCAAGGTTTCTCTTGGAAGGTGGGAGGGAAAAACACACTTTGAAGTTCAGGAGCCAGTTTTGTCCATATCCCCTCATTTCCTAGTTGTATATTTTCCTATTGTGTACGCACAGAATACAATTTAGGTCGAATCCACATTCACCCATTACCCGCATGTTTATCGGATATCTTCCGTTTGCCTCCAATCTGTGATTTTTTCCTCTTCGTTCACATTCCTGCTTCCAATCCGTCTTTCTCGCACGTCCCTCCGGTCACACGGCCGCTCGAAAACCGCTTTTTTGGGCGGGACCTTTTTCCCGCCCATTTTTTTTAAATTTTTTTGAGCGCACTTTTCCGTTATTTCGATCTTGCCTTATAAAGAAACATCATTGAAGATAATGATGCCTCTCTTTCCCCCACTGACATCACTGATGGCTCTCTCCCGTTTCTTTTTTGGAAATTTGGAAGTACGTGGGAAGCTTTCGTGGGCATTTCCTATGCAGGACAGTTCAGTGCCTGAATTTTACTGAAGTTTCACTTCCTTGGAGTGTCATTATTTCGATATTTCATAATTTCAATATTACAGTAATATAAAATAAAAAAAATAAAAAACAGTTAAAAAGGAAGTTTTGCGAGTCCGTTCTGAGGATGGATTCACCCCAAAATGATTTTTCAAACTACCAGATTTGATTCAGAAACAGCATAATCAATAAATCCAATGCTATGAAGTCAAAAACAGTCTTTTGCAGACTACGGAGCACTTGCAAGTTGAATCAGCCAATAGGAACTCTCGGAACGGCCGGAGAGACAGGAAGGGGGGTGGTTTTTAAAAAAAACATGTAAATTGCGCATTGGCCCGTTTACAGCCACCATGAAACTCCCGTTGAAAACCTGTGACCACATATTCAGGAGAAATGCGAATGAAATGCGTCTGTTTAATGAGGTAATGTGACCAGCACTCGGGATTGCGTGGGGAATGCAGGGAACATGCGACTTAGAATGAGTAATGTGGATTCGACCCTAGATGGACAGGAATCAGTCTGAGGATCACATAGTGTCAATCAATGTGCCTGACAACCAAGAAAGCTTGCATCTAGAAGTCCCTAAAAATAACCTTTGGAAGGGTCTTAATCCAGAGCTAGTCTTGTTCATTTTATAAGCGATGCTTTGTAGTTTGCTGCCATTCTACTACAATATTTGCTAAGTAGCGATAATGTGCGAAGTGCTGTAGAAAACATAGGAGAGCTATGGGCCTAGACCATACCTTAGAGGTTCCTCTGCTGCTGCCATGTCACTGCTTGCAGTAATGCCAGGCAATCAACAGCCTGTTCCTAATCAACAGTCTGCTACCCAAAAATGCATTATTATTTTCTTCTTGTAGAATTTAGGAATGATTCCTTAAACCCTTCTTTCTTTTCCAGGTTTTGCATTCAGTCTTAAGGCATATTAATAAAAAGAAGTGAAATCTGAGTGAAAATGTGTGGTTTTCCCCTCTCTTTGGCAGCCTTATGAATGACTTCAAAAGAAGCAAGGTCTCAGCCTGCAAATCCTCATGTTTTGGATATGTCTCAGAATTAATTCGCATCGGAAATGGTCTGCACACTTTGGCACCTGTTAGTACGAACACAAAATGTAGAGGACAGAAATAGATGAAAGAGATTAGAAAAGACTAGTTGAAAACAAGTACAGTGCAATAAAAAGAATGGATCCTCTAGAAGCTATATGATATCTGCCATATCAGATTTATCACCAGGCATAAGTTTGGCAAGATATAAATCTTCATTAACCAAAGCAGTTCAAAGTGTGATAGAAAAATAATAACAATGTTACAATAATTAAGCTGTCCAAAATACAAGTGACTGCATTGACTGATGCTGTTCAATTCAGATCTAAAGCAGTGAAATAAGAGTGGGTGCAGAGTAAATTTTTTTTTTTTGCATCCCTTTGTGAAAGACTGAAAAACTGTTCACAATGCAGCGGGTGGTAGAAAAGGAATTCCTGCTGCTACTGCAACTGGCCAGTGCAACTGTTGCCAATGCAGCTGCCATGATATCTGAGAAGCCAGAGTAATAATATGGAGGGAATGAGCATTTAGAGTAGACATGCTTCCAAAGAAATAGCCTATTAAAACTAAGATGCAGATGTTCTCTGTCCACACTGTCCATGCTTTAACTGGGGCAGAATGCAATGTGGATAAATGGCATCTCTGCCCCTACTAATAGTCACATGTGACTAGAACTGCATTGGGGGCAAAAG
This sequence comes from Eublepharis macularius, assembly GCF_028583425.1. Classification (NCBI taxonomy): domain Eukaryota; kingdom Metazoa; phylum Chordata; class Lepidosauria; order Squamata; family Eublepharidae; genus Eublepharis; species Eublepharis macularius. Next base: position 47,335,471 of record NC_072800.1, read on the forward strand.
CATTGCTGCACAGCACTAGTGGGCAATGAAACTGCCAGCACAGCATGAAAAGATAGGAAGTACTGTCCAATTGCTTGAGTTATTGCTTCCCCCCCCCAATCCAAATGGAGAGAGATTTGTTTGGCCTCAGTTACATATCACATAGACAAATATGACTAGCTGCATGGTACTAGGATGTTACCAAGATCACTATATGAACTAGATCATGCAACAATGAAGAACGCACTGCATCAGTACCACTAGATCTCTCAACGGGCACAACAAGAGAGTTAAGTGATTTTTTTTAAATGGACATTCTGCATCCCTCTGCAGCTCATCTATGTCCTCACGAGCTCACAATGCTTTGTTCTGCACTAGCAGATTAAGGACATGCACTACAAACTGGAATTCTCCATTTCATATTTAACTCAGTCACTGGAACCAGCAAGAAGGGCATCACCTGATCTTCCTGACTGTTTAGCTTGTCTACAAAAGCTGTTTTATGTATATGTATATGTATATGTGTATATGTATATGTAAATATATATATATTCAGAATTAAGTGGCACAGAGAAGTATGCTTTAAGAGCATTTGTTGCGGTTAAGTTTTCATTTCTTGTAATAGCAGAGAGAGAGAGATACTTTTGAGGAATAACCAGGTGGTATGAACCAGGAACAGAGGAAAGGACTCACAAAGTGAACCTATATGTTCTAAATATACAAGTATTGTCAGTTTACTGTCATTTATAACACTTTCTTAAATGTGAATATATTCCCAAGTAGGCACACGCTCAAGAAAGCCACATGAGTTCACCTGTCCCCCAAATATACATATAAGATTGGGAAGGTCAGTTTGTAACCCCTCAAAGTAGCTTCCACCAGAGAGTCCCGTTTTTGCCACTGTGAAGAGAAAATGACAACAAAGGGAAGGACCCATGGATCATGTCTTTCCTGGGGTGCAATCTCTCTGAAACTTGTGGGGTCTTCGGAAGACAGTGAAGACTATGTCCCCTGCAAATTTGGTGGGTATTGGACATTGGGAAGATCAGTTTGTAACCCCTCAAAGTAGCTTCCACCAGAGAGTCTCGTTTTTGCCACTGTAAAGAGAAAATGACAGCCAAGGGGGAGACCTGTGGATGATGCCTTTCCCGGGGTGCAATCTCTCTGAAATGTGGGGGGTCTTCCGAGGATAGCGAGGACTATGTCCCATGCAAATTTGGTGGGTATTGGACATTAGGAAGGTCAGTTTGTGGGGTGTTTAAAGAGTCCTGCCCCTTGCACGTGGCAGGAAAGGGCCCTTTAAACTATCAGCTGGCAGGTGGCAGGGGGGAATTCCCCCTGCCACCTGCCAGCTGATAGTTTAAAGGGATCTTTAAGGGGCCACAAACAACGAACATGTTTGTGAACAGGGTCATGTTCTTTACTGTTTGTTGTTCATGGATGGCAACAAACAACAAACAGGTTGTTCATTGTTTTTTTCCTTTCATGCCCACATCTACTGATGAGATGAGGCTCTCTAGAAGCCTGTTCCAAGGGAAAGGAATAATAAAGAATACAAGTGGGCAGAGATAATACATGTCACTTGCACTGATGGTACTACAAAGAGAACCTATTGCACTGAACAGAGTTGGCATACTGGTTCGTAGGGGGGGTTATATAGATATACATTCTGCATTAGGTGATGTTTTTGTGTAGTTTTCAAGGCTAACCCACTCTAGAGTGTGTTACAGCAGTCTAGTATATAAAATGGTTCAAGATGGCCAGGACAGTCAAGTATAGAAGGGAAAACAATTTGTGAATAAAATGAAGATGAAAGAAAATACTCCGAGAAACTACTTCAACTTGCTGTTCCATCAACTGTCCTTATTTATTTCAAATATATAAAAAAAGATTAGAGGTGGAATAACGCTGTTCTCTTCCCTAGACTCCTAGAGAGTGTTCAAGTATTTTATTGCTCCATTCTGTCAGGATCCACCTATACTGCGTATCTGGAGGGAAACCAATTTTCAATTACCATTTCTGGTTCCTGTTGCTGAATTTTTTTATGGAAAGGCATGTCTAATTTTCTTAAATCCTGGTTTTACTGTACAAATATTTTAAATAATTTTTGAAGTGATTATGTATTTCAACTTTAACTTCCTAAACAAAGCAGTGGTTTTCCTCTGAAAATGAGAAGGCAAATTACAGTGGAATCATGAAAACAAAGGCCTAACAGTCTCTCCAGTGTCGGCTTGTTACCATGAGCTAATAATTCCAGACTTTAAGCAAGCAGAGCCTCCTTTAAAAAAAAATAATAATTGTGTGCCTCTAGGCAAAGCATTTCTACTAAAAACTATTGAGGCACAGAACAAGGCAAGGTGTGTGAGCTAATGTGGGACTGTTCGGCTGCTAAACCAACTCCTGTGGCACCCGTCCTGCTCTGTACTGACAGATTATTTCTCCACGTACACTTGTAAAAACACACTGCTTAAGGTTAAAACCTGCTTGAGTTTTTCTTTTCAATTAAAATGTCAAAGACGACAGCATGTGTTTTCACTGTCCCCCAAAAGTATGATGGATGCTAAGGTGAGCGTTACAGATCCCTGTGTTTTACAGATAGTTGTCTGTGTAAGGGCTCCTTCATATGTTACCACAGCAGTACATGAGCTGTTTTTCTGTAACCCGATCCTTTGTTGCCTTTGTAAAGTTTGGAAGGCTAGAATCATTTAGTTGGGGCCAATTGTGTGAGGGCTACCTGCTCATGTGTTGTTTTCCCATGCATGCTGTTAATACCCCAAAACTGTGGCTTCCATGAGGGCACGTCAACATGTCATTCTATGTTTCCAGCTGGAAGTGATTAAGGGGGAGATTGAGAAGCATACTAGATAAAAATTGGGGACATAACTCATGTTGACGGCAGGAATCCAGGTGTACAGCAGCATAATCTGATGCTACTTCCGCCACCTGTCTGCTACTGTCACCTCCAAATTTTAGAAGGAACATATTTTTCAAAAAGACATGATTTTTCAGTTGAAACTTACTAAGTAGGTATTAGTATGCACCTCTGATGTCTGCCCATCTCTTACAACAATCACTTATTGAATAGATAGCACTGCCTGCATAGGCACTGCAATCTAGTTCAAGTTGCTAATGTAAAGGGTGGATCCAACTGCACAGATGCAAAGAGGAATCAATGTATGTTATCACAAGGCCTCGTGGGAATTGTAGTTTCTTCTTTGCTCTGAGTTTGCAAAACTTTTTAAAAATCTTTTATGCTAGTAACAGAGATGTGACTCATAACTTGTCACTATGCACTATTCTTGGCATGCATCATTCTCAGTGGAAACTAAAAAGAAAGGAAGCGGGATCGTTCTGGCTGGGGATACATTCATGCATGCACAATGCATCTACTGTAATTCATTTAAAGAATGTGTCCAACTGACAGGCACAAAGAGAGGATGAACTGTGAGTGATTCTGATTCTGTGCCAGGTCACTTTAATGACCTGACCATGACCCTGTGGTATACGTGCCTTCTTCGGTGATGAAGAAAATCTAGTTTGCAGACTGCACAAATGTAAAAGCAGCCACAAACTGCAACACAGGAGTTACAAATATAGCTTCTTGAACAAGGCATGCCCATATCATGACCCTGGGGGTACCAGTGACTGCTGCACAGGTGCAAAACTTTTTGGCATAGTATTCAAGTCAAACAAGGTAAGTTAGGCATCCTTATTTTGACCATGAGCCACGAAACTGACTGGGTCAGCTCTGTAACCCTAATCCAATTTGGATGAAACGAATGGGATAACCCCATATAGACTACCCATTGTTCATTTTAGGAAGGGAGAGGCACAACAGCGACAGTAGTAATGAGATGGCATTTGTCCCCACATTCTTCCATTTTACCTTTTCACCTTTATAAAGTGGATATGGACCTATTAACAGGTCAGTTATCAACAAATGGAACCTGCCCAAATTCATGCTCCCTTCACATTTGCAAGTGCACTCAAAGGCCATTCTGTGCAGACAGAGAGCATATACATGCCCAACATTTTAAGGGACATCTTGAGGAATTACAAAACGTTACAGTTGGTGTGATTGGGAGGGTCTCCAATGAGGACTGGAGATAATCCAGCTTCAAGACTCTGCACACCATAACACTCATTGGATGGGCCAGCCATTATCTCTCAGTTTAACCTTCCACCCTATGTTGTTGTCATGAAGATAAAATGAAGAAAGGGAGAAGAATGAACTCTGCCCTGAGTTCCTTAGGGAAGGGCAGGATGAAAACGAAATAAATATCCTAAACCATTGGTTAGCAAAAGACTATACTAAAGTTTTGTGTATAAAAGTAATCACTCACACCTCTTGGGTATCTGCATACATTTCTCTCCAATCCATCACACTCGAGCCTCTCCTACCACATTCTTACTTGTACATAATTTTTGTATGGAGCTCTAAATTTATTCGATTTGTGCAGCAAAGCATATGCTGTGCTGTGTTCCCTGTCATAATCTGAGCTTGCTCCATCCCTTTCCAGGGCTGTATTGAACATGAACTTGCAGCTGATTTTGTGGTTGGCGTCCATTTGTTTTTACATCAATGAAATTAATTTCTATTGGAAACTGCATCTGAGGCATTTAATCAAAATGGGCCTAAAATAATTCTGAAAAGCTCATCTGTCTCCAATCTATATAGTGTTTTAAAAATTGGACATGTGCCCTGCAATAATATTGCACTTTACAAAAGCTTAATGCTACTTCTGAATATCTGTTACATCAAAAGCCTAGTAAATTAAAGCAGACTGAGATCTAGCTTGCATTGATATATAAACATGTAGACAAAACGACAGTTAACTGTGCCTCTGCCTTGAACAAAGTACAATTTTAAAAATAGTGTTGAATTCAATACATATTAATAATAGATTTCCTTGCGGCTAATTTTTTTGTTATTTTAACGATAATTCAGAATTAAAGCACCCAGGACTACTAACAATGCAAACCTATGTAGAGTTACTCCAGTCTAATTCAATTGAAATCAATGGTTTTCAATGAGCATAACTCTGTTAGGATTGCACTGAAAAATCAGAAACGAAGGGAGGAATCCGTTGATTGGGGGCATTCCAAGCATGTCTTGAAGTTACATGCTTGAAACTACTGGACATTTTGAAAAAGAATCTGGAAATATGATACAAAATTAAAGGCCAAATCCCCTCTGGCCTAAGTATGATCCAGAGCACATCTTGCTCTGAATAGATCCAGAGGAGTTAGCCGTTAGTCTGTAGTAGCAAAATCAAAGAGTCCAGTAGCACCTTTAAGACTAACCAACTTTATTGTAGCATATGCTTTTGAGAATCACAGTTCTCTGACGAAGAGAACTGTGATTCTCGAAAGCTTATGCTACAATAAAGTTGGTTAGTCTTAAAGGTACTTGCTCTGAATGTGCATTATAGACTTCCAATTAGTTTAAATGAAGGCGGGAGATTTGCACATTTTTGCATTAAGATCAGTGTTCTCCACTGAAATATAGAGGCAAGTTCCATGTTATGTGTAGGGTTCCAGGGCCCCCAGAAGCCACACTGGGTGGGGGGCAGGGATCTGGGGGTAGGAGGCAGTGGGACACTCACCTTCCATGCACGGATAAAGTGCTACTGTGCTCCAGGCCAGAAAATGACTTCATTTTCCAGTACGATGAGGAAGCTGTGGGTCGCATTAAAGACAGATTAATTAAAAAATCTCCTCCTAAAAAGAAATTTTAATGGATCTGTCTTTAGCGAGATGGGGGAGTGCCGGGGTGTGCTTGCTTCTCCCTCCCTGTGCTTTCCCCTCTGCCAGCCAGGTGAGTGGGGACAGGGAGCAACAGGTGGAGGTGCAGGTTCCTCTGCCCCAGCCGGCTGTGGGAGTGGCAAGCCTAGTTACGTGTACAGTTTCCCATTGACCACTGGTGAAAATTAAGAAGTAGCTTCAAGAAGGTGCACTTTTGATTACAGGAATGCCAGGAGGGAAGGGATGCTCCATCCTTTCCCCATCAACTGTCTATATCTTCAAAATCATCTCCCCAGTTACTTTTCTTCTCCAGGGCTCTAGATGAACGTTTCAGAGAGAAAACATGCACCTGAAATTGTGCAGGAGAGGCAAGGTCGGATTATGACAGACCAAGGCCCCAAAACTCTGTCAAGTTTAAGAGACCCCCAAAATGGTAATTTGGTTTTTTATTTTAATTTAGAGAATGCCTCGCAATCTGAGAACCTAAACAGTGAGTGATTCTGCACACGTTGGATAATGCATTTCCAATCCTCTTTATAGATCATTTGGAATGGATTTTTTTGTGTGCAGAACAAAAAATCCACCTCAAACGATTGATAAAGTGCATTGAAAGTGCATTATCCAACGTGTGCGGAATCAGCCTGTATCTTAGTTAGCTTGAGCATAAATCCAGTTCTGAGGAGGGAGCAGTTGGATGGCAATTTAGAGTGAAAGACGGCCAGCAAAGTTAAACATTTTGCTGCCACTCTATCACTCAAAATGCCAATGTTGTCCTTCGTGGGCAGGGTAACTCTGAGTTTGTCAGTTAGGCTAATACATTCACATGCTGGATAATATCATAACTTCCACTAGAAGTCACTAGGATCAAGAGGAATGTGTCTGTAAGAACTTTTTCTGCTTTCTTCAACAATTCCAACAGGTGGTTAAAATCAGAGTTTGTATAGTTATTTAATTTTCTATAAAAAGCGCTCAAAATTTCCCTGAATAGTTTTATGTGCTCTAATGGGCCAGGTGGCATCTAAATTATGTTTGACTGTATATAAGAGCATTACTCCACATCTTACATTAAGTAAATATAAAGCTGAAAAAACAGAGAACGAACTGTAATTGAGCCTTCAGAATAATAGTTTTAAAAATATCCTTATTGACCTTTGTGTTCCCGGCGGGGGGTGGGGAGGAATTCTAAATGATTACTGGGCTCTAGTTTAGTTCTAGTAGATGCTCAGGGCATGCCTGTGGTTCTAGTAGGAAACTAAATTTGCTCCTGAGTCCAGGGAGTAAAAAGATCTGGGAAACTTTGCATGTGAATATGGCTTCAAAATGCAATAAAATGGTTGTTAGAACAATAGTGTGGCAAATACTAAATCAGCAGACAGCAAAAGTAGGCCAATTCTCAACAACAACTGTAGATCCAGTTGCAGCTTCATCTCTGCCATAATCTTCCCAAACTGTATAATAACTCTTTCCACAGTAAGTAGCAAAACACATTACACAGCAATCAAAGTCACAAAGTCAAATGCAACAGAGAAGGTTCTACATGTTTAAAGCAGAGCCACAATGGCAGGCAGACCATTTTTCATACATGCACATAAACAAGCAGCGCAGTCTAAGCAGAGTTACTCTGACTGGAGTAACTCTGCTTAGTATTGCACCGAAAACCAGTTCTTGTGAAACAAACGCTGATTCTGCACGGCTTACCTGAAGCTGGGACGTTGCGGAACATGCGGGGAAAAACGCGGAAGATCGTGTTTTCTTGTGAGTTTTGCACTATGTCACGCAAAACTCTCATGAGAAAACATGATCTTCAGCATTTTTTCTGGCATGTTCCGCAATGTCCCGGCTTCAGGTAAGCCGTGCAGAATCGGCCAAAGCCGTCCTCTTGCTGATAATTCAGGGAGGGGTCTGTAAAATGAGGCAAATGTTTCTCTATTCAGCATAAGGGCAGGCAGTATTTCTTTCACTTGATTTTTCATTATGGTGCTATCACCTAATCAAATCTGATTATCTGTGGGGCATCACAATTTAATCACACCTGCAGCATGATGGCAAATTCACACAGGAAGCAACAACTCCAAATGGTAACAAAGCAGTTGCTGATGGGGGGGGGGCAGCAAATTGGAGCAAACCCGAGTGAACCATTAAGAAAAATATTAGGATTTGGATGGGATTTTAAGGAATATTTGGGACAATTTTTGCATTAAAAATTTATATGCCAGAAATTTCAGCCCTGTATTATGCTTCTATGCTTGTGTTTTATTTCACTGATTTGTGCAATGCAGAGCTTTAATATACGGTAGTTTGAAAAATGCAATCTTCAGTATTAGGCTGACTCTAATAATGGTTTAACAAATTGTTACTTGAGTTTTATTTCATTGATGTTAATTTATGGGAAATGCAGAAGATAGAGTACAGACATAATGTAGCAATATGTTGAAACGTTCTGGAGAAATCTGTCACTAATCCTATTTTCCATTTTTCCAAGTTATAGAGTTCTGTGGGAAGATTTAGACCTGAAGCAAAATTAATCTGGTGCTATGTATACGGTATTTGTTCACTGCTTTGTTCCTTTTTCTTTCTTGAACATATGCCCCAGATGTCACTATGCATGCATATTTGCTCAAGATCAGGGCTTTTTTTCAGCGGGAACACGGTGGAATGGAGTTCCAGCACTTCTTGAAAATGGTCACATGGCCGGTGGCCCCGCCCCCTGATCTCCAGATAGAGGGGAGTGTAGATTGCCCTCTGCGCTGCTGAGTTCCACCACCTCTTATCCCAGAAAAAAAGCCCTGGTCAAGATCATACAATGCCATGGGGTTTAGTTCAAGATGTGTATAAGACAGTTGAAGAAAATGACATAAGAATGAGACAGTACAGAACTAGATTACTTGGGGCCCAACTAAGCAAGAACCTCTCCGACAAATATCACTGGAAGGATTGAGATTAATGCAAAGGAACTTCCATTTATTTTTATTGTGCATTTGTCTTGTACACTTTCCTGACTATAAAGTGTAAACGGTTTCAAGAAAAGGTGCAAACACAAAATCAGCAAAATGCCTATTTGAAAATCTATATGTTAGTTAAATATATATAAGTGTTTTGTCAGTACCATCCATAAAAATCAAAGTGCTTAGACTGGAGTAACTCTGCCTAGGATGGCACTAGCATCTAGCATTTTGTTATATGCATTTCCATAATTGTACCTTGATGAATGAGGCCTGTGTTGGCAAGGTTTGCAAAGACTTGGCCACCTTGATTTTCCTGGCTTCCCTTCTAGAAATTCTCCTTCAGGAACCAGCAAACCATCACAGTCTGTGCATTGGTGGTCTGTACCCTAGGCAATGTCCGAGCTCTCTGCTTTCTCTCCTGCAGAGTTAATGACTGCCCAATTACTCAGAAGTATTTACAAATACTCTAGAAGAAATGGATCAGATTACGTCTTTACAATAAGTGTAATTAGCATGGACACGAAGGAGACCACTTAACTATATCAAGCTTCCTGGTTTTTCACGAACTTTACCTTTACACAAACTTGTACTTGTATGTCTGTATCGCAAGGGGAGAGTTTACCTATTTTGACCACTTAAGGAGGCAGGAATCCAGATTCCTGGGAGATTCCTGTGGAGACTTTCAGATGCAAAAGGTCTTAGTATTTTTGTTGCTGTTGCTGTTCTCTCACATGGTTGGTTTATATACACTCTAATCATTTATTGCTTTGTTGCTCTTTGTTTCAGTCAGGAGTGTAGGTTGTCTTCGAGGCCTTTTGTTCTGGCTTTGGAAATGGATTCTTAGAAACAAGGTAAATAATGTATGCTTGCCCACTGCACACCTTTTGACCAATATAGTCAAAATGAAGTTTCAATTTTACCTATTGTTATGTATGAGCCAGGTCAGCCAGGCCAGCTGGGGCAAATAGGGGGAGACAGAGCTGTCAGTTTATGGTGACAAAGGCTTCTCTTGGAGCCAGGCCATCTGGGAACCCTTCTGCAACACCTGGATGGTTACTCTTTAAAGCTCAGTGAGAACCATCTCCATTCTATTGGATTGGGGAATGGCGATCTCTGGAGGTTGAGACCCCCAAGCCCAGACTGGTTAACCTACCTTGGGACATACATAGATTTCTCTAAAAAGGAGCTGTCCCTTTGTCCCTGGGTATGTGTTGTGTCATTAGTTGTGTTAGATGGGAGAACTTGTGTGTGTGTGTGTGTGTGTGTGTGTGTGTGTGTGTGTGTGTGTGTGAGAGAGAGAGAGAGAGAGAGAGAGAGAGAGAGAGAGAGAGAGAGAGAGAGAGAGAGAAGACCAGGAGCCACACACACACCTTTATGGCTCAGCCAGAGCCTGAAGTCATATGATCTGTAGGCCTCTTTAACTAGCAACCTTTCCCCTGTTTTCCTTTTGATTTCTTAGATGGCATGTTTTACTGTATTCCTGTATTTTGCATTAGAGTTTGTTTCTAGTAGATAATAAAGCAATTTAGCTTGAGAAGTTGTTCCTTGATTCCTGCTACAACACGCCCTGGCTGTTTTCTACACTACTGAGTGAAAACTGCATGGCTGTTTCCTCTGGAGCAATTACGGAAGGGGGGCACCCCAGCTCAAGGTAAGGGTCGAATAGCAAAATATCTCAGGGGTGGTGGTGTTGCTACTGAAGAAGAGGTACAGATAGAGAGGCAAGAACACAGCTATGTGACTGCTGGGTTTTAAATTACATTTTTTTCTTTCATGTTTGAATGTCAAGTGCCCTACTTCTATTCATTACAAATTGTTAATTATTTAAATTTCTGCTCGATTTGAACCTGAGTTTAGCAATATGAAAAAGCAAATATATTTACTATTTGGAAATGGGTGTTTTGGTTTTACAGGAGAAACTATCATCGCTCTAAATGCCTAGAGAGTTAGAAGGAAGACATGAGGGCCCAACTGAATAGGCAAGCATTTTAACTGGGGGTCTTGACAGTGCAAGGTTAAGGCATTGCATGCCCCTTGGGGGTCTCCCATACATAAAACTGAATTTTTATAACAGTGTGTTTGGATAATGTGTGTAATTATAACCACTGTGTTGAAAGAAAGAAAAAATCCAAAGCAAAACATATACAAGGCAGCTGTTTGTTCTTTAGCTTGTGGCTGAAAATTTAATCAGAGAAAATAACTCAGCTCCTGGTCTTATTCCCACTGAAGACTTATCCCTTGCTTTGGATAAATGTGGTGTTCAGGGTTTGGAGTTAAGTATTATTTTGTATTATTTCTGACACCTCCTTGAGATTCTTTTTATAAAGAGTCTGATCTTAATTTTTGGTAGGGTTATGAATACAATAAACATCTATTTCAGCTATTCATTAGAAGTTGCAAATATAAATGAAAATAAGAAGTGACTATTTTTTCCTAAACATTCAGTGCCATAAGTATGCAAAGCATGGACAAATTAAGGCTGTGTTCCAAACAGTCTCTTCTCATCCCTGCTGAAAACCTGCCTCATTAGACACTATATACAGTGACAACAAACTGGAGTTATGGAGGTATGGAGTTATAGAGGGTGCTTTGCAATTTTCCTTTTGGGGAGTGGCCAAACAAGATTAAAAAACAAGAATATTAAATGACCAATATTGTACTGCCCCTGTATAGATCTATGGTGCAGACACATTTGGACTGGTATACAATTCTGGTTGTTGCATTTCAAAAAAGATACTGCAGAGCAGGAAAAAGTTCAGAAGAGAGCGACCAGTATGATTACGGGGTTGAAGGACCTTTCCTATGAGTAAAGGCTAAAGAAAAAAGATAACTAAGAGAAGTTATGATAGACTTCTAAAAAATATGTATGAGACAGAAAAAGTAGAAAGAGAGCACTTTTTGCCCTGGTCTCAACTTTGGGCAACTTTGGAGCAATAGATTCCGAATGAAGAAAAGAAAGCATTTCTTTATATAGGGCTGTCAGTCCCCCTGGTGGGAGCAGGGGATCCCTCCCCCAGTCTCTGTCCCCTGCTGCTACTCCCCTGGCCAGAGGGTGAGAAAGGCCCATGGAACAGGCCTGGAGAGGCAAAAAACCTCCTGGGACAGCTTACAGCAGGCACATTCCTGCTGGGTGTGATGGTGTCACTCCTTCAAGTGACATCATTGTGCCTGGCAGTAGGCATGCTTCCACACTTCACAGGGGCCAAACATGGGAGCATGCCCACTGCTGGTTGCGATGTCATCCCAGCAGGAGTGCGTGCACATTTTGCACATGCGCAAGAATGTCACCCTGGTGACAGGTCCCCACCACCACCAGGAATGTAAGGGGACCTGGCAACCCTATCTTTACAAAATGAGTAATTCATTGCTACTTAAGTCATGATAGACACTAGCATAGATGATTTTAAGAGGAAGCAACATCAAGGAAAGGCCTTGGCCTCCATGTCACATTTGCTGGCCCTCCAGGGCAAGTGGTGGGCCACTGTGTGAAAGAGAATGCTGTAGTGGATGGACCACTGGCTGATTCAGCAGGGATTCTCTTACATTCTTAAAAGGGTAGAAATTCTATAGAAACTTAGTGGTAGCATATAGGCCACATCAACTCTGCCATCTCTCCCACCAAATTGTCAAGCATCTGTTTCTTCTTTTTGTCTACCTGTCCAACTACCATTATCCCAGCAATAAGAGTTCTTTCCTTCATAGTTCTGGAATTATGCTTTCTGCTCATCATTAATTCCAGTGAATTTCTAACATTTCAGAACTGGCACACATGCACCTTTCTGCAGCTTTCAGTTTATTTGCTTCTTTTCTCACTTCTACATACATGTGATTGCAGCAAGATTCTCTTTGTGTGGTGTTTTACTGATGCACACATGGACTGTGCAATGGTAAAATGCCATTCCAAAACAATCTTGGTGACAACCATATGTACAATTACATCAAGATTGCTTCCTTGCAATTGTACACATGTGTACACAGATAACAGAGAGGAGAAAAATGATGCAATTGGACTTGAGGAACTGCACGTACACAGTTCTCTGCTGAAAATTTGGAATGGTTTTCAAAAAAAATGCCAGAATCTAGAACAATGGAGAATTCTTCATTCCTCAGTTCTATTTCGCAAACAAAAGTAGGTAATAAAGATTTCTGGTACTTGAAGAGAATTTTGGATGAGGAGAATTTTGCAAGCAGTTCTATCCAACAATCCTTCCCAATAATTTCTTAGAACCACTGGCACTGTGCTCCTAGGACATACGTCACATTTGCCACCAGGAAACACCAAAATGTGACACCAGCAACCCCCAAAATAGGCAGGTGCACAGGAAATAAAATGGTACCCAAGGAGCAGATAAATGTAGGGAACTGGTTGTTTCATAACCAGAGAGAGTTGTGCAGTGGGGAGAAACTTCATATGTGTTGTTTTCCTTTGCCTTTAGGCAATGAAATAACCCTAATCCTATACATTAATTTTTCACTTTATTTCTATTGAATTTCTTTGTGCTTTTGAAATGTGACATAGTAATACAAAAGCACTTGACACTCATCATTCCAAATCACAGACATTAGCAGCTGAGAAACATTAGTCTCTTCAAGAACATGCTTGCAGTTAAGATTTATATTTATTTATATAAATATTTATACTCCACTTTTCTCCCCAATGAGGACCCAAAGCATCTTATAATATCATTCTCCCCTCCTCCATTTTATCAGCCTTGGTTAGGCTGAGAGATAGTGACTGTCTCAAGGTCACCTAGCTTCCGTGACCGAGTGGAGATTTGAACCCAGGTTTCCCAGATCTTAGTCCAACACTCTGACACTAGCTCTCATTCTCTTTTCCATTTTTTAACCAATCTACAATCTTTCTTTCCTCATTTGATCCTTTGCTTCTCTCACTTCTCTCCATTTATCACTGTCACAAATTATCTTGAGCTTTACTTATTTAAAATATATCTTTCCCACCTACTAGTTAAGGTTCTTTACAGAAAACTCTACAAAAGGCAGTGCCTTCATAACATAACTTTACGCATTGCCAGCTCACATTTGCAACACTGATGGCACATGTTTCAGAATAGTTATCAATACTTGGTTGCCATCCACTTGTCCACTGTGACATTAGCAGGTCATCAAGTTTCTAACTATCTCTAGCTATCTCTAGCATCTCTGCTGATGGTTATAGGCTGGTAGTTGGAAACAAACATTCAGAATCCAATGAATAGTCTATTCAGTTATTTATCTGTGACTAAATAAAACCTTGTCTGAAAATTGGCGAAATTGGTAAAGGATAAATACAATGACAACAGTGACTAAGGACAAGGAAAAGATTTTAATAGGTACTGATAGGTCTTAATTACTGGCTAAACTAGCAACATGGTGCTCTTTTCATTTCTCTATTATTTACTGAATAATTCCATGCAGAGGAAAAGAAGATCCACCCAGGTTCAATTATAAGACACAGCTTATTTCTAGCTAGGGTAAGCCTAGTTAATTTCTAGCTAAGGTAAGCCTAGTTAATATTGTTGACTTCCCTGAATCACTGCCAGTTATGAACAGAGGATCTGACATATTATTAGGTGCCAAAGGAAAAGAATACAAAATGCAGCATTTCGATAAGTAGTTGGAAGTTAGAAAGGATGCCTCTCAACCATGTTTATGGACTGAACCACCCCCACCCCCAGCCACCCTCTGTAAAAAAAAAAGAAAATCCCCATTACATTGAAATATCCAGAATCAAGCAACTGGGACATTTAAAAGCTGTGGCAAGTGCAGCTTCTGCCACATAACATGCAGTTCTAAAGAGCGTTATACCCCAGCAAGTCCACTGACAATAACTTAGAATATGCACACTTATCAAAGAGCAAGGCCTAAAGAATTCACGAAAAGTTCTCAGTAAATTTGCATAGATGCAAGCTACACTTCTGCTTTTACAGAAAGCTACATCCCCTGACACAGGACTGAGAGTGGCCATTTTATGAACTATTTTATTAAGGGTCAAACTATATGTTGCACTACATAGTACCATGTCAGGCAAAGGAGACTGGGGTTCAGATACCCACACCACAACAAAGCCTATTGGGTGAGTGACCCTGAGCCAATCTCTCTCTCTCTCTCTCTCTCTCTCTCTCTCTCTCTCAGCCTAGTTCTAGCTTACCTCACAAAGTTGTGAAGATGAATGGGGAAGTGGCAGGAAGCAATGCATGCTGATCTGAGCTCCTTGAATAAAGAGCTGGAAAATGCAATAAATAATGAAGCACATAGATCCAGAAGAGTTAGCTGTGTTAGTCTGTAGGATGCATCTGACAAAGAGAACTGTGATTCTCGAAAGCTTATGCTACAGTAAAGTTGGGTAGTCTTAAAGGTGCTACTGGACTCTTTTCTATAATGAAGTACATGCAACTATAATGCAACAGTCCTTTTTGAAAAGCAGTTTCTGGAAATGGTGCTCAAGAATGACGCAGCATTGAGTGGGAAAGGGGCATGAAACCCTATCTCTGCCTTTTGGTTTCCCTTGCAAAGATGCACTGAAACTCCACCACAACGACAAAAGTCATGGGAAAGAGATTATTTGGGATAGGGAAAGTATTAAGTCCTCCTTGGGTTGCCAGTTCCGGGTTGGGAAATTCCTGGAGATTTGGGGGATGGAGCCTGGGAAGGGCAGAATTTGGTGAAGGAAGGAATCTCAGTGAGGCATTGTGCCATAGAATGCATCCTCCAAAGCAGCCATTTTCTCCAGGGGAACTGATCTCTGTTGCCTGGAGATCAGTTGTAATTCTGGGAGATCACTAGCCAGCACCTGGAAGTTGGCAACCCTAAGTCCTCCCCTCCTGCTGTTTCACTGCTCTGGATTCTCCAGCTGCGTAAACCACCTTACTTCTCCTTGGGCATTCATACTACCATTGCACATGTTGTAAGTTGCAAGCAATTGGGCCCTAAGTTGTACTAACCACCTTGAGAAGAAAAAAATCTTTTAAATTAAAACAAATCAAGCAGATGTGTTCGCTTGACTCTACTTTCAGCTGCTTAGCTCATGGCTGTAACTGGCAGCACAATCATAAGAGGAGTGGGGGGAAGGGTCAGGGACAACTAGGCTGTATGCTGGTGTATTTCTGAGATACGCCAACATAAGCTAGAGTTGCACTGGTGCAGTGCCCTAGCACCACCATGCTGGTTGCAGCCATGGGTGGAGCCCCACTGTGGCTGTCTGCCAGTGGGACACCACCATAAGGCCCTGTACCAGCAAGCAAAGTACGGTTGCCAGGTCTCCTGGAGCCCAAACCAGGGGACAGTGGGGTGGGGTGTGTGCATTGGGGGTAGTCACCTTGTGTGCACATTATGCACACATGCTCTGGAGCACTTTCTTGTCATGCCAGGAATGATGTCATTCCCAGGACAACAAGGAAGCCAATCCCCCCACGTAGGCTTGATTTGAGGCCATTTCCCCCATCCCCCCTGCCAGCCAGGTGAGAGGTTGCAGGGGGTAGAGACTGGCAGTGGGGGATCCCTAAGCTGCCTGGGAATGCCCTCAACACTGGTGGATACTTAAACCTGCAAAAAACATGGCATACGCCACAGGCACCCATGCAACAGAAAAGGCCAAGTATCCCCCACAGCCATGGTCCCCCCCAAAGCCTCCAACCGCTCCCCCATCTCTTGAAATCCATGCTGAAGGGGCAACTGCTTGCTAACAAGTAAGCAGGGGCATGGTGAGGACTGCCAGAACCATTGGACTGCCAGAACCATTGGGGTGGGGGGCGGGGTGCTGCCTCACTCTTATTGCTTGGAATTTCCTTTCCATGCATTGCAGTTTCAAGGAATGACCAGAACTCTCACTAGATACGGTCTGTGAAACAGACCTTTTTCTTGCTTGCATGGTTACATGAAGAAAACACAATCCAAAATGAATGAACCGAATGAGCATGATTTTCGGTATATATAGCTTACGTTATAATTCAGTAATTCTGTTCTAGACCACTCAAGGAAAATCAGTATGTTAAGCAGGCTTTGAAATGCTACCTTTTGGACATGATGGTGTTGAATGCGCCTACTGTTTGCAGTAGGGGAACTCATCCAGCAGCTGAGTGCACATTCATTCCTCAGTGCTGGAACTGGCAGCTCTCAGAGCATTGATCTGTGCTTTCCAAAAAGGTGTGTACTATCAGGCCAACAAACTTAAAATGAAAGTGGAGCATGGGCCTCAAGCATGCTGGTCCTGCCTGCCTACATATGTTTTCTACACATGAGCATAGCACTCTACACACATAGAAACTGGACACACTTAAGTTCCATGACTATGACAGGGAAAAAATGTTCCCTACTGTTCCTGATCATATAGGCCGTCGTCACACGGGCGTTTATTCCGTCAAATTTCCATTATGTGGCGCTATTGTTCCTATCGGCGCCATGATGCAATCTTTTGTCAAATACCGTCTCCTCCCGCTTTGAGTTGTTCACACCGTAGCGCTCTGTGCCGTCATTTTGAACGAGCACAGAAAAAACTCCTCCCCCCTTTTAAAAAATTTTTTTTCCGCTTTATTGCGTTATAACGATATTACATCGTTATAACCAAACGTTAGCCCAACCCCAAAAGAGCAGGATAGGTTGGCCAAGTTTTCCCGCCCTGGAAGCAGCTTGAACATTGGCTAAGATTGTTTTTCTTCCTAATTTGAACATCCATAAATATACTCTTGTTCTGAGAAAAACCCCTGTCTGACGTGATCCCCATCGCCGAAGACTCAACCATGGCTCCACCGAGTGAACTTGTAGTTCTGGTGGCCCAACTGGTTGTTTTGATGGTTCAGAGCACGTTCACTCTGTGCCATGCACACCTGCGATCCCTCCATCGGAGGCGAAGGGCAGTGGAAAGACTTTTTCGGTCTATGCTGCTCGAGCAGCATAGAAAGAACACTCTTTCATTGCTTTGTATTTTTATATTATTATGACGTTATAGCGATATAAGGACGTTTTTTTTTTTAAAAAAAAAGGAGCTCGCTGCAGGAGAGCGCGAAAGGGCATCTGGGATAACGGGTCAAGATAAGAAAGGGAAAATTCCGTCATTATGGGATAGAAATCGATGCCGGATGGTCACACGGAAGCAGATTATAGCGTGAAAATTGAGACCAGAGGAGAAATCTCAGACTCGCAACAGTGCCAGAATAAGGTGGGAATTTTGCGGTAGATTGCGCAATTTTCGCGCTAATTTTAAGCCCGTGTGACGACGGCCATAGTTCGCACGTACCTAGAGATTGTGCCCACATGCAGCAAACACATTTAGGATAGAGAGGGGCCAGCATGCTTGCACCTGCTCCTCCCTATGCATGCTTTTGAGTATATCATGTATGTAGAATTATAGGTTGTAGTGCCAACCACCTGTTTGGCAGTAAACATGAGTGCAGTCCTGTGCTCTACATGAAGATTTGTAAAGTGGAACCAATTTGTAAATCAGGAAACTGTAGATGGGCAGAATACCTAGTCATTCATACTTGATCAGTGCCTTTACAGCTAGCTAGTAAGGCTTTTATGATCATTGTGTCTGAATAAGGAGCTGAGAAAGAGGAAATGCCATGTCACACAGCCTGCAGGACAGCATTTAAATTTAATTACTATTGGAAGGGGGAAACACCTACAGTGCAGAAAAATCAGATTTTTTTTCTCAGTCTGCTGGTCTACAGCGAAATTAAGAAAATAATTCTGCAGAAGCTTTTGAATGGCTGAGAAAAGGGAAAGCGTGGGAGAATTTAAGGCGAGAAAGGAAAATCTTTGGGTTTGTTCCCTTTTCTTCAGTCTGGTTGGCTACAGAGTAGAAAGTCACTAAGCCCTCTCCGCCCATTAAGCCTTTAGCACTCTTGCCAAGATAAAGAACTGTTTCTCTAATGCACCTTCTTTCCAAGGTAATAAAATGAAGGACATAGCATGTCAAAGTCAATGTCTCCAAGGAAATCTAAAGCACCAGAAGGAGTAAATAGGAGGCTGCAAAATGATTCAGGCCATCTCTGGGGTGCCCTGATATCTGGTCTGGAAGTGGAAGAGATTGCTAAATGGCATGGCAAAGAATGTTGCTGCCAAATAGAACAGAGCCATGATGCTCTTCCTATCCTGAAAGCCAAAATATAACATTTGAATTTGGAGCCAGCATTCCATTCCATTTCATTTACATGAAAAGCTCCAAGATGGCAAATTCATTTGTTGGGGAAAGGACCAACGTAAGGTGATTTGATTATAATTCACTGCAAGGTGACTTTTAATACAATCGGTATCTTCTCAATCCCAGTACACAGGGCTGGTGCCAGAGTTTCTGGCACCTGAGGCCAGGGGCAGCTTCAGGGCTGTTGCCACCCCCATGCATGTGCGCATGTGCGCATGTGCGCACACACATATGCACACCCAGACTGCTCAGTTGCCCCGCACCACCCTGGCCACCTGCCGCGCCTGGCCTGCAGCTGTGTGCTAGCGGTGGCGGTGGCAGCACAGGGCAACTTAGAACCAGACCAAACGAGACGAGGGTCCCGCAAGTTTTCTTGGAGGGATGGGACAGAATAATGACAGAAGAAAGCAAAGGGGAAGGGGAAGGGGAAGGAGAAAGTGGGAAGGACCTAGAGAAACAGCTGCACCTCAGGGTGTGCACTTTGAATGAGCTGCTGAAGACGCAAATCCTTCTTCCAGGCACAAGCCCCCCCTCCCCACCCCCGATGCGAGGGCATCCTGGGAGAGAGCAGCAGCAGCCCATTCCGGAATGGTCTTTGGGTGTCCTCACATCCAGCAGGCTTGTGCCTGGAAGAAGAATTTGAGCCTTCAGCAGCTCATTCAAAGCGCACACCCTGAGGCGCAGTTATTTCTCTAGGTCTTTCCCGCTTTCCCCTTCCCCTTCCCCTTTGCTTTCTTCTGTCATTATTCCTTCCCATCCCCATCCCCAGTCCCCCCAAACAAACTTATCACTTTTTCTCCGCTCCTTTCCAGTTTGTGCGACAGGCAGGAGATGGGGGGGAATGCTTGGCATGCGTGTGTCCTCCCAGCCCTCCCACTCAGTTGCTCCGTGGCGCACCCCGCACCCCCTCCAGTGCCTCTGCGCTGGAGGTGATTGCTGGACCTGCCTCCATTGACACGCTGGCCCTGCCAGTACATCCTATAGATGCAACACAACTTACTCTGAAATTTGTTATTTGGATTCTCATGTAACTTCAAAAACCTCTCTCATACTTCATTTGTCTTATTCATATTGTGACTTCCAGGGTAACTACTGCACTGTAGATTTACTTTAGCTATCACTAGCAAACGGACTTATTTGTAAAATAAAAGATAAAGTTGTCTATACGTGGTGCTTCTGTGTAAGACATTGCTTCAGGCCCATGTGCAGCTGTGTTGGATATGATGAACTTATACATCTGTTTCATTTTGTACATGCAACAAGAATCTTCTGTTTGGTTGCACCCATGCTAAAACAGACCCAGTTTGATGTTATGTATTTTTTGCTTTATGTGCATGATCCTGCCATTTTGTTTCGCACCAGAGATGGTCTGCAAAGGGCCTTGCAATTTTTTTCCAGCTACTGTCTACATGAGAGTCTTGTGATTAACTACCAGAAATCTAAGATCTTAGTCTTCACCAAAAGTAGGAGATGGTCCCCGTTACATTGGCCAATCAACAGGTTTGATATTGAGCAAGTTAGGACATTCTCTTATTTGGGGATTCTGTTTTTGGCAGACTCATCTTGTAGATCAGCAGACTTAGAATGGCGTTTAACAAAGCAAAACATTATGCAAACTCTATAAACACGTTCTTCTATAATAAGGGGGGAAGTATATTCCTGGAGCTGTGCAGGCCTCCCACTAGCTGCCAGGCATTGCCTGTCAACCCTAGTTAGGTCACTTGTAAAGCAATAACATCTAAGAATTTTCTATACACCCTAAATGGTTATAATTCACTGCATTCAGTGAACTATATTCATTTGTTACATGAGAATATTGCATTTCCCTGAAAGTTTTATTTGAAAAAAAATTATCTTTAATTCGCTTGGAACCCACCCCTGAACTGAACCAACAAATGTCACCATGAATGATATTTTGCCTGGACTAGTCCCAAAGGCCTGGTGGAGAGGCCAAAGCTTAACACATGCTTCTCCCACCCTTACCTCTCACCTGTTGGAGAAAGCAGGATTCTCATATTGCCCCAGATTGGACAGGAAGGAAGAGTGGGAGAAGGACACGGACAAGCCATGACTGCATCCTCTTTTTCTGCTGTGGATTTCTGGAGGCATGCTCTCCAGGATGTGACCTGGAAAGTGGAAACCATACATTTGGCTATTTTCAGCCACTTTCCTCACTCACAAGAGTGATCTACAGTACAGCCTGTGAGCCCACACAACTTCTGCAATCTGTAAGCTTACTTCGGAAATTCAGAGGTGACAGAAGCTGGCTATTGGCCAAGAGAGTGGAATGGAATGTCCGGTTCAGAACGCCTTTGATTATCAGATATTAGGAAGTCATCAGCAGGGGGGGTTGTTGTCTGCAGGCCCTGCTTGTCGGCGTTCCTGTAGCATGTAACTGGCCACTGTCAGAAACAGGGTGCTCAGCTACTTGGACCATGGGTCAGATAAAACATGGCACTCCTTCTGTTCCTAAGCTCTTATGCTGAAAATGCTAACTATAATTAGTAGGGGCCTCAATTGGCAAACTTCCTTTTCATGATGGATTCAGATTATGATTTGGCATTAACTAAAGTTAGCTCCATGTACTCTCATGGAAAAGGAGAGAACAACATGAGCACCCGGTGTGCTCTTGATCATGACTGAGCAATCAGGAAGTATCATGTCTACATCATACCTACATGCTCATTCCTGACATCCAATAAACTGTAGCACATTTGATGTAGGAACAGTGCACTGTCCTATGCTGTAAATCTTTAGCAAACATAATGATATAACAAAAATATCACAATGCGAACGTGTTCACTGAACCTTATATCTCTCTGCTGAATTGTGACTATGTAAAAAGTGATATCTAAAGTGATTCTAACAAATTACTCCCCCCCCAAAGTTTCTAGCCCTCGTGTGCTGCCACCTTCTCAAATATTTATATTGTCTATCAAATTACAAAGACTTTCAGAAGAAGAGACTGAACACATTTGCCCCATACAAATCCAAACTACTAGGATTTGCAAGAGTGGCACAATCTAATATGGGACACTTTTATCTTTTCTATGAATTATAACTGGTTTATAGCACCCCCTGCTCACAACAAAAATAAAATCAAGCTCTGGTGAAGCGTAACATGTTACAAAATTATAATGCAAAATAAAAGCAATAAAAACCAGCAGATCTTTGCAAAACTGCCCCAAATGCATCATTTATTCAGTGACCAATTGTGTATGAGGAGGAGACAATGTTTTTGGTTTAGAATTTTAAGCATCCTGCTTGGGAATGAAAAGTATGAGACTGGCTTCCTTTACAACAGCCAAGTCAAGATTTTTACAGAGGAGCAGGTCACAAATCACGGTGTCTCTTTGCTAGAAAGAGGAAGAACACAAACACCAAAGAGCCACAATCCAGAAATCACTTCCTCCTAAATTGTCCCAGTGACACAAATCGGGCTGCAGCGCTTACAGAACTGCACTGGTGAGCATTTGTATGAAACCCCCAGTGGCACCTTTGAGACATGCTGCACAAATCACATCCTTAAATGATTTATATCCTAGAGAGAGCATATCTTCAGTGAAACCTTTTACTCGCTCTATTAGACAGCGGTTAACTGATCTCAAATTGACCAGTCGTATTTGGAGAGTAGACCCCTCCCCTTTTGGCAAAATGCAGTTTAAAAAAAAAATTAAACCCCTAGCAGAAAATAATTTGCAGCTGTGATAATATCAGGCTGGGATCTTTCTTTTTTTTAAAAAAAATACTATAGTTTTACATTGAATAATAAAAGATAAAACAGGAGAGTCTGTGAATAATTAGAGGTTGCTGTCTGAAGCCAGTTGCAGTCACTGCAACTGATAATAAACTTAAACCCCCTTGAGAGCAGGTAAATGCTTTGCAACCCTGACCCCCTTGCTCTCACATTACTTAACTACCCTGCAGCTCCAGCATTACATCACCATTGAAATGATTGGTCCCTGCAGTTTAACTCTCTCCCTGTCTCCTCTGATTAGGAACGAAAGAGCAATGCAAGGGAGGGGAAGAGAATCGAAAGAAAAGTTCTCTCTCGAAAGTTTGCTGATTGTTTTGGTCCATGTCAGTTTGTCCTGGAACACAGGCACTGTTCACCGAGTCGTGTTCAGAGCAAACAACACACTCCAGCCAAGTGGAGGGAAAGAAAGCGGGGGGGGGGGTGTTGAAGAATGTAGTCAAAGGAGGAAATGAATCCCTAGGCAAAAAGGAAGAGAAGGGAAGGTGGTTGGTAGTAATGATAGCAGTGGAGAGTCCAGAGCAATGCGGGGGGGGGGGGGGAGAAAAGAAAATTAAAAACAAACCTCATGGACATCACTGAGCTTGAATTCCCTGCTGAGGTGCAGAACATGAGAGCCCTGGAATGAATGTATGTAGAACTTGAGCCAAAGCTTAACTAGCCCGAGTGAGTCATATCCTTCCCATTTGATTCCAGTCCAAATGGTGATGTAATGCTCTGGCCCTCTCCCTCCTCTTCTCTACGCTTGCCTCCCCCCTTCTCCTTTTGAGCTCGGTGCTAGTGAAGTCACCATTTAAATCTGGCAGAGCTGAAGCAAAAAAACTTCAATGTAACCAAAACAGCCCCAGGCGAAGTTCCAGACGCACAGAGACTTGGTGGTGCAATTGCCATTGGAAACGGGTAAACAGAGAAAGAAACAGTGCTGCTTCAGAATGGCCCGAGCAGCTGCCTGAGAGAGATCAGAGTCAAACCCCAGGAATGGGGCTGTTGGAGATTTAATGGGGAGGGGTGTTCCCCTCCGAAGATACTACACACACGAACATACACAGAAACATTCCTGCACATTTTAGAAAAGAAAAAAAAAAGAACTTGTGAAGCTGTCAAGCAAAAAAGAGAAAGCCAAAGTGAAACAAGGAGAGAAAAGCTTTCTGTTTGGTCTGGTGAGGAAATTAATGCAAGCATAATGCCAGGCACCTTGATGCATTAAATGAAAGGGTCTTCCTGCTTCTAAGGCCAATTAAGAGTCCTAGTTGTTTGTACTGGTGGTTGGCTTCCAAGCAACGACCCCACTGGACATGCCAGGCTGGCACCATACATGTAGACACTGCGGTCTTCTGAAATTCCACAACTGTAGCGCTACTATTTGTACCTGATCAGAAAGTATCGCTTCTGGTCTTATAGAAGAGATCATGGCTCAGTGTTAGAACACCTGCTTTGCATGCACACAATTCCAAAATCAATCTCTGGCATCTCCAGGTTCCTGATGTTGAGAAACAACTTCGTTTGCTTGAGACCCCGGAGATCCACTGCCAGTCACAGTGCACAATGTTACCATAGATGACAGAATGGGGAACTGGAGATAAAAGACCAATAAATAGGGTTCTCCCAGAAGTACAACTGATCTCCAGCCACAGACATAAGTTTCCTATTCTGGAAAGTAGACTCTGTTGCACTATACCCTGCTGATGTTTCCTCCCCTTCCTGAACCCCACCCTCTCCAGGCTCTACCCCCCAAATCTCCAGGAATTTCCCAACCTGGACCTGGCAATCCTACAAGAGAAAACAGGACACCACCAATTTCCAATTAATCATTTTTACAAAATACAAGAATATGAATGCTTGCGCGTGCATGTCTTTTGAGGGGAGGGTTTCGACAGAGGCTGTATGGTGGCAACGTGCGCAGAGACTGGGCCCAAAAACTGTCAAAAGGTTAAAGGGAAGGATAGTGCATCAAAAAGAGTGCAGGGACATAACCAGAACAAAAGCAAATTTAACAAACTGTGGAAGAATACCACATAAGAAATTACAAGGGGTGCTAGGGAGAAAATACCCCTGTATGGCCATGAGTTTTACGACTGCCCTAAGTTCTTTCCCAAGATGCTGCCACTATACATCCTGAAGCTGCTCTGTTAACAGCCTGAAAGCAGAAGCAAGAAAGGAAATGCATATGGTATATTCTGTGTAAGAGCAAACTCGGTTGGTGCTGATACTAGATGGCCACTCAAAGTGACAGCTTTATCAAGTGAAGCCTCTGTGAATTAGAGGTGATCAGCCATAATTATTACTGGCGCCACTGAAGCTGGTAGCTTGACAGTATCATGAGTAGTTGTTATAAAGTTTGGTTCATTGTGTCATTGGCCTGCATAACTCATTTATGTCGGAATGACCAGTTATTGATTTCTCATCTTCTGTAACATAATAAAAAGAAGTTTAATCACCTAAAGCATTCTTTTATTTCCTGACATTACAAGCTACTTTAATTCAACAATGTACAGAAAAAATAGAGATGTAATTGCAAATATCTCTGTGACAAACGTCACAGTTCCTTAATTCTAAACATTTTTCATTAGTTTTAATTTCCATGCAGGTCTTTGGAGCAGAACTAAGTAACTAAGTGGTGTTCAAGGTACTGACTTATGATTTGTGGTTAAAATATAGAACCAAAGAACCCTGGAACCTGAAGAATTTTATTTCAAATGTGAGCAGATTGAAAGGGTCAATAAATACAACCAAACTAAAACCATTAAAAAGTGAAAGCTGACCTACAACTTATAGTTATCGGTGTCCTCAAAACTCTGTTCCCTTCTGGACAAAGAGATGATGTCTAGCTATGCAGTGACCATTTTGAAATTTGCTGCGTAGTTCGTCCAACCACATGGAAAGATACATCTGCTTCACCTATGCAATAAGTTTAGCATTGATATGTTCCTGCAATTTCTCTGTAATGCAAGGTAGTGGCATCTATCCAGTTTTATTCTGCCCATCCACCAAAGAGTTAAGGGCAGCACACATTATTCTATCCTCCCATGTTTATCCTCACAAAAGTCCTGTAAGAGCCAAACTACAAGTGATGCCTTACACAAGTTGGACACTTGTCAGCTTCCCTCAAGTTTTGATGGGAAATGTAGGCGCCCTGGTTTTACAGCTTGGCTCTCCATTACAGCTGCAAGACCAGGATGCCTACATTTCCCATCAAAACTTGAGGGAAGCCGACTAGTGTCCAACCTGTGTAAGACGTCACTTGTAGTTTGGCTCTAAGATAGATAATGCTGAAAGAGAATAATTGGCCCAAGGTCATCCGGCAAGCTTCATTAAAAAGCAGGGATTTGGACCCAGGTTTCCCAGACCCTAGTCCTCTACATGACACTGATTCTCTTGTGTATGTGCGCTACACCTGATTTTATTGCAGTTGGAGGTCACAAAACACCTGCTTCTCCAGTGTGTTACTTTCAGTCATCACATCTCTGTAGCCGATTGCACTGCCTCAAGATACAGACAGAAGACCACCATAGTCTTCTAGCCACCCCCTGGCCACCCACTAAGCAGTTGATACTTACAAACACCTAAGGAGCTCAGAGTAGTAATCATGGTTTCCCCCTCTTGTACCTTCACAAATAACCTATGAGATAGGTTTGGCTGAGAAAGAATGGTTGGTCCAAGAGCACCCAGTAAGGCTCATGGCAACTGAACATTTCAACCTGGGTCCCTCCAGTCCTTCTAAGAAATAAATGAACACATAAATAAATGAAAATCTCCTATCAATGGCTTAGTATGGGAATTGGGAAGGTAACCTACTTTTGTAGTTAAAAATAGATCCAACTCCCTGACCCTGGGACTCCTGCTTCATTGATGATTTATGCTCCTTTTGAAAAACAGAGCTGGATTGCTGATCAACTGTCTCCTCGTCAACACTATGTGAGCTTTGTCATAAAGTGCAGAGTACAGAAGAGTCACAGACAAACAGAATGTAGGGGTCACTCTGGATTCCATTTCAGGTGCTGCTTGCCCTTTTGTTCATCTGCTGGTAAATGGCTGTTCTATGTTATCCTTTCCTATCTGTGTCTTTCTTTGTTAGTGCTCTTTCCTCCTCAGTCCTCTGACTCACAACTAACATGACTTCTAAATGTTATTTCCTCCACTTACTGTTGTAATATGGAACTGACAGTATTGGGCTGGAGGTGAGGTTGTACAATTGTAGCCCCCCATCTGATTTTGTGCTCTAATTGTAGCTGTGGCAGTCCAAGGAGCTTTGCTATCTACAGCTAAAGGGTACACGAGCCAGGATGACATGTCCACTTACTACTCAAAAGCCATCCAGCCCACTCTGCCACATGTTTTGCTGGAAAAAGAAAGATGCTCCAATGGTGGTTGTGGGTTTTCCGGGCTGTATTGCCGTGGTCTTGGCATTGTAGTTCCTGACGTTTCGCCAGCAGCTGTGGCTGGCATCTTCAGAGGTGTAGCACCAAAAGACAGAGATCTCTCAGTGTAACAGTGTGGAAAAGATGTTGGCAGGTCCTTTGTATCTACTCAGGAGGGGTGGGGTTGAGCTGAGTCATCCTGTAAGAGTTTCCCAGGGTGTGGAATGCTAATGGCGGGAGGCTTCACTGTATCCTGAGGAGGTTCTTTTGCATATGGATTGGTGCTTGATGTGCTAATCTTCTCTGCAGGGCTATTGTCGGGTGTAGAGTGTTTTGTTAGCCTGGTGTTTTTCAGAACTGGAATCAGCACCCCACAAACCTAGTGTATGGTTCCGGTTTGTGGATGATACATTTATCATTTGGAGCCATGGGGAGGAAGAATTGATGGGGTTTTTGAATCATCTCAACAACATCCACTGGAACATACAATTCACAATGGAGAAAGAAATCGAGGGAAAACTCCCATTTCTGGATACCTTGGTTATCCGCAAAGCAAACTTTCAGTTAGGTCACAAGGTCTACAGGAAACCAACTCACACAGATCGGTACTTACACAAAAACTCCAATCACCACCCCCGACAGAAAAGAGGCATAATGAAAACATTAGTGGATCGCGCAAGACGGATATGTGAGCCGCACTTTCTCAATGAGGAAATTAATTATCTAAACCACGCACTTCAGGCAAATGGCTACTCCAGAAATGAAATCCGGAGAGCAATCAAACCCAGGATGAATCAAACAACCAAGGAAAAACAGTCTCCTACAGGAAAAGTGTTTTTGCCATATATCAAAGGAATTACTGATCAGATGGGAAAGCTTATGAAAAAGCATAACCTTCAAGCAGTATTCAGACCCACCCGAAAAATACAACAGATGCTACGATCAGCAAAAGACAGTAGAGACCCCCTCACCTCTGCAGGAGTATACCGTATACCCTGCAGCTGTGGACAAGTTTACATCGGGACCACAAAGTGTAGCATCCAGACAAGAATAAAAGAACATGAAAGACACTACAGACTTGGACAACCTGAAAAATCAGCAGTGGCGGAACATAGCCTAACTCAAACAGGGCACAGTATCTTATTCCAGGACACCAAAATACTGGACAACACTTCCAACTACTTTGTCAGACTGCACAGGGAAGCCATTGAAATTCACAAGCATAAGCAAAACTTCAACAGGAAAGAAGAAACCTAAAGAATGAACAGAGCATGGTTTCCAGTTCTGAAAAACAGCAGGCTAACAAAACACTCTATACTCGACAATAGCCCTGCAGAGAAGATTAGCACATCAAGCACCAATCCATATGCAAAAGAACCTCCTCAGGATACAGTGAAGCCTCCCGCCATTAGCATTCCACACCCTGGGAAACTCTTACAGGATGACTCAGCTCAACCCCACCCCTCCTGAGTAGATACAAAGGACCTGCCAACATCTTTTCCACACTGTGACACTGAGAGATCTCTGTCTTTTGGTGCTACACCTCTGAAGATGCCAGCCACAGCTGCTGGCGAAACGTCAGGAACTACAATGCCAAGACCACGGCAATGCAGCCTGGAAAACCCACAACAACCATCGTTCTCCGGCCGTGAAAGCCTTCGACAATACAAAGATGCTCCAACATCTATTGATTAGGAAATTTCTCATATTCTAATGATATCATACTGACTGCTCCTGATTCTACTCGTTGCCTGACCTCTTCGTTGGGTTGCCTATCTCCCACTCACCCCCTGCCCTAAACATCATATGGTGCAGGGAGAAGGCAACTACGGGACAAACTATCATTATCATTATTTCCAGGGCTTTTTTTTCAGCAGGAACGCAGTGGAATGGAGTTCTGGAACCTCCGGAGAGGTGCGGAGGGCAATCTCAACTCTCCTCTGTCTGGAGATCAGGGGGCGGGGCCACCAGCCATGTGACCATTTTCTCCGAGGGCAACCCACTGAGTTCCACCACCTCTTTTCCCAGAAAAAAAGCCCTGATTATTCCTGTGCACCATAGCTGGGGTTTCTGGTGCTTGATTCAATGCTCTGGTGCCTCTGTGCAGAAAAAGCATAAGATCCAACTTGTACCAACTAGTATGCAAAGTTGTCATTCAAAACGAAAGGGATTTTGAATGGAATGTGGATGACTTAGGTAAATACCAGAATTAGTGTGAAGACAGATGTACTTCAAAGTAAAGTAAGTGCAGATTTTCCAGCTGTGGTTCAAGCTCTACCTGCCCCACCCTGGCTTCACAGACACACCAACAGCCTCAGGACTGAAAGGACCCTCCTTGCTTTAGGTGGGCAGTCCACTTTATTTTGCATTTTATCTACATGCATATCCATTCTAACAATTGCCTGACTCTTTCATCTTTAACATTTTCTCCACTGCTATTTTAAACTTTGAAATCTCCTCCTGTTTGGGCGGTGGGGAGAGATACTATGTTTGGCTGCTCTGCACAATACTTTAAAGAGGTATTTGTAAAAAGAAACACCTGCATTTCATCCTCGCATTCCCCTCTGTTCTGTAATCACCACATTGGCAACCAGGAATTAATTTTGGGTAAATTCTTAACTTGAAACACAAAATGTATGTTTCAATAAACATGCTTAAAGCAGTTTAAAAACAAATTGAAATTGGTTGGAGGGCACCAAAAAGTTAATCCTATTCCGGAACTTTGAAAAGTCT
Organism: Eublepharis macularius; assembly: GCF_028583425.1. NCBI lineage: Eukaryota > Metazoa > Chordata > Lepidosauria > Squamata > Eublepharidae > Eublepharis > Eublepharis macularius. The sequence continues at coordinate 47,365,123 of NC_072800.1, forward strand.
ATTGATTTTCACCATCTCCTTCTTACAGGAAACACTCTTTTCCATTTTCCTTCCTGTGACCTGTAAATGATATAGAATTTCCTGTACTACAAAGGAAACTGCACTCAGATACAAAAGCTCTACCTTTTTGTGTGCTTATTTCTTTTATTGCCTCCTTCTCTATTTCTTTGTAATCCTTATATTTCTTACACCCGGAAATATTTTAATTCTAAAGGGATCTACCTAGTACCCATAACTGCAGTTTTGCAGACTAACTAAGGAATGTTTACATCCCTGAAACATGTCTCATCCTTGGGGAAAGGGTGGTGTGGCAGACAGCACAGCTGCCCATTGTCAACACAGTTACAGTCCCACAGCTCTGGCTGCAAACCTTGCGTCTGCACAACCAGCAGCATCTGTGGTTTACAAGTAACATCATCTAGGACCATTTGAGGAGGCCACGATAGGCTGAAGGCACTACATGAACAACATTTTAAATATTTAAAAACATAGACTGTGGCTCAAGGAATTTGCAACTTTAAATACATTGTTTTATACCCATGTGTGAATATGGTCTGTGATACGAAAGTTGTATTTTAAGTAGGACTTGCTTCTGAGTAAATATGCTTATGATCAAGGTGTAAGAGTCCTATCATCTGCCCATCATCATCACTGCTATGATCCTACTGATTACAATTGGTGCGGTACATACTTGGATACCTGGTTGCAATTCACAAAGGGGAATACTTGGATTTCAGCTGATGTTAGTTCCGCTGATTAGAGTGGGATCAAATCAGCTAAATCCAAGCACTCCATCTGAACCAGTCTATGCTGCATATCTTTATAAACTGCATATAAGTAATTTTTTTCTGACATTACTTAGCCCATTTGAATGGGCTAAAATAATTCTGAAATAATTGTTCTCCGTTGGGAGAACGTCTCATTTTCATGCAGACATTATTTTTCCTTTTCAACCCAAGATCCCTCTAGTCCCTGTGGAATCAAGAGGGCCAGCAAATTTCAGGGTTAAATAAGCTTTAATGACTATCACATGTTAAAAGACTTAAACCTAGCATTAAAAATTATTTTTTTAAAAAAAAAATGTGGTATCTCTTCCTTTTTAAATTTAAAATAACCATCCAGGTGGTTTCTTAAGGACTTCTTTGCAAATTGCTTCCAGTGAACCCTTTCAGTTACAGACCACTGCAAAAACCATGTGGAGTTATTCTGTGTGCAGTTCAACTTGGGTGTCCTATGTTTTTATAGTGGACAGAACCATTGAGATTTTTACCCATAAGCCTATAGTGACAGAGATGCAGCATGCCTTGCTGTGAACTGAGCTGCCCTGATTATTCTGGAATAATATAGTTAAAAGTATTTGGGGTGAAAAAAGACCTCACAATGTCATTTTTCTGAGAGAGAACTAGACTGAAATCACCTCTCAAGCAAAAACTCAGCACACGGGAAACATCTCTTACCAAATGCTTACACAAAAGAAACACAGGGTATTTCAAATTTGTAGCTACTAAAGAAAACTAATAGCATATCAAACTGTAATGCATTCATAGTTTACAGGACTTAAGGTGCATGGAACAAGTGCAAGGTTCTCATATTTCAATAGGGCTTATGTGAAAACAAATAGTGAAGTATTCTTCAAATTCCTCATTTCAATGTATGCCAAACATGAACTGGAGAAACACTCTCCAGAGACTTACTAAACTTTCTTCTTCTTCCATCCTGAACTTCTCAGGTGAAATTGTCAAAATCAGTTAGCATCACTTGGCATGCAGGGCTCTTTTTATGGGGAGAAGGCGTATTGTATTGTCGACATTTGCCCTATAGGAAATGGGGTGAGAAATCTGCCAACTCTTTTTAATATAGACCTATGTAGGCCAAATAGCCTTAAGCCAGTATTGTGCTGTTGACCTGGAAATTAAGAATTCTGTATCCAATTACTATATTTGAGCCACGAGTTCCAATAGGATAGATTTTTAACTGACAGCCTTAAACCATACATGTTTAGAAATAATAGAGAAATTTCTGAAAAAAACATTTTAATGCTATTATACCAATATGTTTTTTGTTGTACTAGTTGATCTCAAAGCTACTCACAACGTGTATGGAAAAATGGTAAGAAAAGGTATCTATGCTTTACAGGCAAATGAAACATTAGTACAGAGGAGACTGGTAAATATAATGACAAATAATATGCAACCAATTATATTTCTCCATTATATTGAGATAAGTAGGACCAAAATGATATTTCTATTCTTACTTTAAGGTTTCCTAGTTGACATGAAGATGGGCATTAGATTCTTTCCTTACTTGGTTAAGAATTGTTCATGAATTAAAATGTGAGTTTAAACTTAGTAGACAATGAAGCCGTTGTTTGACTTGTGTTGCAGATTAATCAATTACAATACTTGATGGTGAAAGCAGACAAAAAAAATGTGATTCTTGTTACTCACAAATGTTACCTAGCCATTAAACTGACTGATCAGATGATACTCCCATAGCACACTTGAAATTTGGTTGCAGAAGGGATTAAGTTGAATCTGAAAATGTATGGACTTTTTATTTTTCCTCCCCAGTTTTCTATCCTATTCAAACAGAAACTGTGGGTCTATCAAGTATGCAAGTAGCTATGCTTTCTAAACCCCATGGTATCTCTTCATGCCACTCAGCACATTACAAAACAACATGGTAAATGAAACGTCTCGACTAGGTCTAAGATGAAACAGAGAAGATGCTAGAGCCAGCCATAACAAGCAAGACACTTTGAGTGTGATTGTTTCCCTTTATCTATATAAAATATCTCAGTTATTTCTAGGTTCTTGTCTTCTGTTATAAATTACTTTAGCTGTGGATTCACTGCAGTCATTTAAATAAATTCGAGGTTGAAAATCCTAACCTAGGAGAATAAGAGACAGTGCAATGATTATTTTAGGACTTTCTTCCTTCAAGTTGCTGAGTTTTTCCATAAACTCCATTTTTTTGTTTTGGTTAGTTGAAAAAAGGTCTACAGGTCATTTATGTGTGGAAAGAAAAACCTTTTTGTTTAAAACCTGAATATGTATGGCCATATTCCTGCTTTTTCTTGGTTTTTTGCTGTTAAGTCACAGCCAACTTATGGTGACCACATAGGATTTTCAATGAAAGAGATATTCAGAAGTGGTTTGCTTCTCAATAGCAATCCTACACTTCATTACTGGTCTTCCATTCAAGTACTAACCAGGGCTGACCCTGCTTAATTGGCCTTCTGTGAAGTGCAGGAACGCTCCAGGGCCCTCCCAGAAGTGTTCCCATGCTCTGCAATGGGCTGAATCAGGCCTGTTTGGGACTGAAATCAGCCCACTGTGAAGCGGGGAGCACTTCAGGGCCCATTGCACTGTCCCGGCAGCTCTCTTGTGCTCCGATGGGAGCCAATTTCATCCTCAAATGGGCCCTATTCGGCCCCAAACAGGCCAAAATAGGCCAGCTGCAGAGCATGGGAGTGCTCCCAGGGTTGGCACAAGGCCCTTCGGAAGTGACATCATCATGCAGCCCAGAAGCGCGAGTGCCAGCTTTCCCACCTCTTGCCCAGAGGGTGAGGGGACCTGACAACCCTAAGGTCAGGGCATGTTCGTGCATACAAAATTTAGGGCTGCCAGGTCCCTCACCATGGTAGGAGATCCTCTGCCTCTAGCCCCCTCCCAATGCTTTTCTGACCAGCAGAGGGGAGAAAGGTGAGCACTGGTAGGCCAGAGCAGGCTGTACATAGGCTTTGCAGACCTGATGATGTCACTTCCAGTTTAAACTTGAAGCTACAATGTCTCAGGAGGCCAATTCTCTAACACAGTGAAAAAAGCTATGCTTTTGGCCTACTGAGATGCCATAGCTCCTGGTTTAATTTAGAAGTGACATCATTGGGCCTTCAAAGTCTGCATGAAGTGTGCTCTAGCCCGGCTCTGCTCACCTGGAGAGGAGGATCGCCCCCCCCCCCATGCCCCACTTGTTTTTCAGGTAGGGGGGCTTGGCAACCCCATACAAGCTTTAAAAAAATCAATAACCTGAACTATGTTAGGCTAAGCTTTTTACCTGAATTAGGGTAAAACAGAAGCAATTAGGTGATCAACAAAGCAATCTTAAACAGGTTTACTCAGAAGTAAGTGCCATTTTATTCGGTGTGGTTTACTCCCAGGAAAGTGTTCTTAAAATTTCAACCTCAGAGAGCAATACTCAGAATCCTACTCAAGATTACTCAATTAGACTTACTTCCAGGAAGTTACATCCTACTAAGCCCACTCACATCACTGATCTTAGAAGGGTGTAACTCTGTTTACAACTGCATTGTTAGAATTTTTAAATATATATATATATATATATATATATATATATATATATATATATATATATATATATATATATATATATAGCATGCACATAGTTTCCCCACTTTAAATGTTGAACCAGCTAATTACATCATGCAGCACAGTGAAATGATTCCAGGGTTCCCAAGGAAACTGTTTTCACTAAGAACAACATGAGTTCTTCATTTTAATCTTATGCTCATGCAAGGCAGACATTTAGTTTAATCTTACTTCATAGCAATTCCATGCTATATAACCCCCTTGGTGGCTATTGAGATTGGCTAGGATAGCATGCCTTCAGTTCCAAAGACAAGACTCCTGGGGATTGCACCAGGGCCTCCTGCGTTTGGACTCACAATCTTTGAGGATATGCCAGAAGATCTGTGCTTGGAAAGGCCATTAGTTTGAGCTAGTATTTGGTTGATTATCTTTAAAGTTTTGGTTGACTTTTGTATTCCTTCTGTTTTGTTTTGTTTGCTTTGTTTTTGCTATGGTTGTCAATCTGGTTTGTTCTGCATCTTGGCTTATTAAGACATTATAACATACTACTGATAGCCATAACAAGCAGGGTACTTTGTGTGTTATTATTTTCTCTCAGCGACTATCTGTAAAAAAAAAACAACAACTTTTTTTCATGGACCATTCTGATGATTTAAGAGATGGGCTTTCAAAGTTCTGCATAACAAACACTTTCCTAGTTCTTGAAAACAGAATTTGGTTAAACATAGTATAATGACATATATTTTCTGTTATATCAGTTTACAGTATATCACATATATCCCTTTACATTTTGGCAATTCGATCACAATGCTTGATACCATTATTAAATATTATAAATTATTTCTACAGTACTTTTAAGTATGTAAAGTGATTTATAATTTTTATATTGGGCTAAGTGGTATCACCATTTTCCAATGGAAAAGTAAAGAGACTGTTCCACACACATCCGGTTTAATTGGTGAATGCAGATTCAGAGAGCAAGCATTCTAAAACTACTCTTGACTAGAGGTGGGCACGATCCAAAAAAGATTACCGATCAAATTACCGTGGATCCGCGCTGGCGACGACCCCAAATCACCGATCCACACCGATCATCTCCCATTTCCGATCTGTGGATCGGATCGGGGAGTGGGAAGGTGGGTGGTGGCGGCCGGCGGCCGCCGGGTCCTGCGGGCACGGAAAGGGAACGTTCACACACACACTTAGAGCAGGGGGGGAGTTTTTAACCCAGCGACGAGCCGCCTCCCCTCAGGGAGGGGACATTCACACACATACACACACACACACTTAGAGCAGGGGGGAGTTTTTAACCCGGCGATGAGCTGCCTCCCCTCAGGGAGGAGACATTCACACACACACACACACACACACACACACACACACACACACACACACACACACTTAGAGCAGAGGGGGGGGGAGTTTTTAACCCGTCCCTGCCTCTCCAAATAGAGAGAGAGAGACACCCTGTCAACATGTTTCAGCCAGCTTTTAAAAAAAAGCAGGGACAGAATCCTCCATTCCTCCCCACCCAATTTTAAAAGCAAGCAGCCAGTCTTCCAAAAGCATATTTTAAACATACACACAGAGCCGTGAATGAGGTTTTCCCACAAAATACAGTTTTTTAAAAGCAGGTTAAAAACAGAGAGTGACAGACAGAAAAACAGCCATTCCTCCTACAAAGCCCTGTTTTTTTAAAAAGCAAAAAACGTTTGGAACACGCCCTTCCCCCTCCCTCCCCTGGGTCTCTTCTCCCAACTGGTAGTGTGTTGCTGCTCCGTGCTTGGAAGGAAGCCCTGCTGATCAAGGAAAGCTGGGCTTCCATTCGGGTTTCCAGGGCGACAGAAGGAGGGCAAACACAGCTGAGGCATTCCCCTGGCTCCGTTGCCCCGGGAATAGATTACTGGTGCCTGATTGTCTGCATCCCTGATCAGATCCCGATGGGCCGAATCAAGCCCCGATGAAGCCCCCCCCCCGAACGCTGGATCGGTCGCCGTGGACGGCACCAATCCGCTGGGTCCCAATCGCACGAACGCCATTATCGTGGGTATTTTTCTATCGTAATGCTGATCATGCCCATCTCTACTCTTGACTTTTTAATCTAGCCATCATGGTACAGTGGTTAGAGTGTTGGACTTGGATCTGGGAGACCCAGTTTCAAATCCCCACTCTGAGGAAGCTTGCTGGACCAATTTGGGTCAGTCACACACTCTAAACCTAATCTACCTCACAAAGTTGCCGTGAGGATAAAATGTAAGCCGTTTTAACACGCTTGTAACCTCCCACAAAATCATGTACAACTCATGGAATGACAGTGTGATCATGGCACGATTTCCCATCATGATCTCATTTTGTGGATAGATGACATCAGAAATTGTGCCACGAAATGAGATCATAGTGGGAAATTGCACTACGAAGACAGCGTCATGCTGTCAGTTTTGCACAATTTTGTGGAGGGTTACAACTTACAAGTGTGTTAAAACGGCTGTAGAAGAGGAGAACAATGTAAGCCACTTTGGGTTCCCACTGGGAAGAAAGGCGTGATATAAATGAAATAAATAATACTGAAAATATTGCTCTTTGTAACAGAAAGTTTAAATAAACCACAATGAGGTGTCTATGAGAATAACTCTAAGCAGGTCTATTCAGAATCCCACCAGGTCTATTCAACAGGGAAAGTGTTTTTAGGATTACACTTTCCCTTGCAACGTGTTTAAGATTGCTCCCTATGTCTAAGATCATGATATCCAGAAATGCCAATGTCCATTTTCTGTATAATCTATCTCTTTTTATCATACCCAGTACACTCACTTGTATTTTATTTTACTTCATAGTTCTTATGCCTTTGTGATGATTTGTCATTTTTTTCAGATTTAAACAGTGAAGTTCATTTGTTAAAAACCACTGGATTACGGCCATTCACTGTCCAACACACTAATGGAATGATATGGTTTTAAAGGTTAGTATGATACTCAGGGAGTTCAAAACACAGCCAGATGTAGGCAAGGGAACTCCTATCACAGAATCCTGTTGCATCTATCTGTTTTAAGTGGTTACCATCATAAGAAACTGCAGTGTTATGAATGAATTGATATCTGATGTTCTCCACCACAAGGGACCATTATAGTTTATAAATCTGTTGTAATCTGATAAATTTTTCATATTTTCCAGCCTCACATGGTTAGTTAGAATTGGAGACAACAATTTAACTCTTCGCTGGCTATACAGTTTGCACTTTGCAATAAAAGATGCAATATTCTTTATAGCCATTGTTCCAAAGATACAAAAATGCTGATTGCGTTAAACCAGAGCACCTCCCTCCTAAATACACTGGAAGGTAATGTTTGGAAGCTTGGCCTTTTAAATGCTGAAAAGAAACAAGAGGGAACCTGACAAGTTAATATTACTGGAAAAGACCTACACCTGTAATCTGAAAATTTCATACTTTTTAAAACTGTTTTCTTTTGGTACATATCCCATACTCATAAATCAAGGAGTGCAATATGCATATTATGTATATTACTTATGCATGTACAGGTTGAACATATGCAAATCTCAAATTAGTTACTTCACTTGCATTATATCCAGCCAATACAGGACAACTGAGAAACTATTCTTATGTGCCTAAGTGGGCTTGGTGTTTCTCAGATAGCAACTCCCATGTGAAACTGAGGCAGAAATTCCAAAAGCAAGTTTGTAATAAGGGAAATATTTGTAGAGGGCTGTGGGCCAGCATGATCACTCTGTTTTTCTTCCATATGTGTGTATCTTTGTATATATTGTTTGATGGACACTGCTAGCTCTACAACTGTCCTCCCCATTAATATGAGTAGTTAAAGCCATTTGACATACATGATATGCAGAAGAAAACTGTCAGGCAAAACATAACTAGGAAAGGTTGAATCCGAAAGAGGCACATAGATTCATGAAGCACGAAGCCCATTGCAAATCAGAAAAAGTCTACATGTACAATGAAACAGAATAAACTGCTTTCTGTTTCAATCAGGACTTCATATGTATGAAATTGTGTGTGAAAATTACTTGCTCATATGGTCCATTCAGATTGCATAGCTCAAATGCGAGCAACAAAACTAAAGGAACCATTCCATCTCAGTTCCAGAACTGTAGCTATTGTTGCAGCAATTAAACAGGAATTCTGCAGTTGTTGGATATCCTCAAACATATTTCGGATATACTTTCCCTCCTTAGTCAAATTTTTCATTGTTGGCAATGGTGGGCAAAGGTCACATTCAGCCTTCTTTCCCTAGCTAACAATAGAAAATTCTCAGTTATCTACCTGTGGCCTGAAGTATAGTTTCTTGTACAGAACTTGACTACACTTAAGATACTGTCCCAAAGAGATGGAAAATCATACAAAACCAAAATGAGGAAAGGGGCATTCATAAGAAATGCAATTAGTAACTCACGTCATTATTAGACAATGTTCATTCAAATGTTTTCCACATGGTGCCAGCACTTCTTTATCACTTTCTGCATTGTTTTGTTTTTCTTGCTATGCTAGTTCTGTATATGCAGGCTTTTTTTTTTTAAGTGCAAGGGCATTACTTATAGCCTGAAATGGCATAGTCTCATTAGGATAGTAACATGGAATGATTGTTTTTACTTATTTAATTTAATTATACTTCCCCAGCAGAGACCTAAAGTGATTTATATCATTTTTCTCTCATCCATTTTATAAAGACATATACAGGAATCTCTCTGCATGATCAGGATCCCTGAAAAATCAGGGGGAAAACTATATATACAAACATTGTCAGTGCATAAACTCTATACAGTCTTCCCAAAGAATGGTCACAGGTCAGGGGCAGAGCATGACACCATGGTTGAAATTAATTTGAATTAGGGTTGCCAACTTCAGCTTGAGAAATTTCTGGAGCGTTGGGGGCCTTGCCTAGAGAAGGCAGAGTTTAAGGAGCTCTGCAGGAATGTGAAGCCACAGAGTCTGCCTTCCAAAGCTGCCATTTCCACTAGGGGAACCATAATGGAAAATGAAGATTTGGGGGCAATGCTTGGGGAGGGAAGTGTTTTGGAATAAGAGGAAACTCAGTGGAGTATAATGCCAGTGAACACACCCTCCAAAGCAGCCATTTTCTCCAGGGAAACTGATCTCTGTAGTCTGGATGGTGGTGGTGAATGCCCTCAAGTCATAACTGACTAATGGTGACTCCTGGTGGGGTTTTCAGGGTAAGAGACTAACTGAGGTGGTTTGCTATTGCCTGCCTCTGCAACCCTGGTCTTTGCTGGAGGTCTCCCATTCCATTACTAACCAAGGCCACCCTGCTTAACTTCTGAGATCTGACGAGATCAGGCTCACCTGGGCTATCCAGGTCAGGGCCTATAGTCTCGAGATCAGTTGTAATTCTAGGAGAACTCCAGACCTTACCTTGAGGCTGGTAACCCTACATCTACATCTGCATTACTTTAAAAAATGGCCCCAAAAGAGATTGAAGAAAAACAGTCAGAGATAGGAACTTCTCAGGTGAGGTTGCATCTCTGAATTCTTCCAAGCTGAATAATAGCAGATCAGCCTGTGTTCAGGAAACAGTTTTGGCTAGCGTCACCTTTCCCTGGAGAATGCTAATCTTGAAGCCAGCTCCATAAAGCCAAAGAATATGTGTAAATGGGAGTCATTAAATATCTATTGAAATTCATTATATTTGTTATATAATTATAATTTGTTGAGTTTTTTAAAAAGAATTTTTACTTTTATATGAGATTCTAATAATTTCAAAATAATACATTCTGAACTTGCTTAAAGCATTTAATAGTCGCAGAGATGTATGACTAAATATCCCCAGTGAGTAATCTGTCTTTCAGTCAGGCCATGCTGGAATCTGGTCTGGTTTTCCAAAAACAAACAGGGTTGGGTCTCTTTACTCCCATGGAAGACCACCAAAGAAATCCCACGGGCCAGCAACTGCTTTGGGTGATTCAAAGGCAGCGCTACGTCCTCAAGCTGAAGTTGAAGCTACATTGTGAGATAATGTTTTCATCCACAAAGTGAAATTTCCCGTTAACACTCAGATTCGTTTTTTAAAAAAAATTCCTTGATTCAGAAATTGCTTTGTGTTTTGAGCAAAAAGTGAGATTTTTTTTTTGTAGGTAATACTTAATACTTTTAAAAAACATTAATATTGCAGCTATCTAATCTCTCTCAGAAGAAACATCCTGAACTATTTCAGAGTGCTAAAAACAAGTCAAAGGTTAATGATAGAGAATGAGATCTATAATTTTTTTCATTTCGCTGTTGTTTCTGTTTTGTAAAATATTGTTCACTTTCACTGATTACTGCATCCATTCATTTTTTTGTTTGAATTCATTCCCACTGGGAATGATACTTTCCCTTCAACTTCACTTCCTCCTCTATTTCCTCACCCAAACTTTCAGTGCTGTGGGATGGAGCTGCTGCTCTGGCTGCTTGTGGGGTATACTGATCAGCTAGACTGTGGATTTTTGTGTGTGTTTTTAATCAGTTTAAGTTTTGTTCTAAAGTTTCATTTATTTTTTTGTTGCTTTTGTTTTTGCATTAGTTTCTTTGTCAGCTTTTATATTGGTTGCACTGGGAAATGCATTTTCAGCACTAATATATTTGTTTTCCATTCAAGTTGGATGAAAATTTTCAGGAATTACACTCCCACTCCACCCCCAGCCAATGAATTCTCCCTGCCAAATATCAAGTAGATAAGAGATAGGGTACCATTTTTGTAGGTGATTAAGATTCTCACTTGTATTTTGGGAAAAGATCAACATTTGATATCCAGTGATTGCAGGCAGTACTGATGAGCTATCTGTACAGCTCCCCAGCAGGACAAATAGTATCCCCCAGGGCCTTTTGTGTCTAGAAAATAGTCCATGCATGGGGGAAGTGTGAAGTCTATTCTTTCCCCACGCACTGTCCCAGTTAGGTTTCTAATCACACTTGGGAACTAAGTTCCTAGTGGAGTGATGTGTGGCCTGACTTGCAAAAAGTTGGTCTAGTTTAGTTCAGCCTTTTCAGAAGGCTCAAGGGGAACTGTTTAGCAAGAAAGGTAGCATGGCAGAGATATAGGGCTGCCATGACCCCGCCCGGGGCAGGGGATCCCCCTGAACCCACCCTTCCCCCCCCCCGTGTCCACTTACCTGGCTGGTGGGGGGAGCATGCTCCCTGGGGTGCCCCCTCCCCGGGTGGTGTGGCGCGCCCCCAGACAGGGGGTGTGTTCCTGCGCCGCAAGAGCAGGTGATAGCAGCAGCAAGAGCAGGCCACTCTCACCACCGCTGCTGCCACCACCCACTCTCATTCAGCGCACAGGGGAGAGCAGACAGTGGTGGCAAGAGTAGGCCACTCTTGCTGCTGTCGCCTGCTTTCACCGTCACCGCCGCCTGCTCTTGTTTGGCACACAGGGGAGAGTGGGCAGCAGTGGCAAGAGCAGACCACTCTCGCCACCGCCATCACCTGCTCTCGCACACCACCGCCCGCTCTCGCCACTGCTGCCCCTGTGCACCAAAGGAGAACGGACTGCAGTTGCACAGGCAAGAGCAGCCTGCACCGGCTGGGACAAGGGCCCCCTTTGACCCAGGGCGCTCTTTGATCCTGTGTGATGTCACTCCAGAAAGTGACATCATCACGTGAGCTGGGAGTGCGTGCGTGCAAAGAACAATGTGGGGTGAGTAATGGCTACCAATACCCTGCTGGGAGACTCCAAGGATGTGGGGATCTCCCGTTGAGGGACTCCAGGTCTCTGGCAACCCTACAGAGATACCATGCCTACCACACAACTCCAGTCCCTTGATCACTTTTCAAACAATGCCCAGCCTTCCTGAGGGGCCCCTCGATGGGGAGTGGAGAGGCGGGGGTGCTTCAGGCCTGGTCTGCAAAAGGCACTGGTGAGTGGGCTGGCTTCCTGCATGCTGAGCCACTCCTCCCTCCTCTTCCCTTCCTCCTCTTCTCCTCCCTCCCCTCCCACAGCCAGGTTACCAGTATTTTCAGGCCATTTTCCTTGGACAGTCCAAGAAGAAACAGGACCTGGCAACCATACTTGTACATTAGATCCTGCCATGAATTGCACCTATAGCTGCTTTATTTTTCACCATAGTGCACAATTATGTAATTAGCTTCCATGATGAAGAGAGATGTCTCCAACAAAAACTGGACAGATGAAGCATATGAACACAAAAATTTGCTACCAACCTAATCCATCTAATGTCATTTCAAGAACAGTATTGCTATTTTGGCTTGTATGACCCTTCTGTGTTGTCTAATGTCAGTTTTAGAATTGCTTATGCTCTGTTTCAGCAGTTCTTCAAATCCTTATTGGATTTTTGCTAATGTTATGTCTTTGTAAACTTGCATTTATTTACTCGATGGCATTGTTTACTGAAATGTCCTTAATATTGACTATACTAATCTCACTCTATGTAATCCATCTTGAGTCTCAGTGAGAAAGTGAGAAAGGAAGACTATAAATGACATAAATAAATAAAAGAAAAAATTGTAGCAGTTTCCCAAGATCTTTTTGGTTCCTTGGACTGACAGTAGGATCATAGTCTGGCAACTTGACCACTTGCCCCCACCCCCACACAACTGGAATATCAATCTCTCCTTGCCATATAAAAATAAGTTAGGAAACGGAGGCTTTCCTTATGTTTAATGCTTGATATGCTATTAGCCATATCATTCTATTACACCTTTGGGACCCAGGAGTGTATTCCATAAACATTACCTTCACTCTCTTTTATTTTATTAGTAATTGGATTTGTAAATATTGGAGAAAGAAGGAAGGGTAAAAGGTGAATATTTCTACAAGTCAATTCTTTAATTTTTTAAACAGAGCTTTTCAGTCACACTTTGATTTAGCACTTTTTGGTCCTCTGGGCTGGATCAGTGATGATAGCCCTCACTTTTCCCTGCATTGAAATTCATTTTTCAACAGAAGAGGTCAAAACAGGTGGCTTAGAGAGCTCCCATATGGAAACAAGAGATTCTCACTTTCATCCAAACTCTTCTCTGATTATGGGGGTAGGGGGGGTGTAAGAACTTGCTTGTGGTCTGACTCACAGCTATGACACTGACTCCATAAATGTGAATTATGGTAGCCCGAAGGAGCACTGTAGTATTTAATATCTTTTGACCAGGCTCCCTGACATAGTACCACGTTCTTTCTTTCAGTATGCTTATTATCTGTACAACTTCTAGGACATCTGTGGAGAATATGTTATCACTAAAACTCTTTCCTTCAGCTGTTTGGTGTTCTACAGCATTCTATCTTTCTCTGCTTGACAGTCTCTTCATTGCATAGCATTGCATATTTTGTTAATAAGGACTTTTACAATCCTTTTGTGCCATTTAGGAATTTAGAATAGCATCTAAGACACATTTTTTTATTTTTTAAGTCTGTACATATTCATTTATTTTGAATAGCTGAGTTGCAACTGATACAACAGAATCTCAATTAGCTGGTGTTGTTTGGTCCAGCGATTATGTTGTTAGAGTGATTATAGGGATATAGTGTGATTAGCGTGAGCACTTTAAGAGACTATCGAGTGGGTTTGCCAGCATATGGGCACTCTCACCCTGATTGAAATCACAGAATGAGAGATAGCAAAGATGCTAATTGCTTGTCTTTGTCCACATTATAAAGTTATGCTGAAAGATGCTGCCTATTAAGGCCACCTTCATGCTGGACTGAAAGAATGTTCAGGCATTGATGACCAGGAATGGAGAGTCCCTTCCACAGGCACCTGGATTTAGGGGCAGGCCACAGCTGGCAACCCCCAGCAGCTCTGCTTGCACTCTCTCTCTCTCTCTCTCTCTCATAGAGAAATGAAAAGAAAGCAGAATGAACTCAAAGCAGCACACACATACACACAGCTCCACCCACCCACTACCCCAATGAAAATAAAACAGAATGAACTCAAAACAGCACACACATACACAGAACCCCCTAAATGAAAGCAGAATGAACTCAAAGCAGCTAAGCCTCTTCTGCAGAGCTCGTGCTGGGCCCCATCTCTCTCTCTCTCTCTCCCTCTCTCACTCACAGAGGAATGAAAAGAAAGCAGAATGAACTCAAAGCTGCTTAGCCTCCTCTGCAGAGCCCGCGGGGCTGAAGGAGGAAGGAATCACACAGGCAGATTCTAGAGCTTCCAGAATGCCGTCATTTGTTCCTAAGGAAAGCTTGGCATCTGCCTGATGCCCAAAATAACCAGCATATTTTACTCTCCCCTGCATACTGACAGATACCACAGCAGAGCTACCACCTGAGTTTGGTCTCATTTGTAGCACAGAACAGAATACAAAAACAAAACAAAAAGGGCCCAAGGAAGCCACAGTTTAAACAATATGCTGAGAATGAATACTAAGGTTGCCAAATTCCCTTACCTCCCAGCAGGAGGTGGGGGGACCCAGCACTCACCTTTTTCCATTCCTTATGCATGCACAAAGCATGTATGTACTTCAGGGAGTGACATCATCGCGCAGGCCTGAAAGTGTTCCCATGCTTCATGCTGGATTAATTTGGGCCTCAAATTGGCCTAGTGCGAAGGGCGGGAGCACTCCTGGGACCTCTGCGATGACATCACTCCTGGGAGTGACATCATCACGCCATTCCAGGAGCAAACCTGAGAGGCCTGTTTCCCTGCCTTTTCTCCCCGCTTGCCAGGTGAGTGGCAGCAGGGAGCAGAAGCTTGGAGCGGGGCATCCCCTGTCCCCACCAGGGGACCTGGCAGCCCTAAATGCCACAACAATTAGGATTCAGCTAATATTCAGGTATTAAAAGAAAAATCCCAGCTCTGAAGCTACCACTACTAGTTCCACTGCTGTGCCAGTGCCGCCTTTGTTTAAGGCACATTCTGCACAGTCCAGATCTGGAAATTTTCAGTGGCTGCCCCACTCATGTCTGTGGAACTGCCTCCTGGTTGCTAAGACTATAAGACAGTTAATCTGGAGAGGTTTTCTATCCTACAAGTTAGTCACAAGGTATTTTTAGATTTTATATTGTATTTTATATTGGCTTTTTTAATATTTATTGTTTTATCTTATTGTTTTGATGTGGTGGGTCCTGAAATGCTCAGGAGAAATAAACAAATAAAAGGAAATTGTTAGCTTGAAAGGATATGTCTCAATTATATGAGCCTGCATGAAGCTTACACAAGCATGAAAGGCTTTGTTTTTAAGAACTGATCTGTTTCAGTTTGATTCTTTTTCATGTTCCTTGTTTTGTGCATATGCCTTCAGAGCAGAATTTTTTTTTAGTTGCAAGGGAAAGCCTTCATAAGTCATAAGGAAAAAAAACCCACATTGAAGCTCTACATATATACCTAAGGACCAGTTCACAGATCAATTAATGTAGAAATGTAGGCATCCTGGTCTTGGAGCTGTAATGGAGAGCCAAGCTGTAAAACCAGGATGCCTACATTTTCCATCAAAACTTGAGGTAAGCTGACAAGTGTCCAACCTGTGTCAGGCGTCACTTGTAGCTTGGCTCTGAGTGTCTGAGTTCCCGAACAGCAGCTGAACGCAACGAATGAGGCTTGCAATGACCACCTGTTCATTTAGAATGGGGACTCATGAACAGCCCGTTCACGAACAGATGAACGGGCTGTTCATGGGGGTTTTTGTTCGTATTGCTGTTTGTGTCTAAATGCCACTTGTGGTCACATACATACATCTCAAACCACTTCAATGCATCATCAATGACTTGCAACCTATGCTGGACAATAATGCTCTTCTCTCACAAGCATTGGGAGGCAAACCTTTTCTTGCCCACAGATAGCCCCCTAACCTTAAACAACTTATCAGTCATAATAACGTACTTCCCAACACTGACATGGACTCGGGGACCAGAGCCTGCAATAAACCAAGATGCCAAATCTGTAACCATATTTATTGCAACAGCACAATTACTGGACCAAACAACACCAGTTATCATCTTATGTTCATTCACTTGTTCATCTTCCAATGTTATATATACTATCAAGTGTCAGCAATGCCCTTCTGCTCTTTGCATTGGACAAGCAGGCCAGTCCTTATGCAAAAGAATAAATGGACAGAAATCTGACAGAAATCACAATATTCAAAAACCAGTGGGAGAACATTTTAATCTTCCAGAACATTTGATTGATGACCTAAAAGTGGCTATTCTCAAACAGATACATTTCAAGGGGAGATTACACTGTGAGATTGCTGAAATGGGGTTCATTCATAAATTCATAACAATGAACCCCCTCAGGGCTGAACAGAGATTTAGGATTCCTATCTCACTACAGATGCTCTAATCAAGCTGCACTGTACCTTTTACATCTTGACATCTTTTTTTGCTCCTCCCACCATCTCACCAAGCTGCATTGTACCTTTACATCCTGATGCCCTCCCCAGTAACACCCTACCCATCTTTGGCTGGGATATAAGGCACAGGGATTTCCATTCCTACTAGTATCTGAAAAGGGGGATCTGACTCTTGAAAGCTTACACTCTGAAAATCTTGCTGGTCTCTAAGGTGCCACTGGCCTCATATCCTTCTACTGCATAAAAACACGGCTACTCACCTAAAACTACCCTGCAATAGGCTTTCCTATATTGGCTTCTGAAGCAAGAGTTAGTAAACTGACACTTTCCATTTCTAATATCTTCAAAATGTTGAATAGAATGACCATACATATTACAGCTGCAACTAAACATATAAGCATCAAATATAAACTATTAGTTAATCGAGGGGAGGGGAAGAAGGCACAGATCAACAAGCACGTGGTTCTGCCATAACTATGACTGTAGGACTCTGCTCTGTGCAATAAAACACCTAACCACATGTATTTATAAGAAGTTTGTCAACCTCCAGGTGCGGGCTTGACTTCTGGAATTATAGCTGATCTCCAGATTACACATATCAGTTCCCCCCACAGAAAATGGCAGCTTCAGATGCTGGTGTTGATGATGACATGACATCTCTTCTGAGCTCCGTCTCCTCTCCAAAGTCCTCCCTTGCCCTGGTGTAACCTCAAATTGCCAGGAATTTCCAGACCTGGAGTTGGTAACTCTAATTTGTAAGCACCACCACAACATTCAAAATGGTATTTTTACTAAAATATCTTCAGAAAGCAAAACTGGGTCAAAATAGACAAAGACCTTAATAAAGATCAAGAACCCAATAACAGGGGTTGTTGCTGAGATTGAGACAGTTGATTGTCCTAAGCTATGTCTCTTCCAATGCACAGTCTGTGGCTGCCTCCTAATTAGTTGTAACGAATGGACATGTTAGCCAAGATCACCCATTTGGGTGGGGAATATCTCTATCCAGCTTAATTTTGGACAATGCTGCATCCCATTTTTCTTCCTTTTACTATATTCTTGATCTAGCTATGGAGCAATAAAAAGAGACATCTTGTAGTATCTTGACAAGGAGGATGCCTCTGTTGTTAATTTTCCGCATAAGAAGCCCATCATATCATTTTCCCCACCTGGTGACCATGGACATACCTAAGTTGAGTGTTAGTGTATGTTTGTGAGTATAGGGAACTGTTTTCTGGTTAAGACCTAGTTCATAGTTTAAGAATATATAGAATATTGGGTTCACTTGCATTATAGTTCTGAAACGCTTCCTAATATCCACGGACCAGAAAGAAATTAGTGCATAATTGAATTATTTATGCATTCTTTTTCATACGTAGGTAACTGTTTCTCTCTGTGTGTGTTTGTGGGTGGGTGTGTACGCCATCAAGTTGAAGCCATCTTATGTTGACCTCTGCTGGGGTTTTCAAGGCAAGAAATGTTCAGAGGTAGTTTGCCATTGCTTGTCTATGTATAGCAACCCTGGACCTCCTTGGTGGTCTCCAAGCTAAATTTTGACCACGGTCAATGCTGCTTACCTTTGATGAGATCAGGCTACCTGAACCATCCAGATCTAGGCAACTGTTTCTCTAGTTCCCACCAAATCTCATGCATCCCATACAATGTGTCTATAGTTTAGGTTGGTAGTTGTGTTGGTCTGTAGAAGAACAATAGGATTTGAGCCCAATGGCACCTTAGAGACCAACAAGATTTTCAGGGCATAAGCTTTTGAGACTTAGAGCTCCCTTCTTCAGATATGTAGGAATGGAGGTCCCTGAGCCTTTGTATCCCAGCCAAAGGTGGGTGGGGTATTTGGCTGGGATATAAAGGCTCAGGGATCTCCATTCCTACTTGTGCCTGTGGAAGGGAACTCTGACTTTTTAAAGCTTTACACCCTGAAAATCTTGTTGTTCTCTAAGGTGTCACTGGACTCAAATTCTGATACACAACATGACTAGTCCTTTATCAGACTGAAAATGGTGGTTGCAGTACATACTCAGTGAAATCAATGTGCAAAGTTAATCATGACTTACTTAAGTCTGCCAAGCTAGAAGTGACACCTTCCCTTAGTTTATACCCGTGTCTGCTGACACTATTAGTTTTTTAACACAGAGCAGCAAGACTCCCCTCTTCAGAAAATAAGCGCAGCGGGGCCTTTCTAGGTGTGTGGGCTTGCTTTCCTCCTGCTCTCCTTTCACAAGAGGAAGATGGCAACCTGGCTGGCAAGCCCCGCCACAGTCTCCCTGCTGTTAACTACACCCACAAAATGTGTTCAAGCCGCAAGAGACTGCCAGGCTGTTCACTGTGCCTGGGGGTGCCACTTGGCAACCCTCACTCTGTACAAAAAGGAACAGATTTAGTATTATGAGCTGCCCTGTCTTTCTTTCTTTTAAATAGCAAGGTCAAAGTGTTACTCAAGAATAGCGCAAAGGGACTCATGACTGAGCACATAACTTTGTTGGGCGGAAGGGAGAGGCTGCATTTTGAAAGCACAGATTCTGTGCACTTTATAGACCCTACACAGGATCATGTGAATGCTGACAGAGATTGATTCAAGGAACTTTCCAATCCGGAAGGAGCCAGGAGGGGGGGGGTTAGCTGCCTCCGATTTCTTGCGCCTGCTGAAGCCCAGCATGCGTGTTCTGCCCTCCCTCTCCCTGCCCCCTCTGCAAAGAAGAACCGCTGAAGCTAAGCCCAAGTCTTCCCCTTCCTGCTTGCGGATTTGTGCCAGGTAGGGAAAGGAGAGGCAGAGCAAACAGACTGCATCCACATTTTGATCAGAGCAGCATGGCGAGGGGTGGCCAGGTCACCATCTTCCTCCTATGAAAGGAAGTGAGAGCAGGAGGAAGGCAGTGGTGACGGCACATGGAGGGCTGAGGGGCAATCCCTCTCCTCCTCTGCCCAGCACACTGGGCGAAATGACACCTCTGGGCGAGCTGGCCTCCCCACTGTTCTGGAGAGGGGCCTTGTGTCTCTGTATTAAAAAAAAATACAAATCAGTTAAAAATGGTGTCAACAAACAGATACAGGTTTAAAATCCAGAGAAGTCATCACATCTAGTTTAGCTTATTCTGAATTGGGACTTAAGTGTAAAAATCAGCAAAGCTATTGCTGGCATTGTGGCCATATTAAACCAGCATTTTTTTGTCACAGGGATATGTGTGGGCATCTTAGACGAGCCTGCACTTAGTTGGGAGTAAGTCACACTGAAACAAGTAAGACATTTACAAGTAAACATGCATAGATTGAATCTGCACATATTCTCTCCTTTCCTTGTTTCACACAGTTCCTTATCTCCTCAATATTAGAGACACTGGAATATTGAAAGCCATCTTCTCAGTTCCTGCAAGGACTCTCAAACTGTAAAAGCAGTTTTGGTCACAGGCAAGGCTGTGCTTATGATACCGCTGTGATTCATGAAAGAAAAAGCCTAGGTTTCTCTTCCTTTTTAATCCAACAGTTTTATGTATTCCACGGTTATTCATTTAAAGCCAACCAAATTGTCCTCAGGGAATGGCATGCACAAGCACAACATTTAAGTGTTAATAGGAAACGGATCTGAACAAAGTACCATATTTTCCTATTATATTGTGTTTCTGCTTTAGTATAACATGTCAGCTTCCGTCACAGCTGGATATTTTTGTTGTTGCTTCCAGGGAAGCAGCTATCATTTGCCTAACAGTCTACTAAAAGTCTTCTTTTCAATCTAATGTATTCTCTATTGTGGTCACGTGCTTAACAAAGTTATATATTATACCACTGTTGAATTTAGTCCTTGCTTTGTAGATCTTGGCATAAAAAACAGCGAGAATGCTAGAAAAGGTTTGCAGGCAGGACATTGTAGATGTTCTAGGACTACAAAAAAGGACATTGTATCATTACATTCCTATCAGCATAATTAATGATCAAAAATAAATCAAACGTTCATTACAGCAAAGAAAAAATCTCGGAGGGGCATGAAATAGTTTCTCTCCTCTTTGTGACTCTGCTTCAATAAAGAATTACATTCAGTTTCTTTTATGAGTTCTCAAAGTAATTTCCTCCATCCTGTGGGAAACATTTACCACCCCTACTGAAAAAGAAAAGAAAAATAGAACAAAAATAATGTATCAATTCTCTAAGATTTGTATTTTTCAAAAAAAAAAAAAATTCTGAATTTTCAATGTAGCACCCAATTTGGAAAAAAACTTTGATTTGACACACATTTATATATGGCCATTTTGCTTGTGAATGCTGTGCATGTTATTATTTGTGCAAACAATTACAGGATTTATACAAGAAATCCTCTGTACACCAATAAAGGTGATGTGCATTGTACTATGATTTAAATTCATTATCAGCTAATGAACGGGGAACTGAAGCATGTGAGCTTGAGGCATTAATTTTTAGAATTATTTTATCCTTTTACTTACTATTTATGACTTCCTTCTTTCCAGATGTGTCACTATGACTAACATTCATGTCAAAAACAGATATCTTCTTTGCCTACCCGTAATCTAAAGAAGGGCAAATTATTAATCAGCACCTGGCCTTTGGGATAGGGAAGGCATGACAATAATCTAAGAATGCAATCTTGTGCACCCTGATGTGGGACAAAGACTGCAATCTTATGCCCACTTCCCTGGGAGTAAGCCCCATTGAATAAACTAGGACTTACTTCAGAGTAGACACGCCTAAAATTAGACTGCATTGAACCCAAATGAATTTGAAAAAAAGATCTGCAATGATTATGATAGGACAGAGAACAGGATGCCATCGGTCAAGCAGTGCTTCTGTGACATGCCCTTTCATTTAAATGCGGTCCACTTAAAACTATGGAGGTTGCACAGGGAAGGGGCCTACTGGCTTGCCAGTAATGGCTCCAGTGGGACATTTCAGTTAAATGAGTCAGATGCTCCGCTGCTCTTCAGTCTCAGAACAAGGCTTTCCTTCCTAGTTTTTCATTAGAAAGCGACAGCCACATTAAACACCTTTTATACATACAATTTTGCCCCTGTGCTGTTGGATCCTGTCTGCATTTTGTTACGAAAGGCGTAGAACATAAGGCCTTCTGTCTCGTAAACTCTAAGAACATTCCTGGTGCCAAATAATAATCATTTCTTCTTCTAAAAAAGTTCGAAGTGTGATGGGAGAGACATTGCAAAGCATATTGTAGCCTGCCAGGGGACTTGTCTGCTTGTTCTTTTATTCAGTGCTTTACACAAAATACGTCACGGACAAAAATGCATAAGTGCAAACTTGTGAAACGTGTCTTAATAGGAACTCTATCAGAAGATGTGACTCCTTCAATACATTTCCCCTAATGGAAGTCTTTTTCACACAAGTGGATTATATCTTGGCCCCTTTCACTCCCAGTGGTGAGGCAGCTGTCAGCCTTTCCCCTTAATCCCTGCTCACCCCAAGCCAGAGATGCAAAGTGTCCTCGGCATTAGCTCTTGTATTAATCAGCTTGGAGCCTGAGAAAGCCAGGCCATGTACTCCTGGGAACATTAAGAACTGGTGGTGTGGCCGACGGGCCAGACTTCATCTGGCTGTCTATTTGATACCATCTCGTACATTTTTGTGTGTGTATTAGTGCAGGCGTGATCTTCTCAGTGAGTGCCGGAGCACAGCTGCACTGCCTGGATAAAGGAAGACGTGAAAGCCGTCTTAGTAAAAAGACCACACTTTTTCAATCAACCCGTCCACCCCATTTATTTCTTGATTCTGGCAAACAGCTAGGCAGCATCCATTATCACTTTGCTTTGCGCACGGCTGTATGAGCTCTGGTACTGCTGAAGCCGGATCTGGTTTTGGAATGCTAGCTCATGAGATAAGCAGTGTCTCTTGGTAGAGTGAAATTGTGTGATTGGACAATGGCCTGCAAAAAAAAAAAATGCTGCTGAGCCAGAAAAAACCAGCAGCTCCTTGTTTGATTTCATTAGCAGTAATTACTGCTCGTGCTCAGTCTGTGACATGAAGCTCCCTTGTTGTCTATTCATTGCAAAGGTGATAGGTGCAGAGTGAATGATGTCAGCAACAAGTGATTTAAAAGCATCCAAGAGCTGTAAGCCAGCCTATTATACCTGCTCAGTAAACAGTCCGGAAATTATAACTAGTGGCTGATTGTTCAGCATGGGCAAACAAAGAGATTTACAAAGATAATAAAGCAATAGAAACATCCTCCCAGAATATTTTTACCTCTCAACTTTATGGCTTTATTAAAATGCGGTGTTAGAGTACATCTAACCAGTTATTTTCAGGATATCTGAACAGTTTTGCTACATTACAATTATGGCCAAAGGGGGTGGGTGGGAGGAATTTTATAGAATTAATTTAAAAATAAAAAACTAAGACCAGACCCATGGGTAGGTGTTAAAGGCAGTACACTGGTGGTAGAGCCATGAAAAGAGCCTCTGTTTTAGGTCACTCCGTGATTAATCTGACAGGCTGCACTTGAAAGTCAGTTTCCCAATGAAACCTGGTACTAGACGCCTCCTCCTCCCACAATGCATGGGAAAATGTCTGGGCTGTCAAGCGGGCAAATTGCCTTACAGTTACTGTGAACACTTTAAAACAACAGGCAAAAAGTGACAAATACAGATTAGTTGAGGATATACCCTTGCTGGTTTAATGTGTGCATTTGTGTGTGTGTGTGTGCATGTGTGTAAGAGAAAGAGAGAAGAGGTGTGTGTACTACAAAGTTTTTCATAATAATTTTAGATCTGGATTTTGGGTAGGGCACTCTTTTTGTTATTCTGATGTTTTAGAAGTGTTGTTACTGGTTTGGGATTTTTACCTGGCTTTTTTTTTTACCCTAAAACTTCAGGAGCATTATTTTTGTGAACTCCTACCCAAGGCAGCAGGAGTGGGAAGAGAGAGAGGGAAAAAGAGTAAGCCCACTAAAAATTCTTGAAGATATATTTCTATTACTCTTGGAGTTTGGGGAAGTATTTTGCATCATTTCAGGTGTCCCTGAGTCAACCCAAAACAGCTAATTTCTGATATAATTTCATCTTGGGTATATCCAAATACATATCCCTAGAAGAAACTACCCTGTCATGCAAAAATTATAAGGCCTTGGATCAAGTTGTTCAGACAACAGATTCAGAAACAAAAATAGCTGGCACTAGTTTAAAGAGTTCTGCCTAAAACCCAGGTCACTTTAGCCATGGCAATAGTTAATAAATCTTGGACACATTAGTTCTACCTTCTGTCCACTCAGGTAACTCTTGGCCTGGTCACAGAATAAGATCTATCTTCTCATTTTTTCCCCTTCTTTGTCTAAGGTGTTTTCCACATGCACACTGTGAGGACTGGATCCACTTCGGACCGCTGTAATTCTGCACTTGAGGGGGTAGGACCAAAGTGGTGTCTGTTGTGTTTTTTTTGCACTAGAAAAATACCTCTGTTCTGCTGCAGGCTTCCTGGAGAACACATCAGTTTTGTCAGTTGATCAGCTGAGGAGGACACATCACATTAGTTGGTTGGCTGAAGACTTGTCAGTTTCATCAGTGGATCTACTGATGGGCTGAGGAAACTTACAAGGGTGTTGTTTTTTAAAGGCACCAATATTTCAACCTTGCAACATTGCTGTTTAATTTTTTTTTTTTAAGCCAAAAAGGAATGGACAAAAAAAAACGGGAAGCACAGAAAGAAATTCTAAAAATATTAAGTGGGATTCAAAGCTCTCCGTAGAGTTTTTGCATTAGCCATACTGCAGCTTTTCCTCCCCATCAGCGACAGTTTTTTTAAGGCACCAGTGTTTCAAAGTTGCTTTTTAAATTTTTTTTTAAAAAATTCAGCCAATCAGGACATAGGGGTCTAAAGGAGAAGGCAAAAAAGGGCCAGGCCTCATGCCAAAGAAAGTATTCTGTGCTTTAAAAGCCATGATTTGACTTCACTGGAAAAAAATGAATATGTGTACAGAAAGCTGGGGAAAGATAGTTTGCGAGTGCAGGCTCTAAGGCTCAGGGAATGGGCTGTAATAAATACACTTGACACCTTGTGCGGAGTAAAATAGGCCACAACATTATTGGTTACAGTGGTAGGAGCGTTGGCTCAGCGTAGGGCGCGGATCCCTGCATCGGCTGCCCCGTCTGCCAGCCGATGACCCCTCACCTTACAGCCCGCCCGCTGAAAGGGAAAGCCACGGGATGACAGTTAGTGGGAGCCAATGGGCGGTAGCCTCTAATTGGTTCCCCTGCCACCTGGAAGCAGGCATGGGCTGGCAGCCCCCCGAGCTGGGCTTGCTCCTGTCCATGCCGGCCCCAAGATCCCTTATGGGGATCTCCATCTATGGGGAAGCAGTGCGCACAGGCCCTGTTTCCCCCCGCAAGGGGATCTGTGCCCAACGCCAAAACTGCCACACAGCCTATATTACCCATGTTATAACACTGATAAAACCCATTGAAAACTGCTCCAACCCATCCAATCACTATAACCTAAAGTTGCGACTAAATTGTAACTGCTCTACTTAAACACATTCAACCTGAATTAACATTCCCTTAACACAAAACAATCATATTATAACCAACCTGTATAAACCCTACTAAATGTGGTGGGTGGGAGGGGATCGCAGTCAGAGCCCAACTGCCGCCCACCCACCCCCAACCTGCTCCCTTAATAAAGAAGAGGGGGTGGACCTGAGGGAAGACTATCTTCCTCAGGTCAGGGACTGCGTCCCTGCCCCTATTTCTCCCAGCCAGCCTCTGATTGGCTGGCTGGGTTTGAATCCCACGGCTCCCTGTTTGCCTTTGGGAGCCGTGTCGGGAGCCGGATGGGAGGGTAAGGCAGACCCTCTCTCCCTTTGCCCCGCGCCCCGCAAATGCCAGCCCCACTGAGATCGGTGCCGGCAGCTTCTGCAGCAGATGCAGCTTTTCCCCATGCAGAATGCAAAAAAGTCTGGAAAGCAGTTTGGAGACTGAATCAGGGAATTTTGACCATATGTGCAGACCTCTGGAGAGAAATAGATGAAGAATGGGGCCAGAACCAATGAAAAAGCTCTGTGCAGAAAATATCTAAGATTCATAAAGAACACATCGCTCAAAATGTTTTAAATAGTTAATTAAAAAGTATAATTGCAATTGCTATGCAGTTCTCATAAATCTGTGAATAGAGTTGAAGATGGTGTCTTGACTGTTAACAGCAGAAAGAGAATGAAACCTGCATTTAATAGCAGTTATTTTCAACAGCTTTGGAAAGCAGCCACCTAGTCTTTATGACCCATCTGGGAAGTCAGGAGTGATACAGCTAAGGCATCTGTGGCAGGAGGGTGTCACCAACAGTTTCCAAGGTGCTCTCTGTTTCAGTTGACTAGCTTAACTGCAAAGCCAGTTGAAAAACATAATGTTGTCTGAAATGCAAAGGAGACTTTGGATTGGCAGGACTCATTTTTAAAAAGAACTGTCTTCTTATTTTGGTAGCCTAATTTCTTTGTGGTAAAAAAAAGATCTCAAAACATAATATACCTTCTGGTGATGTGCTATTTTGCCTTGATTTGGAATGGCAGTTCACACTGTGCAGACTTGAGCAGCTTATGCAATACTGCTAGTGGAATGACTTTCAGAACTCTCTGATAATTATGAGGACAGGTGTGGAGTAGTTGGTGGCATGTTAGCATATCTGCTAACTTGAAATATTTGGTCTACTTTTCCCATCTGAAATGAGGGAGTAGGCAGGGCTAAGGAAAGTGCATTTTCTGTGAAGCTGCCCAAATTACAGTCCTCTTTTTCATCTGATATGATCATTAATTTTTTTTAGGTAAGTGTTCAATGAAGTCTTTCATGCCTTTAGTGGTATTTTATTGTTTATTTTTTATTTATTATGTTAAATTTTATGTTTATACTTCATTGTATTTGATGTTTACACTTTATTTTATTGTCATGTTTTATGTTAATTTGTTGTGTGAACCACCTTTAGGGCTTTTATGCACAACAGGTAAAATAGGAACCCTCTAAATATAATAATCAAATAATAATGCTTGTGAGTATGGTAGACTGGCCATTTGTATCACTCAAGAACAAAGTCGGTGTGTAATGGATTAGAACAAAGTTGGAATAGTTGGAATAGGACTGGTGAGGCCCAGGTTTAAATTTTCACTCAGCGATGAAGCTCAATGGGTGGCTGTGGACCAGTCAGTCTCTCTCGACCTAATCTCCCTCACAGAGCTGTTGTTAGGGCAAAATGGAGGAAGGGAAGACAAGCTAAGCTCTTGGATGAAGGGTAAGATAAAATGTACGTAGAATTGGTAAGTAGGTTAAGTAGATAGGGCTGCTGAGGAGAAAGAGTATAATATTTCAAAAGGTTGGTCTCTGTGTGAGTCCAAGAACCTGGGCAAGGTGTTAGTGCTATAAATTTTGGTACTAGTGGTATAAAGTGCCTATAAATTCAGCAGCCATTTTATTGATTGGGAGAGAACGGAGAAATCTGACTTTTAGCCATCATTATCTCTCAGCCAGAGTTTCTGTAAGGATAAAACAGGTATAAAGGAACCATTTACCTTGTTCTCAATTCCTTGGAAGAAAGATGGAGTAGACATGTGAAGAATAGAATGGGGGAAAGTATGATGCACAGAGAGAGAACCAGTTGTGAATCTGTTCTTACCAGAAACAAGTCCTATGTGCTTGGACTGTAAACTGATATTCAGTCAGTGTAATAGTAGTTCTGCTGATGGAATGGCATTTCTATTGAAAGTTGAGGCAGGGCAATTTCTACTGATTCCCTCTCCCACTGTAAATCCCAGTTTGCCTTCATACTGTTCTGAGAAGGGGACCTCTGATCCACAGGAACTCAAATCCACACCGGGACCGTTTCTACACGTCTTACCTTCTGCCGGAACATCGTGGAAGACATCATCTTCATGCATGAAATCGTGCCAGGAAGACACTGTCATCCGGGATTTTTCCACAAAATCACATCTTCTTGCCATGATTTCGCACGAGAAGACACTGTCTTCCATGATGACAGCGTCTTCCTGGCGCAATTTTGCATGTGAAGACGCTGTTTTCCACAATGTTCCGGCAGAAGGTAAGACGTGTGGAAATGGCCCAGCTCAGGTAACAGTGGGAAGGAGAGGCAGGCAAGTTACCTTCTATAACATGGCTCCATTTGCATTGTTTAGGATCTCAGCCATGATTTGTTTTTGTATGATGTTTGGGTTGGGTCTGGATAGTGCGGAGGGGCAGAGGAATTCTTTGGTGACCATGCCCAACAATTCTGTGGTATTAGCCAAACATGGTGACTTGCTCCATTCATTCCATGTAATCACCACAGGGAAGGGATCATTTTAATAAATAAATAAACAAACAGGACAAGACTGCAAGAAACTATTGACGCTTTTATGCTCAGTGCTGTTATTTAGGAGTAGGATACTCCGAATAATGTGAAGACAGATTGCTCCTGTTAGACTATGTAAGCCTTTTGAAGTGGTTTAGCATGTTCCTCACTAAGGATGACATGAGACAGGAGCATAGGTTCCTTCTCTCTACCTTCTCTGCAATATAGCCAATGCCCTAGCCAGAAACATCTTGACCTTGTGGTGTTTTGAGTTAGAACATTATTTATGTCTGGCTTTTGTGCGTGGGTACACAAAAATCATATTATATGCAAGCTGCTGACAAGGACATGATATTTCAACATTTTCAGGCCTTTCAGCTCAGTCCTCCCCAATAAATATGTCTAGGAGTGCAGTCTTATACTTCATTTAACTATTGCTGGAAGCTAAGAAGAAACAAAATGAATACGTATTTAGTGAGAAACAAGCTTAATTGAACTCAGTAGTTCTGAATAAACATGTTAAGGATAGCAATCCTATCCCTCATTTGACTATAGCTTAGAGTTAAGAGGAAACAGATTGAATACAGCATGAGTCATAGATATATGAGGGTTGCAGAGTGCTTTCTAAATAAGGTGTTTAGTGAAAGAAGTGTGGACGTTATCCAAATAAGGTATCTAGCTAGCTAGCAAGAGACAGGTGCTAAAACTGACCTAATAAAACTGTTTATTTTGGCAAACGAATAACACATTACCTCTGTATCAAATACTGGGGTCTTCAGTGTTCTGTCCCTAAGAGCAGAACCACAAGTGACAAAAGGCACAGATTGGACACTTGTCAGCTTCCCTCAAGTTTTGATGGGAAATGTAGGCAGCTTGGTGGAATGTTGGACAAGTGACAGTTGAAAAGTCCGTTGGACAGCAGTCAGAGAGCGAAGCTGCGAGACCAGGCAGCTTGGCGGAATGTTGGACAAGTGACAGTTGAAAAGTCCATTGGACAGCAGTCAGAGAGCGAAGCTGCGAGACCAGGATGCCTACATTTCCCATCAAAACTTGAGGGAAGCAGACAAGTGTCCAATCTGTGCCTTTTGTGGTTCTGCTCTAAATTTCCCCCCTAAATTCTATCAAGAACTAGAATTTATGAACTGCTTTCCCAATTCTTGGCAGGTTGTTCTCCCACACATTTGAAGTTACTGCAATGTTATATTTTATTAGGACTAATCCCCAACTATGCATTCATGTGTGTCACCAAACTGCCTCCATATGTCGTCAGTGTGGCACATTGGTCCTAAAAATAGGATTTCTGGTTATTTTCACTACAAAGGATAGAATGTGAGTTGAATAAGGTTGCCAGGCCATGTCTGGCAACCAGTGTGAGCTTAGGGGATGAGGACATGGGTGGCTG
This sequence comes from Eublepharis macularius, assembly GCF_028583425.1. Classification (NCBI taxonomy): domain Eukaryota; kingdom Metazoa; phylum Chordata; class Lepidosauria; order Squamata; family Eublepharidae; genus Eublepharis; species Eublepharis macularius. The sequence goes on from NC_072800.1 coordinate 47,394,431, forward strand.
TGACACATCATATGTGCAATGATGTCACTTCAAGGGAAACCCAGATATGACATTGCATAGCTCTAGGAATTGCTGGGAACTCTGTGGTAAAACCACAGAGTTTCTGAAAATTCCTAGAGCTACTTAATGTCACTTCTGGGGAAAGCCTGGATAACAAGGTGCAAGAAATGCTGGCTTAATTTTTTTTCTCCTGCTGCCACTTGGAGCAGCTGCCAGTAACACAAGTTGCCAGCAGGAGGCTTCCTGGCATTGCAGGAAGTCTTGCAACCCTAGAGTGGGACCATGTCTAATCTCATCACGCTTCTTAGGAAAACAGAATGCTTACTTGGTATCAGACTATTAATTGAGGCATTTCAAGTGTGCTGCTGGGGAAATAACTATGCTTACATCTTATCTCCTACAAACAGGTCAAATGGTTCCAGCAGGGTAATTTGGACTATTTGAATTACCCACTTTCATGAGTTTGCTATGACTGCCCCCAAACACACTTCTTCCATCTTGGATGACACCCCTCTGGAATTATTCCCAGAACTTTCCTCTTTCCCGTGGTCATTCTATTTCTTTAGCCCCTTCCTGCACCAGGAAAAACTTTTGCTTTTGACTCAAGCCTCTTGGCTTATAACTGGAATTAAAATCTGTTCCCAAAATGCACCTTTAATCAGCTCTAAATCATACATGTTTGTGCAATGACTTAAATGGAAAAGAGTCCAGTAGTACCTTTAAGACTAACCAACTTTACTGTAGCATAAGCTTTCGAGAACCACAGTTCGCTTTGTCAGATGCAGGAAAAGGTCTCTACTCTCTATATGACAGTCACATTGATCTTGCCCTTGCCTTTGGATTACCTTCCTGAATCATTGGCTCACTGGACATTTTAGACCTTTGCTAAACTTGCACAGATAGGTAATTATTACCCTTCCCTTACACACCCTCTCTACCTCTTTGACCTCCTGTCTCCTTTTCCTTCTTGAGTTATATGTTGCATAAGTTATCATCAGTACTTGGAAGAACTGGCTCTTAACATGGGCATTGTACTATTGTGTATTATCATTCTGTGCCTGATTTTGACTGCATGATTTTCTTAATCCTCCAGCCCAGCTGCAAATCTTAGTCCCTTTAATAAACTTTAACTCTGTTTGTATTCTGTCTGTATTTGCTGTTTAATAAATCTAGTATTTATCTATTACATAGCGTTATGCATTATTTAGTATTTAAGAGAGACCTTTTCCTTGTCTGTGTGCAGCCCTTGAAGTGCCAGTACTTTCCTAGGAAGGGAATGTCAAAGTAATCTCTGGCACTTTATTTACTTCTGAGTAGACCTGCGTAGGCTTGCTCCCTTAATTCACTATCTATCACATTTCTCTACTCTACAGCCTTGTAAGGGGGCACGTCAATATGGTTTTAAATATGGATTAAGGATACATAAAAATAGAAGCTGATGCACACGTGTGCATGCAAGATTGGCAAAGCTATCTGCTTTGCTGACCAGAAAGGTGGTAGAATGTCAATACAAGCAGCACCCAACATGGAATGGAAAGGAAAGGTACAATGAAATATAGACTCTCTCTTAAATAGCAATCAGGTATGCAGCAAATGCTATTAATCTCTCTGAACCTGTAATCAGAACAGGTTTGTGATGCTGTGGTGCAAAACCAATACTAGTCAGTTGAATGAACTTTCCTGGATTTATAAAGCAATGTTGGATGTTATACATATATTATATACCCATATTTGAAAGATGTTCAATGAATTAGACCAAGCTGGTACATAATTTTCTTAATTTTTAATTTGAATATCAGCACACACGATGACTTAAAACTCAATTCTAAGTTTATTTCTTAAAAATAGAGAGCTACTTAGCATAGTGGTAAAGTGGTATGGTTGGGAATCAGCACTTTGTTGGTTTGAATCCCAGCACTGCCATGAGCTCAGTAGGTGGCCTTGGGTAAGCTACTCCTCACAGGCCCAGCACCCTAGCTGTATTATGGGGATAATAACAATACTGACTTTGTTCACTTTTCTGAGTGGGTCAGTAATCTGTATAGAAGAGGTATACAAGTACTATCTTTATCATTATCATTATTAAATGACAAGAAAACAAACTGATTAATTTCCGGTCAACATCTTTAGGATCAGGGTTTTAGAAAGAAAACTGATGTATACTCATTTCGTTGCATCTTTTTCGGGGATATGTAAATTTAATTAATATAACTAATATATTTGAATAGTTTCCAAAGACTTGAGGAAAATCATGCTCTTTACTGATTTCACATGGGTCAATGGTGAATAATATTTTCAGTCTAAAGTATTGAATATAGCTTCAGAGGAGTTAGCCGTGTTAGTCTGTAGTAGCAAAATCAAAAAGAGTCCAGTAGCACCTTTAAGACTAACCAATTTTATTGTAGCATAAGCTTTCGAGAATCAAGTTCTCTTCATCAGATGCATCAGATGCATCAGATGCATGATCAGTTCGGATCATGCATCTGATGAAGAGAACTTGATTCTCGAAAGCTTATGCTACAATAAAATTGGTTAGTCTTAAAGGTGCTACTGGACTCTTTTTGAATATAGCTTGTTGCCTTGTTCTCACAACCTAAGATGTACAACTGAAGCCTAATTCTTCAGCTCTAGCAAGAACAGGATCTAATTTAAAAGATGTTTAATTCAACTAATCTTGAAATAAATTAGACACAAAAGTCAGCAACTCCAGTCTAAATTGGATCTTTTTCTACTGATGTTTCCTGTTTGATTCCTTTATTCCCAGAATGGATGTTGACTAGAGGCAGGCACGAACCAAAATACAAACCGAAGTTCACCATGAACTGGGACAGTTTGTGGTTTGTGAACCTGTGGTTCGATGGAGCTCATTTCTCATGAACTGTGATGAATTTTAGCCCGGTTCATTTGGTTCATATTTCAGTTCGTCACTGCAGACAGCCTGGCGCCAATCATTCAGTTTGCTAGGCAACAGGGGGATGGGTTCTCTGCAGACCTTCTGCTGACCCAGAAGTGACGTTTTCATGAACTGAATGATCTGGTTCATGAACCGGGGCAAGTTCATGAAAGTTCATAGTTTGTGAAACATAACGAACCATGAATCGCACGGTTCAGAATTTTGCTGGTTCGTGCCCATCTCTAATGTTGTCTCTTTGTCTATTAGATGACTCCATATTAGGGTTGCCAACCTCCAGGTATTTAGATACATTTTTTCTTTGTTTAGTTAGTTGTTCACAGTGCCTGTGCTGCTTTCACTTGTGGTTTCTTCCATGATTCTCTCTTGTTTTCTTAACCTCCAGGTGGAGCCTGGAGTTCTCCCAGGATTATAATTGCTCTCCAGGTTACAGAGATCAATTTCCCTGGAGAAAATGACGGGTTTTGAGGATGGACTTTATGACATCATGTCTTTGTTGAGTTTCCTCTCCTCCCTAAACTCTACCATCCACAGATACTGCCCCCATATCTCAAGGAATTTCCCCAGATGGAGTTGGTAATATCATACAGAAAAGCTATGTACAAACTAGGATAAAATGTACATTTGGCTAGAATGACTCAAATCTAGGGTTGCCAGGTCCAGGTTGGGAAATTTCTGGATATTTGTGGGTGTAGCTGGGGGAGTGTGGTGTTTGGGGAAGGGAAGAACCTCAGCAGGATCTAATTCCATAGAGTCCACCCTGCAAAATTTTCTCCAGGGGGACTGATTTCTGTAATCTGGAATTAGCTGTAATTTTGGGAGATAGCCATGCCTCACCTTGAAGTTAGCAACCCTGTCCAAAAATCATTGCACAATCCATGTGCATACAGTAACATATAATTAGAATTAGAATTCTTATGGTTGCAAATTTCCTCAGTGAATTTAAGAGAGACAGAAAATTAGTAATTACAAAGAAATGTACCCAGCAATTCAGCTCTCCTTTTGAAATGAACAGGGTATGTTGGAGCTGTGCCTGAGATACTGCAAGATTGGTACAAATATATAGAAAAGTGTGTTTTATTTATTCTTTACTAGGAGAATTGCAAAGAAGCTGCCAAGAAAATCTGTGCAGCAAAGACCCTTTGCTAGACGTAAAGGACTGACCATCCAGGAAGGCAAATGTACAAAAGAGAACATTTCTGAAAGTTTTTGCCTCAGGGAAATAAGGTCACATATAATTAGGTTGCATAATAATCCCAGTAAGAGATAATTATTGTTCTGCAGCTCAACAAGTTGATTGTGTCTATGATTATTATAACTGTGCAATTGTCAGATAGCAATAAAAGCCCCATATTCAGAAAAGCCTTTTTGAAAACCAGATTACAAAAAAAAAAAATCAGCATGGCCTATAAAAAAAATAAAATAAGAAACACAAGTGGGTAAATGCACAATTCTGTTCGTAACAGCTTCTCACTTTCTGGAAGTTTTAATTACGACTCAAGGGACTGGCGAAAAGAGGAAATGGAAGGGAGCACATTGGTTACTGCCCCAACCTTTACTGCTGTTGAACTGCAAAAATGAAAATCTCCACAGGCTAAAATTCTTTATATTGTGTATAAAATAGTTTCCTCCTGATTTTTATCAGCTAAGGTCCCATAAGGAAATGACAGACAGTTTATGTCAATGAGCATGAGTTATTGTTTGCAAATTCCTCTCCCTCCTCACCCCTCTTTGTACAAAAAAATGGGTTTTAAAGCAAATGTTTGTAATAACAACCAGCAGGCACCAATTTGGGGTTCTAGCACAACTGCTGTTTTATGTAGTACAGGTCTCTAGGAAATACAGCTATATTGAGTCGAACACTTTTGCATCAGTGTTGGCTATGAAGCTTTCATGCATTATTCTGAGGCCTTAATACATGTACATACATACGTGACATCAAGTTGCAACCAACTGATGGCTACCCCAGCAAAGGACTTTCAGGGCAAGTGTGGAGATGAGGTGGTTTGCCATTGCTTCCTCTGCAGAGTCTGCCTTGGTGGTCCCTCATCCAAGCACTGACCCTGCCTAGCTCCCAAGCTCTGGGCTACATCATGCCACCTTTCCTCTGCCTGCTATATGCAGACTACTTCAAATTGTTCCATGTTGTGAATATTGCCAAGCAGTGAGCCCTGTGTGTGTAGAAGCTCATCAGGCAATTTTCGTCATACAACTACAAATATTCCTTTTCTCTCTCATGACTTGGAACAATTTAAAGTAGCACACCAAAGTTGTGATTTACATCTGGTATAAGATCACATTATTGCTAGAAAATTAAAATCCACTGAAAGGTATATAAATATGAACAGACCTGTTTTCAACCTGTCCTTTAGGTGGACCCTCGGGGCCATTTTCTTTCATATATTCTTTGGAGTTGGGGGAAAGTTTCCTTTGGTATTTGATGTGGCAGATGTAACTGGTTTAAATTATACAGTGCAGGTGGATACACAAAAATAAAACATATTCTACACAACTCCTGCGTAAAGCAGGGAATTTGTCACAGGGTATGGCACTCCCTTCCATTCAAAGTATGATCTACAGGTGGGAATGTCCTCTCCTACAGCAGTATGCCTGATCCTGCAATTTAACTGCATACCCATAATGCAGGAAGGGGTAGGATCTTGTTTACTGCGCTTTCCTAATTCAGAGGTTCGTCTAATCCCCTACAAGTCAGTGGAGTGGAATTAAATGGACTACCTAAGATTATAAATAGCTTTTGGTATAGCCAGTTAGATTCTTTTCAAAAACAAGCAAAATGTTATGAATCTGTCGAGTGCTGCTGAGAGTTAGCTCTGCACATTTGTAGGGTATAGGAGAGCTCAAACACCTATTTTTGGACAGGATAATAAATAAAATAAAATAGCCCTTAAAATCAAATCCAAAACTGCTTTAAGCAATGGGAGGGATGCGTACACTCATCATGGCAATTATCCAATAAGTGATTAAGGGCCAAACTTCACATGACATCAGTGTTTCATGACTGGAACCCCCAGAATTTTATTTGGCCCTAAAAAGCAATCGAGGTGATAGGTATTAGGGCGAGGTCTTTTTTTCTGGGAAAAGAGGTGGTGGAACTCAGTGGGTTGCCCTCGGAGAAAATGGTCACATGGCCGGTGGCCCCACCCCCTGATCTCCAGACAGAGGGGAGTTGAGATTGCCCTCAGGCAATCTAAACTCCCCTCTGTCTGGAGATCAGGGGGCGGGGCCACCGGCCATGTGACCATTTTCAAGAGGTTCCGGAACTCCGTTCCACCGCGTTCCTGCTGAAAAAAAGCCCTGATTAGGGCTGTTGTGGTGCTTGGGAGTGTGGTGGTGCTTGGACCCTATACTGTTTCCTGATGGAAAAGGGCCATCTTGAGCAGCTGAAAGCCCTGGTAGGAAAAATTGCAGGTACACTATGGAAACAGTTAAATCCTCCCCTGGTACTGTACCACCAATCCTTATTGCCCCTTCCCCAGGTCCCTTCTTAGGGCCAAATAAGGCATCGGGAGTTCACAGCAGAGAACTCCGACAGTACATATAGAATGGATCGATTAATTCAGAAAATAGTCACCGGCCAATCTTCCATGCCCACAAGAGACTTTTAAAATATCTTTACAATACTCACTAAGTATCTGCTAAGTGGATTTAAGTGTGACAATATTTATGTTGTCACTGTTAATTAATTTCACTTACATCAATGAGTGTTTAAACATTTAGATTTGCTAAACTAATCTGTAAGTTTTAACTTAATACAAGTTTTCACTTTATAAATGCACAATTATTTTTAAATTGGAAAGAGTTGTTGTGTAAGATGAAAAGTTTGCCTTTCTAGTTTTTTTTTTAAAACATGCTCAATGTATATGTACCCACTTTGCCAAGATTTAGCTTTCACTTAGTCTGCAGTTCATGCCCTACAGGAATCCTAAAGAGTTCAGAATTTGGTCTCAACATATAAACAGGAAATACAATAGAAAAAGTTTTGTCTCAAAGTGCTAGTGAATGAGGTATAAAAAATAAACAATCTTTGTGCAGAAGGCTTTACCACATGAAAAGTTTACTAAATGAAATCTATTGTGTTGCTAATACGACAGTTAAGGACTTTTATATATTTGCACAAATCACATTTCTAGTACCCAGGAAAAAAGAGTTTGGGTTTATTACTGAATGGATGAAGGTATCAGTCTTCAATGCGTATAAAAATACTTTGCTAGCATGACGGATCAAAGCCTTCAGTAAATATACCTTCTTATCCCCTGTCATCTGGGTTTCTCTGAGATGGAACAGAAGGAATGAGAAGACAGCTGCCTTCAAACAGATGCTTGTAAAATGCCTGTTCAGAACAAACTCCCTTTAACTATGGCATCACAGTATATGGAATAACATCTGCTAAATCTCATTTGAAACGGCCATGATGGACTTTTAGTATATGGTAGGGGAAAATATTGAAGAGAATTCTGAAGGGCTTTGTATTCCATCACTGGTACTGGACAAAAGGAATACAAATTGGAAGGGTAGCTTAGGATTCATTTTAACATTAATGGGTAACTTCAGCACACTTACATACAATTGTACATTTCCCCAATTGTACATTCAAGAACAGATAATACATTTTCCCAAACTCCATGTCCAAGAAATATTTTTTAAATTTAAAATCTGGAGAAGATGCTTTTCTTGCCCTTGTAGACTTGTTAGAAGGCACTTTCAAAACTGGTTGTTTTGAAAATGCTGACATTTTATCATCCAAAATGAAACAAATCACAACAGAATCATTTGGGTAGAGACAATGCTGCTTTGCTATTTTATTAAATAGAGAGGGGCATTATTTTGTTATTCTGAAGTCCATCTAATGCAATTAGCTAATAGGATGTGGTTCCAAAGTAGGAGAAAACATGAGGTTTTTTTTCTAACAGCTTACTTTAAGTATATTAACATTAGCCCTATTCAGCACATTTACATTGCCCACACAAAATACATTAGTGATATGTATCTTCCAGAAGAGCTTGATTTATCCCAGCCTTTTTTCAACTAAGCTCAGACTTGGGCTCAAAGCACTACCTTGGCCACCTGACCTCCCTCCCAGAGCCAGTTGCAGCCAGAGGTGCTAGTGACCAACCCCATAGCAGGTATGGAGAGCCCCCCTATTCCCAGCCAGCCTGGCAGTGTTTGAAATTTGCCCATGCACCTGGGAAATGTAATCCTCATTGTGCCTAAGCTCTTTGTTCCTTTCTTCTATGTACTCAACTTCTTTTCTAAAAAGTTAAAATCCCACCAATCTAAATTCAGTTTTGCCACTTCCCTTCTGTTAAACAGATGATTTTTAACTTTTTGGAAAAATCACTGTTCAGGCTGCCATTGGTGATGCTGCTCTGAGGAGCAGGGTGTTTGTATATGTGTGCATGGCTGATTTCTTCAAGGGCCAGGGCTGGAAGAAAGGAAGAAAGGAAGAAAGGAAGAAAGGAAGAAAGGAAGAAAGAAAGAAAGAAAGAAAGAAAGAATGACATTGACAGAAATGAAGCTAGGGCTGGAGAATCAGGCAGTCAGATGGAGTTACACACCATCAGCAACTATGTCCTAAAACTGTAGGAAGCCAGATAAGAATAGCATGAGACACAAGGAAGGGCAGTGGGACATACCTTAACTAAACCCTCCCACTTGTGCCCTGCGCTAACCTGCAGCTCTCCTCCCCTGCAAACCCTGCCCTGCCCCCTCACCTTACCCCTGCAGGAAGGGGATGGTGTGGCATTAATTTGGTTTGTGCTTGAAAAGGTTGCAGTGGAATTGTAGTAGAAGTTTAAGAAAAATGTTGACCAATCATCACTTGGGGGAAAAAATAGGGAGATGGGGGGAGACATGGAATGCAACGGTCTGGGCTGAATGTTGTCTGGATTCTCAAGAGTAAGTATGTGAGTGAGCAGTGTCTATCCTGGAGGGAAAGGATAGTGTAGAAGCAAAAAAGGACTATGAGGGGAAGGCCCAGAGCTCCACAATAGAATACATTCTTTGTATGCAGGAAGGTTCAGGTAAAGGAGCTCAGGTGGCAGAGCATGAAAAGACCTCTCTCACCCTGTAACATCCAATCACAGAAGACAGTAATAGCCAAATAGACCCACAGTCTGTTTCATTCAAAGGCAGGTTTGTATGTTCTCCCAAGAGACTCTAGACCATTCTAGCTGCTTTATTCTCTTATATTATGAATCACTGCACCAAGATGGTTATCACAGTGGTTAACAACAACAACAACAACAATTTGCACTGTACCAACAGGCCCCCCATGGCCATTTTGGCTCTGGAAAATAGCACGAGGGGAAGGGTAAAGTCCCTTCTTCCCCATGTGCTCAATTTGCAGGCCAAAGTCCAGCCCTGCAGTGCTTGAGAACTTCAGTTCCTTGATGTTATAGGTGATGGCAAGCCACATTGGGGAACTCAACTCATGTCACACATATCATCTTGTCACAAGAAGCTGGAGCTCACAAGACTTAAGAATGTTATCATGCTATATAGGCACCTAACTTGAAACTATTAAGTGTTAATTACTTTATATGACAGGTTGTCAGCTATTTGTTATTGGGGCTCTTGCACCTTTTATAGGTGCCTTAAGAACATAAATCAGCAGGTAAAACAGATTCCTTCAAAATTGCACAAGAAGAGTTGACTCCTCAACTATTTCTTCATCACAATGCCAAATAAAGTTTTGTCACTTTTCAGAATAAAGCAAATTAAGTTATCAAACATATGCAAAAGAAGCCAAAATAATATTTAAACAAGTGTGACGGGGAAATCCTTTCAGAGCTCTATGGAAGAGCAGTCGTGTGGAAACTACATGATCCACAGAGGCTCTTTTGTGCTCACTGCAGTGATGTGCTGATGGAGAAAAATACCAGGCTCGGTGAATGCTGCCCTTAAAGCCCTCCTACCATTTGGAATATTTTCACCCTAACTTAAGCAGAGTATATGCTACATTAAAGGGGGTGATTCCAGTGATGCACAAGGGGAAGCAACTTCAAATAATCAAAGAAAAGTATTACATTAATTGGCTTTCTCTTCTTGGGAGCATCTTGGCCTATTAACAAGAGGCTTGGCAAGACACGTAACCGCCAGTTAATCATAGTTGCACGGCTATCTGACTTTTCCCATTTGATCTGTTAGGAAATATAGATGCTTTCATCTCTTCAGCCAAATGAAATGAAAATAAACGAAGGCAAAGGATCTTACATTACATAATGAGAAATAAATTGACCAGCTGTGCAAAAGCTACTCTAGCCATTTGGGAGAAAGAGCAAGTTTCCTTTCCTCTATGCATTAAAGCTACAAAATTAAATTTACAAAATTTCTTTCTCCTCTACATTTGCACATAACCCGCCCCCCCCCGCCCCAAGCAAAGAAAACTATGAATGTACCTTACTCAAAGCATCATGGACATTTAGGGCTAGATTGGCCAGTTGCTGTAAATCAACAGAGTTGATCTGGTTGGCATCCCTTGCCTGTCTACTCAATAATCTTGAGAAAGAAGAATAAAATACAGTATAACTATTGCCTATTCACAGGCTGAACAGAAATATTAATAAAAAATATCTAAGGAAAGATAGCCAGATAATAATAACAGAAGATTGCAGTTATATAAACCATTCAGGAACCCTACTATGAAAATTCTATAGAATTAAATAAATTACATGATAATATTAAGTGTGTTTTTATGCAATGTCTGTTAACTGAAATGGGGCTTATATTTAAGAACTGGATTTTGCCCTTTGCCCTTGGTTCCCAATCACAGAGTTTGGGGCTTTTGAGCTGAACTTTTAAAAGGTATCTGATTTGTTTGATTTGGCTTTATGATAGGATATTTCTGAAGGTGACCCTACATAATTAAGTGAAAGGCAACAAAACCCTCACAGAGACTCTAGACTTTCCTTGGCATCTGAAAAGGTGGACCCTAGTGAATTCTTTCATTGGAGAATTCATCCTTGACTAAACCAGACTGCTGCTCAGACTCTGCAGACACCAATGTCCTGTCATTAGTCAACTTCAGGAAATATAGAATGTTTGTTGCCCAATCTGCAAAGACAGGAAATAGAGGAAATGGAAAGTTGTTTGGGGAGGGAAGAAGTTCTGCTTATTGGTAAGGGATGCAGCACTGTGAGAAGATGATGGCTTGTGTTTATACAGCCTAGTCTCTGAGTGCTTCAGCGGAGAGACAAAGGCCTCCCCATCTGACACCAAGTAAACAGCATTTAGCCAGAATATCAGGACAAAGAGAGAACACTGGAGTTGGAGGGAAGGCTCCCCAGGCCAAGGTACAGGTTTATTAACCCAACAGTCAAAAGGGATTTGAAAAAAACTTCCTACAATTTAAGATGAAATGGAATTTGGAAGGGATTGATTAAAAGCCTAGTGAACTCAACAAACGTGCTTCCATTGATTTTAATGGGCCTTTGGGTCAAGCTGAGAATGATTACATGCAGCAAAATGTTGAAGCTATATCAAAACAGTGGATGGTATTAGGATAAATTTCTTGAGCCGCTCGTGATGCTGATTAAAGAATACTGGAGAACAAGACTTTCTGAAAAAAATCACATTGATATTGATATCTTGTGACTGAAGAGCCAGTGTTAAATAAATGTGTTGCACTGAGGATTCTAACTTGGTTTTCTTCAACAGTCATCTCTGCTGAATGCTTTAAAACTTATATTCTATAACTTCTATCAACCTGGCTTTCTTGAACCATTACTAGCCCTTCTATTTCCTGAATTTCTGTGTGCAAAGTAGAAGAAACAGGGGGGTCATACAGAATCCCATAGAGTGTCATAAATCTTGAGTTACACCATTCAGATATGGGGTAGCCAGGTCTTCCTGTCAACTTGGGCTGGGGAGTACTTACCAGACTTCTTTTCATCTTGCTAGCGGCAGGTCCCTTTAAACTAGCAGCTGGCAGGCGGCGGCAGGGGGTGGGATTCCCACTGCATGCCAGCTGATAGTTTAAAGGGACCTGCCACTTCCAAGCGGCAGGAAAGGGCCCTTTAAATGATTAAATGCCCCTTCCCCTGCTGCTAAGCAGCCAGAAAGGGGCATTTATACCCCATGAACCACAAACTGGTTCGGGAACCTGCCCCAGTTCATGGGAGTTCCTGGTTCGTGGAAACCCATGAACCACAAACTGCATGGTTCGGTTTTTCTGTGGTTTGTGCCCATGTCTAGTCCCTCACTCTTGACACTATGCCATACTGGCTCTTACCACACTTGCTAGGGCTTTTAATGGGGTATAAATTGCAGGTATCTTTTGGAGGGGTGTAGTTCATTTGCAGTTTTATTCTATTGTTTTTCAGTTGTAATGTTTAAATTATGACTTATAAGATGTGTTGGACCATCAGAAAAGGTGAGATAAATCTTTTAATTAATATTATAAAAATTAATTAATAAAAAGAAAAATTCAGATGAGTCATGATTGCTTAATGAAACTGCAGAGTTGAGACAGTGTGCCATGAAGCATTAATTACTGATGAGGGGTAACTGTAGGAAAAGACTATTATCTTCTTACCCTGTATCTAGCCTGGGTTCGTCAGGACCCACCTGACAACCAATGGGAAAATGGATCAGGCAGGGACATGGGGGAGGCACAGTCAACAATGGCATGATGTCACTTCTGGGAAAACCTGGAAATGATATAATGCCTCCTTAGGTAAAACCATAGAGTTTTCAGAGATTCCTACTAGAGATGGCCACAAAATGGGGAAAAAATGAACCCTGAGTTTCGTGGTTCATCACGTTCCACAAAACATGAAGCACAAGATTTCATGAAATTGTCCTGTTTCATGAAATGATTCATTAGGTTCATGATTCATCAGATCCTGGGGCCCTACAATGTCCCCCTTCATACCCAGAGATGCCAAACTCGCAGGGAGACTTCAGCAGGCTCTCCTCCAGCCACCCTCCAAGTAGCTCTGTTCAGGCTCTCTTCGCTGACATTTTCTTCCTGGCCTTCTGCTTTCTGCTGCTGCTGGAAGAAAAGTGGAGCGGATCTGCTTGGGTTTCTTCAGGTTCTCTTTGCTGACTTTTCCTTCCCATCCTCCTGTCCTCCTGCTGCTCTGACATGTCCTCCCCACTGCTTCCAAGTTCTCACAGGAAAAGCCGAGCAGAGCGGATCTGCTCAACATGTGCTCTGGGGAGCTTGGGGGTGAGGGGGTGGGAAGGCATGTCAGAGCAGCAGGAGGATGGGAGGTAGAGAGTCAGAGAAGGGTTCCTGAAGCTGGCAAGCAGTGAGCAGTGGCAGAAGGAGCTGCTGAGGCTGCCACCAACGCTGCTACTCCACCATTCTGTTCTTAAAAATGAAGAAGGGAAACAGAGAGGGGAAGGAATCTCTGACTACAGTTCCCATGTAAACTTGCGCAGACCTGCATTGCTCAGCTCTCAGGTTGGCAGGGAGAGCTGCCTATCAAAGTTACATGGGCTAAGATTGGGGTTTCCACGGCAACAAAATGTCTGCAGACATTCCAGGCCTATGTTGCCTAGGGAATCAATGGATCGGCACCAGCCTGTCTGGCATCATGAAGCATTCATGAATCGAACGAATCAGCCCAAAAAGTTGTGGATTTCGAGAAAAACGCGGCCCCATTAAATGCATTTTTGAGATACATGAATTGGCTCTATTCGTCATGAAATTTGATTCATGTTTCGATTCATGCCCATGTCTAATTCCTACAGAGGACTGATGCTACTTCCTAGTTTTCCTCAGAAGTGACATCAGTCTTCTCTAGAAATAGCCAGTTTTCCCTGAAGTGATGTCAATCCTCTCTAAAAATCATTGAAAACGCTGTGGTTGTGTGCTGATGGCATTTTTTCTCTCTCTAACTACTAGAGTGCCAGCAACCAAATCCCTGTGAGTCCAGGGGATCTTCTACCTCCAGAGGGTACATGACATCCCTAGGTTAGCCTTTGTGGGAAACTGGAAGGCAGGCCATGGGTCCGATCCTGTAGGGCTCTTCTTATATTCTTTTGTTCTTTTATATAAAAATCACTACAGTGTCATTTTTGAAAACCAGTTCCTTGTGATAAGTAAATATTTTGTTGTAGTGTGATTGCTGCTAGTATTTAGACTTTGGCCGAATCCACACGTCTCAAGTTTTCCACTTTTCCCCCGCCCATTATTCACTTCTTAGAGGGCTGTTCACATACTCTTACCTCAATCCCGCCATTCTCTCATGTCTTTCGTGTTGCGCCTCAGACGAATTTGTCATGCGTTTAAACGCTTCTCTTGCGTGGTTCTCACCGTGGATGTGGACAAATAGAAGCGTTTCACAAGGAGACCGCCCCTTCAAACCACCCCACTTTTGTGTTTGCAGCCTTTCCGGAACACCATCCCTCTTTGCTCTGCAATTATCAAGCTTTTCCATTCTCTCCACAGCATGCCTGCCTGCCCGCCCTCCCCCCTTTTTTTAAAAAGGGGACTTTCCCAGCGCTGTTGCACAATCCCGGCCATAAATCTTAATCGGGGTGCTCCAAAATCCCTGCGGAGACATCAAGGGGTGGCGTCATTTCCATTTCTGTGTCATTTTCAGCATGCTGAACAGTTGGAAATATTGGTGGCTGTTAAAATTATTTTTTTTTAACTGTTGAAATTACCGTTATAGCGGAAATCCATCATTCTAACATTACATACAAGCGTCAAATAATTAGTCTGCCCGTTTGGAGAGTCTGAATCACCCCCACACCCCCAATATCAGTTCAAATTAGCCCGCCAGAATAATGGTCCAATGGATTTCAAAGAAGAAGGCATAGAATAATATTAACCAATCACAGGCATCATAGGCCTCGCCATAGCAATTTAGCAAAAAAACGCTATAGCAGAAATCTGATGAAAAAATGAAAAAAAATGAACATGATGTCGTCATCGGCGACGCCGGATCTAAACCCGCCCCGTATTGCGCGATTCTACCAGGGATGTGGATGAAGTATAGCGTGAGGCAGCGGCAGTAAGAGAAGGGATGTGAACACAGACTGGGACATTATGGGATAGAATCCAGCACGATTAATGCACATGAAAAGCGGAAGGTAGGGAAGTGTGGATTCAGCCTTTATATCAGCTTTCAGTCATTTTACCTGCTGTAATAAACTACAGTTTTGACTATGCTCATATTCAAATAAAACATCTACTATGCAAAATCCAAGTGATGAAAAGAAGTCATAGTGGCTTAAATCACATCAAAAAGTAATGTGAGAATTACTTATTTTAGCACTAAAATCAAATGATAATGTATTCATGTAGCACTACCAGCCTTTCTGGTACAGAGGTCTTTACATTTTACTGTATCAAAAACTGTAACATAGTAAAATAACAGAAAATCTTTTGACACCATACTTGAATCTGATTGGACAGACTGTGGCTCCTGAGCAGTTATGCCACAATAAATTTGCCAGTGTTTAAAATATCACAAAACTCTTGGTTGTTTTGCCTACTGCAGAATAACACTGCCTCCATTGCCTGATACCCTGGAATATGTTATTATTAGTTGCTACAGATCCCTAATTTGCTACTATTGGGTAGGTCCAATTCACAAGGGAGACAATGAATTGAAGTGGGGGGGGGAGTTAAGTCAAATCAAATTCCTTGAGAACATTTGTCAACATTTCTCCTATATACGTGAGCATATAATTCCCCTATCCTGGATTTTCAGCGGAGTAACATGTTTTCATGGGCTATTATAATCCAGCAGACAGCCACATATAACGACACACGGTATCTGGCTAGAATTTTCACCAGTTTCACATCTGTCTCTTAAGTTAGAGACAGAAATATAGTTTTAAATGTGCTTGTATCAGGTTTTCAAACTGATTGATGGCCATGAAGAAAAGTGGATTTACAGTCTTATTTAATCTTACTGAATTTTCTGTGTGATCTCACAAAACTAATTTCTTTTGGGGTTGGGGTGTGTGGGAGAATATCCTGATAGGACTATAACATTCACAATGCTATTCTAAACAGTTACACCTTTCTAAATCTATGGTAGTCAGTGCACTTAAAAATAAGTAATTCTGTTTAGGATTTACACTACAAAACAACACTAGGTGCTAACATGAAAGTGTTTCCAAAGAAGAGAGTATAAAAAGAAAGAAAATCATGTCATTCAAAATATTTCTCAACCAATCACGAGGAAGCAAAGCATTAGGAAATGTCAGACTGCAGCACATGCCTGATTAGTATTCTTGCAGTACAAATCGGAGGTACTAATTGTTATTTATAAAAAGCCCATAAAAGGTAGTCATGATTTTTCTAATTCCATAAGTGAGTAATGACTTGATCATTTATCACCTATGAGTCATTACCTTTTCCCTTGTAAATAGGATAAGATCAGATCCAGTGGCAGCTTGTTAGGTCATATTTAAGCCTTAATTGTAAGTTTATTTCTCCTTCTCACTTGCACCTTCCACCTTTACTGCTCCCCCCCTCCATGCTCTTGCTTATAAAACTGTCTCAGTTCCAGTTACAATATATCAATGACTTGTTCCTCAACAATATGATGAACACTTCCCATGAACAATTTCTCAAGTCAAGGAAAAAACAAAAATGAATGCTCTTAGGCCTGACATTTCCATGGCTAGTGTGTCAAAATATTGTTCCTTTAAAAAAAAATGGACTGCTTCTGTTTTAAAAAAATCTGGGGGTGGGGTTGCCTCTTTAGCCATGGAAACCGACAAGCTTTCAGTAGAAGTGTCCAAAATGTACAAGAAAGGTACAACTATGATAAATGTGTAATAAATCCTTATTAACGAATGTCTAACATTTGTACCCTGCCACTGAATGTCTTTGCTATTAAAAAGAGTAAAGAGAATTACATTTTTTTCCTGAGAGGATGTAAGTGTACAAATCCCATTAGCAAAATGGGATTTGGGTCAGTTTAACTATATAGTTTGAATACCATATCATAAAGTTACTATACTGCCATCCCCCCTTTACCATTTTACAAATCTACATTATTTAGTATGGTCTTACTGACAGCTAATTCTGTGACAAGATATTTATTACTGGCTTGTCCTTGGAGGGCATGTTTCCCCATTAACATTTCCTTATAAAAACTACAGCATACATTAAAAGCTCATACTAATGTTCCACATGTTTTACTTGGAAGATTCTTGTTCTCTCTGTGGTATTTTACATTGCCTAAATTCTCTCTTGATTTCCCCCCTTCTTTTCTCCTATTACTCAAGACTTCTTTGAAAATGAAATATTTCGTGTCCATAGACCTTCCTAGTAATAGGCCTTTTAAACAAAACCATTGAAAAAAAATCCAAATTCATCTGGCATAAATTTAAATAAATGTTGTTCAGTTTGCTATAGGATCAAGTGTGTTAGAAGGGAATGAATTTAAAATGATTGTTTCAGTGAATAGCAGGTTACTGCCTTTTGTTTGCTGCTAGGGTTCAGCATAGACATTTTAAGAAGGGCCAATTCTGTCTTTTAAGAAGAATGCAAGACACAGAAAAGGTGCTCTGGTTTTGGCATTCAGCATTCCCTTTCGCTTAACCATGTGTTTCTGACTCATCTGAGAGCATCTCAAAAACACATTTCACAGGGTGAATCATCAAAACAGGTCATGCTACCAATTAGAAGAACAAAGTAATTTCCTACCTGTTCAAGAAAAAGTAAAGGACAATGCCCCTTTCAAAATTATGTCACATGATCAAACAAAATTCCATCACAGCAGTTATATTACAGGAAGAGTTCATTAGATTTTCCACAAGCCAAGACCTGAGATTTGCAATTTGACATGTATTACTGCATTGTTGAGACGTTTATCCAGGCCTAATTAAATAGGATTCTGTAGATGCAACAGGAGCAGCCCGCTATGAATGCAACGTCATAAGAACAAACAACTAGCATGTAGAAAGCCATTAGCTGCATGAAAAGAATGTGCACCCACAAGGATTCTACTGCTCAAAGGAGATTACTTTACAAACAAGGTAAAGTAGTAAAGATGGTTGCTGCATAACTCTCGGTGCATTTTTATGTTTGGAAACACAGCTTAACAACAGCAAAGTAGCTGCACAATGTCATTTCCAAGAAAGACCATACCAATAATGCATTTAAGTTATTTTCACACCTGCTACAGATTGAATATGAACTCTTCTGCATGCAAAGAAGAAGCTCTACAGTGAGCCACACTCCTTCTTCATACTGATGGTTGTTGTGGATTTCTTCTTCATACTGACTGAAGTTCCTATTGAAGGACTATCATAGTTTTGAAAAGCCTGAATTTCTAGAACTGCAGGGTTTTTTTCAACATACAGTGGGACACATTTGAGGGGGGTGGGATCCTGCTGACTTGCTGGTAGCAGTTGAGTTCCATTTGGGCAAACTTTGTCTTCCTTTCATTGTTGGTACTTCAAGTTTGAATGAGACCAGTGGAGAGAGCTAAATGGCTCTTAGCCTATGGCTTACAGCCTATGCCATTAGATGAGTTTACCACTTAATCTGGACCCTCCCAAGATGTTGTTTCTTCTGTTGTTTGTTTCTTTTCTTTTTTTAAAAAAAAAAATTTCAAAACAAAGAGCGAGGGGAATAACAGGATCCAAGGAATGGTAGGATTTTGCACTACAAGGGTACAGCGTACATACAACATACCTTCATTAGAGTTCATCAATGTTCAAATGAAGATTGCATCTACTCTTCCAGCTTCTGAGTACCTTACTGACTAAATACATTCTTTTTCTACAGAGTGTTCACTTTTAGATCAACTAAAGATCAAAACGAGTGGACTCCATGCACATTCTTACTGCTATATCTTAATATGGTCTAATGCTTCTACAAAGATCATTTCTATGTCTTTTAACTGTTCTGTTGTTTGTTTCTTGATTGATATTACATTTTTACTTTTTTTTACTGTTGTAAGTGGCTTTGGGTTGCTTCAAGGAGAAAACTGAATTACAAATGTTTAAATAAAATTAATAAAATATTTGTATGTTGGGAAATATGTGCAGCAGGGGCTACATTTGTAAAGCTGGATTTGTAAGGTTTAATAATGAGCTAGATTGTTTCTTAATACATGAGAAAAAATGGAAAATAAAAATGAACAGAAAATTAAGATGAACGTGTCATTTTTCCTTTCTTCCTACTGTGTGGTTTGTCTTTATTCTGTTTTCCTTGCTTTTGGGCTAGAAAAAAAAATCAGTGTGTGAACTCATGGGGGAAGAAACACTGTGCTGGATGCTTGTGCAGTGAGGAAAACTTGGTCAGAACAAACTCTAGAGTTGTAGGCTCTTTTTATTTTAGGGACACCTATTTTAAGAATGGAATTCTTATTTACTAGTAGTCTATGAATGACTCTGTCATGTATGAATTTGGTTTGTTTTGCCCATACGACTGTAGTTTCTCCATTCAAGCAAAGGTTTTTTTTTTCCTACAGAGTTTTAACACACTTAAAAATGAATCAGACAAGCAAAACAAAAATGAAGGCAGCCTTCCAAAGGGAACTGGCAAAGTGTCATGGCTATGGGGTGTTTGTAATCGTATTGTGGTCTCTAAGTAGAATGCCATCAACCACGCTATCACCACATGTGTCCGAACAGAGCTTTTTGCTCATCTCCTTTACCAAGCCAGCATGCTTTACCTAGATTACACTGTGGATTGTATAAATTAACAAAGAGGAGAAGGAGGGGTGTGTGTGAGGGAAGAATATACTATAGGCTTTTAAAATCTGTGCTGTAATGATTTATTGGAAGGTTTGAAGAGACAACACTAAGGACCTAACAGTATGTCTTACAGCATCTTGTGAGAAAAGAAAAAGGCTTTAGAAAAAGAAGAAAACATACTCACATCTAAAATGTCTTGGGCTTATGCCAACTATTAGTCCGGAGAACAATGCTGACCTTTAGCCTTTCTAATCAGTGTTGTCTGTCACCCAGGGCAGAGATTCCTAACCTATGATGAAGTTCTCCAACAACTGGCAACATTATCTTTCCCTCGTTCTCTCATGTTCACTGCAGCAACCTATCCTTGCCCATCCTCACACCCCACCAACTTCATATTCCGTCTCCCCCCACCCCCAGTAGTAACCATCGTTGCAAGGTGTTAGAAGGACAGTAATGCATCGCCATTGTTTGTGATTCCCGGTGGACTGAAAAATAAGACCTGAGGTTCTTTTTAAAGAAACAGACTTACTATTGCATGCAATGATGTTCCTAGGAAACCAGCGGTCAAAAACATTGCCTGGTTTGATTATCCATCAAATCAGAGAAGCGGTGATCAGATAATGTTCAGCAGCCAGCATAGTGTAGTGGTAGTGTCAAACCTAGGATCTGGGAGAGACAGGTTTGAATTCTGCCATGGAAGTTTTCTGGTTGACCTTGGGTCAGTTGCACACTCTCAGCCTAACCTACCTCATAGTTATTATGGGAATAAAATGGAGGAGAAGAAAATTTTGTAAGCCATCTTGGATCCCCATTTGGGAAGAAAGATTGGGTATAAATAAAATAAATAAATAAAAATTAACTCAAACAATTCCCCACTGTTGTAGAGATAATCATGATGTCAATATTTGCTGCAGGCTCAAAGAGTAGAAAAATCCAAAGTCTGTAGATGATACTTGATGGGTTTTTACAGTATTGTGTTCTATTTGGTGGACTTCACTAAGGATCTGCCTTTATGACCCTATTGTTCACTAATGTTATGAGTCCCATTCTTCTTTCCATTAGTCTCATCCTCTTCTCTACCTCTACCCCTCATGTGTTAACCCACAACATACATTCCTGCATGAGCCACCATTTATAGATTATGTTGCATGCAAAGAGCAACAGCTAATGTAACTGAGTTGCCAACATAATTCAAAGAATAGTTTAGTAAAACAATCCAGATTTCTCAAGCACATATA
Organism: Eublepharis macularius; assembly: GCF_028583425.1. Lineage (NCBI taxonomy): Eukaryota > Metazoa > Chordata > Lepidosauria > Squamata > Eublepharidae > Eublepharis > Eublepharis macularius. The sequence continues at coordinate 47,415,218 of NC_072800.1, forward strand.
CCTAGACGCACTGCTTTTAATTACTGCCTTTTTCCATTAACAAAAAATTCTGTGATTATTTCCTGTTCTGGCAACCTTTCCAAAAGCAGTTTGATTGCTTCATCTGCTATTCAGTTATTGTAAGGTACTGCAGTGAGCCTACTCTTATTGCTCATGTGGGCATGGAAGTGGATGCCGAAGTCAGCACTCATGCTCAGACACATTTGTTCTTGTATGTACGTATTCTTGGAGTTCAATGTTAACATATTCCCAAGTAAGCAAACTCAGCATTCTAGACCTTCAAGCTGCATTATTTACAACTAAACTACAACCTTGTCATTAGCTGACAAAATGTTAATTATTTTTCCTGTTTTCAGAGTAACACTGTTTAGTTGTTATGTTGTGGTTCACATTTGTACCAAAATCTAACTCTGCCATTCTCAAGCCAAAATTTCAGATAGGCTTCCAACCATCCTTTTGAAAATGTTTATACATACACACCATGCGGTCATGAATATGGCTTATGATGACAGCCTATATTTTTAATACAATATTCTGTGACCTTTATGCACTTTTTTTGCCCACCCAGATTCAGGAACTTTACTCCCACATAGGATGATGGGATGGAAATAGGGGTGGCACCTGTCCCAAAATGCTGAACTGTCTAAGAAAGACAACTAAGCTTCTCTTAAAGAACACTCGTCCCCTGTAGGCTGGGAGTGGTTGTCTGGCTGACACTCATGCACAGCTGGCACGGGCACACTCCAGATGGACCTGTTTCCAACTTTCCTTAGCTAGAGCTGCCGTGGGCGTCATGGGGCCTTTGGGGATGGGTGGAAAAGGGGAACAGTATACAAGTGAACACATGGCAAAAGATTTCCTGTTTCCATATTTTGTTTTAAAGTTTGACATTCATAGACTGTGCCCATGAAATACTGCCTTGCCTAGTATCAGGAAACCACACAGACGTTGGCACATAAGGATAACACCATTTGAATTCATCTGCATGTAAATATGGGTTGGGTATGGAATCTAGAAGACGAGCCAAGCAAGTTCTTTCAGTAAATGTCACTGGGTTTTACGCAAGAAAACATTCAGACAAAATCACCAACAACGTGAATGTAATGTAACATGAAATCACACCACCAAAATTTCTGAAGACAATATCCCCCATCTTACCCCTTGATTGTGTACTGCAGTTTGATGGGGAGCATTTTGAAGGAACTGCTCTAAGTTGCCACTCTGATAAGTTAATTCAGAGACAGAAACATCCCATGATTCCTGCACATCCAAGTCTCCTTTGTCTTTCTTAGGATCTTTGCACTAGGAATAAGACAGAGCAGGATTTTGCATTGATTGGCTACCTCCCTTGGTGGTTAGTGATGATGTTAAGGTATAAAATCTTCCTTAATGCATCTTCTCTCACAGGACACATTCAATGAAACTAATTTGCCTTCATATCTGGCCTTTCTTTGCACTAAGACACTAAATGAAGGGTTTAGCTCTGAGATTCTCAACTGACAACCATGATAATTTTAATAAGCAATTGTATACTAAAGCAGTATTGTGTAGTGGTTGGACTAGGATGTGAAAGGTTTATATTCCCACTCTATCATGAAATTTGCTGGGTGACCTTGGGTCAAGTCACTCTCTCTCTCTCAGCCTAATCTACCTTACTGGGTTCTTATGAAAATAAAATGGAGAAGGGGGACCATGTATGTTGCCGTAAGAGTGAGATAAAACCACAGACAGTAAATAATCTAACAGATTTTAGAAGTGGGCTCTGAAAAAAAATGGTTTCCATTTTGGATCTGAAGTTTCTGAAGGAACAATGTATCATTATTGTTTTTTTCCAGATGGGGTGTTGCTAGCTCGGATCAAATCCTTTTTGTTTGTTTGTTTGTTTGTTTGTTTGTTTGTTTGTTTGTTTGTTTGTTTGTTTGTTTGTTTGTTTGTTTGTTTGTTTGTTTGTTTGTTTGTTATCATGAGTTTCGGTCCCATTGCAACGAGGGCTTCCCGGCTCTTTGGGGCAGCTGTTGTTGAACTTAATGGCACCAATGTCGCATAGACCCACAGTCCTCCCTCTAAACCATCAATCCACTGAGTTTTCCTCAGTTAGTCTACACACACATAAAACAAAAGACTCCAAAGAAGGCAAGTGTTGGCAGGTGTATGCTATGGCAGGAAACTGACTGACAAAGAGGTAGTGTGGTGGCAGTGGAATTTAAAGCAATCCTGCTTTATGTTCACTGTTTTCTTTCCCTATACTGCCAATACATTATTACTGTGGCATCCTTCTGTTTTTGGTTGATGTCATGTTTCTTGTACTTTGCAAATTAATTCCTACAATGAGGAGTGGTCATAATAGAAGAATACCCCTCATTGCAGGAACAAAATGCTGCCAATCTTCATTGCCCAAGTGCAGGCAGGCAGCATGATAGTCTGAATCGCCGCCCCTCACCAAAACAGACCTCTATTTTTTAAGTTTTCCTTTTGCTGTGGGCAGGCAGGATTGTTTTTGAAAGGGAAGAGTAGTCGAATGGATAGCAGGATAGGGAGGGGCAATCCTAAACAGGTATATTCAGATGTAAGTCCCATGTTATTCAATAGTTCTTACTCCAAGGGAAGCTTCTGTAGAATTGCAGCCTATGATTGAAGCCTGCACATCCCCCCCTTCCAATTGTTTCCAAAGCTGATAGCCATGGAGGGATCTCCTCTTGTGAGGACTCACTTGGCCATTCCCAGAAAAAAATGCACTCATGCTTCCTCCCTCCTGCCAACAGAGTTAGTTAATAATCTCAGGGCTCTCTGCCCTTGGGATCCAATTAGTAAATGCTGTTAAGGAAAACAAGATGCTGCCATGCGGGCCCAGTGCTTGCCTGCTGCCACCACAACTGAAGGTACAAATGAAACACGCAAACTTTTGGGTAGGAGAGTGTTGTTATAATTTGGTTTCCTGGATTTGGCTCACCATTCTGTAAGCTGCTTTAACAAAATGAAAGAGATTTCCAGGTGTATTTCCAGTTTGTTTGTTTTGTTTTGCACACCCCAAATGGATTTCCTTTTATTTTTAACTAATTCCATTCATTCTGTACTTTAAAATATTCAGAAGTAAGAAGCAGTAAGTAGAAAAACATCAAAAAAGCTAAACATTCCATGACCATTGGAAATGATGTCACAGTAGAAGGGTTGCCTATATTTAGTAACCCTCCAATCGGCATCTGTTGACACACAGCCTTTAAAGGTCCTTGACATACAAAAGCCAAGTCGAGAGAGCATAAGGAGTGGTAACGTCTCCACTGGATGGGTGCATTTGTCCCCATGCAATTGTCCTCAATTTGGCTTTAAAGAAGAGTACAGACTGTGAGGCACTTTGTTGCCTATAATGGATAAAAAGGACAGCAGTAAATGGCTGGAAATCTGTGTCTTTTGCAGCTGAGCCAGAAATCCGTTGTCACTGAACAAAATAAAAATCAATTGAATCTGTGTTATACCAGCAATGTATTTTACTGCCAAATTTCCCTTGCACTTAATTCAGCTGTTGACCCCAAAACATGTTTATTTGGTTGCTGCTCACCCATTGGCCCTCATTGGGCACCTAGCTTTACTCCATGGAAAAAGGGAAATCACACTTTTGTTTCTTGCTATGATAGAATCAAGTTGCATGACATATGCAGCCATTTGTTTTTCAGGCTGATTTTCAATGCACGCCAGCATGGATGATCTGTCAGGCCAGGCTGTCTTATAGTTGAGCTGCAATGCACTGAGGCAGACATGTGCCTACCAGCACCACATGCTGAACTCAGCATGGGTGGGCTTTTTCATGCCATGCTCAACATGCTCAAAGAGCACTTTCGCAGCAGTGTTCAGAAACAATGTTATTTTCATTCTGTGAAGTGCAGGTTGAGCATTTTGTGCCTTGAAAATGTAAATGGGCACTCAGCTTGAATCTACAAGCCTACCTTTCTTCAACTTCCCTTCTTCAGGCTTTGGATTTTGTTCCAATTGCTTTTGAATGTAATGTCTGATACTGCATTCTTCTCTCTTCAACCAAAAGCAAGTTATTTTCCTTTGGTCACAAGACCATTATTGGAAGAGAGTTTACTACAGTGTTTGGCAGAGATGTGATGGCAGTAGGATAAGGCTTATTTTTATATGATTTACCTATATACATATAATTGTATATAGGTAAAGATAGTCCCTGTGCAAGCACCGAGTCATTGATGACCCAGGGGGGGATGTTGCATCACTACGTTTTCTTGGCAGGCTTTTTACGGGGTGGTTTGCCACTGCCTTCCCCAGTCATCTACGCTCTACTCCCAGGAAATTGGGTACTCATTTTACCAACCTTGAAAGGATGGAAGGCTGAGTCAACCTTGAGCCGGCTATCTGAACCCAGGTTCTGCCAGGATCGAACTCGTGTTGTGAGCAGAGCTTGGGTTGCAGTACCGCAGCATACCACTATGAGCCACGAGGCTCTTATATAGTTGTATATATAGGTAACAGATTTGGATTTAATTTTGTATTTACTTTGGAAATTATATACACATTGGAGCGCAGAATCTAGTACCTACTGTTCTGGTTCTGTTACCTGTGTGATAATTATATATATAGGTAACGGAACAAGAACAGTAGGTATTAAATTCTGCTCTCCAATGTGTATATAATTTCCATAGTAAATACAAAATTAAATCCAAAGTAGTAGTTTAAACAGAGGAAGAGCAAATAAAGTTTGCTTTGTAACCACTGCAGACCACTTAAAATCAAGAAAGTTAAAAAATTGGGCTGCTATCTTCTTTCTTCAGGTAAGTACCTAGCTATTACAGGTGATAAACTCTTATCATATTAATGCAGCCTTAGCTCCGACAGTTTTTTTGTTTAAGCGAATTCTTAAATTGTACTTAAGGACCAATGGCTAGAAGAAGTTATCATTGGAATAATTTATTCAGTGCAGAAAGCGTATCATATGTAGTTCATTCTATCTTTGATCAGCCAGAGTTATTGTTACTCATATTGATTTTGAGAATTATGCATTCTAATTATGCATATCAATTAAAAATTAGAAACTTCTGGGAGCAATCCTAAGCAGGTCTATTTAGAAGTCTCATTCTATTCAACGGGGCTTGTGGAGAAATGCCCTCTGCCAGCCTAAAATTAACCTTAATATTTAAATAATTGGGGCTGTATTTTATACATACTTCAGAAGCTCTAATGCTTCTCAAAAGGAAAACTACAGAAGAAGAGTAATCAGCTTTTTGCCATCTCATCTTTAACCATGACGACTAATTCATCTGTGTGTCTACACTGGGCCACCATCTTGATCACATGTCAAAAGATAACAGAGAGAAACCCCTAAACTGGAGAGCAGAAGTAACTGAGGACTTTTAAATTGCTATAACCTCAACAGTTAATAGCCAACCTAAGTAACAACACTGTTAGAGTACGTCTAGAGCTGGGCTGTTTTTACACGTCTTACCAGCTCCAGTACGTTGTGCAAAACTACTGCAAGGACAGCGTCTTCCTGGCATGATTTCACGTGAGAACCGGGAAATTGCGCCAGGAAGACACTGTCCTTGCGGGAGCTTTGTGCGACATACCGGAGCCAGTAAGACGTGTGAAAACGGCCCTGGTGTTAGAAGACTGTGAATTTTCTCCTTTTATTTATAAACTTGCTCAGTCTGATACTTGTGCAGATCGTATGTGTATTTATATTCGGTTATTAAAATTCCTTATAATCTGAATGCTCAAAGCCTGATCTCTGTGCCCTTACCAAACCTGGTTCCAGTGACACTTTCCAAAGAGAGGTAAGGGGGGATATGCATCTGACCACACCATCCTCAAACTGTGAAGTTGCAAAAGTGCAACAAAGCATCCCCACATTAGCTAGTATGAGCTAAATGGGACTGCAGCAAATATACTGTGCCTGGGAAAACCTGGAAGTGACATAGGTAGCTTTAGGAATTATTTCACATAGAGTTTTTGGTGATTCCTAGGGCTAACCTGTCACTTCTGGGGGTTTTTCTCCTGCTACCACTTGGAGCAGTGGCAGGCAAGGACAGTTGCCTGTGGAGGTCTGGCAACCTTAGAGAACAGGCCTGCTGGGTCTGGCCAACAGCCCACCTTGTCCAGCCTCATGTTTCCCTCACTGTCCAAGAAGATGCCTCGGGAAGGTCAACAAGCCAGGTTTAAAGACCAATGCTGTCCTTGCTATTCATTCCACCCAGCAAAGAGCATTCTGTCTCTGAACATGGAGGTGCTATTTATTCATCATTATGACTAATAACCATTGCTGGACCTATCAGGCAGCAATGACTTTGTATAAGCCCCTTTTTTAACCATCTTAGTGGCTAGTGCTACATTCTGTGACAGTCAATTCAATGAGTTGCATGGTGAAATTTGTTATTTTTTCTGCCTTGACCTCAATGCCCCATTGGTGCCCCCAACTTCTACTGTATCAGAAGAAGGCAAATCTTTCTCTTTGTAAAATTCTTAATAGTCTTTTCTTTAAACTGAAAAGCTCCAAACTCTTTTGCCTTTTCCTTTCTGAAATGTTGTTCAACCTCTTGGTCATTATCCTGGCACTTTTATGAATTTTCCCCACCTGTACTATGCCAGGCTAGTCTTCCTTCCGTAGGCAAGAACAAGGCATTATTTAAGCAATTAACTTCCACCCCCCTGTCCTGAAGAAGTTATAAACTGCAGGTTCAAGAGTATACACTGTATATATGTATACAGAGATAAAATGAATCTGTTTCTCTAAACCAGTTAAAGCAATTAACTACTGCACCTGAACCAATACAGTAAAGGAAGGGTATTTTCCCCTCCTTTCATTTGCTAGCCCTTTGTTCCTGACCAGCAGACCCCATGGATTGAGGCAGCATTCTTCTACCACATGGGTTTACCAAACCAGCAGTACTTCTTGGAGCTGTATCTTTAAAGAGAAAGAATTACAAAAATGCTCTCTCCTGTTACAACATTAAGAAATAACAATGTTTAAATAAAACACCTTATTCTGGTTTCCCCTGAAACTATATCTCTTGCTCTTGGTTAAGTGAAACCCGATGAAATACAAATCCAACCCAAAGGAGTTCACCTCAACCTTTCACCTCAAAACTTCCCTGTGCTTTCAAAAAATAAAAAGAAAAGAGGAACAAGAATGGAAAAGCATTAGGGCTTGAACAAATGTTTCCAAATGTTTTACATTTATTCACATTTATCAGACTCCCACCCCCCTACCCTGCTCCAAAATCCCCATAAAAATGAGATCTTTGGGCACTGCTTCTAGTTTTAAAAGAAAATTTATTTTTTATTTTTATGGAAAGGAACTCATGTGTCCTATTCCAGCAAGCCCAATAAACTATTGTGGTATAACTGTTATAACTTGGTATAAAAAGTTTGGGGCTTTTCAGTTTAAGAAAAAGACAAGAAGAAGCATGAAGTTTATAAAATAATGTATGGTGTTGAGAAAGTGGGAGAGGGAACTTTTTCTTCTATAAGAAGCCGGTGTGGGTGAGTGAAGCTGACAGCCCCATTCTTCTGCCACTCGGGGGACAGGAGAACAAGGCTGTCAGTTTCACATGCCTTGCACCTGCTTCACCCAATTGGATGAAACCTGCACGAGGTGTTTTGAAACTGACAGACTTCTCCTGCTGCTTCAGAGTGACAGGAGAAGGAGGCTGTCAGTTTCAAACGTCCCGCACTGGCTTCAGAAGCCAGTGCCGGGCATTTGAATTCCACGAACTATGAACCATGAACTGATTTGTGAACTGGTAAAAGTTCGTGGAAGTTTGTGGTTCCTGGTTCATGGAACGATGACGAATCACGAATCAGGGGGTTCAGTTTTTTTCGGTTCATGCCCATGTCTAGTTCAGAGACAGTATATTTCTGAAAGCCATCAAGGGACAATAATAGGGAAGGCTTTTAGGGAAAGCTGTGTCCAGCTGATATTTATTATTTATTTATTTATTTAAAACACTTGTATGCACCTTTCCACCCAAAACACATACCCAACGCAGTGAACAACAGGTAGAGGCAACTAAAACATTACAATAATATTTTAAATACATATATAAATATAATAAAAACATATAGATACATAAACAAATACACACACTAGAATTGCCAGGTTCCCTGGGGTCCAAACTAGGGGATGTGTTGGTTGTGGGAAGGGTGTGCATGGGAAAAACTTACCATGTGTGCATGCAAAGTGAGCATGGGTTCTGGAGCCTTCAATATCACACCATTACTGTTCTGCGCACCTTCCCCTCCCCCCAGCTGGCCAAGTAGGAGGCAGCACGGGGTGGGGGCTGGGAGCAGGACATCCCCCACTCTGACCAGAGGCCCTGGGAACCCTAACACACACATATAATCTGGAGGAGAGCCAATAAGAGTTTACTGGGGGGTCAGCCAAATGAAACAAAAGTCTTCGGCAGCTAGTAGAAATTGAAGACAGAGGGAGAGATAGACAGACAGACATGTTTTATACACATTTATACATGTATTTCATTAAAAAATGTAACTATTTTAATGAAATAAAGTATCTAGCTATAGTAGATAGAGAACCAATATAGGAATGAAGGTAACATTTTACATGGTGTTTTGAAATGGTGTTACCAAAGTGTTTGAATGCTTGAAGAAAATAAGAGGAAGACTTTCTTGCTACCCAAGAGGCTGCTCACAGCAGATTTAAAGAGACAGTTTCTGGATCAGGAAAGAAGGCTGAAAGACAGACCCATGACTAGCAGATCTGAGGCCTAAGGCAAACCGTAGTTTTGGCTCACCACAGTTATAAAAGGCTTTACAAATGTGATCTTCTGTAATGGTTTAAAGCATAGCATCAACAGCTTAAGTACTTGTTTATTAATTTTTCATAGCTTATCTGAAGAGTAAGAGACCTCCTCACCCCAGAAAATCAATGATTTTATGTTTATAATGGAGCTGAAATTAGCACAATACCTCCCCGTGTCCCCGCTTGTCATTATTTATTCAGAGAAATCTTTAACACATTAAGGAATTTGTGATGAATATTTTGCTGAAGACTAAGGGAGTTCTAAGCACTGTCTTTTTTCAATATTTAAAATTCATATCTTGTCACTCAGGAGTCAAAATACAGAAATAATGCAAGACTTCAACATGGGTTGTGCTATATAATTATCCTTTGGTTCTAATTTTAACTAGGGATGCCTGAGTACCCACCAGTTCAGCACACATTCTGCTTGCTGATTGTGACCAGAGAGCTGATTTTTCATTAGCCCATTTGGCTGTTCACAAAGCCATTTGAGCCAGTTCATGGGATTACTTGTCACATACAGTACACAGCAACTGGGCGTATTTCATGCATGTACATTCTCACACTATCCTAGTTCCTCCCCTACACACACCTGTCACCAATGCAAACCCTTCAACAGCCAATCATATAAATAAATAGTGAGCAAAGGAGCCAGCCAGAAAAAGAAATAATATGTTTTTAAAGTCTTAATTTGGTTAAGTCTGTGTTGACAAGTTATTTTGTGCATGCACATTTTTACATGGACTTATTGGAAATATAGTTCCCCTCCCACATCATTTAATTACTTGACTCAACAACCCATTGATGTTAAGGGAGATGCAAAAGTGCCTGCAAAGCAATGCAAGGGAACGAACCTTCACTACTACAAATAAAGGAAACCCCACTAGCATAGCAACCAAGCAGCTGCAAAGCTGTTCAGTAGATGTTCTGCTCAGATGGTGGCAAGGTAAGCAGATCCAGTGCCTAGCTAACAAGTGATCGCAGCTGTGGAACATAGTATGTTTGCCTGCCATGCTTGTCTACTGTAAAGTTCATAGCATTCCTAGTTTTAACCAAAGCACTAAGCAAAAAAAGCATGAAGGGATATACTTGGCCCTTGATAATTGGTCTAGATGGGATGGCAAACAAAACAGTTCAGTTCCTACATCCCTTTGTAGATCTTTTTGTTATATACATGAAATATTTCTTTGAGTGTTTAAATAAAGCACATTTTAGCACCCCTAGCACATAAATTTCCTTCCTCAGCCCTGCATCCTGTTTTTTCCCCCTGAATATTCAAACATCAGAGTTATTGAACTGTCACAGAGGTACATAACTCAAGCTGCCAGTTAAATGGCATCCAGGTTTTCTCCACCGCAGTTCCCAAATGAAAACAACAAAAAAATGAAATAAATTCAGATTTAGTGCAATTTACTGCACTTGTCATTTGAAACCTTTATTCTAAAAAGTAATAGGATGGCTACTGCACAGCTGAAAGAAAAGAAACCCCAAAGATATATACCTTTAAAGAAGGGGTGGGGGCAATGTTGACTGCACACTGCAATCAGTCTTAATTCATTCTTTATTGCTGCTCTGGTTTGGTGTTATTTGAGCTGCTCTTAACTGTTAAAAGCATTTCAAATGTTCACATGGTGTGCATTAGGTTACCGAGTAAAAAGCAAGGGGAGCCCACCAAATGTAACTTTCTGAACACAAACCACATGAATTTGATTTCTTTGTGGCATAACTTTAATTGGGTTCAGAGGTTTCTCAGATGTACCTGTCTATCTGCTTTCTGATGGCCTGATCTGATAAGGCTAATATGAAGAAGCTGGTCTGCTCTCGGTTACAGTGAGCCCGTTACCTTGTTTACCAGGTTGCAGCCATACTTTACCTTCTAGTCTTTTTCTTCCCCAGGCTGTGGCCACCAACTATCTGGAAGTGACAGGCTATTATATGTGCCACATTACATGGTGTTGCTTACTTACAAATTTGCACAAGGAGTTACAGGCCACATGGCTGCCACATTTAGGGTGTTTAATTAACCTCAGTCACTTCTACAAAGTGCCCCAGAAAGAATGAGGGGCATGGCTGGATGTGAATATGGGAAGCATGCATAGAACTACCACAGAACTCTCAAGGTTTTTGTTCAGTGGTTCCTTAGAGACCAACAAGATTTTCAGGGTGTAAGCTTGCGGAAGAGCTCTCCTTTTCAGACACTTCAGAAGAAGGGAGCTCTGATTCTTGAAAACGTACACTCTGAAAACCTTGTTGGTCTGTAAGGTGCCACTGGATGAAAATCCTGCTGCTCAACTGCAGACCCATCTAACCACTCTCATGGTGCACGGCCTGTGCAATGTGTAATCAGAGAGATGAGATGCTGTTTCCTCAATCAAAAGGCCCCCAGCTGCTTTAGCCCCAATAGGGCAAAAAGACAGGCACTGGCAGCTCAAGATCTTTTGCTGCCTTCCTATGGGTGGCAACAGCATGCTCGCCTCATCACCACCATTTGCCTTGCTGCTCCATTTACCCACCTCACTGCTGCTCCTGTCTGGAGTAAAAGGGGCCTCTCCTTTAAATCTGCCACCTGAAGTAATGTATTTACCTCAGGTTGTCTCATTATAGAGTTGGTCCAATATTGTGCCTGTCTTTTCCCCTTTATTAGAGCATAAAGCAGCTGGGGGGGGGGGAGATATCTGATTGGGAAATGATGTGAGGAAAGAGTTAAACCTATCGTTCCCCAGAACCATGGTCTAGGTTCACTTTCCTCCTGCCCCTCCAGCTGCTTATTGGGACCACTGGGCCACTGCATTTTCCTGAAGACTGAAAACATGAAGGTGATAAACAACTCACCGCAGTTCACTGTTGTTCTTTTCCTTTGTTTTCTAAGTATTGACTCACTGTATATTTTAAAATTTTGATTGGAATTTACTGATGTGCACAGGTCCTTTATTTTTACTATTTCATATCAATGACACTATTTTGTGGCTGGTTTTGATTCTGCAGATGAAGAGACATCCCTTTTCTACACTGGCAGACCAAAGCTAACTTTAGTTGAAATCAGTGAATTTAAGACTGAGGGAACAGGTGACAAAGGGACTTTTGTCACAATAGTTTTCATTACAATGGTTTGCAACTTATAGAAGGAACTATAATGAATTACAAGGAAAATCTAGGCAACCAAGAAGCAGCGAGGTTTACTACAACAGCACAAACAAAACGGAATCTTGTGACACCTTAAACATGAACACATTTATTGAAGCACAAGTTTTCATAAAGCCCACAAAAGCCTATGCTTCAATAAATCTGCTTATCTTTAAGGTGCCACAAACTCCTTTCCGTTTTCACAACAACCCTGGACACCAGTCAGAGCTGGCTGTATGAGCTGACTGTCATTTTATAACCTTTCAACCAAATGTGTTCAGTCAGGATGGAATTCAGACCAGCACCATGAAACCTTAGCAAAACAAACCACATGAAAGAGCACAAATTGAGAATATTAAATGGGAGATTTGACAGGAAATTGATTTAATTTTTGGCCTGGTTCTTCCTGGATGCTAATCACTGAATCATTTCTTAGAATTTTATATTGGTGCTTTAACAGGAGTCAAACGTCTACAAAGGCCTGTTTACTTTAACTTTGTTTTGTTAACTCCTTAAGAATTCCACAGCCTCTGGCCTGTTCATTTAACTCTCATTAACACATGTCCCAAAATACTGAGCTGATGACTCACAATATTAATCTCCATAGTCATAGCGGAACTGTTATAGTGGGCACAGTTTCATATAATTAAAGAACTGCACTATAATCTAAAAAATTCAGGTGCCAGATTTACCATGGTTTTGCACAGGAGGGTGTTGTGCCAGTTTTCCACACACAGCTTCACCCTGTCTTTAAAAAAAAATACTGTCTGGATTGGAACATTCTCAGTTAAACTAATTATGGCAGCCCTTGTGGAATCACTGTGGAGTGAATACTGGTTGTAGTCAAATTCAGTTCTGGACAAGATTCCCTTTTCCTTGACATCAGAAGTAGTTTGTGCTTTGTCTATTCATGCTTAGAGACAGATTTTTAAGCACTTATACAGAAGCAATAAACAAAGACAAATCTATATCTATGGATAATTCTGTTGAAAGATTATCCCATTAACTACAAGGGCATCTGTGGCTACTCTCTCTTAGAGCCAAGCTACAAGTGACGCCTGACACAGGTTGGACACTTGTCAGCTTCCCTCAAGTTTTGATGGGAAATGTAGGCATCCTGGTCTCACAGCTGTAATGGAGAGCCAAGCTGTAAAACCAGGACGCCTATATTTCCCATCAAAACTTGAGGGAAGCTGACAAGTGTCTGACCTGAGTCAGGCGTCACTTGTAGCTTGGCTCTTAGCCTAACCCTGGCCAGGAACAATAAGAGGCTTTATTAAGAAATGATAATATATCTCTGTCCCTCTCTAAAAGTTTTACGTAAGTACCTATTTCTTGAACAAACTTTTCATTGTATCTGCAGACTTTAGTCTCTGATCTTCAGCCTTGGAGAACCTTGTGAAAGTCGCTTTTATCAGAGAATAGGGTTGTTGTAAGTAAGTAAATTTTATTGTCTATAGCCATAGGCCATCACAAATTTACATAACCATACAGTATTGTCTTGCCTTTACTGTATTGTATTCTACCTTTGTAACCCACTTTCTGCATTATGGTACGTCATGCCTTATACAGGTTTGTGTGTTTGTTTTCATCATTCTCCAATTCTGTAATCCTAGTCCTACTGCTTGTTGATTGGATGTCTTATGTTGTTTGAATTATTTTTTATATTTTGTAATCCACCCTGAGTCTTAGCAAGAAAGACAAGGTATAAAAGAAGTAAGTATATAAATAACCCTACAACTCCTTGAGCATCTCCAATCAAAGTTCCTAAGACTGGCTTTGCAAGTCCCCAATTGCGTACTAAATGCGTTGCTACGTCTGGAGACTGGTACTGTCAGAGTGGAAGCTCAGGTGTGCCTTGCCTGGCTTAAATTACTGGCTTACGATCAGCTATTTAGGGCAAGGCTTGACCCCACTGCTCCTTCTGGATGAACATCAATCTGAATGGCTTGAGACAGTCCTTTGCAAACTTGCAAGCCTAGGCTTTTCACCCCCCATTATTTTAACCATGGGTTTTGATCAGCCAAAACAGGCTATAAAACAAAGGATATTGGACACTGAATGCCAGCTTGATTTAGGGAGGGTCCCTACTTTTTTGTCCCCTGTGAACACCAGATATATAGTTAAGCCGGCTGCCTATCTGTCTCACTTGGAGGTGCATAGTCACAGGACGGCCTTTACACTTGCAAGGTGTGCTGCACTCCCCTCTGCTGTGGGTGGGCAATTTAACAGAATTCCCTATGAGAAAAGGCTTTGCCCCTGCAATGAAGGAGAAATTGAGACTGTAGATCATGTTCTTCTATGTTGTCCCTTCTATCAAGATGCTTGTATTAAGACCATCACCCCTTTGATCAATAGAATACCTGGAAGAATGAGCTTGGAATATGCTAGGCTACTTCTAGAAGAGAGAAATCCGACAACTACAGCCTCGGTCGCAAAATTTTGTGCAAGAGCTTATAAAATCTGTCAAATGCTCTCATTATCAGAGTTTATGTAAATACCACCCCTTTATATTACTGTTTTAATTATTTTAATTTTGTGCTATTTTTACTAATAATTTTAACTCCGTAATTTCGTAGTATTTCTTTTATGCTGGTCTTTGACTACATAATAAAATTTGATGAATAACCCTACAGCAGCTTCGTACATTGCGGATGGACTGCAATGGGAAACTGGAAATATGGAAAGTGACCAGAAAGAGTTCCACTGAAATGAATCTACCTTCTTCTTCTACCTTTGAAACTGGGAAGCAAGATGGTCAGGCAGTAAAACTGATGCTTGTTAATACTTTATCCTGGCTTGACCTGCCGGGATAATACTGTAACAACTTCTCCATGCATGCTTGCCCTGTAGAAAGTTCTTTCAAAATCTTCAGGCAGATATTCCTTAATCAGTACAGAGAGATTGCCAAAGTTCCTCACAGTACTTAACTGCCACATTTCCTTTTTAGCTGCTCTTGAATGGGAAAGACCACACCCCTCCTTTCAGATGGCCTCCTCTGAACCTGCAGGTGACCAGCCTTGGCTGCAGGTAGGTATGTCGTGCATGTTTGGCTTTAGGATTTCCCTTCCGCTGAGGTAAAGGCTAATAGTCAGAAGGAACTACATGTTGGCAACACAAATCACATCTAAATAAATTCCAGGCTACCCACAGACTTAAGAAAAGCCTGGCTGCTGGATCAAACCTCCTAGAGCACCAAGCACTAATGTCCATTCTTCACCCAAAAATAACACAGATGGAAAGGGTATGGAAAGTAGCCCATTTATACGCTATTGTCAAAATACATCTTGGGTCATTCTATAACTCTTTATTGTCCTTTGTATGAGGACTGATCCAAACAGCTTTTATTGGAGGGGGGCGGGGTCAGAAGATCTCACAACAGTTTAGGTCAGGGGTCCCCAATCTTTTTGAGGCTGGGGGCATTGTTGCAATTCCGATATAATGTAACATATAACAAGGGAAGGCAACACTGGATGGATCTTATCCAGTCAGATGACTTCTCCCACCCACACTCTTCTTTCCGGACAGCTCAGCAACATCTGGGATGTTTATGCCAAGCTGCTTATCTGTTATAACAGAGATGCTGCTTCCTGTTTTCCATTGCTTGTAGGCATCCATGCTGCACTTTTTAAGAAAAGTGCTTTCATTCTCAAAGCATGTACATCATCACTAGGCGTTTAGAGAAAATTGGGGTCACACAGCCACTGGCATTGGGCATTTGCTCATGCAGATGAAGGTCGGTAGGAAGTCTTATGCTCATCCAACTGTTTGCCTGTTGGTTTTCTACACAGGATCAGTAATGCTGCAAAAAGCAGGATCCCAATCACATACACAAGGTCTATGTATATACATATATGGTTGCCCTACACACATTTGTTGGCATGCACAGAACTCTTGTGGTAAGGCTAACAGGCACAATCCTGCTCCCCTCTCTGTGCATAGTGTGTATGCGCTTTTAATGACTTAACAGGGCTTCATTCAGAGCCTGTTTAATAGCACGAGTCTAGTTAATGTCTGAAATAATATGATTATACATTGTCACAAATCTTTTCTCAAAAAACCTTATCCAGTATCTAGGACTTTTCCATTTCATGCACACACCTCCCAGCCCAGAGGCTAAATGAAAAAGAAGACAAGAAAAGAGTGTGGAAAGAGTCACAGTCATTGTGAACAAACACACCCCATTCTTTTGCATGGACTGAAATGCCCATGAACACAGAGGAGTCCCAGTCTCTCGTGCAGGAGTGGAGCCTGAGTGAAGGAAACCTTATCTTGCCATTCATTGTTTTTGTTGGACTACAGCCAGTGCAAACATTTGCAGGTGGCTAGGCTATATTTTGACACTTAACTATCTACAGTTGTGATAAAAATCAGAGTGTTGCTACAGTACAATTCTCTATAGCCTTTAGGGCCTGATTCTGCTCCCACTTAAGATGAAGTACAAGCATGACGACATTGCTTTCTGAAAAGAGTTATTAACAGGCACGTTCTGCTAGGCCATTCATCTCTAAAGGTAAATAAAGAAAAACTCCTAATTCTTTACACACCTAAACTAGATCCAACCTCCAACAAAGGTAGAGGACATGCAAATACAAAGTAAGGATCTGATCCTAATTATTAAATATATTTTCTTAAACTGAGCGAAGCCTGGGTGCCAAACAAGAAGAAGTAAATTAGTTTTGAGTAGAATAGATTTTGTAAATTTGCATGAATAGTTCAAAGTGTAATTATTTTAATTACACTGTTTGGTGTTTCCAAGGTTCTTTGATCATTCTCTCAGTTTTTAGGATAGTAAAGTACAGATTTGGTCTAAACAGTTTACATGAAAGTCACGGGCAGAAGTCTTAGGTAAAGAAGAGAGACAGAATAGAAAGATAAAAGGTGAGACACAGAATAGAAAGAAAAAAGGTGAGATAGATTTGCTTCTTTTTAAAAGTAGCATTGAGTGAATACTATGGTGCTATGATACCACTGGAGAAGACACTACTACTGAGGATATTTTTACAAAGTTAAAAATAAAATTTCCTACAAAAACAATATCTTCACAAGCAGAAGCCAACAGGTGCCAGTATCATCCAAAGAACCACATTTTATTCTCCAACAGCAGTATGTCCAGGAGCTGGAAAAAGAATCAAATTTCCTCAGATTCCCTAGGTTTCTGAGCACTCAAAATTGAGAAAATAGAATACTTCTACAACAGGAGTATATCCTTTCCTAAATATAAGAAAGACAAAAGATACTTAAACATGTGATGAGATACTATTTTGTTAAGAATGAAAATCTGGGTGGATTTTCACTGTGAACATGTGGACCAGATCAAAGAATGACAGAAACACTATCACCCTGAATAGAATGGAGTTGATTTGGGTTCAGAATTAGACTCTGAACTTTCATCATTAAAGAATATTTTTGGTGAGTGACATCCTTTTGTTCCCTTAATGATAGACAGCTCTGAGGTTCTTGCAGACAGTCTGTTGCAACTATGATTAGTATTGCCTGGTAAAATCCCAAGTTTTGCAGCAGAAATGTGGAAACTCTCTTTAGGATAGCAATTCCACATATATGAACAAAGGCCCAGTGTTCTGAAGTGAATGGATCTTCAACTAGCTGTGGAGTGCTACAGAAACAAGGAATTTTTCTTTTTTCAAAAGAAACATCTGGTATAACATCTGGCCCAACATTTCATCCAACCTGAATTAAAACAACAGAGGACAGTCTTCTTACCCAATCTGCCGATTTGTAGAAGGTGCTTGCGTAATGACCGAGCTGGATTGTGGAGATGGCATCGCTTGCTGAATCACAATGCTGGTGTCATGGTTTGGCATCCTTGGATTGGAGAGCTGGTGTGTCCCAGGGGCTGCCATGGCTCCACCAACAGAATTATGCATTGAAATATTCTGTGAGAAAGGCAGAAGGAAAACAAATGGGTCACAATGGTTTGCTTCAATTTTCCTTATGCCTACAATTAGGGATCGGGAAGTATCAACAGAATGAGAAGTGATTGGCTTCTGGCAAACCTCATGTCAATAGATCTTGCTCTAACTAACAGCTATAAAGAAATGAAAAATAATGGTTTGCTTTTACAATGTGACACAACTTGAAAATACCCAAAAGTTGACTAATCACTCTTCTGTACATCTGACCCATGATTTATAACACAGACATTTTGCACATATCCATTTGCCCGTGTGTGTGATATATATTTCATCAGAAAATAATTTTCACAGTCAGTGTATGGCACATTGATTTAGTATTCTGGCTATTGCTAAAATGCTAGATCTGTTGAGAATGATAAGTGAATTGAGTTTGACAGACTTAGAATAACAACCAATGAATTTTAAAAAAATCTTTACTTTTATTCTAGGTACAATAAAATATCTTAGTTTGGAACAAAGCATTGTTTGAACCGTCTTTCCCCTCTTACCATAGCTTTCAAGTATTACAAAATTCTTTTCAGCTCAGGAAAAGGGGACAATGTTGAAAGTGACACACAAAAACTGTCAAGTTCACTCTGTATGTAGGTGAGCATTTAGTAGATTCCATAGAAATGGAATGACTTCTGGTATATAGAGGATTTTCAGATATGACGCTTAGTATTTTGACAGCTAAGGGTGGGAAATCCATGACTGGATATTACACGACTGAGTGAAAAGCTGCAGAGGGAAAGAAGGAAATTTGGATGGGTCAAAGCACTGGGAAATGGAGATATTTTGTGCCATCCATTTTTTTTCTGATTAAAATCACTTCCCAAAGTTTTGCCCCTCAAAAGGAAGCAAAAAAAACCTGCTCATAAAATATGTGCAGTTTTACCCCATGTGAGTAATTTTAAACTTCTAAAATACTGTGGGAGACTGAATCACAGATCCTCAACGTCTTGTCTATTTGGGCTGTTAAATTAACTCTCTTAAACCTCTCTCATGCTACTTGTCTAAATATTTGGATTGCTGTTAGTGTGGAAGCAAGACAGCAGCATTTGCAACTCATTCTATCCAGTGCAGGTTTGTGTTATAAACCAATGGAGCAAAAACTGATTTAACTGTCATACGTGAAACTGCCTTCAGAAATGGAAGGTCAGGAGAACAACTGGTCTAAAGACTAGCATGCTGCTATAATCCAGTAATTCCATTGTTCCTGTGTAAACATTACTCAGCAACAAACTCCCTAATTCACCATTCAGTAAACACTGGGGTTGTTTCTAATTTGGTAGTAGTTCAAGAAGATACTGCCAAGATACAAAAATGAGAACCATCACCAGGCAAGTTTCCACTGTTGTAAGGTACCCACATTGTAAGCTGCTTTGGGTCCCCATTGGGGAGAAATGCAGTATATAAAGGAAGTAAATTAATAAATATAGATGATGGACAGATAAAAGGCAAGTAACTTCATGAGTTTGAAGGAGAGAAGAACATAGGGAGGCTGCAAGGAGGAGGGAAAGATGAAATAGTGTGGGGAAGGGAACAGAGGGAAAAGTGAAGTACCCCTGCAAGTCCTTGCAGGTTCCTCACCATTCAACTGGGCCTGGCTCAGCCAGCACCACACAAATGGGCCATAGGGGAGAGGCTGCCTGGGGAGGGGGAAAGAGGGAATGGTGAAGACTGGGAGGGCAGACAAAGGTGAGTGGAAAGAAGGGAAGCAGAGAACGGGGGAGAGGCTATGGTGGGCAGGGAAGAAAAAGAGGACATGGTAGGGATTGGAAATAAGATGTCTCCCACAATCTTTGTGGGTCTCCACTTGTCTACTACTACTAATACAAAATATAGGTGACAAAAAAGCCTGTTGGAGTTGCCAGAGAATGGTGAACATGACAGATATTGGATGTGAGCAGGGAGACACAGAAATTTGCACATGGATCCTAAACCTGCCATGAGTACAAGATTGATCTCCCTTTGTAATTGTTCTCTGTCCACTTACTGATGTGAAAAACTTTCTTTGCAGCATTTTTTTATCTTCAGTGTTTCAGAAAGACCTTGTTTGTTTTCTTTTAAAATCTTGTCATTTTAGGGTTTTGTCTGTGCTGCTGTTGAAATGATTTTGAGTACAGATGAAAGAGCAAAGAGCTAAACAGAATTGTCTTGATGCAATGTAGTTAGATAAAAGTAATTATAAATAATCCCTTGATAACTAGGTGCCTGACACTAAAGTTCTGATGTCAGTAGAATCATTCCCAAACATGACACACATGGGGAATGGAATCACGTATTTGTGGTTGTTCCACCTGCTACCGAGCACCTATCTCAGATTTCTGGTTTCCGAACTGTAGCTGCATAATTTGTCAGAACTCTAGCGGGAGACTGGGGCCTCTTGGTTGTTAGCTGTCTGCACCGTCTTCATGCCATCATATTCATGAGCTGATTTGCAGTGCCAGTGTAGGGCAATTGTATTTTTCCCCTGCAAGGTTTCCGCTTTTCTAGAGTCCTCCCCATACCCATATAAAACCAGCCCTTGTCTCTGACTCTCTTTTTGCTTTTGATCAGTGAAACACAAGAGTTTTCATATAAAGCTTTTGTATAATCTCATTCACAGCTGGCAAGCTCATCACAGATTTGTTTCCTTGCCTGTCCACACTAGATCATGCTGCAATTGCAGAATCATTCTGAACAGCCAGATCCATGAAATGTTAAGATATGTACTTTTGCAAGTACTACCCTTCCAGTGTCCTACCCTTCTGGTGTCAAATATATCTTGAGTGCATATATAGTGGGTTAAATAGAGCTATATAATTAAATGATACATTGAGCAGGGCTGTTTTAAAGCCATCATTGGCCCCTAAGAACCAGATTTCCTCTGGAAAATCAGCTATTGAAAGCAAATCAGCAAGTCACTGGACTTGCCCAGCCCCCAAGCTCTTCCAGAGTTTTATCCCTACCCCACCCTGGTCCCCTTTTTGGCAGCCCTGCAGCTGAAGACCTAAAGTACTTTCCACAGGAGATTCACATAGAAATAACTCCTTTTGTAGTATGCAATGGCTCCCATGCTTCATCAACAACATGCAACCAGTCTTAATGTAAATATCACCAACTTGACCAACTGCCCAAGAATGCTGCAGATTTAGTGCTTTGGGACTTTTATCTTAATTTTTCGTGACATGAACTAATTAGCGGTGCCCTCTAATTATCAATGGAAATGTATAATGAAAGATTCTCCTGTTTTCCCAGTCTATCTCCACCATCCACCCCTGGTTTTTTTTAGCTTCTGAGCAGATTAGCTTCTTGACATGGGCTTTTACATACACAGTAGTGCACAATGGCCACTGGATATACATATAATAAACAACTACACTATTGGAAACTTTAAAAAAAACCTAGATAAAAGGAACAAATATTTAAAGAATGGTGAAACCCAGATAGTTGGAATGTTAAATTTTAACATTAAAGTAAATTCTATAGGATGAAAATATGCTGTCTTGCACAGACACTGAAAAAGAACATTTCAAGCTTCAAAAGTAGAACACATATACTGCATGGAGTTGAGGTTATTTATTTCACAAACAATCAGTCGCCTGAGATCATCATTCAAACAGAACAGTACACAAAGCGCTTCTTATGTTCCAATGAAATTTCAGTAACACGGAATGTACGTGGCACAATTAGGGTCATTTAGAATATGCTGCACTGGGATAACTGCACAGCATCCTGCTAATTGAAGGCTGCAGAGAGGGGAAGGGGAATTCAACTGGATGGATAGCTTTTATTTATATTTTGTCTTAATAACAGTGAAGTCATATAATCCAGAATTCTTTTTTCTCTTGCACAGTTGCCTGTTGCTGATTTTATAAAACAGGAATTTGGCATTGTGTCAGGGGTGCTAACTGATTTCCTTTTCTAAATGCAATTTTTAAGAGCAAGCAAACAAGTTTATCCTGCTAATGAAACAACACATGCCGCTCTGGAGCTAAATTGTTCTTTCTTTCTTTCTTTCTTTCTTTCTTTCTTTCTTTCTTTCTTTCTTTCTTTCTTGTCCTGGAAAAGCAAATTCAGTCCCCCTCCCCCCCAAAAACTGCTTTAAACCCTTTAAAACTTTTATTGAAATAAAAGCCTGGCTATGGTCACATTCTAGCAATTTGTATCCACTATTTATTTTTGCCACAGAGGATTGCTCCTCTCTAGTATTTAAAAGCCATTTGTTGCTACAGTTCAACAGTCTTGCAATACCACTAATTAGACACAGAAAAATGGAGATCAGGGGTACTATACAGATATATATCTGCACATATATATGCAGATTTTAAACTTAGGAAAGCTAATTGTAAGCTGTCAAAAAGCAACTGCTACACTACTCTTATTAATTGATTATTCAGGAATTCCACAAAATGGTTTCCATTTATTTATTACATTTGTATTCTGTATATTCCCCAAAGAGCCCAGAATGGTGTATATAATGCATTTGCATTCATAAATTACTCACTGTTTTCCTCCTAGAACTGTATTGAACAAAAAAATATTCTTACTAGCTATAAAATAATGGATTTTACAGTTCTGAAATAGTCGGAGTTCATTAATTGTTCCTATAAGGAGGTAAAACAAAGTGGTGATTAGAGATGGGCATGAACCGCATTACGAACGTCAAAACCCCACAAAAATGGCAATCGTGCAATCGTGACCCAGCGGATCGTGATCGTCCACAGCCAACAATCCAGCGGTTGCGAGAGGCCTATATCGTGGCATTTGGGCTCGGTTCGGGAATCCAGACACTCAGGCGCCAGCAATCTATTCCCCTGGCAATGGGGCCAGGGGAATGCTGAGCTCTGTTTGCCCTCCTTCTGTTGCCCTGGAAACCCCAATGGAAGCCCACCAGGCTCGGCTGCCGCTAGCCTCAACCACGTTCCTGCCTTCGGTGGGAATACCAAGGCGCTCCACTTTGGCCTGGCAGGCAGGCACATGGGGGGTGCCACCAGTGAGCGGCGAGACCCCTCACCTCCTCCCCGTGCCCGCCAGGCCTGGTGGCCGCCGGCATCACCCACCGTTCCAGTATCGCTGGGAAGGGAACAGCAGGGCGCCCCTCTGCTTTGGCCTCCACGATCCACGGTTTGGTTCAGGAACGGGAGTTGTTCGTTGCTGTTCAGGAACTCGGGATCGTGGTCTGCACCGAACCACAATCCTCTGGATCGTTAATTTTTTTTGGTTCGTACCCATGTCTAGTGGTGATACCTTATGGCATCAATACCCCCAAATGGATTTGCTCTGTCATCAACTATTATATTTTACAGAGTATTATCATCCTTCTGAAGAGAGGTAACACTAATTGGAAGCTGCATTCCAGAAACACTGCACCCATTTCACAGAGAAGAACGTGTACCCCTTTCCATGCATATATCGATTCCAACGCACACATGGATTTTCTGCTTCTATTAAAATATCTCTTGTGAGCGGAAAAGATCCATGTTTGATATTTTTACTTGGAGAATAATTTTTATTTATTTATAACATTTAGAGATAAAGAATATATAAGCATAAGAAATCATTGGCTGCCTTATTTGTTCCAATATCTACAGCAGATTTGTGTGCACGAGGAATGTGCACATGGCTCTCCTGTTGTCACTGACCTGCACACCCAGGAATTTCCCTGCATTCCTCTGTGTTCTGGCAGCCCCTTCTGACTCTCAGATAGATAATTCCTGGGAATGTAGGACCGGGGTGCTACATAGAAGAAGGGGAAGAAGTGAAGTCTCTTCTTTCTTTGGAGCTGTGCTGATAGAAGACACAAAAGGACTGATTTTCCCCTTCCCCTCTCCTTCCCCTCCCTGCAGTGTCCATGGGGCTTTTCATCCATGCTAGTACTGCAACCCTAAGAATATTTCTGGAGGTCAGAAGGGGTTGCTGGGATGGCAAGAAACATCACAAAAAAAATCATCATTCTCTGCACGCATAATGGAATACAGGCCATTAATATGAATTGAGTACCTCTTATGAGTGGAGCTCCATATTTAGCCAAAACACCTATGTGCGGAAGAAATCATTGGACTGTAGTAGCTGCTGCTAGTATATAAATGCATCTTTTCTGAGGATAGACATTTGACTGCCAAGCCTTTCGTGCTCACATTTTACTAAAATGGAGGATGGCTATGTTTTGTGAGCACTGCTATGAAATGTACTCCCTTTTTTGCAGTTTTTCACATCCCTTCATGAAGTATGTGAAGCAGTCACAAAAAGATGGGTATCAAGGGAAGAAGCAGTACATCTCAATTGCCTAGGTAACTGGGCCAATGTCCCCTCAGTGCACTAATCACAGGTAGCTGAGAAACTGGGACAGCATGGAAATGAGGGTGCACAGTTGGATATACACTCCTGTCTTGGATGACTTCTAATTCTGCCCTCCATATATATGCAAATCCCCAGAGTGTCTGATCAATGGGAAGCTATGGATTTGTCAGAAATAGAGAGAAGGGGAAAGTGAGTAGGAAATGGACAATTATGGAAAAATTCCTCAGATACAGCTCAAACACTGGTAAAGATAGGTAGATAGGGATCAAGCATTGACAGAACTATGAAGATAGGAATCAAGCACCTACAGAAAGGCAGCATTAGGTTAGGTATCCTGACAGGCAACTTAAGTTACCTCAGAGAAATAATGTGTTAGCAACTTGTGGAAGGATTGAGAGAAAATATCCTGAGAGACAAGCTAACACTACTTCAAGAGTCTGAGGGCCAAGCTACAAGTGACGAATGACACTTGCCTGGCAAGTGAACAGACTCACGTGTATTCCTCCCTGTTCACTTGCCATTCACTTGCTTCCCACTTGATCAAGTGGAGCGCAAGTGAATGGCAAGTGAATAGGAAGGAATACACATGAGTCTGTTCACTTGCCAGGCAAGTGTCATTCGTCACTTGTAGCTTGGCTCTGAGATTCCTGCATTTAGTGAGTCATTCCTTGAAAAATCCATCCATCTCTCTCTCCCCAACAGAAACACACTGTCATTTCTGTAACCTGACTGTGTGATATTGTAACCTTTCTGAAGCAGACCTTTGGCTCCCCTTAACTGTTAATAGTTACTACATTGGTACACCCATTTACTTGTTTAGTTTTAGTTCACATGGCTACTCTTTATACACTCTTCCAAATAAAAGACAATAAATTTATTCTTGTGTTGTTGAATGAAGGTGTAGTTGTGAATCACCCCAGCGAGGGGGGAAAGGAAAATGAGTGGAAATTATATCAGACTCTTATGCTACACCCCTGTGTCCCATCTGTATCTGATAGAGTAGCCAAGTTCCATTTGGGGCCTGGAGAGATCTCCAAGAATTGCAACTGATCTCCAGATAAAAGAGATCGGTTCCCTTGGAGAAACTGGCTGCTTTGGAGGGTGGATTCTATGGCATTACACCCAATTCCCCATCATTCCCAGGTGTCACTCCCAAATCTCCAAGAATTTCTCAGTATGGAGCTGGAAACCCTAGTAACTGCAGCTTGATATCCAGCACAGGTATTTTCAAATCTAGCTTTACAGACCATTCACAGATATGCCAAACAAAAATTGCCCGGTCATTGCTACTGGGATTATGATGGATTGGGGGGGGGGGCACAGACTGAGACAACACTCTGCCGTCACCACCTGATACGGCTGATGAACAATATCTTCCTCATCCAAGTGTACACCTACATTCTATCCAACTATCTGGAGCTGGAACCAGTGAAAGACTTGCCGAATAGCACTGATAGAAAATGAAACCACAATTACAGTGCTGCAAGAGAGTATGGAGCCAGTTGATCATAGCCTTTCCATGTTGGGGCCTATGAAACTTGCCCATCATTCATTCAGAGTTTAAAATGCTAAAGCATATGAAATCCAGACAAGCTGCAGTACAGGCCCTTTTTACAATATATAAACTGAGAAGCATCTCTGCTGTGTCTTCAAGGAGTTTGAGAGCATATATCTGACTTGACTTATAGCATCTGTTAAATCACAAAAGAATCTCCTGTCCTTAAAACAGAGAAATGAATAACACTTATGTACAAAAGTGATATCGTGTCTAGCAGTTCATATAGTAAACAATGCTAATGCTTCTGAAGAGGAGCTGACCTTGCTAGCCTATTCCATTATGCTAATTTGGTCACTGTAACTTCTGTGCAGAGGCATTTGTACTCAGACCAGCACAGAGATTTATGTCGGTGCTTCCAAGCAACAGACTACGGATCTTAATCTCTCACCTTCCTGTTATAGTCTTACATGGCAGCATCTATATGAAGCAACATTGTGTTGTTTAAATGACAGCTATTATTGGCTCTACTTCAAAGAGATAACCAGACATGCTCTAGCTTTCTAATAAAGTTTTTTTTTAAAAAATCTAGGAAACCACACTTTTGAAGATTTTTTTTCCTGAAGCATAATGTTGAAGTTTTCAATGCACTGACAAGGGTTTCTGGGCTCCATTACCTTGCTCTAGCTATATTATGAAATACAATCACATGTTAAAAGGAAAGGATTCACATAGTACTAGGCTGCAGCACTCACATTATGGAAAAGATGTCATTTTATGCTGATTCTGAAATACGCTCATTCAAATGAGTCTAATTCCATGGACTTCCTAATTCCATAGATGGAGGGCTCTATTTTAGTGTTACTGACCCTCATGGTCTGCACTAGAGATGGGCACAAACAGGAAAAAAAATGAACATGATATTCATTGTTCATTGCCGTCCATGAACAGGGACTCACGAACAACCACGAACATGGCCCGTTCACGAACATGTTTGTGATTGGCTGTTCGTGGGGGCCAGCAGACTCTCCTCCAGCCATCATCCAAGTCAAGATCCTTACTGCACCACTCCCAGAAACCTGACCTGAGCAGGCACCAGGAAAGGTACCAATAATAATTAATAGCTTGGCCCCAGAGCCTGGCAGCAGCCCTGGAACTTGAAGGGGTAGATCCCTACCGCACCACTCCCAGAAACCTTACCTGAGCAGGCAGCAGGAAAGGTACCAATAATAATTAATAGCTTGGCCCAGAGCTTGGCAGCAGCCCTGGAACATGAAGGGGTAGATCCCTATCCCACCACACACAAAGAAAATTCAAGCTCCAATGCACTCTATCAAAATGCCAACAGCAACTTTCTCCCTCTCCACTCTCTGCAAACTAAGCCAGATCTGGGAGCCTCCCTCCCCCCTGCTCTTTGCTCCCTTGTAACAAATTTGGAGCTCCACACTTGAAAGGAAGACCTGCCTATCAAGATCAATTGAGCTTAGATTGGGGTTTCCAGGACAACAGCAGGAGTTCAGACAGAGTTCAGGCAGTCCCTGTCTCCGGTTGCCAAGGGAATTGATTGCAGGTACCAGACTGTCTGGCTCGACGAACAGCAAGACGAACAGCAACGAATGAGGCTTGCAATGACCACCTGTTCGTTTAGAATGGGGCCTCACAAACAGCTTGTTCGCGAACAGCAGATTGGGCTGTTCATGGCCTTTTTTTTGTTCATATTGCTGTTCGTGCCCATCTCTAGTCTGCACTTCACAGCAATGTTACTCCCATAGTCAACTGTAGAGTTCTCTAAAGTAGTCATCATAATTGCAATCTGGAATAACTAGATCAAGATGAGTAGACATTTTAGTCTGTCTGTAGCAGTAGAAAAGAGCGAGTCCAGTAGCACCTATCAGACTAACAAAATTTGTTTTAGCGTATGAGATTTCATGAGTCACAGGTCTTTTCTTCAGATACACATCTGAAGAAGTGAGCTATGACTCACGAAAGCTCATATCCTACCACCACCACCACCACCACCACCACCACCACATTTGATTTATATACCACCATGCAGGACAACTTAACATCCACTCAGAGCGGTTTACAAAGTATGTTATTATTTTCCCCACAATAATCATCCTGTGAGGTGAATGTTGCTGAGAGAGCTCTGGAGAGTTATGATTGACCCAAGGTCGCCCAGCTGGCTTCAAGCAGAGGAGTGGGAAATCAAACCCAGTTCTCCAGATTAGAGTCCCGGCACTCTTAACCACTACACCAAACAAATTTTGTTAGTGCTGTGACTCATGAAAGCTCATACTCTACAACAAATTTTGTTAGTCTTATAGGCGCTTCTGGACTCTTGCTCTTTTCTACTGGAATAACTAAGTATTGAAGATACAATTTGCTGGAGTCTGCCAGCTTTCTGCTGACAGAACTGAATCAGTCCCACCTTCCTCTTCCCCCTAGGATTGCGAGGTCTCCTGACCACCCTGACAGGAGAAGAGCAACCTGGCACTTACCTTTATACTGTCCGGCTCGTGTGATGACATCACTTCCAGGAATTATAACACAGAAATTATAACGCAGAAATTCAGAACTTCTTTAAAACTAATTATTTCGGGGTACAGTTACCCATGTTACTATAAGCAGTATTACTCAGCTTCTCGGCTTTTGATACTAATATTATTTAAATAGGTTATCCTTCACATTCTCATTAAAGGGACTCTTTCAACATGCTGTGGTAGTAATTTAATCCTAATAGTAGTACAGAAGTTACACAACCTACTACTTAGAGCAGTTGTCTTGTGCCTTACTAGAGGTGTTTCTTTAAAAAAAAATTTTTTTTTTGCAGTTTTATTTAGGTGATTGCCAACTATCTATTGGATATCCCGTCACTGAGAGATATGAATGGATGGTAGTCAAAAGAAATGAACAATCCTTCACACTGACTGATTTCCCAGTCTAGTTAACAACTATCCTTTCATTGCCTAGCATAATCATTTAAAGATTACATTCTCATTTGGGAAGAAGCCAGGAACTAGTTGGAGATTCTCAAGTAAAACTGATATGCAGGGCTTTTTTTCTGGGAAAAGAGGTGGTGGAACTCAGTGGGTTTCCCTCAGAGAAAATGGCCACATGGCTGGTGATTCCGCCCCCGATCTCCAGACAGATGGGAGTTGAGATTGCCCTACGCGCCGCTGAGTGGCGCAGAGGGCAATCTCAACTCCCCTCTGTCTGGAGATCAGGGGGCGGGGCCACCAGCCATGTGACCATTTTCAAGAGGTTCCGGAACTCCGTTCCCCCGCGTTCCTGCTGAAAAAAAGCCCTGCTGATATGGCTTCTGGCCCACAAAGGATTTCCTCTAGAAAAAGAATTTCCTCCTATCTTATTCTCTAAAGAATGACCAGTTTGCCCGAGTTGCTGACACAGGGTTAATGCTTCTGAGGATCAAATATTCATTCCTCTTATTTATATCTGACCTTCCAGGGATCTTGGGGTACCATATATGGTTGCAGATTATACCACTCACCCATCCCTACATAAGGTTGAAGAAGCAGACTGGGCAACATTATCCAGCAGGCTTCATGGTTGTGTGGAGATTCAAACCCAAGTTTCTATAGTTAATGTCAACACTCTAACTACTACACAATGCTGATTCCCTGTATGACAGTGCTGTAAGAATAATAAATATGGTCATATGTTGCTTATGTCTGCTATAAGCAACTGAAGTAGGTTTTACTAGGTGTTAGGGTTGCAGACCTCTAGGTGGGGCCTCCCAGAATTCTGAGCTCCAAGTTACAGAAGTCAGTTCCCCTGATGGAAACAGCAGCTTCAGAGGGCAGATTCAAATCTGCTCTTCTCAGGTACTACCCCCAAATTTCCATGAATTTCCCAAGCCAGTGTTGGCAACTCTACTGACTGCATGGAGAAAAGCAGGGCAGGACTGAAGACTGTACACAGCAGTTTACCTCCTTTAGGAACCACTTAAAATAATATTGACTGTTGCTACAGCAAATTGATATGCTAAACAACATACTGAACGGATATTGATTAAACTGATATTACAGCAACTTTGAAGGAAAGAGCAATAAAGGGACCTACCAGTTCACAGCAGTCTCACAACAGTACACTACACTGGTTTCTACACACACGCTTTGAAAGCTTTGAGAGGCCAAAAAGAGGGCAGTCCCTCATTAAAGCAATTTTAAAAGCTTAAGGCTGGATGTTCGGTATCCCATTGTTCGCTGCCACTAATACCTAACATATCAAATCTAGATCCTCTGCTTTACTAGGGGTCTGTTCTTGCTTTAGTGGATTTATGCCTCCTGTTTTGTTTCTATTTTCTTTTCCTTTGACCTTGAGGCACAAATTAAGGACCTGCATTGTGGGATTAACTCTTGTGGATACTCACTGCATAGATCCTCATCAACGATGTTTCTTTTAAAAAAGGAAACACGGCTGTTGGAAATGGTAAAATAAAAAGTACAGTTGGGAAAACCTTAGAAAGCCCAGAAAGGGTTTGTGAATAGATTGTTCCAATATGTATAAGGTGAAATAAATCCATTCAGGGTAATAACTGTGCCTGTTCGGAATCCTCTTTCTATAACCAGCCAAGCAGCATGAAGAATTAGAAGTCAATAACACTTGGTCATGTACTGTTTACCCATTGCAATGCTCACAAAATAATTTAAGTGCACAGAAGACAATCAATCAACAATAAAAAGCCATCTATGAGCAAATGGGTCAGTCAGTGATATTAGAGCTCAGGCCAAACCGAGCCAATGTGGGCCTCATTAGAATAGCGAAGGAAACCTTTTCCTGCTGGAGAGGGAAGGGGAGCTATTTGGAAATTTCAAAAGTTAGAGCACCTCTTGAAGGACTTTACCAACAGCAGCAGAACCACCTGGCTGAAAATAACTACCTTATGCTGAGTAATAGCTGTTCTGCGGCTTTCTGAAACCTTTATTGGTGTTTCCTGTTCTCAGCTTTTTGGCTCTAGCTTAGGAATTCCCACTAAATAAAGATGGCTACAGCCATAACATGCTGACTTGGTCTGGCTTTTTTATTTCTTCTTTCACTCGTTTCCATTAACAAAACTCCTAAGATTAATGGCTCCTCCCACACATAAATGATATCACTTAAATAAATAAATAAATAAATAAATGGCAAACATGGGTGGGGGATGAACAGGAGAGCAGTGTGAAGAGGAAAATGGTGAGAGGGGAAGAACTATGCTCTAAAATGCAGACTCCGCGCACTTATACAAAAATCAACATATGGTTCTAATAGGCTTTCTGGAATGATTTATCAGCTATGATTAAATCCTTAACCTGTATGTTTGTCTCCATAAATAAAGCAGAAGTGCACCTTGCTCTAAAAGGTATCAGCAGTGTCCTATTACTCACCCGTAGATGCTGAACTCTGCATACCTCTCAACTATGGAAAGAGAAGAATTTGGATTTAATAGACAAAGAAGGCTGCCAAACTTAAGAATCTTATTTTAGGATAGTATTACAAAAAAATTATTAAAGTTTGTTCCTTAGATCTTTGTCACATGGCCCCAAATTACTGGCATATTAGTTTAAGAAGTTATGCTTCGATTATGCTTTTAACAATGCAATCCTAAATAAAGTTACACTCTTCAAAGTCCATTGATGTTAATAGACTTTTAGACTCAAGCCGAATGTGACGGGGTTCCTGAGTCCACCATTGGGACCATCATTTTACTTCTAATAATGTCACATTTTGGCTTTAAAAAATGGCACGGGGGAGGGAGGAGCCCTTCCTTTCCCACATCATGTGCTATGGCAGTCCTAAGCCTAATCCCTCCTGCCGCGATGAAGCTAAACATAAAGTAAGTGAAATTATCATACACAGCCTCCAAAACAGTAGCGGTGAGTAGAGATGGGCACGAACAGCAATACTAACTAAAAAAAGCCATGAACAGCCCAACCAGCTGTCCGTGAACAAGCTGTTTGTGAGGCCACATTCTAAACAAACAGGTGGTCATTGCAAGCCTCGTTCATTGCTGTTTGTCAAGCCAGACAATCTGGCACCTGCAATCAATTCCCTTGGCAACCGGAGGCAGGGACTGCCTGAACTCTGTCTGAACTCCTGCTGTTGCCCTGGAAACCCCAATCGAAGCCCAATTGAACTTGATAGGCAAGTCTTTCTTTCAAGTGTGGAGCTCCAAATTTGTTACAAGGAAGCAAAGAGCAGGGGGGAGGGGGGCTCCCAGCTCTGATTTTGCAGACAGTGATGGAGAGACAGTTGCTCTTGGCATTTTGAAAGAGAGACAGGGAGAGTGCATTGGAGCTTGAATTTTCTTTGTGTGTGATGGGATAGGGATCTACCTCTTCAAGTTCTAAGGCTGCTGCCAAGCTCTGGGCCAAGCTATTATTTATTACTGGTACCTTTCCTGCTGCCTGCTCAGGTAATGTTTCTGGGAGTGGTGCGGTAAGGATCTACCCCTTCAGGTTCCAGGGCTGCTGCCAGGCTCTGGGGCCAAGCTATTATTTATTATTGGTACATTTCCTACTGTCTGCTCAGGTAGGGTTTCTGGGAGTGGTGTGGTAGGGATCTTGATGGCTGGAGGAGAGCCTGCTAGCCCCCATGAACAACGAACAAGTTCATGAACAGGTCATGCTCATCAATGTTCGTTGTTTGTGGATGGCAACAATGAACACCATGTTAGTTTTTTTTCTGTTTGTGCTCATGTCTAGTGTGGTGAGTCCCTGTGGTGGACTTGAGGATGTTGTTGTGCATAGTTTGAATCTTAGAAGATCGTCACTGCTTCAGATGGCACTGTTGAAACATCATAAATATGCCAATCTAAAAATTAGTTACAGATGTGGGGCTATCACACATGCACATAGTTCTCTTCCTCAAACCCCCCCCCCCTCTTCTGGTCACATCAGTGGTGGTGTGTACCTTTCTTTGACATTGATTTGTCACTTCCTCCATTGAAGTAAACATGCACAGAGGTCTGGAGCAAAGTCCAGGCTAGTCGCAATGGACAAGACAGGAGTAACAATAGATACAGGGGTAATAGCCTGTGATTTTTAAAAATTCTATTTCAGTGAAACTTGGAAGTGTGTTATCTGAGCCTACTAGAATTTCAGGGCTTCCAGTGAGTGGTATTGCAGAGAATGCATAGCCTCATGTCCATCTTCCATGGTTTCTTTTTACCTCCGTGGTCAATGCATTTCCCTTTCTTCCAACCACTGTCTTTTTTTCAGGTCCATGTCAAACCACTACATAAAATGTTACAAGAAACTTCTTTAAAAGACAGGAAAACTCTGGACCTGGGCTGAGGGTTGTGGAATAGCACAGGGTCCCCCAACTTTAAAATGACAGAAAACAGGGACACGGACTGATTTCTTTTCTTTTCTTTTCTTTTTTTTTAGATGTGAACTTAGCATCATTTGGCTTGTAGGCGTTTTTATTACAATCAACATCTAAACCAAATCCACAATATTCCTTAAAATAATTAATATGTCTAATCCAATTGTTTTAAAATGACTGGAAAATTTCAAAAGTGACTACTATTCTGCTGCTGCACTATTGCTATTTAGAACTGCAGGACGTGAAGACATTGGGGGAGCAGGAGGGAATGATGCAACAGATAATCAACAGAGATGTCCCAATAAGTTAGCGGATATTCTTATTCTCACAGTTATGTCTGTGCACAATATTTTTTTCAGTTCTATCATACATGAGCAAAAGTGTGCCCATTTGCTTGCTATTCCATTTCCTGCTGTGCTTGGATATTGCATCTGCCTACTTGCTAGAGACAAATATTTTGCTACACCCTCCTATTACAATAGGCAGCATATCTGAAGGGGAGAGAAGCAAACAAGGCATAACGTATAGAGAAGTTGGAAAGTAGGGGACAAGTGCATTTTCCCTACAAAATCTGGGGCCAAACCCAACAAAATAGGAAAGATATGAATTGATCTGGTGTTTCAATTAGTTTCTACATAAGAAATCAGTGAGGGTCAAATTTATGAAATCCTATTTTGTACTTAATTTCATATAAAAGCAGCTGTTGTGTGTCCCTGATATAAATACCCCCCCCCCCAACACACAAAACTATTAGCCCCAGCAGAGGGAGAAAAGGACAGGCAACCCTTCATTCACATGCAAAGAAAGTGGGCAACTTGAGCTATTTTTAAAGAAAACCAGAGTATGTGGCTGAAGGGAATTTTATCCTGTCCACCCCCCACGCCCCTGGTGCCTTACTCTGGGGTATGATGGGAAGCATTTTTCTGCCAGTCCACCCCTAATACTAGAATCAGCTGGTCTGGAAGAAAAATGAGGAAATCAAGCAAACGCAGTGAGGTAAGCAGTTGGGAGTAACATGTAGTTCCACTCATCTGATAGACCTACCAAAGAGGTGGGTATGGGGGGGGGATACTACAGCAAAGATGAGTTTCTCATTGAAACCAGTGGAAATCAATAAGGAAAATGAACATTTGTGTTAACAAAAATAAATAAAATTATTAAAGACTAAATGAACCAAATAGAAATGTAAACAACCTTTTGGTACACACATTCTCTCCCATTCATTTGTTCTATTTTGCTCTTCATATGGAGATACCTTGGAATTCACTCTATATTTGGATATATACACTGAAACCAAGGCCCTTTTCACACGCCATTAAAGTTGTGCAACATCATGCAACACTCATGGAACGAGGGCATCTTCATGGTGCGATTTCTGACATCACCCCGTCACGATTCTGGTTTTGCAGTGCAAAACATCAGAAATCATGCCATAAAGTAGCTAACATTCCATGAGTGTTGACCGATGTTGTGCAACATTAACTATGTGTGAAAATGGCCCAACACTATTTCAGAACACTGTAGGTATTCATGATAAACAGACAATAGTGATGAGAACAACAGAGCGTATTTTCCAAATGATCAGTAAGGACCCCGCATGTGATACAAGTTGCACTGGAATAACTGCAAATTCCAGCTAGCATTCACATGGATTCCCTGGTGATTAACGTTAAAAGGACAATGAATCTGGAATAGTAAGCCTAAGTGTCGGCATTCCTAAAAAATGACCTTCTATTGATGTATTTTGAGAGGTTCCAAAGTACAGTGCATAACAAATCATACAGAGAAATGCCACCGCAGCACACTTTTTGAAGGATGGCTATTAGCTCCTAATGTCTTGTGCTAAATCAATAGTCAATAACACTGATGACCTTAACATATGCTTCTAGAGTGTTTTCCTTTTTAAGGTAGCTTCATATCAGAAGCCACAGTGAATGTAATACAGTCAACGCTGGTATCATTTATTAACAGAGGTTCTAAAACACTGTCTTTAGAATCCTCAGGAAGAACCGTGGAGATATTCCTTTCTTTCCTGAATTTGTATTTGCTCTTCCCTTATGAGACCCAGTTTAGAATTTACTAAGAAGTCTACAAACATAACACTATGTATTTTAAAATTATTCAATAATATGACAATAATATTTAGCATTTCAGCCGATTAGACCTGTTAATAGTATTGGATAATTAATCTCAAAAAAGCTATTTCCTAATTGGTGTAATGATAATCAGCTATCTTCTAACTGACCGCTTGAGGATATGGCTGTTTTCTATTGTATTTTTAGATTAATGTTCTACTTACATTAAACTTTGTATGAAGTATATGCCTTACAAAACTATCTTATGCATTTATACTTGAAAGTAAGTCCCATATAATTCAGAGGGCCTTGCCCTTAAGCCAATTCTGCTTTTTTAACCAATTTAATATATCACTGTAGTAACATTTTACTCATATTAACTATTCTATAGTTCTTTCCTCATATATAGGACTTCAATAATTTGTGTGTGTCAATCAAAATCAGTTCAGAAAAGCATTTCAGATACCTTCTTTTGTTGCAAACTTGTAACAACTCTGTAAGGTAAGATTGTCCCCATATTGTAGCTCAAATATGAGAGAAAGTAGCTAGCTTAAGGCCACTTAGCAAAAATGAAAAATGAAAATTGCCTCATTCCGTTTTTTGCAACTATATTATACGAGCTCTAGATGTCATGTACTGACTAAACTACAAATGCATCCTACTGGAAAATTCTTCTGCATGAATCACACAGAAATGAATGAGCCACACAATACCATGCTTGCACTGTTGTGCAAGTCTTGTTGATTACAAAGGGGCATACGGAAAAGAAGTGTAGGTATTCTAACCTCGCAAAACCTTTTATTGTTTACATATATACTTCTATGTTCCCATTGTCTTTAGGTTCCATTTTCTTCATACCACAGCACCAGCCAGCCAAACCTCTCTCCTTCATTGTTGAGTTGTTGTCTTTATAGACTAGTTCTGTATAAACTTTTTGTAGTTAGTATCCCTTCTTATTCATAAGAGGCTTATAGATCCATAAAGTCAAATTCCAAATGCATTCATAGTATGGAGTGGAATGAATTGCAGTTTTAGTCATTGTATTAACAAGGAAGAAGTTTAATCTAGTGAAAATAAAGTGTTGACAGTAGGAAGATTCAGGTATACCTTTCTGTTAGACTCTTAAAATAACTGTCAATTTATGCTTCTCACATATCACTTAGCCAGACTATAAAGACTACTATTCATTTTTTTAAAAAAAATCCTTTCATAAATCTCATTATTTCAGCAGCAACACCTCCCCCCAAATTTCCCCATACCAAAAACTATCTATTGTATCAATATCTATCTAGCAGTAAGGTGCACAATTAAAAGAGTGTTTATGCTGCAATCTTACACAGAGTTATACTCTTCTAAGTCCATTGAAGTCAATGAGCTTAGAAGAAAATTGAACGTAATAATGATGATGATAATGACTAGGCTGATATACCACTCTTCTGGACAGATTAGTGCCCACTCAGCATGATGAACAAAGTCAGTGTTATTATTATCCCCACAGTACAGCCGGGGAGCTAGAGCTGAAAGGAGTAGCTCACCCAAGGCCACCTGCTGAGCTCATGACAGTAGTGAGATCTGAACCAGCAGAGTGCTGATTCACAACCCTATCACACAACCACTATGCTACAGCAGCTCTTAAAACCTGAAACTCTGCTTAGGCTTGTTCTGCCAGTCCATCTCAGCCACATATGAAAACCTCTAAAAATTCTGTTTGTTCCTTTCGTAACAGTAAATTATGTTCAAAACCACAAGAGAGAAGTACCACCTCTGATGCATCCCCTTTTCACTTTCAGCTGCATGATTCACCATCTTCTGAAAGCTGGAAGATGAAAATGGAATTCTTTATACATATCGGCTGGCTCACTTCAGCACTTCTTGACAAGGGTACTTCCAGAAAGAGTGTTTTCCACATCTCACCAACACCCATAAGCAGGACTCTGTACAGGTGGCATTTAAAAATAAATTTCCAAAATAAGTAAATAAATATAAGGATTGTGCCACTCTCTGCTAGACCAGCCAAGAGACTGGAAACGAACATGAACAGACTAAGTAGCAAAGTCCATGTGAACAAATGCTGGTATCTTTGAGGATATCTTTTCTGACAGTGTGCATTTGGCATTTTGGTAATAAATAACCCATTTGTGGGTGAAGGGGACACTAGTTACACTATCATATCAAAACTTGGTGGAGTACCCAGTGCAACAACGACCTCAGTGATGCAGATTCACTGCTCTGATTCCCACCTACCCAGCTAAAATGTAAGAGCCCTGCGCCCTTGACTAAGAAATGTCCTCTTGCATGGGATCAGGGATAGCTTAAAAAGTTTTGGACATTACAGTTCAGAACTTTCAAAATACTGGTTCAGTGAACCACATGTGGAAACAGTTGGCCTTTCCCTTCTTCCTTCACTCTGCCTCTTAGGAACCATGAGGTAAAACAGGTTCTAAAACTGGTGTCCTAGCAGACAGGTCATTTATAGGACATCCTCCTCCTCTTCTTCTTCTACTTCTTCATATCCATTCCCCCCCAAAACACAAGATTTAAAGCCACAAGGATTATTAGACTGTTCTGCAATGACCCCCTAAAGAGAGTCTAGCCATGGTAACAAATGGCAGTTGGATTCCTTGGACTGGAGTAGTAGATTGCACAGTTCATCACAACTAGTATCTGTAAACCTTGCTATATTTGATACAACTGTGTAAAAGATTTCAAAAGATACTCTGAACTCACACCTTCCATTATAGTAAAGATATACCTACATTACCATTATAGTAAAGATATACCTACTACTTTATACTATCCCAAGTTGGATGCCACTTGTACCTTTTTCAATCCTGCACCGAATTCAGGCGAAGCAGACCTTTTAATACAGCTGATCCAGATATTGGGTAGAAAAGGAATATTGATAGTCCCAGCTTTGACTTTGTTCTTGCAGACTTGCATTCATTGCTCCACAGCCAATTTCCCAGCAGTTCTTCTCCGGCAGCAGGAAAGGTCATGTGGTTGCAAATATAACCTATGACAAATGCTTCGGATACTTTATGCTCAGGACCAGTGTAAACCTAAAACCTGCTGCTTGCAGCTTTGATGAAAACCTGATCTGCCAACACTGTCTACCTTGCTGCTTTGGATTGCAGTGTCTGAGTGACACTCTCTGTCTAAGGCAGAGCCACCAATTACAGGCTACTGTCACAAAGGGATGACTCCTTGACTTGGGCGTCAGGAAGTTTGCATTCTCCCATATCCTGTTACCAAATGTAATTTGCTGTTGTTTTCATTTTCTCAATAGATTCTGCAGTCAGGATGCTAGAACCTGGGACTGAGACACCAGAAACCATTCTATTCAAGTGTACCAATTTAATAGCTACATGATCTATTTTCCTTCTATAAATCCTGGCTTCTAGTGTGAACTGCCTCTGCCATTTCACCCTCTCTCTGTCATCCATGCCTGCCCTTTTCCTCTCCTCTTTCCTCTCCTCTCCTCTGTTATTTCCTCCTGTTGAAATTTAAATGGTCATATCCTTCTGGCAGGCAGCCACATGTTATTGTGCAAAATGTTATGTATACTCCTAGAGCTCAATCCATGTAAACCTGTACAGCGTTACCCCAGTTTAAGCCTACTGATTTTAGTTGCCTTAGACTAGAGTAACTCTGCATAGGATTAAAATGAATAATTGATAAAAGTTCTTTTTTAAAAACTCACAGGAATAATAGCAACAGTGCAATTCTAAGCAGAGCTACATCCTTCTACTACTATGTGTAGTTTGTCATATGATGAATGACCTAGAGACTGTTTCACCATCTCTATGCACAGGATGGAACCATTGCCAATCAAGGCTTACTGTTGCATGTGACAGATACACCAGCAGTCACCACCACTCACCATACTGACAAACTGCACTCAGAGGAGTCACATAGCTACTGACAGGAAAGTGTTATCTTGGATTAGGAATTATACCTTGCGTGAAATTCCAGCATTGGTGCTATGTGTGAAGACTCTCCTGTGCATCAAATGTAAAACAACCATGCCTGTTTTCCTAAGTAAGACTTCATAGTATAACTCAAAACTGTCTCTTAAAGAGGTTTACACATATATCTCATCCATCTTGCTGAAATCCATCTGTCTCTCAGACCTTGCTTAAGTAAAGAGCATAATTCTATGATTTCCATATGCCAAGTAGTATATATGAGAACATTCCTGAGACTAGAGTTCCACACTTGAAGAAGTTCTCGGTTTCTTTTTTTTTATTTCACAGAAGCACCCCTCACCACAAAACAAACCAATATAAAAATTCACTGTAAGTTTGGAAGTAGCAATGAAAAATCAACAACTCAAAGCTATAGATCAAAACCCTTGACTGGACTGTGGCCCAAATATGCAAAGAGAGGGGAAGAATGAGATAGCAAAGGTCCCAACTTTAATTGGCTTTCAACCTAAGATCATTGTGGTGGATGCTAACAAGGACTCATTTACTCTCCTCTTGCTTAATCTGTTCCACATACATCCAATCCACAGAAACACTATACCCACACAGAGTGTTAGCACAGAACTGATGTGGTCCCCCTCAGCTGCCACTGGTACAACCACAGACAACAGCAGCAAATTAGAACTGTAAAAAGATGACAGTTTTAACATACAATCCCCCTTTTCAAACACTAGTGGCAACTATACTATATATATATATATATATATATATATATATAAATACAAGAGTTTTCTACTGTTTGGTGTAGAGGTTAAGAGCAGTGGGGCTGTAGTCTGGAGAACCGAGTTTGATTCCCCACTCCTCCACTTGAATCCAGCTGGGTGACCTTGGGTCAGTCACAGCTCTTCCAGAGCTCTCTCAGCCCCATCCACCTCACAGGGTGATGGTTGTGGGGATAATAATAATATACTTTGTAAACTGCTCAGTGTGGGTGTTAAGTTGTCCTGAAGGGTGGCATATAAATCAAATATTATTATTAATTTATATTGTTCTATATTAAATAACTTATTTTTGACCACACTTTAGCAGAAGTGTTAGAAGGGCATAGTATACAGCTGCAAGGTGGTTTTAGGTGGGTAGCCATGTTGTCTGCAGTAGAACAGCAGGATGTGAGTCCAGTGGCACCAATGTGATTTTCAGGGTATGAGCTTTCAAGAGCCAGAGCTGCCTTCTTGTATCTGAAGAAGGGAGATGAGACTCTCAAAAGCTCATACACTGCATATCTTGTTGTTCTCTAAGGTGTCACTGGACTCAAATCCTGCTGTTCAGCTGCAAGGTGGTTTGTGTAAGTATAGGTTTGGTAATCTTTATCCAGTTTCCCCTTTAAAAAGCTGACGAATGATCTTTCATTAGTTTTAAATCTGGTTTCGTATTCAATTTTATCATGTCTCAATCTACAGTGCCACCTAGTTTCCAATCTAAAAGTTTTTTCCCTCATTCAGGTAACAGAGCTCTTTTGGCTTTCACACAACATTCTCGCAGCACATAGGAGGGAAAAAGGGTTTCTAGTCTACAAAGGGGCATACCCTTTTATTGGTCTCTTCTTCTTGTGCCTTTCTAAACTCATGCTCTAAGGAGCAGTCTATATCGTTGAAGAGGCCCACTTCCTCACAGTTCTTCAGGAATCGGGTTGGTGTCGGAGTTTGGTCTGAGGAGAAATATCAAAAGGAACTGCAGTGGATATTTGGCAGTTAAGAATGAGGCATTGTCACAGAATATATTACAACATGTAACATATTATAACAGATGCAATATCAATGTAGGGAAGTAATAATTAGATTATTAGGAACAACATATTATTTATTGGATGTAACTCTTATATAGTTTTGTGAAGTTTTTTTTTAAAGATAAAACTGAAGTATTCAAAATTTTCATCTTATATTTTATGTATCCCTTCCCTACCTCCACCCCACACTTCTGCTTTATAGAGAAAACACAAAAGGACCAGGGAAATAGCAACACAAGATATGAAATGGTTATGACCGTTGTACTGGCTTATTTAGATATTTAGTGCCCAAGGCAATCGTGAAGTTTCTGGGAGAGAAGCAGTACTTTTTACTGGGAGAATAATAATTCTTTTTTTTTTACTGTACACACCATTGATCATAGCTTCTCTCATCTCTGAGCCCTCACTGAAAAATACAGTTCATGTCCCAGAACAACAAAACCAGATCAAATGAAACTGACAGAGGTCTCCTTAAGATGACACAATGGCCTCTGATTGGCAAGGAGAAGGAAGAATGCCCAGTATCCAGTGCTGTGACAGTACCAGGCATTCATTCACTGTTATATTGACTAATCTGGCATGCCTAAACCTACATGGCAGTTTTGAAATCCTACATTTGATCTAAGCACAAACCATACTTAAAAAATAAAAACGGAGACTTTTGGTCCCAATTGAGGTGAAAAGTGGCATATAAATGAATACACAGCCCGCATGCACCTATGTTTATTGCTTGTCCTCCGAAAAGCTTGAAGCAACATACACTGATTTTCTAGATGGCTTCTCACTTGAAATACTAATGAAGTCCAACCCTGACTAGCTTCAGAAACTGATGCTACACCCTTTACTTTCAAACCATTGCCTGAGCAAGAAGTCAAGCTTGATAAGATTTCCAAGGGAATAGAGCTAAGAAGAATATTGAGATCTGCCACCTCTCCCATTTTGGGTGGCATACACTCGAAGGGAAAGTTACTTTGCTCCATTCTGGTCAACATGGATCCCCAAGCAATGGAAATAGTCAAAATGTCTGTGTGGTGAGTTTGCCAGATCAAAGCAAAGTTAAATGAAGCTCATCTTCTCTTCCAGTTTTGCGCTTTATTTACAAGACCTTAGATTTGAGCTGAGCAGTCATTTTTTATAGGGATATACCCCAGTACAAAATTTGGATTTGAAATTCAGATTCACAATTGTGCCTCTTCAGATTCAGAACTTGGAATTTAAAAATGTGGAATTCCTTTAAAATAAAAAAGGAAAAAGCCATTTCCCACTAAGAATAAAGGAAACAAAGGGTGTGCATTTGGATATTTCTGAGACAAAATTATACCTAAAACTTGCTATTTCATTTAGACTCAGGGATATCCAAAATGGCAAAAGGCATTCCTGAAGTTTTGGGATGTTTTTCTGGTTATGTTTGCTTCAGGGTAAACCTAGCATCAAAGTCCAGATGCCAGGCCTATCATTAGGGTTGCCAGCCTCCAGGTGGTGGCTGGAGATCTCCCAGAATTACAACTGATCTCCAGGCCACAGAAATCAGTTCACCTGGAGAAAATAGCTGCTTTGGAAGGGTGGACTCTATGGAATTATACCATGCTGAGGTCCTTTCCCTCCCCAAACCCTGCCATCTCCAGGTTTCACCCCCCCCCCCAATCTTTAGATTTCCCCAACTTCGAGATGGCAACCCTACCTATCATCCATTGAAAACAATGGCAGTAGTCTTAGCTTCCTCCATATGGAGGCCAGGTCTACTAATACCTGATATTTCTGAACCCAAAAAAATTACTTGAAATATATTCTCAAAAGGTTAGCAATAACCCTTAAATTTTGGGATGATGGTGGTAATCATTCCGTTGCTGAAATACTGAAATGAAATCAAAAGGAAGTTTTTGAAATGCAAATTCCTAAGGCAAACTTCTTTTTAAAAGGTATAGATAGCTCAGGCCTCTGACCCTTTCCCAATCTCTGTGCCAACTCCAAATATGAGCATGAGCAGATATGGCAACTGCACAGCAACAGCTATCTTTATGGTTAATACATCCCAAAAGGGGCCTAAATGAAATACAAAAATGTCCTATTAATCTAAAATTTACTTACTCTATGAACCTACTAATTCTAAATCCTGTTCTGAAATACTATGTAAATATATACACTAAAGTGTAGAGCAGAACTCAGGCATAGAATGAGATACTTGGAAAGGGACACAGGGAGAACTGTTTCAACATGTAGAGCATTAATCAACAGCAAATGGCTAGGCAACAGCAAAGCAGCTGTGCACGCCCTTTAGATGGAAAAGGCCAGTGTGAAAGTGCCTTCTGTTGTCTGTGCCTGCCTTAGAATCCCGTAAGTGCAGACAGACATCAGTCAGAGGTTTTGCTCTTACCCCAAACCCTGTTCCCTTGGCAAAACCATGGCAACACAATTGGGACACTCCCTCATCACACAACGTGGTGCTAGGCTGTATGGGGAATATGTTTCACTTTTCATTTCCCAGGCAGCCCAGTTTGCTTTCTACAGAAGCCAATGGAGTTTCAAATATCCAAAATTTCTGCAAGTATCTGGAATTATAAAATTCAGATTCTGACATATGTAGAATTATTCAATGAATTCTGAATAATTCCAAATCTGAATTGCCTATTGGTAATGTTTCCCACTTAACTGATGATTAGGCCCTTTCCCATTCTACTGCAGAAAACCAAGCAGCAGGTGTCTAGACAAGAACATAGTCTCAGCGGTTTGGATCCAGGGAACCTCATGTATGGGAAGACATGCAAGAAGAAATCCTCCAATTTTTACTGATTCCTCCTCTGCAGCTGTTCCCCCAGCACCATCCACATAATTCTGGAATCAGGGAAGCCCAGGTTTGAAACACTACACTGCCATAGGAGCTCACTGTGTGACCTAGGGCCAGTCATATATTCTCAGCCTAACCTATGTCACAGAGTTGTTGTGGGGAAGAAAGGAAAACAACTTAAGCTGCTTGAGTCCCCATTGGGAAGATAGGCAGGGCATAAATGAAGTAAGTAAATAAATACATTTTTCTTTTTTAGTTTGGCTATAGTTATTAAAGAATCCCTCCCAAAACACTTTCAGCCACATGGATAAGCAGTTGGGGGAATACATGGAAAGGAAGCAGGACACTGGTACATTATGTCTATGGCATCCATGAGTAATAAAG
The DNA here is from genome assembly GCF_028583425.1 of Eublepharis macularius. NCBI lineage: Eukaryota > Metazoa > Chordata > Lepidosauria > Squamata > Eublepharidae > Eublepharis > Eublepharis macularius. Next base: position 47,459,082 of record NC_072800.1, read on the forward strand.
TTAAAATTCATTTCTTTCCCTGTTCAGAAACTCACCTTCCAGAGACATGAGGGAAAGGTCTGGGTCCTAAAGAAATATAACGCAGGTATGTGCACATTAATAACATTTTAAAAGGTATGCCAGCATTTTGCCAAAAGGCAAAATGGGGCAGTGTTTTACCAGGGACATGTGCCAGAAAACAGGAACTGTCTTTATTAAATGAGGGACTACTGGAGTATTTGTAATTGTTGTGAGAGCTCTGTACGTAGTTGGTACAATGCTCAGTTTCCAGAACTGGGAATGAATAGTGTTGAATTGAATATGACACACTAATCTGGAGCTGGCCATTTTGATATACACTGGTTTCCCCAGGAATAAACTTATTATTTAAAGCTCTTCACGGTCTGGGGACAGCATACCTGCGGGACTGCCTCTCCCATTATGTTCCCTGCAGGGCGTTGCACTCTGCAGACAAACAGCTCCTAGTGGTCCCTGGCCCAAAGGACATCTGTCTGGCCTTGAACAGGGCCAGGGCCTTTTCTGCCCTGGCCCCGGCCTGGTGGAATGCTCTCCCTCTGGAGACTTGGGTTTGCGGGACTTGTTATAATTCCACAGGGCCTTTGGCTGAGGACCAGCAAGTGTCCTTTCACCCTTCCACCTAAGACCACCACCTTTTCTGTGACTGCCCTCGGCCATGTGTATGCCCACATGCTATGGCTCATATGCAGCTGTTGATTGTTTATTTAAGTGGCCTATACATAGGCTGAATCCACACTTCCCTATCTTCCGCTTTTCATGTGCATCAATCACGCTGGATTCTATCCCGCAATGTCCCAGTCTGTGTTCACATGCCTTCTCTTACTGCCACTGCCTCGCGCTATACTTCATCCACATCCCTGGTAGAATCGCGCAATACGGGGCGGGTTTAGATCCGACGTCGCCGATGACAACATCACGTTCATTTTTTTTCATTTTTTCATCAGATTTCTGCTATAGCGTTTTTTTGCTAAATTGCTATGGCGAGGCCACACCCCTAAGATGCCTGTGATTGGTTAATGTTATTCTATGTCTTCTTCTTTTAAATCCATTGGACCATTATTCTGGCGGACTAATTTAAACTGATATTTAAGGTGGGGGTGATCCAAACTCTCCAAACGGGCAGACTAATTATTTGATGCTTGAATGTAATGTTAGAATGACGGATTTTCACTATAACGGTAATTTCAACAGAAAAAAAAAAAATTTTAACACCCACTGATATTTCCGACTGTTTGACATCCTGAAAATGACACAGAAATGGAAATGACACCACCCCTTGATGTCTGCAGGGATTTTGGAGCAGGATTGTGCAACAATGCTGGGAATGTCCCCTTTAAAAAAAAAAAAGGAAAAGGGCAGGCAGGCAGGCACGCTGTGGAGAGAATAGAAAAGCTTGATAATTGCACGGCAAAGAGGGATGGTGTTCCGGAAAGGCTGCAAACACGAAAGTGGGGTGGTTTGAAGAGGGCGGTCTCCTTGTGAAACGCTTCTATTTGTCCACATCCACGGTGAGAACTGTGCAAGAGAAGCGTTTGAGTGCATGACAAATTCGTCTGAGGCGCAACGTGAAAGACGCGAGAGAATGGCGGGATTGAGGTAAGAGTATGTGAACAGCCCTCTGAGAAGTGAATAATGGGCGGGGGGGAGTGGAAAACTTGAGATGTGTGGATTCGGCCATAGACAGAACCTGAACTGTTTTAAATTACTTCTGATTTTATAGTTTTGATAATTAACTTATTGTACTGTATGCATGCTGTGAGCTGCCCTAAGCCCATTCTTGAGGAGGGTGGAGAATAAATAAATTTATTTATTATTTGTTTATTTAAAACATCTATTGGTCACCTTTCTACCTTGCAGGAACTCAAAGAGGCTTACAATACAAATAAAACAACAATTATAAAATAAATAAAAACAAAGTTTAAAAGAACAGTTTGCCACAGTAAACCAATAAAAACAGTTAATTAAAAACAGTGTTTGGGAGCCTCCTGAAGATCGACATTGATGGGGCTAGGCACACCACCTGGGAATGCTGTTCCATAATTGTGGGACTGCCACTGAGAAGGGCCCTCTCTTGTAACTAGACATGGGCACGATCCAAAAAATAATCCCGATTTAGCTGATTGTGATTCCGCGACGGCGCCGAACCCAGGTACCTGAACCTCACCGATCAAGTCCCGTTTCCGATACAGAATTGGGAATCGGGAATCAGGAAGGCCGACGCAGGAAGGCGCCCCGCGGTTTCTAGCGCTAAAGGAATGGTGGGTGCGGAGGATGGTGGCCGCCGGGCCCAGCAGGCCCGTGGAGGCGGCAGCGAGCCACCTCCCCTCAGGGGGCAGGGGGGTCTGTCCCCACGGGAGTGTGCCGGTACTGTCATGGGGGGGGGAACCAGAGGAGAGAGCTCCCTATTCCCTAATTCCCTATCCGCTGAAGCCCAAAGCTAAAGCTCCCTCTCTCTCTCTCTCTTGCGTGTTCTCTCTCCAAAAGTGGCAAGCGAGAGCTCGCCTCTGTCCCACTCCACCTGCGAGTGGAAAGTGAAACTTTGTTGCACAGCACATGGCTATTTATAAAGCCTGGGTCTGCTACACAGGAGGGCTGTGTTTGGCCGTAAGAGCTGCCTCTCAGGCTTTGCAGGGATGAGATTCGAGTGCCCATGGCTACAGAAGAACACCCCCTTCCCCCGCCCTCCCCTCTCTTCTCCCAAATGGACGAGACGGGCACGTGCTTTTCTGGCTGCTCCATGGTTGGAAGGAAGCCCTGCTGATCAAGGAAAGCTGGGCTTCCATTCGCGTTTCCAGGGCGACAGAAGGAGGGCAAACAGCTCCGGCATTCCCCAGGCTCCATTTCCACGGGGCTCCGTTCCCTCGGGAACAGATGGCTGGCGTCAGACTGTCTGCAGACTGCAATCCCGAACATAAACCGATCGATCTGATCGAGACCCGATAGAGCACCCCACCCGAGCGCTGAACCGGGAGCCGTGGACGGAACCGATCAGCCCGGTCCCGATGATGCAAACGCCAAAATCGGGGCAATTTTCAGTCCGTAATTCCGATCGTGCCCATGTCTACTTGTAACCACCGGGTAAGCTTCTTTAGCAGGTGGGACAGTCAGGGAGGTCTCTGCTTGTGATCTTAATTCCTGGGCAGGAACATATGGGAGAAGATGGTCCTTCAGATTCCTCAGTTCCAAGCCATGTAGGCTTTAAAACCAAAATTGTCACCTTGAATTGTGCTCAGGAGCAGATCGGTAGCCTGTGTAATTGCTATAATGTTAGGGACACATGCTCCCGATAGCTGGCCCCAACCAGAAATCTAGCTGCAGCATTTTATACTAGCTGTAGCTTCCAAACACTCTTCCAGGGTAGCCCTAAGTAGAGTTCATTGCAATAGTTCAGTCTAGATGGAACTAAGGCATGGGTCACTGTGGCTGGATCTGACTGAGCCAGGAATGGGCACAGCTGACACACCAGCCAAAGCTGGGCAAAGCACTTGGAACCACTGCAGCCACTAGGTTTTCTAGCCTTATGCTAGTTTTCTGCTACCATACTATTCTATCAGTTTTCACTGAAAGTCCTGTTTATCATATTGTATTTTGCTCAGTTAATGTCCTACCTATTCTTTGTACTGTATTCACTCGCAGTGTGTAATCCACCTTGGATATCAGTGAGAAAGCCAGACTATAAATAAAATGAAATAAAATCATCATCTCAAGTTCCTTGTCTGCCTTTCTACTAACTAGAGACTCTCTTAGTGCAATCCTAAGCAGAGTTACTCCAGTGTAAGTGTATTTTGTACCTTTGTGATCTCTGCATATTTGATTATTTCAAAATTGATTAGATTGGTTTTAAACAAAAATCTTAAAAGACAACATTGAGTGATTATCGGCTGGGGCACATGGTTTTCACTTTATATCTAGAATATATAACCTTCTGGCCTTTTTTGTTAGACAGTTGTTAGCTTGTAAGAGATGGGCTGTGGAAGAGAGCAGCCATTTCAATACATCCCTGTGATTCAGTGGTTAAACCATTGCTTTGAAATAGACAAAGAGAGTCTTAGTTTACAAGTCCAAAAGAGTCCAGTAGCACCTTTAAGACTAACCAATTTTATTGTAGCATAAGCTTTCGAGAATCAAGTTCTCTTCATCAGATGCCTGATCCAAACTGGCCCCATACAGAAGACAAGTATCCATTTTAAAAGGAATGCTCTCCCTGCAGGTGTGATAACATACTGCAACACAGTGGCAAGAATGACTGGGAGGCACACTGACTTCTCCCATGCTACTCTTGGTTGCGAGGAGAGCCAGTGGCTCTAGCAGCACCACTGGAGCTCAACTGGATCCTGACATCTACCATGGAAGGAGGTAAAAAGTGTGTCTTGTGCCACAACTGGCTTGGAGAAACCAAGCCCCGACAGTACAGCTAACACTGCACCCAGATGCGAGCAGGGCAGGGGAAGAAGGCAGCAACAGAAACAAAATCTGCCTATTACCTCCTTCCATGCTACCAGCCAGCCAGCAAATTGGCCGTCACAGCTCTCTGCTACAATTTAAAAAGCCGACTCTTGCTCTGTTCACTGGAAAATAAATGGCTATTAGTGGACAAACCAACACGAACCATAAATCCAAGTGTCATGGCTTTGGTTTGCTCATTACATCATGCAGTTTAATTTCTAGATTGATACTAATCCAAAAAACTTATTCATTTTATCTGTTTAAATTGGTATTGAGAACTATCAAGTTAAATAAAACTCAACCTATAGAAGAAAATAGTAATCACTTTAATCCTATAGAACAGACCTATTCAGTGACCCCCTTTTTCTTCCACTTCAGAAAGTGGAGGAAAGTATTAATTAAATACACCAGAACTGTTGTAATAGCAACCCCTTATAATATATTTTGCAATTTGTATTTAGATTGCCCAGATAAAGAATTTTTAAAAAAAAATTACGAATGAACAGTGCCCAAGTAGGGGCATATTCTTTTTAATTCCAATTTACCACTTGTATTTTGAAGGGAAACACCACATATTATACATAGATATACCCAGGGCTCATACAGAGCGGGAACACACAGGAACACCGTTCCAGTGGTTCCGCCAACAGTCAGGTGGCCCCGCCCACCTGACTTGAAAAAATTTGGACCGTTTAGGCCTCGATTGGGGCCATAACAGCCCAGATCGGGGCTGAAACAACCTGGATTGGGTCAGTACCGGGTGGGGAAATGCTCCCCCGCCTGGTACCAACCCGATCCAGGCCGTTTAGGCCCCAATCCAGGCTGAAACAGGCCCAAAATGGCCATTTTCAGGCATGTTTGGCCCATTTCGTCCTGGATCGTGGCTGAAATGGCCAGATCAGGGCCGAAACCATCCAGATTGGGTTGGTGCGGGGTGGGGGAAGCTTCCCCCACCCAGCACCAACCTGGTCCAAGCTATTTAGGCCCCAATCAGGGCTGAAACGGGGCAAAATGGTTGTTTTGGGCAATTTTGAGCCTGTTTCAGCTTAGATCAGGGCCCAAACCATCCGAATAGGGTTGGTGCCGGGAAGGGAATGCCTCCCCCACCTGGCACCAACCTGGTCCCAGCCGTTTAGGCCCTGATCCAGGACAAAATGGGCCAAAAATGGCCATTTTAGGCCTGTTTCAGCCAGGATTGGGGCTGAAACCATCTGGATCAGATCGGCACCTTGTGGAGGAAGCTTCCCCCACCCAGCACTGACCCTGTCCTGGCCGTTTAGGCCCTGATCCGGGCCAGAACGGGCCCCAAATGACCATTTCCGGCCCGTTTCAGCATGGATCAGGGCCAAAACCATCCATATCAGGTTGGTGCCTGGAGGGGGATGCCTCTGCTGCCTGGCACTGACCTGGTCCAGGCCGTTTTGGCCCCAATTCCAGCCCAAACGGGCCCAAAATGGCCATTTTCTGCCAGTTTTGGCCAGGCTTGGGGCCAAAACTATCTGGATCAGGTCAGAGCCATGTGGGGGAAGCCTTCTCTGCCTGGCACTGACCCAGTCCCAGATGTTTAGGCCCCAATCCGGGCCAAAACGGGCCCAAAATGGCCCTTTTGGTCCGTTTTGGGCCCATTTTGGCCTGGATCAGGGAAAACCATCCTGATCGGGCCAGTGCCGGTGGAGGTAGCCTCCCCCACCCAGCACCAACCCAGTTCCAACCATTTCAGTCTCGATCCGGCCCCTAAATGACCATTTTTGGCTATTTTGGGCCCCTTTCCCACTGGGATTGGGGCCGGAACAGCCAGGATGGGGTTGTGCCAGGTGGGGGAATGCTCCCCTGCATGGCACTGACTTGGTCCAGGCTGTTTCAGCCCTGATCCAAGACCAAACTTGCCCCAAATGGCCATTTTTGGCCTTTTGGGGCCCGTTTCGGCCAGCGTCAAGGCCAAAACTGCCATGATTCGGTCGGTGCCTGGTAGGGAACCCCTCCCCTGCTCGGCACCAACCTGATCTGAGCTGTTTTGGGCCTGGTCCAGGCCAAAACATGCCCAAAATGGCCATTTTGAGACATTTTGGGCCCCTTTCAGCCTGGCTTGGGGCCAAAACGGCCCTGATCAGGCCACTGCCAGGTGGGGGAACACTCCCCCCTCTGGCAGCAGCTGAATCCCAGCCATTTCGGCCTGGTCAAGGGGCATGGCATATGCTAATGAGTTATGCTAATAAGTTCCTGCAGCTCTTTTTCTACGGAATGACCCCTGGATATACACTTTATAACCAGAGCTGCCAGCCACCCATTTGTTTTTGTTTAACCTAACTGGTTTCATCATCTGAATATCGGGCAGACAAAAGTTGCCTTTCCCACTCCTGCATAGTTTTCTGAACGCACAATTTTTATCAGGTTCCCAGTTTCCATTAATTTTAAAAAGTATGCCTCTGTCTCTAATAGAGCCCAAAATGTGAGGTAAAATATGTAGGCAGTATTCTGCCCAATTATTTAAGGAACAAACAGCCTGATCATACCTTCTATTGTTCAAATCAGTGATTGTCAAAGCTTGCTACATGCCTCCCTGTGGTATTCTATGAGAAGAAAGCATAAGCAAATTCTAATACATCGTAAAAAGGTGCTGTCTCTTATCATTCCCCAGCTTTTGTAGAGGTGCCAGTAAGAGAAACAAAACAATTGGTAGACAGATAATTAAATTCCATATAATGGCCTGTGAGAGTCACTGAAGCCCTAAAGTATATGCCTCCTTCCACCATGGCCAGTTTTCCCATACTGGTGCCAACTCCACAAAGCCAATATCGGTTGTTTTAATTCACTTGGGGCCTCAAAAAGGTGTTTTAATGTAAACAACAGATTTTTTGTTACACGTTCTTGCTATCTTAGGTTCAGTTGCTCAGATGTCAGAGCTAGAAGGGCTGCCAACCTCCAGGTGGAGCCTGGAGTTCTTCTGGAATTACAACTAATCTCTAGACCACAGAGATCAATTACCCAGGAGAAAATGGAAATTTCAGGAGATGGACTCTGGCATCACATCCCTGTTGAATTCCCTTCCCCCCCCCCCCCAACAACAACAACAACAACAACAACAACAACAACAACAACAACAACAACAACAACAACAACAAAGTTTATTAGCCAGAGGCCATCACATTCTCAAAATCAATTAAAAATTACACGATTGCACATCAGCGAGACACACACCATTTTAAAATAAATATTTTAAAGGTACATATTTCCACAAGTTACCACCTTTAAAAATTTACTTATAAAATTAATTAGTCCTAAAAGCATATTTGGCAACAATATAAACTTAAAATATCCAGGCAATCATTAAAACTGTAGGTTACTAAAATTTACATAATATAAATACCTAAAATTCAAATTACCTTATATTATCAAATTATAACAATACTCCCCAAACTCTACCTTCCCCAGGCTCCACCCCCAAATCTTCAGGAATTTCCCAACTTGGAGTTGGCAACCCTTCAACAGGACAGATGGATAGAGCAACAGGGAAACATTTGACTGAACCGTCCAAAGTATATGGGCAACACTGGCCTAAGTTAAAGAACGCTGAAGAGTATTTCCAAGAGGGGCATTAGAACACTGCCTTGCTGGTGTTAGAGTTGCCATCTTCTGGTTCAGAAAGTTCTGAAGATTTTGGAGCAGAGCAGAGAAACTGTAGTCTGGAGATCAGTTGTTCCAAGGTAACTGTGGGACCCACCCTGAGGCTGACAATCCTAGCTGGTATACACTGGGGGAGAGTTCTTAGAGCTTTTCACAGGCTTACCTTGCCAAGGATATGATAGAATAGGTAAAATGAGCAAACTAGGCCGCAACCAGAAACATTTTCCAAAATGGACTTTGACTTTCAGAAGTTTGTTTCCCAAAACGTAACTGCAGATGGAATAGACTACCTTAACAGTAGCCTTGGAAAGCACAGTATGGAGGAAATGTACTGTATTATTTCCATTAAGCACCGGGAATTGTTAAAACAAAAGATGGATTTTAAAATATTATTTGTCAGGACACGTTTTTTCCCCAAAAAAACGAAAAAGAAAAATTAAGCATATTGGCTGACCAAAAAAGACACCAGCAGCAGAGAGCAGCTATAGAAAACAGATTTTTTAAAAATTTTTTTAAAACAAATTCAAAGCCTTTCAAATGAAACCATAACAAATGTGATTAATCTGCAGTGCAGATATGTGACAAGCTGAGATCCAACTGGTGTAATTTGATGCCTGATATTTAACAAAACTGTTTAGTCTGCTGTACATTTAATAACAGGAATTTGGCTTGTTCAGCTGGAGAGTTCCACTGAAGTTATAGATCAGCCATGTTTTACTTCCATGCAATGATAACAAAACCAGAGGAATAGGAGTGCTGAACAAAGGCTGCCTATCACACCACAGAGGGGTTCAAATCTCTCTCACTTTCCTTTCCTTTTTTATTTTGACAAAGTTTTTATTTCTACTAACTTGTCACATCATTACTCAAAGTGTATTAGACAATCTGTGTCCTGGGCAGCTGGATTTTTTTTGGTGGTGCCACAGAGCACATGAAGCGAAAGAGATCAGAAATGCAAGTGTTGCCGAGAATGGGGAGGGACTAATTTCACATATGGCAGGACCGCACAGCTAATCCAAAACATAAACACAGCTCAAACCAAACTCAAATGAACTTTATTGTTACCTATTGTTTACAGCCATGATTTTACAGAATGAGGCCTTGTTTCTAGCAGGGCTGCATTGGGGACAGTGAGTGTAGCTATACATCTGCACCAAAATAGAGTTTATACAGCTGTGGGTGCATAAGACTGTTCAACCAGAAAGAGGAGGAAGTTTCCATTCTTCAAATCAAGCCAGTACAAAACTACATAGTCTGAAAATGCATTGATTGTACAACAGAAAGCTCAGAGTGGTATATTCTTGTCATCTAGTTTCCTAGCAGGACAATCTACAGAAAAAGCATCACTTATATGAGTTTCAAAAAGCTAATTTGGAGGGGGGGGGGGTGGAGCAACGCTTGATGGCAGCAGATGTGTGAGCTGAGAGCTCCTGAGCCCTTGCCTCCTCAAATGAAAAAATCAATGCTCTAAAACAAGCAAAACAATCTATCAATGATGGGGAAGACAAACGGGAGCAAAATGAAGCAGGCAGCAAGAGAATCAGTGTCCATGAAGACGTTTTTGAAGCCAGGAGACCTGCCAGCAGATCCTGAGCCCCAGCAGATCGATGGAGCCAAAATGGCCACCGTTAACACTCCAGCTGACCTGGAAAATGCTCCCGTAGGCAAGAAGGATCTGGGAGAACTGAAGAACAATCTGCAGAACTTTTTCACTGAAAAAGTTTCAGAGCTTCTGCAGCCAATTCACTCTCAGATGAAAATACTGACAGAAAATCTAAAAGAGGCCACTCAATCAGCAGAGACTGCACTCAAACTGGGAATAACATTGCAAGAAGATATCAAGTCACTACAAATGAATGAAGAAACTATGCAAGAAAGCGCTGGAGAATAAATGGCACCAAAAAAACTTAAAGCTGAGAGGAATCCAAGAAAAGGTGGAAAGTAATACAGATCTTGCTATCTTTATTTCAAAATGGCTGGCTTCTGTATTAAATCTAGAAGAGGGGGTGGCCCCAGTTATTATCAGAGCTTTTCATTTGGGTAAGCCTGCTGCAGCCCTTTCTAATCACCCCAGAGTCATTTTGATACAATTTTTGGATCCAAGAACAAGGGATAGAATTTTGCAAGAAGCACGGCAAAAGGGAGCTCTATTATGCAATGAAAGAAAAGTACTGGATCTGTCTCCTGAAGCACTAGAGAAATGAAGATTACTTAAACCAATTGCATCTAAACTTTCAAGTGCAGGCATTTGCTTCAGATGGAGCCCCACATCAACCCTAACTGTTCTTCATGAAGGAGTTATTCATCAAGCCAGTGATTTGGCCTCAGGAAAACTTTTATCTGCACTAAATCTCTCTTTGACATCTGAAGAACAATTGGCAAGTAAAGAGGCGCCAAAGCAACAGTTTCGAGCTCCAGTGATTAAAAGATGGAAAGCAGAAGGCAAACAAGATCCAGACCCCAGAATTTAACAGTCATAAATACATGTTACTTCTGTATTTCTGCATTATGATTCCAGTAGTCAGGAATGCACTTTGTGTTAATTCTTGCAAAAAATGCAAATAGATCTATTTTGGTTAACAATAGTTGGTAGCTTATTGTAATATATAATTTACTTTGTAAAAAAGAGAGCAATTATATTGAAATAAATCTAAGTTAAAAAGACTAGCTATAAAGGAATAAAACAACATTAACAGACAAACGATCTATAGGAGGAGGTAGAATAAGGATGTGAAGTTCCGGTTTTAAACACTTTTCCTCCAAAGAAAGAGGTTCTAGATTAGGGAGTTGTGGAGTTCTGACTCCCTATGCCCAGTAGTTTGAAGGGCCCTGAGAAACCCACCCAGTTTACAGGGTGCTTGAAGTTTATTTGCTTTATAGAATGTTAGGTGTTCCTTTATTTTATTTTATTCTATTTTGTATAAAGAGTAAGATATAACTCAATAAAGAGCCTATATTTTAGTAACTTTGTTCTTGGCATTATAGCAGTGTTTAAAACTTTCGAAATAGTTGCTCAATTAGTATAGGGCTATAGGAGTTGTAAGTTTTTGTTTTTTCTTCTCTCTCTCTTTTTCTTTTTTAGTTTGTGAAGGGTTAACTTAAAAACTCAAGGTATAGTTGATATCCTTAGTACACAAGATATTTAATTTAGCCAAATATATAGTGATAAAAAATAATGACGCACTCCTTGAAGGCAATTACATGGAACTTCAGAGGTCTTAACAATCCAGTTAAAGTAAAGAGAATTTCTAATAAATTGACCAAAGAAAACCCTTGTTTTGTTTTTTTAACAAGAAACGCATTATAAAAAAGTTGTTAAGCGTATCTTAAGTTCTAACTAGTTTAACATTTCATTACAAGCTCATGGCTCCTCTAAGGCTAGAGTGGTAGCTATTTTGATTTCTAAAAAAGTACCATTTCACCATCAAGACACCAAGAGGATCCCCCCCCTGTTTTAAAGGTAAAAGAGATAAACCATCAAAATTACAGGAGATCTTGGGTTCCTTTGGTCTAGAGGATGTCTGGTGATTTTATAACCCAGGAGCCAGAGATTATACCTATTTTTCTTTGGTTCATACTGTATATACACACATTGATTTTTTATTAGCTTCCAAGTCGATGTTATCACAAATTCAGTCTCCAGATTAGGGCTGCCAGACCCCCGGTGGGGGCGGGGGATCCCGCGCCCCCACCCTCCCAACCCCACCCCCACTTACCTGGCCAGCGGGGGGGGGCGTGCACCTTCCATGCGCGCCCCCCTGCGGTGCTGCGCGCCCGTTTTAGCACGGATCGGGTCCATTTTGGCACGGATTGGGCCCGTTGTGGGCCCCTGCGGAGCGCAGGAACACTCCCACGCTCCACAGGGGTCCAAAATGGGCCCAATCCACGCCAAAACGGACCCGATCCGTGCCAAAACGGGCCCAGATTGGGCCCGTTTTGGCGCGGATTGGGCCCATTGTGGGCCCCTGTGGGGCGTGGGAGCGTTCCTGCGCTCCGCAGGGGCCCACAATGGGCCCGATCAGTGCCCAAACGGGGGCTGCGTGATGACGTCACTCCCAGAACTTATCAATTTTTATATACAAGATCAAGAACCCCCAAGGGAAACCATTAATATCTTCAAAAGAGATCGTTCAATCTTTTTATGACTGTTATCCAGATCAATCTGGCTTTATGCCGGGGAGGTCTTTAACAGACAACATAACAAATTCACTTAATATTATACATCATTGCCATCTTAACAGTCTGGAATCAATCCTATTGGCTATAGATGCAGAGAAGGCCTTCAACAAATTAGAGGTACTATATTTAAAAGTAATTCTAAGCTATATGGGTTTTGGTCCTAATTTTATGACCCAAAAAGCAATCAAAGACAGTTTTCAATTTAAGTGGGGAACAAATACCTGGAGGCACTTGGGAGTAAATATCCGCATTGATCTAAAGGACCTATTTGATTATAATTATAAGACTCTTAGCAGAAAAATAAATACCACATTAAATGATTGGGGAAAAAATCTGACATGAATGGAAAAAATAGATCTTATTAAATCTGTCAGTTTTCCACAATTTATTTTTATTTCAAAGTCTTCATGTATTGGTCCATCAAAGTAAACTAAAAATTTGGCAATCTAGAATTAGTAATTTTGTTTCGGCCAATAAAAAACCAAGAATAAATTTTCCTGTTAACTTGCCTCCAAGTTAGGAGGGGTACGGCTTCTCAATTTAAACTCTTATTATGTTGCAGCCCAAATAAAAAACATATTGAGTTATATGGCCCAAAACAAAGACAGGGCTTGAAATTGAACAAACCTATATTTTCCCTTATTATTTACATGAATTAATTTGAGATAGACCAAAAGAAAGACCTCAGAAAGTTCTATCCAATCCCCTTTTATTAACAACATTAAATTTATGGGACAAATATAGGAAAATGTTGGCACCTAATACCTCCCCGGTGTCAGCCCTCCTGGGACAAAGTTGGTTTGCACCTGGAAGGGATCCAAAAATCTTTAAGGAATGGAGGGGGAAAGGGGTCTTTATACTGAATGACATCAGTCAAAAAGGACAGATTTGGTTAAAAATACAATTAGAAACAAAATATAACTTTAAAATAAGCTGCTTCCAGTATCACCAGCTACACTGTTTGTTTGTAAAAACAGGACTGACCACATTATTGGATATAGAGCTTACCCTGTTTGAATCCCTGTTTAAAATGATACTTCTGGCACCAAAGGGAAAATCACTATTCTTTATAAACTGCTAAACAATAAACAGTGGTCACTAATGACAACACAACAGAAGGCATAGCAAAAGGACTGCGGCATAACAATAAATGAAAATCAATGGAATTCAATATGGTCTTCAAATATTCATTCTTCTAAAGCATTAAATATTAAGTTACAAGTCTTTAAATTGAATTCAAGATGGTATTTAACTCCTTTGAAATTATTTTATTACAAATCGAACAATGACCTCAGGTGTTGGAAGGGGCTGGTGGGAACATTGTACATTGTTGGTGGTCTTGCCAAAAAATCCAGATTTTTTGAGATGTGCTTGATATCGTTGAAAAAATTACAAATCCCAAAATGTCCAGAAACTGTATCGCTCAGTTTGTGGAATAGTTCGTCCATACCAGCCATTAGGAGAGATCTTGCCTCATTATTGCTGGTAGCAGCCAAATTTAAGTTAGCCCAATACTGGAAGTCTGAAAAAATACCCTCAATAAAACAATGGCTATATAAGGTTTGGGATTTGGTTGTAATGGATAAAATTTCATCACAAATAGCAGTAATGGAAACCTCAACATCCCAATCAAGCTGTTTGGAAAAGTGGTTTCATTTTTTGATTATACTTCAAATTATGCTTCAATGGATATTTCCTTACCAAAGAAATATATTGATTTTGTATTTTATTAATCATCATGTATTTTTAGTACCCTTCACTAATATTGTAAACAAGGTTACTGTTAGTGTTAAATAACATTATGATTACATTATTATATTGGAAAATTAAAATTAAAAGTTTTTTTTAAAGCTAAAGATATGCTACATGTTGTGGTTATCATAGGGAATCCCACCAAACAGAAAGCAACTCCCTTGTGGCATGGCTCCTCCGCTGGATAATGGCTCCCATGCGGATGGGAGGCATCTTCTTATATGTTTGTATTGGCAAGAAAACTTATGAAATGATGTTCCTAATCTATTTAGCACTTTCCAGATAGGCAGCTGGAGACATTTGAGGAGGGTGGAGGGGCTCTCATATGGTACTCAGCACTGCCTCTGATGCCAAGTCCTAAATTCCTTAAAGCCCTAACACACATGCACACACACTGTTAGGCCCTCAGCCACTTTCTTCTAAACAAAAGCAATGGCTCTTTAAACCCCTCTCCACAGCATGAACAACAAGACAGGTTCTGGCTGAGCTTCCTCTATCTTTGACAAATCAGCTGCTTGCTCTTAGCACAAGCCAAGACACAGGGAAATAATAGAGAGCAGCTGAGATTCCTTAAGACAAGGCACTGCCAAAGCCTCTGATACTGTTCACAACATGGGAGAAGGGGTTAAAGACCACTTTGCCTTTCCCTCAGGTCATGTGTCAGTGGGTGAAGTTAGCATTGCTGGTTCTTGCTAGGTTACATGTGACTCTGTTGAAAATAAGTTGCTGACTAGTATTACAAATGAAGCTACCATATACTGAGTCAGACCATGGTCTGTCAAGATCTGTACTGTCTACTGTGTCAGAAGCTCTCAAGGGGTTCAGAATGATTTCTTTCACATCCCAACTGCCAGGTCCTTTAAACTGGAAATGCCAAGGGTTAACCCTAGGACCTTCTGCATTTAAGATGCTCTGCTGCTGAGGCACAGTTCTTTTCCCATTGTCCTAAATGTATCAATGAAGCAAAGAGCTGCTTTAACTCAGGGCAAACCATTTTGGGTACCAGCACTGTGGCAAATATAATGTGTAGCCTGCCTCTTTGATATGTGTCTCTAATTACAAATAGAGAAACCGATGATTTGTTAATTCACGTACTCAAATTAAGACACTCTTGTCATCATTCACACATAATTATTGACTTATGTTATTATTTGATAGTATAAACTGCCTTCACTCATCTTACCACTAGTACACTCCCTATTTCTGGGAATATTTGAAGACAGAGCGCATGTTACACTTATTCTCAAAATAGGGTTGCTGCCATAGAACCAGGGCTTTTTTTCAGGGGGAACGTGGAGGAACAGAGTTCCAGAACCTCTTGAAAAAGGTCACATGGCTGGTGGCCCCGCCCCCTGATCTCCAGACAGAGGGGAGTTTAGATTGCTTTCCACTGAGCGGCGCGGAAGGCAATCTAAACTCCCCTCTGTCTGGAGATCAGGGGGCGGGGCCACCAGCCATGTGACCGTTTTCTCCAAGGGCAACCCACTGAGTTCCACCACCTCTTTCCCCCCCCCAAAAGCCCTGCATAAAACGCTTCCCAGTGATAACTCATCACTGTCCTGGTGACAATGTTTCTATCAAATATTCACCACCTGAGAGCCACACTACACAAGATACTCAAGTCAGGTATAGTTGGAGAGTCACGGGTAGCTTGTTCTTGAAAAGGGATGTTTGTTTGACAAAGTACAATTATGGAAGCCATAGACTTTATTGGAAAATTGTTTTCTGCAAGAAATTAGACTTTGTTAAACTTTTCCATTTATCCAACCATTCCCCTACAAATTACCCCAGTTGCTTTCTGTACCACAAGAGAAAAGATACAAATAAACCACCCCCCTTGACAGTTTTGTGATTCAATTTACAGCCTTGCTGTTTTTAAGCAACAACAAAAAATATGTCATAGACAAGTTATATGCCACTAGTTCTGATTTACTGCGCCATATTGCAAATAGCCCCTTTCCATGTTCTTGACATCTACTGGAGAGAGAAGTGATGAAACACAAGATGAGGGGAAGCCATGTCGTATATGCATACATTGTGACTTATGACTTCGTGATAAGGAAAGAGCCACATATTCTTGTGGAAACATGTTCCTGTTTACCACCGTTAGATAAAGACACAGATTTTCTGAATGCTCACTGAAATTGCTCTTCATGGAGTTTTTGGAAAGTAGCTGATCTTCACTCAACAAGTATTATTGAAAAAATACTCTTTAGTATTACTATTTCTCATGTATGGAGAAAGATCGGGGGGGGGGGGGGGGGGCTGTGGAATTTAACTGCTGGAGTTTAAGAATTTTGCACCTGGATTTGCTAAGGGGCAACTGCTGCTGTGATTCTTTGCAGATGCAGATGACATGAAAAACTTTGCCAAAAATGGGGAGGGGGAGAGAGATGAGATGAATGTCTAAAAGGAAAGTATGTCTAAAGGAGAAAGCCTCACCCTCTCATATATCACTTCTATACTTCATTATGAAATCTAAGAATAAACCATATAACTTTAAGGAATTCAGATTTCCTGAGGGGTTAGGTGGGTGATGAAACAGCTGCTTTTCAGTATTTCTCTGTCTGAGGAAAAACTAATTGTTAAAATGAAGGTTATGAAAATGAGTGCATCCTAAATTACAGGCTGACTAATCTACTGTTAGATTGGGAGGGTGGCAAACTAGCTTTGTTCCCTAAATATACTGCCACAGGGATGTCTGAGACACTGGTTCAGCATGGTTAATACTAGGAGGAAGCACATTCCTTATTTTCACTACCTCTCGATGTGCGTTCACACACTGCTGGAACAGTGTTCTAGCTGCTAACAGTGTCATCCTAAGTAGAAATCCTTCTACAAGCGCACTGACTTCAATGAGCTTAGAACGGTATACAGTGCAAATGGAACATATGTTCAATTTCCACAGAATTGCACTTTCTGGTAGGGTTGCCAGCCAGATGGCAGCTGGAAATCTCCCAAAATTACAACTGATTTCCAGGCCACAAAGATTAGTTTCCCTGGAGAAAATGCCTACTTTGGAGGTTGGACTCTATGCCATTGTACCTCCTGAGGTCCCTCTCCTCCCCAAACCCTGTTCAAGCTCCACCCCAAAATCTCCAGGAATTTCCCAACCTGGAGCTGGCAACCCTACCCTCTGGCCTCACTCCTATTTCCAACAGAAGTCGTCAAAACCAGTGAAAGAGCAAGTGAACATATAAACTGTGTTTGTGTCTCCACTTGATTAGGAGCTGAGCAAATTGCAAAACCCTTAACTGAACTGACATACGTAGTTTTTTTGCATAAAGATATAAAAATATTGAGTCGAGCAACATGAAACATCATTATTGCCTTTACATTGTTAACATGATGGGTTTTTTAAAAAAAGGTATACTTCAAAGTAATATGTTAAAAGGAAAATTTGGGGGAAAATGAGTTTTTAAAAAGTTTAACTTGTATTTTGAAATTGCCACACTGGTAAGCTGTACAATATTTTGTGCAAAATGTTCCTTTGGCTTGTGCAGCAGTTAATTGGGGCAGGTATAGCTTTTGGCATCATGATAATACTGTGGAGAGGGACGCTGCAGCCACCAGCAGTGGGTGATCAACAGTATACCAGATTTTGCATCCTGCAGCTTTGTAAGTAAGCAGCTCTTATTTTTAAAAAGTAAAACTTATTTCTTCAAATAAATGGGAAGTACCTCATTAAGCATTGCATAAAACCGGCACCCTACAGGAGAAATGCATTATACTTCGCACAATTATGCTTCTACCTTCTGATGTGTGTTCACCTGTGGCTTTTTGGCAAAGGACTTACAGCAAAGGGCTTACAGCAAAGGACTTCCATACTCTTGGAAGAAGCTATGAGCAATCCAGATCAGCACCCTAAAGCTAATCTTGTAACATACACTTTCCGTCTACTCTCCCCTACTTTGAATTTTTTGAAAGGAAAATTTCAGGAAAAAAACCCTACAAAACAAGCAAAAGATAGTACCACAGTAAGGATGCGTTCAAGGTTGTCACCTCAGCCACAGTACACTCATTGTCCTCACCACCCATGCAGGTTCAGGAAGTGATGTCAGTCCCATGCAAAATATGAACCACGTGTTACTCCTATCTTACCGATGGCCAGGAGAAAGTCAAGCATCAGTACCATCTTCATTATGCTGCCCCAAGCAGGAGGGCCAGAAAACTAGTATTAAGTATTCCCTTTACAATGCAAGGGGTGGAGTATCAATTTGCCTCTGGCAAGGCAGACGGTATAGCAGAATCTGAGAAAACTCTTATCCCCTGAAGTGTTTCAAAATTATCCCCTCAAAGATTTTTTTAAAAAACAGTGACATGGCTCAAAGTTTACATGCTCTCTACATTATAAAAAATTAAAGCAAATCTTTCATTAATTTTAATTGGTTCTGGTTACAAGTTACTTGCTCTGCTAGCTTTTTAAAGCAATGGTCAGTAACTATGCAGCATGCTGTCAGACGTGCTGTTATAAGTTAGACCCCATCCCTACCAATTCCCTTTCTGAATGCATTCTTGATCCAAAGAAGAACCTTCACCATCCTCCTCATGGTGTTCTCATGGAGCTGGTACTCCTGATCATAAACTAACTATTGGGTTTGGGAGTCCAGCTGGAAGCAGATTTGACAGTATAGCATCTCTAGCCACCCTCTCTGGCTCAGGGTTTGCTCTGGGAAAGAAGGAGCTAGGCAAGCAAAGGTTAACAGCAGGAGGATTGAGATGTTGGGGAGCTGTGCGCTAGCCAAGTTACACCCTTCTAAACCCACAGAAGTCAACTGCTTTAGAAGGGTATAACTGTGCTTAGCATGCCATAAAGTTTCCCAGTCTGCAATTAATGGCTAAGGAGACTGCCTAGACTTTATAGGGAAAGGAGCAGTCATGCAAATAGCTTAGCCTCAAAGTGTCACTCACTTTACAGCCTTTTCTTTGTAATGGAAGAAATAATACACCAAAGAGCCTTGACAGGGCAGGACCACCAGAATGGTAACAGGTGCACTCCCAGAATTTCAGCCACAAACTATCCATTGGAGCCATCACTCGTCTGCCCCAGATCAGTCACATTCCTTACACCAAGTCCGACCATCTAGCCCAGCATTGTCTACTGTGCTTGGCAGCAGCTTTCCAAAATCTCATGGAGAAGAAGATCTTCCCCAACATTTGTTCCCAGTGTACCATTTTAAGCTACAGATGCTGAGGACTGAACTTGGGCCCTTCATCACCAGGCCCTAGTTGAATTAAACATTCTTGTGACATTTGGAAACATGAAGTTTCTAAAATTCCCCTTTTATTTTTGATTGGATCACCCTATGTTTTAAGTACCAGATGTTCTCTCTCTGGTGTGGCAAAAATGGAGGTCAAGCGATTTGATATGGAGACAGCTAATGTTGTCATCTTGTTTGACAAAGTGCAGTTACAAAGTCTGAAATGAAAGCAGAAAAGAGGGGAGGAAGGAGTTTGTCTTTTTTCTGGATGGGGCCAAAGGCAGAAATATTGTAGGAGGGGGATGCAGATATATCCAGTGATTTTTATTTGAAAAACAGCAGCAGGAGGAGACACAATCAAGAATCACGTTTCCCTTTTGCTGGTTTTCTGCTTTAGTTGTAGCCTTTGGGCTTGCATTTTACCAAACAAAAACACACAATGTATAAAGTTGTCAACAGGCCTAGAGAAAAATGTCCTGTCCCTTTAATAGCCTTAAAAGGATGTTATTTAACTCCATGCCACATCAGTTTCAACTGATCATTACCACACATTAAGTCTATATGAAAAAGACAAGACGATTTTCTCCAGGCCAGTTGGCAATACTAGGCACAACATATACTTTAGCCTATAGACCTGCTTATTCAGGGGTGAGCCAAATTATTTTATCTTCCTAAATTCATTTCAATACTTATCAAAACAGGGCCACTTCCCTCTTACCGTTTTCCTACCCGCTGAGGAAAATGTTGAACTGGCAATAGCATGGGAGGTGTGCGGCTCTGTGAGAAGACCTTTGGATAACCAGTAAGTGCTTCATTTATCCTTCTGACATCAAAATTGGCAACTGATTTGCCTTTCCTACTCTTGTCTTCTTACCTGATAACATGTTATCCGTTTTGAGTGAAGGAAACTTCAAAGTCATTTCATGTTTGTGCCTGTGAATCATCAGGTGATCCTCTGTTGGAAAACGCTGTCAGGCAAACACAAAAGAAAATAAGGATTCAGTTCTGGAATATATTTCTGACAAAGGACAATTTTTTTCCCTTTAAGAAATTGTTCCAGCCATTAAGATGACACAGAAAGGGTGTGGGAAGGGTTAGAATCTAATGATATGTGCAAGAATAAAGGAGTCTTCATATATTATTGAAGGGAGCTTATTTTCTGTAATGATGATAATAAAACACATGAAAGAGCATCTCCTCCTTCCTTCCTATTGTTTTGTTCTTGTATCCAGTGCTTTGTTCTTACATTTTGTTCTTATATTATGCCTGTCTACATTGTCTTCCTTTATACTTTTATGGGTATGCAAACTCATATGAATTATTTACAATCATCCGTAGATATTCTTACTGTTTTATAAAATATGCCTGTGGGGAACTAGGCCTGACTGTGATTTTTAAAAAATGCTATTAATATCTATGATCAAAAACAATCTTTTTAACCGATACATGCGGCATACATGTTTTATAGTCATTGCCTTTTGGGAAATTTCTCAAAAACAATTAACATAATGATCTGTCAGACTAGTTAAAATCAGTTTCCTTCCCTGCTTGTGAAACTGAACAGTACTTATTCAATTCTCTTTATTGCTGGATTAACAATTTTTTTTTCCACACTGTGGGGCTGGTCCTCATAAGCAATCTGTTGTAGTGGATTGTTGATTGAGAGTGGATTGGTTGATTGAACAATTCAACAACCCTTCTACTCATAGGGTTGGATCTAACTACGTCCACAGAATGACACTTTCTTGCTCCTCCTTCTCAAGCAAGTCACTGATCTTCACACAATGCTACTCCTGGTGGATAGGAGGGGTGGATAGGGAGGGAAAACATGGGAGTGCAGGAGTAAGAAGGGGAAATTGGTGGAAATTACCAATGTAGTTTGGAATCAGCCTTTGCAATCAGAATGGTTGGATTCAATCTTCAAGAATGTGTTATTAACATATTTTGACAATCATATCCTAGCTTGAATATCAACTCAAGGATTAAGCAAAAAGGAGACAATTTACCCCATTGACTCACTTGCTCATGCACTTCAACTGCTGTAGCTGCCTGCTGCCACAATTTGAACATGCAGGTATGTGCCTCCATAGAAATGGATTGGTCACTATATAGAAATATACATAGCGATTGCTATAAGAATCCTGGCTGAGAAGAGAGAATGTACCATATCATATATATATGTAATCTGATCCATCCTGAACTGAAGGGTGAGTTCATACATTCATGATTATGCTGGTTTACCTGGTTTAGAATACAACTTTGCCTAGCTTATCATGCTTGCATTTATTATACATCAAACATCAATCATCAAGAAATTCTAAAGTGACATAAATAAGATTCTGCCCATGTGAAGAATCTTTTTTAAGGGGTTTTTTTTTGGTCCAAATCTGGAGCACAATTCACAGCACACAGCTAAGTAAGCAACCTAAAAAAATGATTTAAACTATCATTAAAAATTTGAAATACTTCAATTAAAATCTACCAAAGGGTAAACAGAAAAGGGTACCACTTATTATCTTCTTATAAACAACAGATAATGCTTCTTATCCTAAATGTTCATATAACTTCACCTTATTCTAAAAATTATTTAAAAAGCAAAAACTCCTCCAACACCAAATAACATTAAATTCTTAATTCTTAAATTGATTAAATTCTTCCTCCTTCCCAGAGTTTTAGTGGTGTAATTTTATCGATCTACACTTTTTGTTTTCATTGCCATTATTTTAATGTGGGGATCTTCTCTTATTTTTAATCTCTCATTACCAATATTCAAAAAGTTGTGAACAAGTTCCCAACTAACTTCTGCACACACCCCTTTTTATACATATACTTGATATATTCTAAAACCAACACAAATTATTGTAATGGCAGCTTGTAACTGGAAATATTTCTTAAATTAATCATAATGCTTTTCCAAATCACTTATATGTCCAAATAAATTTGAAATCTACCTTCTATGCATTGTATCATTCCCAAAGTTTGCATTACCACTTTGGGCACCAGCTATTTGAAAGAAAGGCAATAACATCAGCAGTTCTATACATTTTCTAATGTTCAAATTTTCATAAATACAACAAAAACATTCCCTTTAGATTTAGCATTTCCAGAATAACAAAGACCTACAAAACATACCATAGTAGTTAATCCATTTTTTTCCCTTTTGGAAATATTTAAATGTTCATTTTGATGGAAAATGGAGTTTCAGTTAATCATTTTACATAGTACAGTAGACTATCATGCTTTTATAAATCCTAACAATTCCGTAGATGGGCAGATAAAAGTAAGAGAGGTAATAATATTATTTCAAACATTTTATCAAAGGACGTCATATATCAGTCTTCACTAGGTTTCTTGAGAACACTCCCAGTAACTCCATACTGTTTTCCAAGTCCAATTCCCTGATATGAAATATAAGCATCTCACACCACTTATCACTGAATAAATGTATTACTCATATTAGTATTTCTAAATTTATAATATTATTGAGCAACAGGTCATATTTTATAGTTATTTTGTACATTATGCAGAGCCAACGCAAATCTTCTGCCAAACCTCCTCTTCCAGTTTACCCTTTTCCAGCTAGACTTCTGATCACTGTATTCCCCCCTACCAAACTGACAGCCAGTTTGGTGTAGTGGTTAAGAGCACGGGACTCTAATCTGGAGAGCCGGGTTTGATTCCCCACTCCTCCACGAAGCCAGCTGGGTGACCTTGGGCAAGTCACAGTTCTCTGGAGCTCTCTCAGCCCCACCCACCTCACTGGGTGATTGTTGTGGGGGTAATAATAACACTTTGTAAACCACTCTGAGTGGGCATTAAGTTGTCCTGCAGGGTGGTATATAAATCGAATGTTATTATTATTACCCCAGTATGGCAGATCAAAAGAGCACAACTTCCAGCTGATCTTCCCTCAAAAATATTTTTGGTAGGTGCAGAGCAAATTTTCCCAGGAGGAGAACAGAAGCTGACTCCCAGCTGCTCCCATCAGCTGGGAGTTGGCTTCAGATGGCTGCAAGTGTTCTGTGAGTACACATGAACAGGTTGCAAACAGCCTGATGATTAATTGGCTGCCAGATCACCACTGATGAATAGGAAGTGAACTGAGCTTGTACCTGCTTGAACAATCTTAGCTCTAATAAGCTAGGATTGTTTATAGAATTTGCTTTTCATTTTTGCTCAACCTAGAAATAACAAGGTCAAAATAAGACCTGAAGTTCATCCAGAATTACAACTGATCTCCAGGCTAGTGATAATTTCTCCTAGAGGAATTGGCACCTTTAGAGAAAAGACTGTATGATATATTAGCGTCTAGGAGAAATGGAAATCCTAGCATAGGAAGTCCTAGAGTAGGCTGCACCTGACCACCAGCAGAAGCTCGAGGCAGGAACATGGGGGGCACCAGGGTAGGGTTGCCAGTCCCCTGGTGAGGGCAGAGGATGCCCTGCTCCCAGCATCTGACCTCCACCACCACTCACTTGGCCAATGCAGGGGAAAGGCCCGGTGAATAGGCATGGGAGGCAAAAACCTCCTAGGCCAGAGGGCAGTGGACAAGTTCCTGTGGACCACGATGAATTACTTCCTTAAGTGACATTATTGCGCCTAGTGGCAGGCATGCCCTGTGAAGTGCAGAAGCATGCCTGCTGCTGGGTGCAATTATGTCACTTCCAAAAGTGACATCATTGTGCCTGCTGTGAGCATGCATGTGTGTTGAGCATGCACAGGGAGATCAAGCAAGGCAACCCTACACCAGGGTCACATATGTCATGACTTCACTTCTAAAAAAACCTGGAAGTGATGATGCATAGAGTTTCCAGTGATTCCTAGAGTAACGTGATGTCACTTCCAGGTTTTCCATGTTGGTGATGTCATGCCATGTGTCTCCAACATTTTAATATTTTTTTCTCCCACCGCTGCTCAGAGAGGTGGCAGGCAACAAAAGTTGCTGGCAAGAGGTGTCCTTCTACAATGGGACACCAGGCAATTCAGTCCTAGAGTGACCTCACATCCAGCTGAGCTCCTTCCCCTCTCCAACTTCTGGCCCTCAAGCACTGACTCCAGATATCCAGGAATTTCCCCACAGTTGGCCACCATAGCAAAACCAAAAATCTGTCGAGCTACCCTGGGCTGCCCAAAGTTCCCTAGACATTAAAAGTCACCATTTGAGTATGTTTACTTCACTCTACCTGAGCAAGATTCAGGTCCAGTAGCACCTTAAAGACCAACTTCCAGGGTATGAGCTTTTGAGAGTCTTCAGATACATTTAGAAGTAGAAGTATGTAGGGTTTTATCCATCCAGAAAGTGGGAGAGGTATTTAAAGAAAGGGTGTAAGGTATAATAATACTGTAATTAGCAGAAAATCAGCATCTGTGATGAGTAGGGGTGTGCAATTCGGTAATCAGATTACCGGAAAAAACCCGAAACATGCCTGTTTCGGTTTGTTTTGGTATTACCAAAATGTTTCATGATTACTGAAATGTTTTGGTAATCATGAAACAGCAATTACCGAATTGTTTCGGTATTTCGGATTGTTTCGGTAATGCATTTCAATGGGAAAAAGCCTCCCCCAGGCTTCCCTGAAGCCTGGGGGAGGCATTTTCCTACCGAATCAAGCCGAACTTGGTGGGGACCTTCCTCTAACTCCTCTCTAACAACCCCCCAAGTTTCAGACAGATTGGACTTTGGGGGGCCATGTTATGCCCCCCCAAACCAGGTCCCCCTATCCTCATCTAAAAAGAGAAAGGTTCTCGCTTGCTGCTGCTAATCTCTTATTTTGTGCTTGCTGCTGCTGATCTTCAGTATTTCCTATGGGGAAAAACGAAGAGGAAGCAGGCTTGTCTTGCCCCAAAGAGGAAGCAGGCTTGTCTTGCCCCGGGGGAGGCAAGACAAGCCTCTGTTATTTCCCAGCTGGAAAAAGTGGAGAAAGGGGGGGGGGAGCACCTACTTTGGGAGGCCCCCCAAGTGGGAGCAGGCTGAGCCTTGGTGGGGGGTGGGAGGAAAGGTGGGAGAAGGGCCCCTGAGGGTTGGGGGCATTTTGCATGCAAAATGCCACCCCTGGCAAGACAAGCCTGCTTCCTCTTCGTTTTTCCCCATAGGAAATAATGAAGATCAGCAGCAGTAAGCACAAAATAAGAGATTAGCAGCAGCAAGCGAGAACCTTTCTCTTTTTAGATGAGGATAGGGGGACCTGGTTTGGGGGGGCATAACATGGCCCCCCAAAGTCCAATCTGTCTGAAACTTGGGGGGTTGTTAGGGAGGAGTTAGAGGAAGGTCCCCACCAAGTTTGGCTTGATTCGGTAGGAAAATGCCTCCCACAGGCTTCAGGGAAGCCTGGGGAGGCTTTTTCCCATTGAAATGCATTACTGAAACAAGCCAAAATACCAAAATGTTTACCGAATCGCGAATACTGAAATGGCTTGCCATTTCGGTATTAATGATTACCGAAACGGTTTCTTGTTTCAGCAATAACCGAAACAAGAATACCGAAACGGTGTGCCTTTGCACACCCCTAGTGACGAGACAAGAATCCATTGTTTCTATTAAGTCACTGGGAAGGGGGGGTCTATTGTTCTGAATTTACAAATACAATTTCAGCAATCTTGCATTGTAATTTTCCTTTGAAGTTTCTCTGCTTGAGAACTGCTATCCTTAGGTCAGCAATGCAAACTGTTTGTCCAATATAAAGAGCTGAAAGGCATTACTGACACATGATGGCATATATAATGCTGGAGGGTGAATGAGCCTGAGATGGCATAGCTGGTGTTGTTAAGTTTGGTGATTATGTTGTTAAAGTGAATATAGGAACAGAGTGGGAATTGTGGTTTATTGAAGGCCCTGGTCCTAGAGTTAATATCCATGTTGGGAAGTGCATTGTTGAAAGTGAGAAGATGCTTAAGGTTGGGCGGGTTGTCTGTGGGCAAGAAAAGGTTTGCCTCCCAATGCCTGTGAGAGAACAGTATCATTGGCCAGCATAATTACAATTCTTTCTGAACTGTAAATACTGTCCCATATGTGGACAAAAGTATACATATGAAGGTTCTGTTTGTGAAGACATGTGGAAATTAAGAGATGAAAGTGCATGAGTGGACAAGCTCTCGCATGGACACTGAACCCGTGAAGGAAGTTCAGATGGGAATAAACCTCTAAAGCTTTTCTCATATTTAACAACATATCCCTGAGCCATAATTTAGGGCACAAAAATATTTGTATATTTCTGGATTTTAAGTCTAGTAATGCACAACTAAATAGCTATAAGTGCATATGAAATGGCATTTTTTTATTTAAAACCCCTGGTTTTAAAAAAGAAAACATTTTTATTAAATACATGTTAATATATATCAAGAGGTACTCTGCAGGCTATGGCTAGATTTTGGTTTATATTCCTGCCGACTCAACTCACCTGCGAGCAGCCTGGGGCGCTGCAGACAAAAGGCCTCTCCTGCTCCAAATTCATCTTTGATTCCTCATAAATCTACATGTTAAAAGGAGAGGGGGAAAAAGGGAACCCATAAATACAGTCACCCAAAACTTTAGGAAACATGGAAATTATAGGGCCCCTTAAAAACACAAACAGAAAAACTTCAAACCTCAACCCCCCTCCCTTAAAGCCTCAACTGGCTAAAATTAAACTTCTTGGTGTTTGAGTTTATAATGCTGTTTTCAGAACACAAGTATTTAGCATAAATACAGAAAGTCAGAAATTAATCCGGTTTGGTGAAAAAAAAATACACTCAGCGTATAATTAGATAACACTACATATGTTCAGAAATATCATGATTTATTGTTTTACCTTTGATCTTTTTTTCAAGTGACCACTGTTACGAACAACAGTGAACAGAATTAAGTGGTCATATGGAAACAGGGAAACTTACATTAGCTGTAGTCAATGGGGGTATGGACCCCTGAAGTGGCAACCAAACATAACTCTTAAAATGGAACATTTTGTGGAACATCCCTTTCACATCTTTTCTCAGCCACTGGGCCAGGGTAGAGAGAATTACCAGTTGTAGCCAGGCACATATTGATGTTTACAAAGTGTAAGATATGTTCTGTTTACTAGTATGATCATCATGGTGCCTTACGTTGGAAAAAGAATTGGACTGAATCATGACTAGAGTGCAGAAGGAGCACAGGAGAAAGATCCTTCCTAAAGAGGTCTGCCTAACACAGTCAACTAGGCATTTTCTGCTTTGAGCTGTTTCCTGGTTAGCAAGAAGAAACAATGTTGCTGCCAGTCAAGCTACCCAACGTTCTTTTTTTTATTTGAAACAGGCCCAGAGAATGCTATGGTTACATTTAACTTGGATATCCTTCAAAACATAATGTTAACATCTCATTCTGCAGATGTGAAACTCGCAGGTGCCTTTCCCCCCCCCCCATTTCATATTAATCGAGTTTTAAAAGGAGTTGAATTAGTGGAAGACTTACATTTTACATTTATTAGGAGTGGATACCACACTGTCCTGCTTACATGCTTCAGCTCTGGACCAAGAGGTAACTGCCAAGTGAGGAGGCTGTTGGTATTTCAATTCAGGCCTTTATTGCTCTTCTGATTCTACCAAAATAAGTGGGAATTGAAGGTAAGAAAATTTTGCTTTGTTCTATGAAAATCTGCATTGGATCAAGAGTCAAATAACTTTTCATAAAGATATTGCTGAGCAGCTTGAAGAGAAGTAATATCGATGGCGGGAGGGTAATATCAGAACCAATTAAAATATTACACAAGAATTGGGAAAGCTGAAGCAAAAGTGATTCATGGTTCTGCTTTCCTGCACTTTCAGTGGAAAGTGGGAATTGCCAAAAATATCACACACATTGGAGCCATGAAATGGCATCAGAAAGCCTCATTCTACACATTTCAGCAGAAGCAGAGGAGGTTCAGTACATTCATTTCTGCTGTAATGTTCACCCACTTCTACATAATGTTTGAACAAGCTCTAAGAAAATGTAAAGTGTGAATACTTAGAGGCAACATAGTAATACTATGATCAGGTTTCACCTACTACCGTGACATGTAGGCTTAACAGTTGCTTGCCAGTGGCAAGCAATCTCCCAGAGGTTTGCCTGGTTACCTGCCAGGAGGTAGCAAACCCTGCCTGGCGATCACCCACCACTGGCAGGTAACCTGGGATAGTGTGCACCGGGTGCACTCCTGGAGGGGCACAATGACATCATTTCCTGAAGTGGCATAAACACGCCGGCTGTGGGTATGCTTCTGCATTTTTCTGGAGCCAATTTTGGCCACAAATAGTCCAGAATTGGCCCCACACAAAGCTTAGTAGCATGCCTGTGTCAGCATGATGACATCACTTCCTGGAAATGACATCATCATGCATCTCTGGGAGTGCACATGCACTTTAGGCTTCCAGAGGTAAGTCCAGGGTCCCCCTTTCACAGTGGGAGGGTATAGGGACCTGGGAATCCTAGTGACAGAAATGAATAAAGCCATAACTATCACGTTCATACATCACAGTTCTCTACAAGAGTACATCCCTGGGGCAATCAGCACTGCTGTTATGGCCAAAAAAATGAACTGATCATCCTTTTCAGAAAAATCAAACTTAGCTGATGGGACTCTCTAGTGGTTGAAGTGAGGTGGAGTGGAATGTCATTCCATTTCCTTTCAGACCTAATGCCATTCTCCTTCTTTTTTCTCATGCAAAGTATCTCAATGGAGCAGGATCCACTAGTAAAATAGGCCTTAATTAGGTTGTTTTTTTTTTATAATATTTTTTATTTTTCAATATCTAACATACAAAACTACTACATACATACATAACCTACAAAACAGTAACTACAAAAGACTACAATAGCACAAGGGATGGGAAGGAAAGGAGAAAAAAGAGAAAGGGAAGGGGGGGTGGAGAAAAAGGGGAAGGTAACCTACAAACACTAAACACTACGTTTCAATGCCTTCCCTTCATACTGCCACAGTAAAAAAATAGCTTAATAAGATAGTGACGGAGTGGTTGATCATACAAATTACAAATTACAGTTCAAATTAAATCTTTTTCCCTCCCCTGAGCCTCGGGCGCAATTCCCTCTGCGCAGCTACCGCCGGAGCGCTCATTGCCTCCCCCCTCCCTTCAGGCTTCGGATCCTCTTCTTTTTGCTTGGTATCTGGTCCAAATTCTGGATTTATATCCACAAAATCCCTTAGCTGATCTTCCGAATTAATCTTGTAAGCTTTATCTTTATAACTAAACCCGATTCCTTCCGGGAGTAGCCATTTGTACTTTATGTCCCGTTCCCTCAAAAGAGCTGCCAACATCTTGTACTTAAATCTTTTCTTCCGAACTAAAAATGGAACGTCCTTCAATATCTTGACTTTATTTCCCAGAAAGTCCAATTCCGCATTGTATGAATTATATAGGATACTGTCCCGGACCCTCCTAGATGAAAACTCGATAACAATCTCTCGAGGCAGCTGCCGCTTCGTTGCGTATTTTGAAGATGCCCGACGGACTCCCAAAATGGCGCTTTTCACTTCTTCTTTAGTTGCCCTCGCGGGTGTCGCTAAAAGTTCCGAGGCGAGATCCCATAAATCCTCTTTTTCCTCCTCCTTAACATTCTGGAGACGCAAAATAGTTTGTGTTCGCTCCACTTGCAGTCCGATCAGCTGGTTTTCCACCAACTTTAATTCCCTGTTCGTTGCTCTCGTAAGTGACGCACTTTCCCGGGCAGACTTCTCTGCCCCCCACGCTGCTTCTTTAATGGCTTTCACATCGCTTTCAATTAAGCCCACCCTTTGATCTGTTTCATTCAACTTGTCAACAAAGGGTTTTATGGCTTCCATAACCGCTCTTTTAACCAGTTCTTCAAGCGTCTCGCCCCTCTGCAAGGCCGCCGTAACTGACTTGCCAAGAGAAGGACTCTGCTTTCTCGCTGCCATTTTAGGGGGGGGGAACCGCCAATCTTCCAAGACTCTATGAGGGGGGAAAAATCCGAGTCTTCTAACCTTCAGACCCCACCACTCCTCACAGCGCTTGTAGTAACAGAAGGGATTCGCTTACTTGCAGGCTTTTCGCCTAATCTTGCTCCTTGCCGTTTTCCATAGCCCGGCAGCACACTGGGTGCCGCGCTCGTCTGCCGGCCTCCATAGGGACAAACGGGCGATTTACCCCCTGCCTCGATCTGTCAGAGGGCTCTTCCCGCGGCGTCCCGGACTCAGACTCCCTGCCTGAGAGTCTGGGGGCTAACCTTTGCAGATCGCCCGGCCAGGCGGCTCGGCCGCTTCCTCTCGGACCTGCCGAGAGGAGCATCCGACATGGCTGCGAAAACGAAAACGAATCGGCCTTAATTAGGTCGTATTCATCACTGTTTTTTCCTTTGTTTATAGCAACATTATCTTTGGTAATAACGGATAACTGACTGTATCGATTTCACAGTATGAACACCAAATCTGGGCTTGTTAGCACGTGGTTCATGCTATACATCACTGTATCTACTAGCCAAGGGCTGAGTCCCCCTTCCCTGTGCAGAAAGACAAATCTGGACAACCGAGCCGGTTATGGCTACGATTTGGGATTCTGCAAACCCAGGTTTGAAGCAAAACCTCAGTTTTGAAAAAATATCTTATTTAGATATAACCAACCTCAAAATAACAACAGTGAGTAGTGTTACCAAATCCAGACATCATAGAAATCAAAACCACACAGTTCAGGTTGCATTTTGAGTTGGTTTGCCATTAAAGGGACAAGACTTTTCCTCGCAAGTTGATGACTTTTCCTTAAATACATGTATCTATTTACTTAGGAAACAGATGAGTATGTGGATCTAGTTCAGCAAAGTGATTGATTCTTATGAGAGTGGAGTGTAATATGTGTGAGAAGGGTGTCTGAAACTGGATGCACTTGTCCAATAAAGTAAATAAATAATTGTTTGATCGAAGTGATATTTTGTTTAGCAGGACTTGGCTAAACCCCAGAGGCTTCCAGGAGTTGGTCAGTAGCAATAATGGTAAAACTCAGAGAAAAAAATGAGATCAGGATGCATGGTAAAACCGTCACATAGCTGATTTGCCACACTCTCAACATTCATTCAATCTCCAGTTCTCATCAACTTTCAGAGTAATATGAATCAGCCCTTCATTACATGACGCTATTCTCCCCAAGTTGTATTTTTCCATTAGGGAAGTAATAATATTTATTACTAAATAATGATAATGATGATGATAATGATAGTAATAATTTTACATCAATTTACTTATGACTTAAATAGCATTTTCAAGCGCTCTAAGTGCTTCATATACTTTATTTTTATCAGCCCTATAACAGTCCTGTCAAAAGGCCAGGCCAGGCTAACACCTATGTGAGAAGGAGATGATAAAACAGAAATGAGGAGAGCCATGCAGGCTGCTTTGAACTTCAAAGCAAAATGGTGGGATTAAAAATACAGCAGGTAAACTGCTCCACTTCAGAGGCAGGGGAAGGATCATAGAAGTTCCCACTGTGGAATTTATTTATTTCTTTATTTCTATCTTGCCTTTCTCCCCAGTGAGAACCCACAACATTACATTGTTCCTCTCCCCCACTTTATGTTCACAACAATCCTGTGAGGTAGGCTAAGCTAAGGTGTTACCCAGTTACCCTATAGGCTTCTGTGGCAGAGTGAGGATGTGAACCTGGATATTCCAGATGCAAGTCTGACACTGTAACCACTCTACCTCACAGAATGGGCCCCCTATTTAAAACTTCCCTGCAAACTGGAAACCAGCAGAGCAAGGAAGGTGAGGAGGCAAGACTCCTACTTCCTGCTGTGGTGATTTTCTATTTGCATGGAACGTTTTAAAATTCTAGATCTTCCCATATTCAGTCTAAAGTGGAACAGTACACAGTACCTCCTCATTCATTCCCACGTGTCCACAAGAATCCATTACCACTAAAGTCTGAGGGTGAGGGGTAACACTGACAAATAGTGGTTTGCTTAAAGGTATGAGATTATACTTCATATGCTGAACCCGTAGAGTTACCAAGATTTTTTTTGGCAAAGCCCATAAAACAGGGACATGCATTTATGTTCACTGCAACTGGCAGAACTCTCAAAGGTACATTTCTTGCTGTGAACCTGAGCTGAAACAAACACATGTATCCATCCTCACACATTCTTGTGTTCACTGTGAAAATACATGGCAAGCCCAATATTTCTGTAGCATACAAAATCAGCACTAATTTCCTGGAACTTTCCCAGATTGTGAAATTTTAAAACAAGAAGCAATTCTCAAGGCAACAGAAAAAACAAGCAATAAACATATTTCAGCCTGCAATAATAAACCTTTTTAAAACTCTTTTGTACCTTCTGTACTGTGTTTGACAATGGACTACTACCTTTCTCCTAGAACATGAAAATGTAACTCCCAAAAAGCGTGTTTACTATGAAAACCTAAGCCAGTTAATAAAAGGTCTCTTTAATATCAAAAATTTCTTCAGACATCAAGGCAATGCCAAACACTTCTGCAGCCCTGACTTGCTCTCCTTACATTTATATGCAATGGAACAAAATGGCACAAAATATTGGCACACTGCTATTTAAAAGACACACCAGGCAAAACCTTCCCGGGACTGAACACAGATGGGGTGGTAGAGGATTAAGAATCTGCTGATATGTCACTGTCTGGCAGCTATTCTTTTGCTACTCAGGGCCAAGCTACACATGACGAATGACACTTGAACGGCAAGTGTATTTCTCCCTGTTCACTTGCCCTCCACTCAATCCACTTGCCGTTCAAGTGTCATTCGTCATGTGTAGCTTGGCCCTCAGTTTTTTATAAAGCTGTCATTTTGGCCAACCAGTGCAACGTAGCTTCAACCAAGCAGAAATCATGAACATGTGGCTGAATGTGGGTTCTTGGATCCTCTTGGAAGGCAGGAAAAGAAAATGGGGGGGTGTAGTGGCAGGGCAATGGATTCCTGCTCCGATTCCACTTTACAGACATCTTGGGCAGATTGTGGAGGAATGAATTAAGACACATGGAGATACTGAAGGGCTCAGACCCCCCATGACTTTGCTTGCACACACTGGCAGGCAAGTGTGGTTGCAGAGACCAGGAATAACAGAAGAAGAGGCTTTGCTTCACCCCTTTCCCAGTGATTCAAAACAGAGGCTCTTCCTCTCTCCAATCATAAAGAACAAACATTCATACATTTAGAAGACAAAAGGGAGATTAGTGATGGCGAAGGATTGTATGCATCTGTGATATGATTTAGCATATAAGATCCCCTGCATGCTTGTATT
This sequence comes from Eublepharis macularius, assembly GCF_028583425.1. Taxonomy (NCBI): domain Eukaryota; kingdom Metazoa; phylum Chordata; class Lepidosauria; order Squamata; family Eublepharidae; genus Eublepharis; species Eublepharis macularius. Next base: position 47,492,532 of record NC_072800.1, read on the forward strand.
GTGTTTTAAAGCACTGCAGCCATCCAGGCCACCCCCCATATGCATGAGTCTGTGCCAGGGGGCAGGCAGGGGGGGGAACAGTCCTGGAAAAGGGTTGTGGCCCAAAGAAGGGAAAGAGGAAGAGCCCGCTGGAAGAAGACGGCAGATGCTGCGGCATCACCTACCCAGGCATCTCATTTCACCGTGAATCAGCCAGGCGCCACCTTCCTTCCCCACGTGAGGACTGGGTGCTGCCCTTCTCACCTCTGAGCTAGCCCAGTCCAGGTGTGGAGGCAGGCCATTGGCCCAATGGGGAAAGTGAAGGGGGATCTGAAAAGAAATCCGAGCTTGCTGTCAAGGGACCTGACTCTGCTTCCCCCTGCTTTACTTTGCTGCCTCCCACTATTTGAAACACATTTTTTTTCCTGGCCAGGCTCTGAAGTTACAAAGATATGAGAAGACAGCTGGGCTGGAAGAAATTGCTGAAGAAACAGAACACAGTATAAGACACAGAAGACAGCAGAGAGTTTCTCCCTCTCACATGTGCCCTGATCTGATTGAAACTACTTCAAAACTGAGTATCTCCAACTTCACCTTAAAGTTTCCAGGAAAGGAGGGAAATGGTTACTTACATCATGATTTTCTGAGCAAACTATGTAATGGAGGGCTCAAATTGTTTATGGAACAGGAATGCTTTCTCCTATCCATCTGAAAGATGGAGCAGCGTATTCCTTGGTGATGGATACAGTCCCTGAGAATGTCTTCCCAACTGCAGGATTTTTCCAGCGTTCCTTAGGTGATGAGAGACCTGCAGAAAATTTGCCCCCGGGTGCAAGTTGCAATTGTTTTGGCTTCCACCCATCAATGCCTTTCCTGAGTTAGGAGGGCTAGGACTGAAATACCTCCCAGCCTGGGTCCCTATTCCTCTCTGCTGCTCAACAGGGTAGCAGTGTGAAAATGAGGGGAAGGGATTCTAGGGTTGCCAATTTGGGGTTGTGAAATTCCTAGAGGTTTGGGGTGGAGCCTGGGGAGGGGAGGGTTTGGAGAGGGATCTCAGAAGGGAATAATGCCACGGAGTCCACTCGCAAAAGCAGCCCTTCTCTCTAGGGGAAGTGATCTTTGTGATCTGGAGATACATTGCAATTCTGGAAGATCTCCAGGCCCTAATTGGAGGTCAGCAAACCCTAGGCAATTCAGTGCTGCACCAACGCGTGATGTCATTTCGAGTGAATCTGGAAGTGACATCATCATTGTTCTAGGAATCACCCCAAACTCTTATGATTTTCAATAGTGTTTTGTGTGAATCCTAGAACATCACCCAATACAATGATATCACTTCTGGTTTTGTCCCAGTGCAAGAAGTAACATCAAGCATCAGTGTTACATCAAATAGCTTATACACATACACCCTGTTCTCCTGTTGGTGTGCCATCTAGGGCTGACAAACCTGTTTGGTGTAGTGGTTAAGAGCACGGGACTCTAATCTGGAGAACCGGGTTTGATTCCTCACTGCTCCGCTTGAAGCCAGCTGGGTGACCTTGGGTGAGTCACAGCAACTAAGAGCTCTCTCAGTCCCACCCACCTCACATGGTGTTTATTATGGGAGGTAATAATAACATAATTTGTAAACTGCTCTGAGTGGGCGTTGTTGTCCTGAAGGGCAGTATATAAATCAAATGCTGCTGCTGCTGTTGTTTATGAGTGCACAAAATGAGGCATTCTTTTACCTTTGATGCCATAAATTGTAACCTGGGTCTACCTTATAAGGCACATTTAGAACAGAACTCAGACATGGCCTACTAGCAGGCACCAAATATAATAAAGTTTTAGCCTTGCCCCCAACAGGCTGGTATATGTCCTGCAGATCAGGAGATTAACCCTTAGGTTACCTCACACCCAGATGGAACTTACTCTGAGAAATGTGTTTCCCTTTGATACCAATGGAAAGGCTTATCAGATAGATTTCTTTAATACAGTAACTTTCATTAATGTAACAATGTTTGTAATTGACATTAAAAGTCATTCTAAATCTGGCTGGCTCTTTCTCTTTAACAGTTTTACATACTTCTAGTATACATAGACAATATTGCCTTAATAAGGTGCCAGCTAGGTCTCCTAAACAGAGAAACACTGTTTTAAGTCCATTGAGTAATGGTCTGAGAAAAGAGTGTAACTGAGTCTCTCTACACGAAACATCTGACATGTGAAGAACATGTATTGGGAGATGCAATGTTAGCCAGGAAGAGTAGTTTTAAAAGACAGAACCGGTGGCAGGGCAAAGGCTTTGCTGTACACTGGAGCTGTATGAATTCCTGTGAAATTCCAGAAGGGAAATTTAAGCCCATTATAACCTCTCCAGGTCCAAGCACAGCTCTCGAAAGCAGCTCCAGCCCATTTCCATTCCTTGCTGCCCTCTGGTTGCAATCCCACACAGTTTTAGACCTGAGAGGTGAAATTGACAGAGCCTCTGGGGAGAGGAAGATGAATTTAACAAACCTCTGAGAAGCGATCTCTGCCAGCTCTATCCTTTAAAACTGTACTTCCCAGCTAACATTACAACTCCCTACACTTGATGAACACACACTGAGGCATCTCATGTAGAGAGACTCTCAATCACCACAGAACAGGATGACCATGAGTTTGAACCAGCAGAGCTCTTATGTTCAGGAATACCCTGAGAGATTTTGCAAGCCTTATCAAAACTGCTGAAAATGACATTGTCTGAAGTTGAGAGCCCTATCCCTAAAGTTACCTGGGCCAGTGGAGGTGGCACAAGGAGAGAGGGAGAGCACAACGAGAGAGGGAGAGTTTTCTTGGCAGACTTTTTACAGGGTGGTTTGCCATTGCCTTCCCCAGTCATCTACACTTTACCCCCAGGAAACTGGGTATTCATTTTACTGACCTCGGAAGGATGGAATCTGAGTCAACCATGAGCCGGCTACTTGAACCCAGCTTCCACCAGGATCGAACTCAGGTCGTGAGCAGAGCTTGGGCTGCAGTACTGCAGCTTACCACTCTGTGCCAAGGGGCTCCTATATAAATGTTTGCATGGAATGCATGGAAAATGAAAACCCATATATAGCAGTGCAAATTCATCCTCACTATACAACCGAACATTGAAAATGCTGAAGGCACTGCAGCTGAGTGGTGCAGATTAGAGTACTGGTGTCTCTCTTCAATTAGCATTTGCCATGGGGTTAGCAAACAGTGAAAAACCCAAGGTAGCCTCAATGATAGTCAAAGCCAACTGCAGGAACATGAAAGATTGTAGGAACTTGAATGAATCATTTTTTCAGCAGTGCCCATGTTTAAGCCTGGCAATAAAATGTAGATACAAGATAAACGTTGAAGTTCTTTTTTCCAGGTTTTGTACGATGTACAGGGTTTGCACAGACGGGCAATCAAAAGCAAAACAAATTAGCACTCCCCTTCCAGTAAAAGAACCACCCCTTTAAATAATTTCAGGACTAGATTTCTTTTTTTCCTTACT